>NC_136065.1:15038284-15657034 GCF_964261635.1 Lissotriton helveticus | reverse complement strand
TTATATAAAAATAGCCTTTGTATTATACCAAACACATTAGATAATGAACATACACTTTACAATGTGCCATAGGCACGGGCAGAATTTACAGGGGATTATATACATTGACCACTGTCAGGAATAAGCACTTTTAGAACTAGCACTTGTTAGAATTAGCACTTTGTAGGAATAGAATACTTGTAGGAATAGCGCTTAGAACATAGAACATATAATAACTGGCGGCGGGTACGGACCGTACCTTCCGTTCTGATTGCGTGGGACAATGCGGGTGATCTCCTCAGCAGGCCGGAGCGGGCGGGAGGCGGCCGGTACGCTACAAGCGTGCGGGCCTTTTTCGCCTCCCAAAGGGGGCTCCGGGCATTTCTAGTGGCTGGGGCGACTCAAAGGTGTGCGGCTCAGAGGAGGAGGGGGGCAGGGTCCAAGCGATCCAGCGAAGTGGAAGCGGCTCAGAGGAGAGCGACGCGGCTCGAGGCGGGGGTGGCCAGGCACGGGCTGCAAAGGGGGGCGAGCAAGGCACACTTCAGGCGGGGCTCCAGCGGCACATGGAGGTCAGACAAGTTCCACCAAACTTGACAGGGAAGGCACATTAGAGTCCATTGGTCCTGGGACTCTGTTCAGGGGGCGAGCACAGTATCAAGCCCTTGGAGATAGTTTTAAGCATCAAATAGCAAATGTAGCACACAACCTGCAACCACTAGCAAAGGGTAAGTACCACCTACGCAATCCTAAACACCTTAGGCAAACATCACGTTGGGAACCATGAACACACTAGTATAACCCATACTAGATAAAACAACCTCCTAAGCATAAACATATGTCTAGAGGGTTCAGAACAGGGTGCACAAAACATTCTACACACAGTACATTTCCTAGCACCCTAAGAAGCACATAAGTCACATTTAGCGCAGAAATCACATCTAGCACATAACTCACGTCAAAGTCCAGGCTGCACCACTGCGCCAATACCTAAACGTAGCAGCTGCCCACAACTTGCTGGGCAGCTGAGGACAGGGACAGAACAGGGCCTAAACGCTGCAGCTAACACTAAGTGCTGCGCAGCTGGGGAAGGCCAAGGTAGGGATGAAGGAGTGCGACTCACTCCTAAGTCCAAGGAACAAGTCCCCTAGAAAGGAAAACCTAAACGGTGCAGCTGCCCACTACTTGCTGGGCAGCTGGTAATGATAACTGCGACAGGGGCTCTCGCTAGCCCTCCAGAACAAAGATGCGCCAAAACGTGGGAGCCCTCTAGGCTCTAGGACTAAGAATGCGCAATACATGGGGAGCCCTCCAGGCTCTAGGACAAATAACGGGCATTTTGGGAGCCCTCTGGGCTCTGAAACCAACTGGGGGGCCACGATGGAGCCCACAAGGCTCCGGAAATAACTTGGGCCCTCAAAGGCAAGAACACTGGCCCTCTGGACCCCCTGTGGGGCCCTCTAGGTAATTGGGGCCACTGTTGGAGCCACGGGGCTCTGAGGAATAAAATGAGGCCAAGCCCCTCACGGGGATTTTAAACAAATGGGCCCATTGGAGCCTTCAAGGCTCTAAGACAAATTAGAAGCAAACTGGTGGAGCGGTCCGCTGCCAATACCTCTCTTCCCCCCCTTGGTCAGCCCTGACTCACCGGCTGCTTCTCTGGGGAGCTCTTCTCCCAGGACTCGTGCTACTCCTGTGGCGCGGCGGGTGCATTCTCTGGTGGCTGCGGGGCTCTCCCTCAGTCATGGGAGCCCCGCCCGCGTAGGCGCCAGTCTTCACCCGGTCCCCCATCTCGGGACCGGGACTTCGTGCATGGAGCCTTCGTGGCTCCAAAGCAGAAAGTCTTTTTCTCACGGCCGGGCGCTTGGCCAATCCCAGCACGGCGGCGGGTGGGACTTCCTTTGCAAACCGGAAGTCCCGCCCAGAGTCAGGCACTACGGTGCCTGACTTCCTATTTTGTGGCGCAAGGCCCGCGGCGGTGATAATTTTCTCGGGGGGAAAGAGAGGGGTGGGCACCCTCGAGTATAAGAGCAAACAGCGGGGTGGGCACCCGCTCTGGGGCACATCAAACGGGGTGGGCACCCGTAATAATATTTAAAAAAGAGGGGCATAACGCAGGGTAGGCTCCTGAAAATTGAGGATGCACGAGTAGCGGCCATGATGCAGGGTGGGCACCTGCAACTTTAAATAACCAAAAAGTAGCGGCAATGAGGGGTAGGCTCCCCTCATGACAGGGCAAAGTAGAATAAAGCGCTTCCCAGGCGCTAGGGCAAGTAAAAGGTACCTAAAGATAAAGAAGGGATCCTGGGGCAAGGACAAGGAGCAGCCAGCTCCCAGCAAAGCAAGTCCCCCAGTCATCCAGACCAGGCAGAAGGTTCCCCAAGAAGTCTTCCAGGCATCCAGGGGCTGGGCAGAGCCCAGGGAGGCAAGCCTTCCACTGGGCTCCAGCAGCAGCACGCCCCTGGTAGTTTCAAGTCCGCAAACAAGAACATTGAACAAGAGGTCACAGCCTCTTTTTATACAGAGAAATCCTTTGTTGTCAAAGGTGCAGGCAAGGGGCGAACCAGATGCAACTGGTTCCTGAGCACTTTGTTTTGCTCAGCCCCTCTGCCTATTCACAGGATGGGTCAGGGACATCAGACACACCACAGGGGCTGGAGCCAGCATTGTGGAAGGAAAGCCCAGCCCTATTCAGGTCCCAGGTGCACTCCTCCCCAGTCATCAACATGCAGATCTCCCATTCACCAACGGGGCAGACCCATCCTGACTCATGGAGCCTGGCACACCAGCCAGCTCCAGGCAATCACCAGCCAGACAGCCAATGCACATAAATTACACAGACATGCCAACTTCTAGAAGTGGCACTTCCACACTAAACACATTCACGCCGCACACATCATCGCGCAGCATTTAATCACACGAGTCCGCACATACCAAACTCGAGCCTGCACTCCCCACGCATCAGGAACTAACATGGACACATACATTCCTCATGCATTCCTATGGGAGGGCAGGCCAACCTTACCACACGCACGCACTTTACCCTGGGACACAGTGGTAAAGTGCCCAGAAACCAAAAATCACTATCACCAGGTCACAATTAAAAAGCAAAAAGTTTAGGGGTTAACCTGCCAGAAGTGCCAAGTCCAACAAAGTCGAAACATTGTTTCTCTTCAGTCCTGGGTCAGAGCGAGGGGCTCAGAGCAGGCTGCCGATACTGCACCTGCTTCAGAGCCTCTCACAGATCTGATCTCCACCGAGGACCTGAGGGCCCCCTTCACCTACTCAAGGCTGAGGGCTCCCCCCACACCGCGGGGACTGCGGGGTGTTTGTTATGCCCCTGGATCTACAGAAAAAAGCAACAGAAGGGCTGAAAAAGGCAAGTCAGCTGCAGAAAAAAGCAAGGCAGGTGCAGAAAGAGGCATCAGAGGTGCACAAAGAGGCAAGAGGGATGCAGAAAAAGGAGAGAGAAGTGGAGTAAGAAGCAAAAGTGGTGCTCTAAGAGGCAAGAGGAATACGGAAATAGGCAACAGCAGTGCGGAAAGAACCAAGAGAAGTGCAGAAAAAGCAACAGAGGTGCAGAAGGAGGCACAAGTATTGCAGAAAGAAGGAAGAAACGTGCAGAAAGAAGCAACAGAGGTGCTGAAAGAGGCACAAAGGGTGCAGAAAGAGGCAAGAGCAGTACAGAAAGAAACAACAGACTTACAAAAAGAGGCAAGAGTAGTGCAAAAAGAGGGAAGAGAGGCATAGAAAGAGGCTAGAGAGTTGTACAAAGAGGGAAGACGGTGCAGAAAGAGGCAGGAAGGGTTCAGCCTTAGGTAAGAGAACCTCAGAAAGAGGCAACAGAATTGCTGAAAGAAGCAACAGAGGTGTAGAAAGAAGCAAGAAAAAAGTAGAAAGATGCAACTAAGATGCAGAAACATGCAAGAAAGGTACTGAAAGAGGGAAGATGAGTGCAGCAAGAGACAACAGGGGTACAGAAAGAAGCAAGACAGGTGCAGAAGGAGGCAAGAGAACTCCAGAAAGAGGCAAGAGAGTTGCAGAAACAGGCAAGAGGTACAGAAAGATGGAACAGAGGTGCAGACAGAGACAAGAGAGGTACAGAAACAGGTAAAAGGGGTACAGAACAAGGCAAGAGGGGTGCAGAAATTTACAAGAGAGGTGCCGGAAGAACAAGAGCAGTGCAAAAGAACCAACAGGGGTACAAAAAGGGGCAAGTGAGGTACAGAAGGAGGCAAGAGAACTGCAAAAAGAGGCAAGAGAGTTGCCGAAACAGTCAAAAGATTTATAGAAAAAGGGAACAGGTGGGCAGACTGAGGCAAGGGAGGTGCAGAAAGAGGGAAGATGGGTGCAGAAAAAGGCAAGAGGGATGAAGACATTTGGAACAGAAGGGCAGGAAGAAGCCAAAGCAGTGCAGAAAGAACCAACAGAGGTGCAGAAAGAGGCAAGAGGGTACAGAAAGAGGCAAGTGAAGTACAGAACAAAGCAACAGAGGTGCAGAAAGAACCAACAGAGGTGGGAAAAGAGGCAAGAAGTATGCAGAAAGGGGTAGGAGAGGTGTACAAAGAGGCAAGAGGGGTACAAAAAGAGACAGGAGGGGAGCAGAAAGAGAACTGCAGAAAGAAGCAACAGAGGTGCTGAAAGAGGCACGAAGGGTGCAGAAAGAGACAAGACAGGTGAAGAAAGAAGGAACAGGGGTACAGAAAGAGGTAAGAGTGGTGCAGAAAGAGGGAAGAGGGGTGCAGAAACAGGCAAAAGGGGTACAGAAAAAAGCAATTGAGGTGCAGAATGAGGAAAGAGAGTTACAGAAGGAGGCAAGTGGAGTACAGAAGGAGGTAAGAGAAGAGCAGAAAGAGGCAATAGAGGTGCAGAAAGAGGCAAGTGAGGTGCAGAAAGAAGCAAGATAAGTGCAGAAAGAATCAACAGAAGTGTGGAGAAAGAGGGAAGCGGGGTGGTGAGAGAGGCAAGAGGGGTACAGAAAGAAGCAAGACAGGTGCAGAAACAAACAAAAGAAATGCAGAAAGAAGGAATAGAGGTGCAAAAGAGGGAAAAGGGGTGCAGAAAGACTTAAGAGGGGTACAGAAAGAAGCAAATGAGGTGCAGAAAGAGGCAACAGACGTGCAGAATGAGGGAAGAGAGGTGCAGAAAGTACAAGAGATTTGCAGAATGAGGGCAAGAGAAGTGCAGAAAAAGAAAGAAACATGCAGAATGAAGCAACAGAAATGCAGAAAGAGGCAAGAGAGGCGCAAAGGGAAGCAAGAGTGAATTGCACACCATTAGTACCAATTTAATACCCACATTTATCTCTAAGTAACAGGTGACCATTCTAGGTTTGCAAAGGGCCTTCCACCATGCTGTAACACTTGTCGCTACATTTTTGGTAACATCTGAGCCGTTTGAGATAGAAGCAAGGCTTTTTTTGTTCAAATCTGCAGATTAGGGTGCAGATGATGAATTATGTGGCTAATGCAGAAAATGTATTATTGTGCGAAAGTCGGTGCAGCCAAACAGTCACATAATTCCAGTGGCCCTGCTCATACCCCTGACTAGGTCTACAAGTGCTCCTCAGTGATTCCATCTTTTTTTGTCTCACTGAGTTCATAGTTGAGCTTCGATGGAAACGAGGAAGACTAATGAGGTTCCGTGACGATTTTACTCGTGTTTGTAACATTGTCGTAAATACATAATTTTGGTATCAGTGAACCGCAAATGATCCATTTAGTATATCCTGGTGTTTTCGCTATGCTACGAGCAAGAGCACTCCAGTTACAAACACATTTCTGTTCTACCCATGGCATCCATCTTAGAACACGGAAGCCATTTTGTATTCCTTGCCCTCACATAGTCAATGGACACGCAATGACCTCTTTTTCATCTAAGGACACGTAGGCTTTACCCGGCGATTCACCTTGCGAGGGACACGTGCACCTTAGGCCAGCAACGCTGTGGCAGCATGACTCGGCAAGAACTGCCTCCCCAGCCTGAGGCCAGTCCTGCTATACTGGTTCTTGTGTTCGTTGGCCTGATCATGATTAGGCGGCCGAAGCTGGTAACCGTGCCCATTTACGACCCACAAACATCTCTTATCCTGTCTTTCTATCTTCTACACCTGGCTCTGCTCCTTTCCTTCTGGGCCTTTATTAGGGGGAGGTAACGAAATTTACGATGAGGCGGTCCGGGTCTTGAATGAGAAATTGACATGGGATTATGATGGAATAGTGGGAACCCCTCATTCGTAATGTTTTGACATCAGATACTGTTGACGATTCCTGTGCAACGCCAAATATTTATTGTTTAAGACACGAATGTTTAGAACTGTGGTAACATGTAAAGAATTTGCCCCGAGCAGAATATTTAGTATATAAGGAACAACCCTCTTTGTACAAATTGAACAGGCTCCTAGATACTGCCCATGTGTAGTTTCTGTGACTTCTGTGTCCCTGCAGTAATAAACCTTTGGTCTTTGACGCCACCATCGAGAAGCCCGTGTTTCTGTTTGTTTGTGCACCGAGACAGGTAGAACTCCGGGGTCTTCGGGTGTTATCCCTGACACCTCTGGACAGAACCAAAAAGTCCAGAACTCCAATTGGCGCCCAACGTGGGGCGACGTCATTCGGTACCGGTCCAAAAGCCTGAAGAGTTCGAGGAGCTTCGTGTGAAGATTTCAGAGGGAGGCGCCCCACTTCATCGATCCCGGCATATCGCAAAAGTGGCCCGACGTTCTCTTCCACGAGGGTTCCCGTTCAGACGGCTGCAGTGGTCCGTTGCCTTGACCGTCGCCCTGTCTTGGACCCGAGGTGCAGTCCTTAGTACGGCGAGACGTGACGGGTTTCTCCTTGGTGACGTCTTCAGTACCTCAGTTAAGTATTTTGTGAGGGTTGCTCCTGTTTGGATAATCCTTTTAGTTCTCAGTTCAGTTCAGTTCTGTAAGATTATCACTGGTTATTCTGGTTACGATAAACATTCGGTTCAGTTCAGGTATCGATACATTTATCAGTTCTGGTAGGCCTAAGTTCTTGGTTCAAGTGCGCACCCTTTTGTTTGTATTTTGTCTGTTCTGTGTTCCGGATTATAAAATGGTAAGTCGGAAAAATTGTATGTTGTCTTGTTTTAGTTGCAACAGTGATTCCCAGTTAGAGGACTCGTGTTTGGTTCCTCCGATTGGAACTCCTCTTTATGATCTATATTGCAAATTTGGTGTGGGCCCTATCTCTTATAACGAGGTATGGATCCACTATACAGAGAAAGATGGTGTCCTTAGTTGGCCACTACATGGTAGTTTTGAACCTGAAGTTCTCGATAATCTAGAAAGAAGGTTGTTTAAGAAGAAAGCCCGGCCGGCAATGTTTGATTCTTTCCGTTATTGGCGAAAAGAATCTAAACAGAGAGAAATTAAAAAGTTGAAGAAAGAACAGAAAGAGCAAGAGTTGACTTTAGAACAGTCTGCTAAGCAGCTGCAACTCAACGAGTCTGAAAAAGCGATGGAGGTGGCCAATAGAGAGCGTAATTTAGCGATAGACAAGTGCTATCCTGCTTTGCCATCGAGTACGGCTAAGATAGTAGAGGACCCTGAAAAGGATCCCCTGTTGTCTTACTTGTTACGATCACCCCCACCGTATGCACAGGGTGCTACGGCTCCACCTATACCGAATGTTCAATTACCGGTTGCTGGACAACCTGGTGTCCCTGTTCCCGCTCCCCTGAATCAAGTTCCTGTACCTCCTGTGGTCAATATTAATGTTCCTTCGACAACCCCTCTTCCAGGGTTGCCGGCTTCTTTACCTATGCCTGTGTCGCTCACACCTGCTAGTTCACAAGCTATTTTGCCTGCTACTCCTACTGTTCCTAATCTATCTGTTCCAACTGCTACTCTATTTACTGCCTCTGCTAATATTATGACTCCACTTTCTGTTCGTCGGAGAATCACTGATTCTGTCTCCAATATTCTATCTCCCTTCTATAAAACTCTGATTAAGACTCCTACCTCTGACTCTGTGCAGAGGCGTAGCCAGCTTCCCAGTACTGAAGAAAGAGGAATATTAGATTCCACTGCTCTTAGATGGGTTTCAAAAGTTGGAAGATATAATGTACTAGATGTATTAGATACATTTATGCAATGGAATGAACCGACACAACGATATGTGTTCGATGAAATGTGTTTCCTTCTACGTGAGGAATTGGAAGAGGATGACCCTGAATCAAATCTAGGAGAATTAATTAATGTTCAGAAAGAGTTTGCTGCAGGTATGATAGTCGGTCAAAATATAAAAGAAGCGATGGAACTGGTTCTAAGTTATAGGACCGACTCATCCCTTCGTTCACCAAGAGAGTTAGGGAAACGTAGTACGAAACAAAATCGTCAATACCCAATGAGAGAGGTTCCACCAATTTGGCGTGAAGCTGTGCAAGCTAATGCAAACCTTGGTATTGCAGCCGCTCCGGCCCAATTCCAGAGAGTATGGATACATATTCCATGGAAGCGAGCTGAAGTATTAGCAGTGAAACAGGCCTTGCCAGATCCGCGTAAAAATCCTGCAGGGTACTACAAAGAGTTGGCTCAAACAGTTGACGCTTGTGTATTGAATCTTGCTGACATAGATCTGCTATTTGGTAATGTAGTACCGCAACCAATTTGGGCTAAAATTCGTAAAGAGAATCATCCAGTTGCCCTAGGTGGTGACTGGGCAGCTATAATTGCAGCGGATGGTCAACAAATAGGTGGTTCCAAACCAGAACCCCTAATTGCTAATTTGCCTGGTAGAATAATCGATTTAATGAAAACCTTGATGCCAGCATTGCGCGTTAACTGGGACAAATTGTCCGCGTGCAAACAAAAGAAAGACGAAAGCGTCTCCGACTTTTTCACAAGATTCGAGGAGACTTTCGTGGATCATAGTGGTCAGGATATGAGCACAGAAGGAGGCCAGAGATTATTTGTTGATAAATTTGTGCACAATCTGTTGCCAGAACTTAGTGGTAAATTAAAAAATTCTGAAAGTGCGTGGGCTGTCTCTACGACTGCGCAAATACTTGCGACTGCCCAGTACTATGAAAATAGGGATAAAGAAGAGAAGGAAAAATCAGATAAAAAGACGAAAGATTTAAAAACTAAAGTACTTTTACAGCAAGCTTATCCGCCTCGCACGAATCAGACTAACATGCAGCAAGGGTCATATCAAAGAACGGATTATAATTTTCAAAGGCCACAATACCAATGGAATCAATGTGCTTATTGCAAAATGGAAGGTCATTACAAAAATGAGTGTCCAGTTCGAACGCAAAATAATACTGCGGCTGCTCAGAGAGGTCGTGGTAGTTCTATGCAAAATTCTAGAGGTCGAGGAAGAGGTGCTATGCCTCCGCAGACGAGTGATCGCCCTTCTAATTATTTCGACCAGCGAAATGGACAATCTGCCCAACAGAATAGGTCTCCAAAGTATCATGTTGAAGACTATTATGAAGCTAGTGAGGAAGGTCAGCAAAGTGAGTACTAGGACAGCCATGGACAAAGAGAGGGAGTAGTATCAGTTCCAGTAGATCAGAGTGGGCCTTATGTCGCAGTAGCAACATCAGGTATAGTCGAACCGTTTCTGTTGGATACTGGTGCAGCAAAAAGTTCTATCATACATGCGAAACTCCCTGGCGCACCTTTGTCTGGCTCAACAAACGTTTCAGTAGGTTTTTCGGGCGCCCCTGTTCATAACCCTGTTTCTGGTCCTTTGTCTATTTCTGTTGGACCCTGTCAATTGAAAGCACCCCTGATTTTGACGACAGGTTGTAACGAAAATCTGCTTGGTTTAGACTTGTTAAAACGCCTATATGCGACATTGTACTGTTCTCCAGCAGGAGTACAGCTTACGTTGGGTACAAGAATAATCTCTCCGATGTACTTGTCGATGGATGCGCTCCCACCAGAGCTGCGTTCACTCCCTGATACTCTTTGGGCGACTGGTCCTAATGATGTAGGTCTATTGGAAATTCCACCCTATATAGTAACTTTGAAAGCAAATGTCAAACTTCCACGAATTCCACAATACAGAATCTCTAGTGAAGGTGAGCGTGCGCTCCTACTGATAGTGCATGATCTGATTGAGAAAGACGTTATAGAAGAAACTAGAGGTAATGTCTGTAATAGTCCTGTACTGCCTATTTTGAAACGAACTGACCCAACAAAACCTCCAGTATATAGGTTTGTAATTGATCTTAGAGAGGTTAATAAAATTGTGATTCCACAGTTTCCTGTGGTTCCAGACATTACTGCATTGTTAACGTTGATTCCTGCTACAGCAGCATGGTTTCGGTTGTCGACTTGAAAAATGCCTTTTTCAGCATTCCGATAGCCGAAGAAGGCAGAGATATCTTCGGTTTCTCTCTAGGAGGACGAAGCTTCAGGTTTAAACGCGCTCCACAAGGCTATTGTGAAAGCCCATCCATTTACAGTCAAGCATTAAAAAGCCAGTTAGATTCCTTCGTACTTCCTCCTGGTTCTGCTTTAATACAATATGTTGATGATCTTCTAGTGGCTGCTGATGACAAGGAAACTTGCAAAACAGCTACGATTTCTTTATTGCATCATTTGTCAAATTTGAATCACAAGGTGTCACCTTCAAAAATGCAATACTGCTGCCAAGAAGTGACCTACCTAGGTCATCTCTTGTCAAAGGAGGGAAGGAAGTTGACCCCAGAGAGAATAAAGGCAATTACACAGATGAATGTTCCTAGCACGCAGAGAGAAGTACGTGCCTTTTTAGGCATTACCTCATATTGTAGGCAATGGATCCCAAATTTTTCTCTTTTGGCAAAACCATTGGTAGCCTTGACTGGGAAAGGTGTTCCGAGTCCGGTACCTTGGTCTGCTGAATGTCAGCAGAGTTTTTCTGAATTGCGAAATGCACTGTGTTCAGCACCTGTATTGGGTACACCCGACTACAGTAAGCCATTCACGCTCTATGTCCATGAGAGAGAAGGTTGCGCGTTGAGTGTGTTGACACAGAAATTTGTTGATAAACAACGCCCTTGTGCGTATTTTTCATCAACATTAGATCCAGTAGCTAGAGCGTTGCCTAGTTGCTTGAGAGCTACAGCCGCAGCTGCAGCCTCCATTCGACAATCTGCTGGTTTAGTAATGAACAACATGCTAGTAGTTATGGTTCCTCATGCTGTAGATACACTCATGAACCGAACCAAGACGCAGCACCTTACCAGTGCTAGATTATCAGGTTATGAACTGACACTGTTAGCTAGTCATATTCAGATCAAAAGATGCAATGTATTGAATCCAGCAACATTGTTGCCGACTAGCCAAGAGTCGAGTGATTCCGAACCACACGACTGTTGTTTCAAAACTGAGGAAGAAACAAAAGGACGAATTGATCTAAAAGACACTCCGTTATCAGATCCAGATGGAACGTTGTATGTTGATGGGTCTTGCTTCAAATTAGAGAATGGTGATGTGACTGCTGCTTATGCAGTAACGACTTTGAGTACGATTGTGGAGACTGCAAGAGTGAGTCAGAATTCTGCCCAGGCTGCAGAATTGATCGCGCTAACAAGAGCGTGCGTTTTAGCTAAGGGAAAGAGAGTGAATGTGTTCACAGATAGTCAGTACGTGTTCGGCGTGGCCCATAGTTTTGGCCGTTTGTGGAAAGAGAGAGGTTTCATTACGTCCCATGGGACTAAGATTCAACATGGCCAGCTAGTTAATGACTTGTTGGAATCTCTAACCTTGCCGACTGAAGTTGCGATTGTGAAATGCAGTGCTCATAAAGCAATCACGGATGATGTTGGTCGTGGGAATGCTTTTGCCGATGAGACTGCAAAACAGACAGCTAGAAATATGATGAGTAGAATGTATGTTGCAACGTCTGCAAGATGGATTTCTGAGTCTGGAATGTGTGAAGACACAGTGGAAAGCGTGAAAGAAATTCAGAAAGAGGCGACTGAGGAGGAAAAGCTTGCATGGAAAGAGAGCACGGGTAAATTGGACTCGAGTGGGTGTTGGATTGACTTGTCGGAACAACAGCGTTGGATGTTGCCTGATGCGTATGTGCTTGCAGTAGTGACGATGGCACATGGAGCAGCGCACATCAGTTCTAAAGGGATTTGTAAGATGTTGGCTCCA
The DNA here is from genome assembly GCF_964261635.1 of Lissotriton helveticus. Lineage (NCBI taxonomy): Eukaryota > Metazoa > Chordata > Amphibia > Caudata > Salamandridae > Lissotriton > Lissotriton helveticus. Next base: position 15,644,937 of record NC_136065.1, on the reverse strand, counting down.
GTTTGGAAGAATGATGGGATTAGTAAGTGCGCAGAGAGAGTGGTGAGGAATTGTATGGTATGCTTGATGCATAATCCTGGCAAGGGAATCCCCACACCTGCAGGTCATTTCGCTCCTCCCTCCTGCCCCTTCGAAGTGATCCAGCTAGACTTCATTCACATGGATCGTTGTAATAATCTGAAATACGTCCTAGTGGTAGTTTGTGCTTTCTCCAGATGGATCGAAGCATACCCGCTAAAGGACAATACTGCCTTATCCACTGCCAAAATTCTTCTTAAAGAATACTTCCCCAGATACGGAATGCCACGGATTGTATGGTCAGATAACGGAAGTGAGTTCGTAGGGAAAGTTATGCAGAGTGTGTATGCCGGCCTAGGGATTAGACAGAAGTTTCATAGTGCGAATCATCCCCAGTCCGCGGGTTTAGTCGAGGGTTACAATGGCACCCTTAAACTGAAACTTGCTAAGATACAAGCGTCCACGGGTTTGTCCTGGCCAGACGCATTGCCTTTGGCTTTGCTATCAACAAGAGCAACTGTACATTCTAGAGTAGGGCTTAGTCCATATGAAATAGTTTTTGGTCGTCCTGCAAATGTTTGGGGGGTACCTAGACCAAAAGAATTCAAGCAGCTGGAATACCCAATGTTAATTGATTACCTTTTCGACTTGACTGCTAAATTGAGTCTTATTCACCAACAGGTTTTCGATGCATTGCCAAAGCCACCGGAGAGTCCAGGCCATCAGCTGAAACCGGGTGACCAGGTGGTCATTAGAAATTTTGCAAGAACGAAAAATCTTCAGCCCAGATTCATTGGCCCTTTTCAAGTCCTACTAGCAACGAGAACTGCTATTCGTGTGGCCGGAAGGAAGAACTGGATCCATACGACACATGTCAAACGTGTGCCTCTGCCACTTCCTTACGACAACTGGGTAAAGAAAGGAATCGGTGCCTCTGAAACGGAACAAGTCCCCAGGTTCATACCTTTCAGCGATGCAGAACTGATCACGGATTCACCAAATTCTGACTCTTCTCCTGAAACTGCTCTTTTGAACCCTGAACATTTGCCATCTGCAAATGTAAACATTACAACGTCGGCTGAAAATACACTGTTTCCAGATCAGACAGCTCCTGCAAAACTGAGATACAACTTGCGACCTCGCAATATGGACAAATAAAGCAGGAAACTGCCTATTTTCAGATTTGAATTTTCTATACATTGCCTCCAGCCAGGAAGTTTGCTAATACTTTGTATTGTTTCTTTTTGTTTTAAAATTGCCTTGCCGTCTGGGTAGCCGTAGGGTCGTGGCTGTGTGCCTAGTTGAATCTGCGGGGGTCAGACACAAGGTCGATCTTTCTGTTAGTTCTGGGAACTCCCAGGGCTGATAGAGGCATTTTCATCTACGTACACATCATCAGTGGTCGCGAACGGTCGTAGAAGATGGAGCTTCCTGAGCTGCAAAGAAAGAATGTAATTTATGTTCGCAGAAATAGACTGTACCGAATACTTCACAGCAAATGCTTTCTAATGCAATGTGCAGTTACGTTTTTAATCGTTTTGATAACGTTGGTGGGTGGAATCATCTTTGGTGTGCATTTGATTTTCATGCCGGTAACTACAGTACCTCCCCTTGATCCTACTACTTCTACGGTTTCTTCTATGCATTCTTTTCACTCATTTCCTGAACACGAACAAGCTCGACGCTCAGAATTTATTAACAATACATTTGTACAGCTCTTGCATCAACACCAACTGGTAGTTAATACTACAGACTGCTGGGTGTGTGGCTTGATACCTCACACTATGGATAAAGGCATTCCCTATCTAGTCTTGCCTTTTAGCTACAATGGATCATTTCAGGCCTTTCAGACCATTTTTTCATATGCCCTTGAGACCTATCCTCCGCGTCCACCACAGTCCACTAAATACAACTCAGCCAACAAAGCTTTAGTCCAGGGAATTATTGACATGATTAAAGACGTCAATAATACTCCATCTTACCCTAGAGATGAATTACGGGTGTATTTGAGTTGGAACTCTACAGAGTATCGCCTTAGTTTGGGAGAAAGCAAGCGTAAAAGCTCCACTTCAGTTTGGGTCGTGCCTCACCGAGGTCAGGTCTGTTTACAAGGAAATGGGAGAAATCTGAGAGCTCAGCTAGGGAGGAGTGAGTGCGTTGAGACTTACGTATTTCCGTCTAACTCCTCCCCTGCCTTCCTGACTGCTAGGGGTACCTACTTCATCTGTCAGGACAGAGCATATACATGGCTGCCTGCTGACTTTTCAGGTTCATGTTATATTGCTCGATTGTTACCTCCGACATACACTGCTTCTTCAGATTATCACAAGACCAGAGTAGCAAGAGGTGTCTTCAGCAAGGAAGATACCGCTGGTCAGGAAGCTGGAGACTTCTTCAAAGGTTTCCTTCCGTTTTGGGGGCCTATGGCCAATAGTAGAAATCTACGTCAACTAACACGGGTAGTTGAATCTACTATTACAGAAACTGTTGGTGCCCTTAGTAACTTAACAGCTGAGCTTCAGGCGGATCGTCTCATGACGTTGCAGAACCGAATGGTTCTAGACGTAATACTTGCAGATCGAGGTGGGGTATGCAGAATGATCCAATCGAGCTGCTGTGTCTTTATTCCAAATAATGCTCCAACAGTCTATGAAGCGATCTCTAAGCTACACAAGATTTCTGACTCTATACACGTAGATAAGGGAAACTGGTCCTTCATGGAGTGGTTTTGGACTCTGGTATCAGCGTGGGGATGGAAGGTTCTGATGGTCATTGGTGCCATCCTAGTATTTCTGTTCTCGTGCTGCCTTATTATCCAATGTGGTCCCGCTTTGTGTAGTCTCTGTGCTGCAACCTGTTTCAGAAAACCACCTGCATTTGGAGAAAAGGTACGAGACAAGATGATGGTGCAACAACATGTCACTGACCTAATGAGCATAGAATTAGACTCTGACTCTGACATAGACTGAGTAATTGCCTATGTAAGGGCAAAAGGAGGGTCTGAGGTTCCGTGACGATTTTACTCGTGTTTGTAACATTGTCGTAAATACATAATTTTGGTATCAGTGAACCGCAAATGATCCATTTAGTATATCCTGGTGTTTTCGCTATGCTACGAGCAAGAGCACTCCAGTTACAAACACATTTCTGTTCTACCCATGGCATCCATCTTAGAACACGGAAGCCATTTTGTATTCCTTGCCCTCACATAGTCAATGGACACGCAATGACCTCTTTTTCATCTAAGGACACGTAGGCTTTACCCGGCGATTCACCTTGCGAGGGACACGTGCACCTTAGGCCAGCAACGCTGTGGCAGCATGACTCGGCAAGAACTGCCTCCCCAGCCTGAGGCCAGTCCTGCTATACTGGTTCTTGTGTTCGTTGGCCTGATCATGATTAGGCGGCCGAAGCTGGTAACCGTGCCCATTTACGACCCACAAACATCTCTTATCCTGTCTTTCTATCTTCTACACCTGGCTCTGCTCCTTTCCTTCTGGGCCTTTATTAGGGGGAGGTAACGAAATTTACGATGAGGCGTCCGGGTCTTGAATGAGAAATTGACATGGGATTATGATGGAATAGTGGGAACCCCTCATTCGTAATGTTTTGACATCAGATACTGTTGACGATTCCTGTGCAACGCCAAATATTTATTGTTTAAGACACGAATGTTTAGAACTGTGGTAACATGTAAAGAATTTGCCCCGAGCAGAATATTTAGTATATAAGGAACAACCCTCTTTGTACAAATTGAACAGGCTCCTAGATACTGCCCATGTGTAGTTTCTGTGACTTCTGTGTCCCTGCAGTAATAAACCTTTGGTCTTTGACGCCACCATCGAGAAGCCCGTGTTTCTGTTTGTTTGTGCACCGAGACAGGTAGAACTCCGGGGTCTTCGGGTGTTATCCCTGACACCTCTGGACAGAACCAAAAAGTCCAGAACTCCACTAAACCTGAGATTACCACTCCACAACACAGACTACCATACCTATAATTACTCTCCATAACACATAATCCCACTCTATATAATTCCTATACACTAAATACCACATACTTTCTATCCACATAATTTTACTGCACAACATACCGCATAATTCCACTACACACAACGAACATCCACTCCACTCCCAAAAACATTAGTAAAAAACTTTTGCATTTATAACTCCAATAGCTCTAATTCTCGCAAATGCGAAACCTATTACATTGCAAACACTTCTTTAACTTGTAGTCGCGTTTGCAGAGTGGTAGAGGCAGGGTGCTAGAGCTCTGTCTAGCGCTCAGGAATTCCACTGAGTAGGGCTTACAGGAGGTACAGGTAGGGCTTCTTGGCCCCCAAAGTCCCTCAGTAGTAAATTGGACATTCCCCATCCCGTAGTCTGCAAAGAGGTGCTTTTGCAGAGTGGTGGAGAAAGGGGGCATGGCATCCAAAGACATCTTAGCAATCCCACTGTGTGGCACTTACTGTAGGTAACAAGAGGGTTAGTTGGCCCCCAAAGGACTTCCTTGGGGGGCACCTACTCCTCGTATTACCTCCAGTAAGGCCCATACAGAAGATTGCTAAGTTCTCAGAGCAGGCCACGCCCCCTTCACCCACCTCAGGATACAAGAGAACCTCAACGCCCCACCAGCAGTGCGCCAAGAGGCGCGTTTGCAGAGTGGTATAAAAATGGGCATGGCCTCGGACCACCTCTCTGCAATCCAGCTGTGTGACACTTACTGGAGGTACCTGGTGGGTTAGTTGGCCCCCAGGGTCCCTTAGTATTCAAGGTGATTTAATTCCCTAGCTTAGAACGCGCCAGGCGGTGCATTTGCAGAGTGGTGCAGGGAGGGGGTGGGGCTTCCAGTGAGGTGCAGCTTTTTTTCCCTTTTTTTGTTAGACGGGGGCTGTGTAGCCCCCCTTCTTTCAATCCTTTTGGGGCTCTGGGGACCCCATCCCCATGGGCCTGCCATCTTTAAAAAATAAAAAAAACTAGAAGGGGGCTAACCGGGGCCCCAACTCCTGGGGCCGGCATTCCATATTTAAAAAAAATAAATATATATATATATATATATATATATATATATATATATATATATATATATATATATATATATATATATATATATATATATATATATATATATATATATATATTCCAAAAGATGCAGACTTCCAAATTTTGCGAAGAACCCCACGGACACTTTCTTGATGCAAATTCATTTAATGGCAGCATGCTGACAGAAACAGCTTCGGAGAGGCAAAACAAATCCGCCAAAGTGAGAGCCAGACGCGTTTCAGGACGGGTGTCCTTTCTTCAGTGGCTTCTTAGGAGGCAATGGGGAAAAGCGTTTTCTGGCACACCTGGCTCTAAATCACCTCCCCGCCCCTATGGGCGTGGCCTCGCAGCATTGTGGGAGATGCAGTCCGTGCCTTGTTACCTCAGTGGGTGCTGTTTCCCCAAGCGCAAATGTCATAATTAAAAGGCATGCTTCTTCGGAGGTTGCTGTCCTGCTTTATTGATGCCATCTGCACGAGCAAAACACCACTCTGCAAGGTGCCAGCTCGAGTCCGTCCCACGTCGTAGCCGCACTCCGTAGCGCAGCTCTGGGCCCGCTGGTAACAGCAGGGTGCTCTTCACACGACCTGGACAGGCCGTTGTTTATTCCAAAAGATGCAGACATCCAAATTTTGCGAAGAACCCCAGGGACACTTTCTTGATGCAAATTCATTTAATGGCAGCATGCTGACAGAAACAGCTTCGGAGAGGCAAAACAAATCCGCCAAAGTGAGAGCCAGACGCATTTCAGGACGGGTGTCCTTTCTTCAGTGGCTTCTTAGGAGGCAATGGGGAAAAAGCGTTTTCTGGCACACCTGGCTCTAAATCACCTCCCCGCCCCTATGGGCGTGGTCTCGCAGCATTGTGGGAGATGCAGTCCGTGCCTTGTTACCTCAGTGGGTGCTGTTTCCCCAAGCGCAAATGTCATAATTAAAAGGCATGCTTCTTCGGAGGTTGCTGTCCTGCTTTATTGATGCCATCTGCACGAGCAAAACACCACTCTGCAAGGTCCCAGCTTGAGTCCGTCCCACGTCGTAGCCGCACTCCGTAGCGCAGCTCTGGGCCCGCTGGTAACAGCAGGGTGCTCTTCACACGACCTGGACAGGCCGTTGTTTATTCCAAAAGATGCAGACTTCCAAATTTTGCATATATATGTAAATTAAAGGGGATGGGGGACGAGAGGCCCCCCCTTCCCTGGGCCGGTTTTGGCCTAGGGGACCCCATCCCCCGGGGCATGCCCAATTTATTAATTATTTGTTATAGGGAGGGGGTCATGTGGCCCCCCCCTCCTGGGCCTCTTCTGGCACCAGGGACCCCATCCCCCGGGGCAATTCATTATTTATTACAGGGGAGGGGGGCCGTGTGTCCCCCCTCATGGGCTACTTCTGTCTCCGGGGACCCCCTCCCCCGTGGCCTGGCCTCTCCCTTGGGGACTGTGTGGGGAGCCGCAATGCCCCCAAGGTCCCACCGCCTTCCCGCCTCCTGCAGGAGCCAGCATTGCTTTTGCACAAGGGGAGATGCTGACAAGCAGCTCCCCTTGTGCAAAAGCAATTCTGCTTTGGGTTTTGAAAGCGAGAGCAGGTTTTCTGCTCTTGCTTCCAAAAACAAAAGCATAGTTTGCTATGACACGGTGGGAGTCGTGCTCCGCCCTGTCATAGCAAACAGCAATGTCCCGGGGGTGGGCAGCCAACACTTCCTGGTTTGGAGCGTTGGCAGCAAATTAGAATGAAGCTCATGCTCTGGAGGGTTTGTGACTCCTCCTCGGTACTCAGATATAAATACTTTTCTTTTTTTACTTTCTCAGGAACTACTGAACGGATTTACACCATTTTTTTTAAAAAAGGTCACTTTCTGAACCAAGCGCTACCTTTTTGCCAAATTCGGTGCAATTCCGTTCAGCAGTTCAGGCTGTAGCCTTGGCTAAAGTTTCCTATGGAAATTAAAATGGAGAAAATGTGTTTTTTTCCTCAGCCCCCGCTTGATGAATCATCCTGAAACTTTCAAGAAAAGAGCTGACCTGAGTGAACCTTTTGTTTGGAAAATTTCACGAGGATTCGTCTAACGGTGCCAAAGATATTAGCAAATCAAAAAACACTTTTCCTATGGATAATAGGTCCTAACTATAACTGCCTACTGGTGACCGCAAGTAGGTAATATATATATATATATATATAGGTTATATATATATTATATATATGTATATATAATCTACTGGTGATTGTCAGTAGGTAATTATAATTAGGGATCCGTTTTATGGTATTTATATTTTTGTAATTTCTGTCTGTATTTATCCATACCTATTTTTTGCTAACTTTACCTGTAATTATCCATATTAATTTTAGGTTTTGTGAAAAAATGAAGCTGAAATGTGTATAGTTCTGCATTTATTTAACCACTTAATGTACACTTGTGCCTGAACACCGGACAGGTTTCAATGATATATATATATCACATACAATCAGGCCTTCTCCAGGACCGCACCTAGAATCTGGAATTCACCCCCTCCCGCCATCAGAAGACTTGCCTCTCTAGCTCGCTTCAAAAAAGAGACCAAAACTTTCCTAATGGGCAAATTCCTCCCCTAACGCTGGCATTACATGCTCCTGAGTGTCCCTGTTCCACCCCCTATCTCGGCATTATCCATGGTCTTCTTGGATAATACTCACCCACACTGAGACTGTTGTTTTAAATGTTTCCACCTGTTTTGTTTCCACAGGTGTCCTGGGATTGAAACTGCCTGCCTCTTCATACAATGTATCTCCCTGTGTTTATCCTTACTGTATCCTCCCCCCCCAAAGTCCTTTGTTTACCTCCTATCTATCCTGTAAAGCGCTCTGATACCCTCACGGGTCCGGTTTGCGCTCTATAAAACTCTAAATAAATATATAAATAAAATAGTAAATGTGGTGCATCAGTGGTGACGCACAGGTGGGCATATGCGTCGCAACTCTTCTGGCGCATCCCTGCTAATTAGCAGAGATGCGCCAGAAGTAGTAAATCTGCCCCCTAGTTTCCATGGGAAAAGCATTTTTTGACTTGTCAATAACTTTGGCGTCATTTTACCAATGTTGATGAAAATTTCTGAAAAAAAGTGTCAGGGTAGGTACTGGTTGTCATGGAAAGTTTGGGGGTGATCCATGCAGTAGAGACCGAAAATATGGTGCGTGAAATTAGGGTATGTTTGTAATGTTAATTCCCATAGGAACCTTCAGCCACACCTACAGCCTGAACCGCTGAACTTACACTTACACAAAATTTGGCAGGAAGGTAGATTATGGTTCAAGGAAGTGCCTTTTGCTTATTTCATGTAAATCCGTTCAGTAGTTTTTGAGAAATGTAAGTTTAAAATTATAGTGATATCTCTGGTCGCAAAGTCTTCGTCAACAAAGAGATCTCGTGCAGGGAAATGCACTGCTCTTATTGGCTGCCAACACTTCAACTAGGAAATGTTGGCAGCCATCTTGGGACTCGGCTTCAAAAAGTGAAAATAAAGAAAAGGGGGCGAGTAGGAATATCCTGAACCCCCAAGCGATGGTCTTGGAGTTCTCCCTGGGATCCCACACTGGCATAAAAACACGAAAGAAAAACATTGCAACAAATTTGCGATATTTGTGAATTTCCAGCAAAAAAAGAAATAAAAAAGGAAGCGGTCTCTCCTGCACTTTCTTTACGATGGCCCCCGGGTGAGCCAGGTCCCCGGGGGCATATAATGCATGTAGCAGGGGGTGCACTGGGCCCTCCTCCTAGGGCTTATTAAAGCCCTGGGGACGCCACCTCCCCAGGGCTATTATTAATGTGGGCAGGCTTACTGGACCCACCTGCAGCTCCGGGACCCCCACCTCCTCGGGGCTAATTTAAAGACTATGGGCGGAGCCCCTTGGACCCCCACCTCAGGGACAGCCACCTCCCTGGGGCTAATTTAAAGAATATTGTTGGGCCTTGTGGGCCGCCTGGGTCCCATGGACCGGCACCTCCCTGGGCTAATTTCAATATTATGGAGACACCTCGCTGGCCTCCTGCCCCGGGGAACGCCACCTCCCCAGGGCTAATTTAAAGAATATTAGGGGGCCTCATGGACACCCTTGCCCCAGGGACCGCCACTTCCCCGGGGCACATGTATTTTTTAAAAAGAAAAAACAGGGGGAGGCCATACGGCCTCCCCCGCAGCCCTGGGGACCACCACCTCCCTGAGGCTTAATGCCATAATAATGCGTTCCTGCTCCATCCCCCTCAAGCAGCCACATTGACCGCCACCAACCCCAAGGCACACATTCATTAATTAAGGTGGTCCGTTGAGGACCCCCGGCTTCAGGGACCACCACCTCCCCGAGGCTATATACAAGGTGCGAAGGGGGCGTGCTGCCCCGCTCCAGGAGACCTGCATGTCCCTGGGGACTGCCACCCCCCAGGGACGGCTCCAGCGATGTCCCGGGGTGTCCACCCTGGTACATTACAGTTTGCAATGACATGGAGGGAGCGCTGCTCCCTCCATGTCATAACAAACATTGCTCCGCTTCATGGTAGAGACAGCATTAAAAATGCTCTTACTTCAATGAAGTGGAGCAGAATTGCTTTTGGACAGAGGGAGCTGCATGTTTGTCATCCTGACACCAAGTGTCCATCCTAATATATGTAGACTATTGTCTCTATGCGTCCATTGTAGTTGTTGCGCAGCAACCAAATCGATAGGGTCTGTTCGGCCTTTTGATTAAAAACACGCTTATTGGACACGCGCGTATTCGAATCCAACGTTGTGTATATATAAACATGCGCTTAATCAAATCCTACGTTGTCTCAACATCTCAAAGCAATCAGTGAAGAACTTTTGGAGATTTAAGATTTTTAACAAACAAACATTGACATTTTTATGTGTCTGTTCGTGCTTTCGATTAAAAACACGCACGTATTCGACACGCGCGTATTCGAATCCAACATTGTGTATATAAAAACACGCGTGTTTTCAAATCGAACGTTGTGTAAAAATTTCAAAGCAATCAGTGAAGAACTTTCTGAGATTTGAGATTTTGAACAAACGAACATTTACATTTTTATTTATATAGATTACCAAAAGCAGGCCTTGTGGTCAACCCATTCCCCTTGGCACCCAATCTCCCTCCCCCATAGCACCCAAACCCCTATATATAAAGCAGATCTATCATCTTTCTCCAAAAATCACCAATATTTGTTGCCAAATGTATATTTCAATGATACACAGAATGCAATATTTATCAATATGGATTTCTTACAAACATTTAATAAAGTTTTATTAAACTACTTGGTGATTCTTTTTACATTGGTTTTCTTCATAGATTTTGGGTTAAATATGTGTACATAAATAGTTATAGAAGTACTGATTTTCTTAAAATATAGATGTCCCTAATTTTCCTTTTTACGATTTTTCAGCCCAAAAAATATGCTCATAAGTACAACTGCAAGAGAACATTGTAAAGAAAAGGCAAGAATAGAACTAACCCCTGGAGGGAGCTACATTCCCAACTGTACAGCAAAAGCTCCAGCTTGGGAAAAGATTTTAAAACCTATGCTAAGGTTCTCCTGGGGTCATGGTTTTAATGACCCAGAAAGCTTACTGTATAAATGTCTGGGAATAATATATATACTATTTCCACTCCAGTTATCCAATAGTAGTGAAAGGGTAGGCTGTCAGATGGGTTATATTTATTATTTCTACTCCAGTCTGTGCAACAATAGGGAAAGTGATGGACTTTGGAGGGGGTAATATATATTATCCTCACTCCAGTCTGTGCAACAGTAGTGAAAGCGTTGGACATCGGAGGGATTTCATTTCCTATTCCCACTCCAGTCTGTGCAATAGTAGGGAAAGCATTGGACTTCGGGGGAAGTAAATTTACTTTTCCCACTCCGGCCTGTGCAACAGCAGGGAAAGCCTTAGACTTCGGAGGGGTAAAATTTACTATTCCCACTCCAGTCTAAGCAACAGTAGGGAAAGTACTTCAAATTTGAATAACCCTATTGATTTAGATCAAATATAAAACTTAATATGGACATAATTGATTAACCAAAACTAAATCATATATATATATATATATATATTCACTGAAAAAACCATAGGTTATAGACCATATATAGTTAGGAATTAGCATTTACAAAACCTTGAAAATTCACAGAAAAAAACATAGGTTATAGACCATATATAGTTAGGAATTAGCATTTAAGAAACCTTTTTTTACTCACACAAAACCATTGAAATTCCATATATAGTTAGTTGTACTAACTATATATCGCGCACCCGCAATCCACTGCTGATCATGTCACATATTACATCATTCATGACATGGTCAGTGACATCACTGATGACATCACTGATGACATCTCAAATGACATCACTGATGACATCACTGATGACATCTCAAATGACATCACTGATGACATCACTGATGACATCATTCATGTGATAATACGATGAACCTCTTCAGACTCTAATATAGCCTTAGAAACACTCAGTGTAATCAGACACTCACAAACTGTCACTTATCCATGAAGTTACACACACACCTAGTCAGTCATGCAAAGAATCAATCACACCTCCAATTTCCCCAACTATCCAGTTATACTCACCTTACTTATTCAAACATATACTAACACATATTTACTCTCTTATACAATCCCGGATACAAGTTCACAATGATCCATACAGCCACTCACACATTCACTGGCTCTTATGCACAGTTATTTATATATGTCAACTCTCACATGTACTGTGTTTTACATATGTACTTACTTTGACATGTAGCACTGAGATATCCATTCACTCACCAATACACTCATGCACACAGTCAACCGCCCATACAGTTGTTTCCATATGCACTTTTGAACCCATACATCTAGTGAATCAACTGCTCACACATGTATGCACAGAGTCATACACCTCCCAGCCACCCACACACACACTCAGTCTCCCATACAAATACTTGGGCAAACAATCAATAATCCATATAGTTACTCATATAGCTAATGATCAACACATGCAGCAGATTACAGAACAACAGACACAATGATGCACAAATTAAGACAGTTTAGTCACTAACCCATGCACTCAGTAAGACACATTTAATCACTCACTCATACAGTCAGTCATGCACCTACTAAATCCTTCATCCAAACACTTATAAATCCACTCATTATTCAATTTGTAAGACATATTTTAACTTTACAGAATTATACAGTCACTGGATGTAATCATCAGTGATGTCATCAGTGATGTCATTTGAGATGTCATCAGTGATGTCATCAGTGATGTCATTTGAGATGTCATCAGTGATGTCATCAGTGATGTCACTGACCATGTCATGAATGATGTAATATGTGACATGATCAGCAGTGGATTGCGGGTGCGCGATATATAGTTAGTACAACTAACTATATATGGAATTTCAATGGTTTTGTGTGAGTAAAAAAAGGTTTCTTAAATGCTAATTCCTAACTATATATGGTCTATAACCTATGTTTTTTTCTGTGAATTTTCAAGGTTTTGTAAATGCTAATTCCTAACTATATATGGTCTATAACCTATGGTTTTTTCAGTGAATTTCAATGGTTTTTTAATAGCAAATATCAAAAGCTTTAAAATGTATTCTTCTTTAAATCCAATTTTTTTTTTATATGTTTATTAATACGTTTTTTTTTTTTAAAAAATTTTTTGTTTCGCTTCCGGTCCGCGAACCGGTTAGCTTTCCGTTAGCTCAATTTATTGCCGCGATCCGGTCCGCGAACCAGTAAACGTTCCGTTTGCGCAACTGTCGCGTTAGAAAACAACATCGTGACGCGTCGCGTCAGCGTGACGTATCGCGTTGTCGCGTGATACGTCATATGACGCGCCGCGTTAGCGTACCCGGAAGTGAACCGGTACGCGAAGCGAGGCGCGAAGCGCAACTTCCCGGAAGCGATCCGGGACGCGGCGTGAAGCGCGTAACGTAAACACAACAGGTCATGTGACTTGTTAATAACACTTTTCATTGGTTCATTTCACTTTTGGTTTCCTAATGATGTAAGACTAGGTCATGTGACCTAAAAGTAACACTTTTCATTGGTTTAGAACTATTATTTTTCCCAAATGATGAAACCCCTCCTTGTTTCCTCACTCTGACTTTCATCTTTGTGAGAGGAAGACCTTTTGTCATCACTGAGCAATGGCTTCATTAGTAGCTTCAGCTGGTGCTTCCCCACCACCACCACCACCTCCAAGGAAGAGAGGACCACCTGCTGAAGTTATTATTCAGCAAGAGGAGGAAGAAGAGGAAGAAGAGGAAGAGCAGGAAGAGAGGCATTTTTTGCCTGAGGAGCCCAGGAGGTCTCATGTCAAAGAAAACTTTATTTGGACATTTTTTAAATATCCCCGGGGCCAAAAAAAAGTAAATGCCCGGTACGTACCTTGCCTTATCTGTAAGAAAGATATGTCCAGAGGGACAGATAAAAAATATAGTTACGGCAATTATACAATGCATCGCCATATGGATAGGTGGCATCCTAACAACTGCAGTGCTGCGCAGGTACGTGACCTGCAAGATAATCCCCCTTCTGTGGCCAGAAGATCAGTTGTAGAGGAAGTGACGGGACCAGAGGCGAGGGAGATGGTCCCAAATATACAGATGAGGTTCGGGGCAGTCAAACAAGTGTGCGTGCGTTGCGGTCAGTTGATTTGCTACAGAGAAAGTAGCATCACTTTAATCAACTTAGCAATTGATAATCATGATTTGTACAAAACGATTCAGAAAATAAATTATCTTTTTTTTTTGTTGCTCCTGTTGAGCCCTTTACAATGAATCATTTTCGTTTTACCCCCCCCAAAAAACAAAAAAAATATAAAACCGTTCAAAAAATACAAAAAAAGTAAAAAAATGTTCAGAAAAATAATAAAAAAAATATAAAACAACAAAAATAATAAAAAAAAGTTCTTTTCAGAACTACCTCCCCTTTATAAAAAAAATTGCTAGAATGTTTAGCACTCTGGCAACCTCTATTTCTTTTGGTTCGCTTCCCGGTTCGCTCGCCAGTACGCGAACCGGGAGCGAACCAAAAAAAAAATTTTTTAAAAAAAGAAGAGTATGTATAGGGAAAGTAAACAGAGAGTAATGTTAAAAGAAAGACAGCTATAGGGACTAAACCAGAGATACTGTTTAATAGATCTATTTACCGAAGAAAAGATGGAAGAGGGTATAATTGTGAAAAACAAAATAGATAAGGAAGTGAAAGAAAAAAGGAGAGTAGAAGAATAACAAACAAGAGTTTCTTAGAGAATGTGACTGAATGATCAAATTAAGATTAAAACATTGGAATAACAGAGAGAAAAAACAGAATGCAGAAAATAAGAAGTAACAGAAAAGGAATGATTGAAACAGCAAAGAAATGTAAAGAACATAGGGGCATATTATCAACATAGGCGATAAAAGTTTCGCTGCTTTTATCGGCAGAAATCTGCCGCTAAAGACGCTTTTGCGGCAAAAAACTGCAGCTAAAGCCGCTTTTGCAGCAGTTTTCTGCCGATAAAAGCAGCGATAATTTTATTGCCTGTGTTGATAATATGCCCCTTAGTGTGCTTGAACTACACAGAGAAAGCATAATGAACAAGTAGTGAAAGAGTGATCAGTCAGAGACAGTGAGTGTAATAGAGACGGAGTGAGTGAACAAGAGTGATGAACTATGAGAAGAGAGGGACTGAGAAAAAGAGTGGAAGGAGTAGAGTAAGTAAATAGAGGAGTAGAGAAAGGAATGAGGGAAGTAGCAAAGGCAGGAAAGTGAGGGTTAAAGAAATGAAGCAGTGGAACTAATAGAAGTTAAATGTGATAGAAATGTAACGAAAAGATTACAAAACATTTACCTTATAATTGTCGTTAACTTAGTCACTTGTTATTTTTATACTTTCAATCTGTGAAAGAGAGAACAAACATTTGAAAAATATTAAAACATGTATTTAAAAATTAGAAAAGACAAGGGAAAAGATTGAAGGATAAACAGTTTTTCAACAACTTTGACACTTACAGAAGCCTCTGCTTCTCCATGCCCCCTACACAGTCCTAAAAATATACATTTTAAACTAACAGTATCTTGATGCAGATGAAGTGAGGCCTGTTTTGCAACATGGTGCATCTTTTGCACTGCTGCTGTCTCACAAAAGTGACGCAATGACAGCGCAAAAGAGGTGCACAGCCATCATAAAACTGTCCCTAACATTTTAAATGATTGTTTCTAGATGCTGATAAGGTGTGGACTATGCACAGATTTCTTTCAGGTGAGTCCTACTCAGGGTTGCAGATGAAATTTAGACTTGTTAAAGAGTACAGAGGAGATAATACATGTGCAGGCTTACCAACGAAGTGAGTCATGTCCACTGCACTCTTGAACAAATGTCAGACCTCCTCTGTCTCCTGGAACAGGCCTAAACCTCATCTACACAATGTGATGTGTAATGTTAGGAAACACAGGTAATGTAATTGAAAAACGTGCAATTTTTTTTGCTCATTCCACAATCACATCACCTGTGTTTCCTTTGCTTAGGTATCTCATTGTGCAGATGTAGTCTATCATATGAAAGACTACGTAGAATGTGAGCACTGTATGCAACAACTTTGACACTTACAGAAGCCTCAGCTTCTCCATGCCCCCTACATAGTCCTAAAAATATACATTTTAAACTAACAGTATCTTGATGCAGATGAAGTGAGGCCTATCTTGCAACATGGTGCATCTTTTGCACTGCTGCTGTCTCACAAAAGTGACGCAATGGCAGCGCAAAAGAGGTGCACAGCCATCATAAAACTGTCCCTAACATTTTAAATGATTGTTTCAGGATGCCAATAAGGTGTGTCCTATCCAGAGGTTTGTTTGAGGTGAGGCCTACTATGGGTTGCAGATGAAATTTAGGCTTGTTGAAGAGTACAGAGGAGATAATACATGTCCATGCCTACCAATGAAGTGAGTCATGTCCACTTCACTCTTGAACAAAGGCCAGACCTCCTCTGTTTCCCTGGACAGGCCTAAACTTGATCTGCAAAATGTGATTCGTAATGTTAGGAAACACAGGTAATGTAATTGAAAAACGTGCAATTTCTTTTGCTCATTTCACAATCACATCACTTGTGTTTCCTTTGCTTAGGTATCTCATTGTGCAGATGTAGTCCAGCATATGAAAGAGTACGCAGAAGTGCAGCACTGCATGCAACAACTTTGACACTTACTGAAGCCTCAGCTTCTGCATGCCCCCTACACAGTCCTAATTATATACATTTTAAACTGACGGTATCTTGCTGGAGATGAACTGAGGCCTATCTTGCAACATGGTGCATCTTTTACACTGCTGCTGTGTCACAAAAGTGACGGAACAGCGGCGCAAAAGAGGTGCACGGCCATCATAAAACTGTCCCTAACATTTTAAATGATTGTTTCTAGATGCTGATAAGGTGTGGCCTATGCACAGATTTCTTTCAGGTGAGTCCTACTCAGGGTTGCAGATGAAATTTAGGCTTGTTGAAGAGTACAGAGGAGATAATACATTTGCAGGCCTACCAACGAAGTGAGTCATGTCCACTGCACTCTTGAACAAATGTCAGACCTCCTCTGTCTCCTGGAACAGGCCTAAACCTCATCTACACAATGTGATGTGTAATGTTAGGAAACACAGGTAATGTAATTGAAAAACGTGCAATTTTTTTTGCTCATTCCACAATCACATCACCTGTGTTTCCTTTGCTTAGGTATCTCATTGTGCAGATGTAGTCTATCATATGAAAGACTACGTAGAATGTGAGCACTGTATGCAACAACTTTGACACTTACAGAAGCCTCAGCTTCTCCATGCCTACTACACAGTTCTAAATGTATATCATAAATACAAAAAGTACAGAATTAATTATACATGTTAAATGGTTTATTTTTGCTGTTCTCAAAATTTATCAAATTTCACTAAAAACAGTGACTTGAAGGTATTCATCATATAACAGCGGGGAAAAAAAACACAATCAAAATGATTGTGTTTAAAAAACCCATATAACATAACCAATCAAAAATCAGAACTCGTAAAAATTAACTTACTTTCCATGACGTCGAAGGATATCCTATGAACAGCTTACACTCTGTTGTGCTGTTATTATTTTCAGCCCGCCACTTTCTGAAAGAAAACCTCCATCGTTTTGACAACTATGTTACATACAATAAATGACTTCTCGCTCTCTGCCACACTTTTCCACAAGGCCAAATCGTGTAAGAGCCATTTATAACTCTTGGAATTCTTCTAAGCAAATCCCGTCATTTTGTATTTCCGCAACTTTCATAAAGAAAACGTTCAAGATCACTTTCACAATCCTGCACTAGTAATATCTTACCCTTCTTGCTCACTCATGTTCTACATTTCCTATGACACTGATACTGCTTACTATGAAGCAGACTTACACTACCTCTATGACTACTACAATTATTTAATTCTCTACATCACTTTTAATCACAAAGCAATTTAAAACAGTAGATAAAATTATATCAACCCCTAGAATCATTATAGGCCAGTTACCTACCCTAAATTCTCTTTTCTGAAAACAGAAAGTAAGAATATTTTTAAGTAAAAAGGCAACATTGTATCGTAGTCAAATGGGAATCATTTCCGAAACACCAGCTTTTTTTACATTTTCAATAAGCTGTGTAATAAGCGGATCTTGTCAAAGGACCATCATGTCATATAATAGCTGCAGTTACAAATGTTCTTCCTAAAATCAACGACTGTGTAGCCACAACATTTGTAATTAAAGTTGAAGACTTACTTTCATCAGGTTTATATAGTTGGAATTTTAAAATGACATTATAACCAAAAGTTTGGACAAATAATGTAGACAGCATTGCAGACTTATATTACCTCTACTCCATGTTTTGATTGGCTGCTTGAATTAGCTTATAAAAAGAAACAGTTTTTCTGAACTCATTCAAAGTGCAGTTATTTTTCCATGACGTCAAGTGTTATGGTAAGAACACCGTTTGCTTTGGGAAATACTCTGTTGTCCTTTAACTAATCCGTGCCCACCACTTTCTGTAAGAAAACCTTCTTTTTTTCCAGGAACTATTTAAAACTCAAAAATAACTTTTGACTCTATACTACACTTATCCTCAAGGCCAAATAGTGTAGGAGCCATTAGAACCTCTTGAAATTCCTCAGAGCAAATCCCGAGATTCCTTCCCTAAAATTTTGGTTTTAAAAACACCAGGTAAGAATTTTTAAGGTCAAGAGGCAATTTTTTTTTTAAAGTTAAAACAGAATCATTGCAGAATGACCAGCCGTTTCTAGACTTTAAATAAGCTGTGTAATGTCCTGATGTTGTTGAAGGACCGTCATGATATATAATTGCTGCAGTTACAAAAGTCCTTCCTGATATTGACAACTGCGAAGCCACAAAATTTTTAATTAAAGTTGTCAATTTTGTTCCATCAGGCCTACATCGTTGGAACATTAAAATGACATACTGGCCATATGTTCGTATAAATAATGTGGACAACATTTCAGATTTACATTGGCTACACTCCATGTTGTGATCAGCTGCTTTTCCTAGCTTATTAAAGGACACTGATTTACTGTCTGGCAAAGTTAAATATATAAATTTTTCTGAGTCTACACTAGTAGTACTTGATACCCTACAGTTCTCACAGTCATGCTGCCATTGATAAGAAAGCCCAAACAGGTGATCTACATCTACACCTTCATCATGCAATACATCAAGCATATACATTAAAAACTCCTGACAATCTTGCTGAATATTTTGAGAGAATTGTGTTTGACCTGAACATCTGTCTAACAGATTTCGAATTTCAGACACACTTTCTATTTTTGTACTATCAGTGCTACATTTCTCTAACACAGAATTCAACAAACTGCAAAATCTTTGATCCGAATTGACCACAATCTCTTCTTTTACATTTTCTAGAGAAAACAAAACATTAACCACTACATTAGCATAGCAGTTGACACCAGAACTGTTTTCAAATTGAAAACCAACAACATCTTCAACAAAATCCTTTTTCTTTCTGCTTATAATTTCTGGTTCATCGACTTTTCGTCTTTTTGCTACAACCTCTCTACTATTGGTCACATTTCTTCGTTTCCGGCCTACCACATGTTTCTCAAACAAAGGATATTGAGGCAAATGTGGCGCATACTCTCTTCTTAACCTATTGTATTCCTTAACACAATCTAGATCCGCACAAATGTTTGTGACATCACACTCAATCAAGTACAATCCCGATAAAGTTCTAACTCGTGACAATGCCACATATGCCATACCCTCCTTGAACACAGAACTGCCAATATTCACCAATGCACTGTCTACACTTAAACCTTGCGATTTATGGATTGTCACCGCATATGCCAAGCAAACAGGAAACTGCTTACGGCGAACATATAAGTCTTTTACAAGCAAAAACCTAGCAGAGCAACGACCAATTAGCTGTACTTCCTCAATGCCATCAAATTTAATTTTTAAAAATTAAATTCCATCTCTATTTCTGTATTTCACAAAATCAACAACATTACCCATTGATCCATTTACCAGACCTCTTTCAACATGTAAATTCCTTCTTAAAATTATACGGCAATTTAAGCACACATTCAGAGTCTTTTCAAAACCTGCAGTTTTAGATATAGTCTTCTCTAATGAATCCAATTTTGATTTCAAATTCTCAGACAAAATAATTGTTGCTCCCATATGCTCTACTCTGTCAATAGCTTCCAGTTTCACAATCTCTTGGTTTTATAAATGCAACATTTTGTTGTTGAAGATGGCACATTCTGCAAGAGTTGGCATCAAACATATTCCAGATTTCTTCTCAGTAATTTTCCGAAAAATATTCTCAGGCACAACGTCTTCTTCTGGATACAAATTTGACAGTAATCGTGCATGTAAAGCTTCTTTCCCATGCTCCGTCACTTTTCCAATTCTAACATCTTGTAAAATATTCTTATAATCTTCATCCTTCGCTTGACGCATATTTTCACGCAGTTCAGCATAATTGAAGTTTAACCATATATTAACGTTGCCAATGCTCCCTAGGCACTTCCTGGTATCTTCATGCGTGAGCATTTTGAACACAGGTTGTCCTTTCACTGGTGTCAGCTGCAGAAGATCACCGAAAACAATGATGTGTTTGCCACCAAATAACACATCATACTCTGTTTTGAGAACTTCTTGCATTCTCAAATGCACAAAGGCAAGCATGACATTGGAAACCATGCTTACTTCGTCAATGATAAGAAGTTTCATTTTCTTCAAGACTCTTGAAACTTCACAACAAGCATCTCCAGATAACTTGTGGTATTGTAATTTGTTATCATGCTCCACTGGCAGCATCAGTAGACGATGCAAAGTAATACCTTTAATGTTATGTGCTGCCAGTCCAGTTGGAGCGGTGACAACACAAGACAGCGATGACTCAGTCCTTTTCTGCAAATAACATGAAATTGCTTTAATGAGGAAACTTTTTCCAGTTCCCGCTTCTCCACTCACGTACAGTCGGACAGGCTTCAACGACGTACATGAGCACTCTTTCTTCTCATGACTTAATCCATGATCAATTTGGTTGGTAACTTCATCATATATTTTCCTCTGCTCAACGTTGAGTTGTCTTTCCAAGTCTTCTAAGTTAACCGCATCCTCCTGAGCATGTGCCATGGCTCTTTCAACTTCAATCATGGCAGTGGCAGCTTCATTTTCGATAACTGGTCCTCCTAGTGGATCCTGACTCAATGAAACAGAACTCTGACTGTCCTGAGAACTGTCTCTAGCAATCTCGGCTGCAATCGTTGCTTCCTGCTCGATTTCCGCATTCAACATTTCTAGATATTTGGGAAAAACAGGACATTCTATGGTCTCCTTGGCGGCATTGAAAGAGTCTTCGTAACAGAGGAAATATCCAAGCAGTTCCTCTTCTGCACGCCAAGGCTTGAAAAGTTGCAAAAGTGCTAAATAGAAAAACTCTTTTTTTTCAGGAGATTCGCCACTCAATTTTCAATGGTTTACCAAGTGGCATTTTCTTTGCTTGACCAGACGTCCCTCACTTCCAATTACAGCATACACTCCTTTATCAATATCTTCTTTGATGTTCCTCTTGAATATGTAATTTTGTAGAACCTCATACAGACAAACATTCTCGAGGTGACTGCTTCTATTTGGATAATATGTATCCAACATGTTGGTCTTCAAAATATCGGTACTGTTTGGCTCCTTTTCCGCCAAATACTCAATTTCCCGCACAGGTTTCAGAACTCGATTACGCGTTGCAGCAAGACCAAGACTCGCCCAAACGATACTCCTGGATTTGGCATAGAGACTTGCTGAAGACAACCGGTCAGAACATTCGTAAGCTCCGATTTCTCGATGTGACAACATCTTCAGACTGAAACTGTACAACTTCTTACTGAGGCTCTTTTCATGGGAAATGTCCTACCACATATCCTTCAATTCTGTCTTTTCTTTTTTGGTGATGTAAGATGTCACATACCGAGCCACAGCCATACAGTTATCAGCCACAAACTGTATATCCATGTTAGCATTCCACATGGACAAAATCACTGGGTTGTAGTCGTTGATGTACTTGGACTCTTCGTTCCTTTTCAAATTGTATGTGTTTTTAGGTGATTTCTTCATCACATTATGTCGCAGCGAAGACATCAAACTGTTCACTCTTCCTTTAGAAATCACCGGTCGTGGAAAGGCGAAACGACATTTGGTGTAGAACTTGTCCTTGTTTCTGAATTTACGACGACAGTACTTTCCACAACGATGGCTTTGGAAGCGTAAAACTTGTTCTCTTTAGGCTTTTGTCTTCCTTTGCGTTTGGAACAGCACATGTAGAATACTGTTCTATGAAACTCATCACTAAGTCTTCTGGATCTGTTCCAAATTTAGGTGCATCCTTGATCCACAGCAGCATATGTATATGAGGAGCACCTCTTGCTTGGTACTCCTTTCTCCAGAAGAAATCCAACACCTCTCCAAGAGGTGGATTTTTCTTGTTCATGATGAAAGACATCATAGCTTCAAATCTATGATTGAAGTACCTGCATACATTCACTGGATCCAAAGAGCACAGTTCTCCGGGTGTCTTGAATTCGATATTTTCAATGTTTCCATTTGCCTCTCGTAGAAATTCAAGTAAGTCTTCCCAGCCATACTCGGCACAGCTGAGAGTGAGGAACCATGTGGGAGTTCCTAAGTTCCTCAGCATACATTTTAAATCACCATGACGACGGTACCAATACTCATTAGTACCACGCTGACACGCCATGAGATTAATCAGGTGAGAATCCAAAATACTGTCTTGTACATTGACTTTATCCATAAAGTCACTTGCCGAGATGTTTTGTATCTGTATAGTCCAGACAGATCGCTTTCAAACAGGAGATGAAACAAATAGGGAATGCATTGTCGAAACCTAGCATCTTCTGCATACAATCGTAAAGTCCGGTATTCAGAAGCAGGAATTTGATGAGGTCGCTCATCATATCTTCCTCCTTCACCTGTTGGAAATAGCTGTGGGAAACACCGAGCTTCCAAACTTTCCTCCCAAACACTAATGGAACTCCCTTTGGCTTGTTTCATTTGAAACAACTCAATAGCATTCCCCATGACTTCCTTGGAATGCAAAGGATGAACACTATAATGTTCATATATTTCTTCACTTTTAGAGGGTTCTACTTTCTCAATTTGACCAGCACACAAATCGCTATCCTCTTCTTCACTTACTTCTTCTTCTGCAACATATACATTCTTATAGTACTTATTGTTTTTTTTCAAATACAATGTTGCCTTTTTGACTTTACTAACATCCACTAAATCTTGCCATATTTTCTTACTCTTTGTCGGAACCCCATTAACTAAGATAACCAGAGGTTCCTCTTCCACTTTTTCTACTCCAATTGTATTAATGTTTTTCTTCAAATCTAGAGGCAAATAAACAACTCTTCCCTTTAATCCTCTCTGTAAATCTGATGGAGGCAATTTCCCTGTCTTTGGCTCCATTCTTACAATAGCCTGAAAGGGATGGATACTTTGAATTAAAATAGATTCATAAGTATTTAAATCCTTCAATTCAGAAGGAATCTCAACCAATTCCAGATTATTATGAACCGCTCTAGCAGGCATCCGGTTTTGATTTAATTTGTTACAACAATAAGTACACACACATTGATCCAATCCCAAATCAAAACAATTTTCTACCATCAAGTATGTTGCGAAATCCTTCCATTCACAATTATTTTCCCTTTCACTTTTCGCATATAAATCCACTAACTTAGTCTGATTCTTATAATAAGTGCGTCGACAACACACACAAGTGAAATTAGGCCTCTCACTTGATTTCACCTGAAACGTGGCAATTTCCTTCTGAAAATTATCTGTACTGGAAACCTGTACACTATCTTCCACATTACCCTCTTCTTCTGGGTCAATTTCAACATTCTCCTCTTTACTTCCAAAGTATTTCTTCACAAATATTCTTCACATCTATTTCAGAGCCATGCAAAAGAGCAGTGCATAATTGTTTAAGCATAATTGCTGGACTCTTAGCATAATACAACATTCTAACTAATTTCCTCACTTTATTATGATGCACTGCTAGCATCCTGAAATGATGAAAAACACTCTGGCATACTCTCCTGGAAAGACAAGCCAGTGAATGACCATGCAAACCTGTCACTTCTCTCACTCTGCAAGGATCTAATTCTTGCAACAACATCATTTTCTGCTTCAAACTTTTCTTATTAAATGTCCGTACAAAATCACAAAGCAAATTGAGCAAATTGATGGAATCCTGTCGCACACTGCAAATACTACTACACTTCCAGGTGTACACAGGTCCCTTAGGACGTCTTCCTAAAACCTCATTACCTAACACCTCTTCTGCCTCTGTTGTCACAAGTTTTTCTTTTTCAACTGGACAACCATCTTTCACCTCATAAGCTCGACCACTGGTGTCAACTGCATGCACCAAATCATTATCCTGGAAATAACTCTCCTCATTAAAAAATGCCTCACAACTTGAACTATGCATCCATTCTCCTGAAAAAACTTCACAAAAATTACTACGATTAACTATTCTCTTCCATCTACTATTTCTTTTGAAATCATAAATTGCCTTGTTTAGCTTCCTAATTCTATTGATTATCAAAATAAATAACTTTCGCTTAATTTCAAATACCTGATCAATAACTTTCTCAACTTTTTTTTTTCTCTTATAAAAAAACACTTTCTGTTGACCTTTCTTAATATTTTTTAACAAATTGCCAATTATCCTGTTGCGGAACATTCGTCTACGAATGTCCCTAAACTGTTGTTTCCTTCTACTATCATATCATGCACAGAGTTATCTCCTGCTCTAGCAGTAACATTTTTGATTGGCCTTTCCTTTCAGTTTAAATTGCTTCTCTTTTTCTGGACTAAAACATTTTCTGTAGTACTACTTTTTTTTCTACAAATGTTTCTTATGAATGATTTTGTCATCTTACCCGGAGCTTTCTTGGTGACTTGACGAGTTTTTATTGTAGAGGACTGCTGCAACAATTTATTAAGCTGCTGTCTTTGACGTTTTGTAGCCTTGCGGATTCTATCCTTAGACGGCATTCTCTAATTTCGAAATGATCTGCAGCTGAATCTGTGGTAAAATATAATAAAAAATGTTATTAACCACTATTACCAAACAGTAAATCAATAACAGTCGTCAAAAATTTAACACACTACTTGTCATTTTTACATAGAATAATTTTTAGTGCATTGGCAAATTTAGTATTCACAAATAGTAGCAAAGAAATGGAATGCTTCTACATTTTACCTGTGCTGTTTTATATGTGAATCTGATCTAATTTTATGAGCATATTTGACTATTTTATTAAAGACACTACACATAACCTGTTTTTGAAGTTGTGTTTAATTTTAAAGGAAACGGTTTACATTTTTACTTTTCATTTCCAGTAAATTTTTAAAATAAATGTTTATAGTTCCATAGGCTCAAGCAGGTCAGCTTCCCACCCTATGTCATACAATTCTGACAAATCGGCATCCTCATCATGTTCTTCATCATCCTCAGGATGTAAATCATCCAAGGGATCTACTTCCACTGACGTTTCAATGACAAGTTCAATGATAAGATCGAGATCAACTGATTGCTCATTATCACTCATGGTTGATGTTGTCGTTATCTTTAAAGAAAGAGAACAACAATGAGATGTTGCAGAGTAAGAGACAAATCTCAGAGACTATAATAGTAAAATTGTTTAACAAGAGTAACATTTTGCAGCTATTATTTAGCCATGTCCAGCGATGCTGAGGAGGTGAGGCCTATGTCCAAGTTTTCAGTGAACAGGACTCATCTCTTCTTAACCTTGGATAAGCCTCACCGACTCTGTGTCCCCTGCTCATACTTAAATGTAAAGGGGCAGATTTATGTTAACTGGCGCATCCCCAGGGATGCACCAGTTAATGTGCACCGCTGCTCTGCCACCCATGGTGTGCCGCATTTACAATGTGGAGCACCATTGAGTAAAAACAGCACAGATGTGTCACGCATCTGTGCCGCAAAAGCAGCACATTGCAGGAATCACGTCGTAAGCGCGACATGTCTACTGCAATGCACAGGAGCAAGCCACACATTGCATGGTGCATCACTCCTTATGCCTGTTTCAAACAGGCGTAAGGATTTGATTCAGCAATGCTATAAAGCTGACTCAGTGAAATCTTCTAAATTTCACTGTGTTAGTTTTACAGGGCTTTCATGCAAATGAATGCCCACCCTGCAACAACCGGGACCGGCAGTCGGACTACATCGAGGACGACATCCGAAATATATCAGATAAGAACTCATCTAACGTGTAGCACTCAAGTCGGATAACGCGAGCAGTGAAACAGTCAAGTAGACCACGCAGTCAAATAGAGAAGAGGTTTTAGACCAGCTTAAGATAAGAAATCCTCTAATAAGTAGCACCCAAGACGGAAAACGCGAACAGTTATACAACTAAGCAGACCACGCGGGCAAATATAGAAGAGGTCTCAGACCAATCTTAGATTTAGAATCTCCCACAAGAATAATGCAGACTCAAGAAAGAAAATGAGGCAAGAGTTGTGGTGGATCTGACAGGAAGTTAAAAGATAATATAAATTACCCTCTCTGGACTCAGCAAACACACAGGAAACTACACCGCGTTGTAACTAACAAGCCTGTGAGACGAAGATATACAGCACAAAAAGAGCATTAGACAAGAGACTTGGGTCCTCGTTTTCCGTATAGAGGCATACAACATACAGCTATTAGAAGCCGATTACTCCTATAATCAAGCCACATTAACTGTAACAAAGAACAAAGCAGATTTCCTGAGGAAGGCAACGGCCGAAACGCGTTGAAGGAATTAATTCTGCGTTTACATTTAGTTCTCATAACGATTAGAAGGAATTAATTCTGCGTTTACATTTAGTTCTCATAACGATTAAGTGGTTATTTTTAAATCAAGCAATTATTTTTATGATAATTTCTTAAGATATTTGTATAGGACTACGTTTTTGGTAAACAAACAAAGTATATATATATGTGCAATAAGTAAAAAAATAAAAAAGGGAAAAAAAACGTTAAAAGAAACAAAATCAGATATTACTCTTAAATAAAACAATAAAATGATATGAATAATAATTACAGGAGTGAAGAATGATTTGTTGACAAAAACACATGTCTAAAGTACTTTTAGTTTAAGAATACACTAAACCCAGTGTGCACTTTTCTTTCCAAAAAAGATATTTACCTTGCCAGGGTTCATCCAATTAGGCAGGGGCCCCATTTTTCCAAATAACAGGTTTCATGTGGCACAGGACTTTACAGCATTACACATCTGCCTAGATGCATCAAGTTGTAAATATGTCGCAACATAGCGCATCTTTTGCGCCGCCGCTATGTCACAAAAGTGACGCACAGCGGCGCAAAAGAGGCACATGGCTATTATAAATCCGTCCCTAACATTTTAAATGATTGATTCAGGATGACGATAAGGTGTGGCCTATTCAGAGGTTTGTTTGAGGTGAGGCCTACTCAGGGTTGCAGATGAAATTTAAGCTTGTTGAAGAGTACAGAGGAGATAATACATGTGCAGGCCTACCATTGAAGCAAGTCATGTCCACTTCACTCTTGAACAAAGGCCAGACCTCTTCTGTGTCCGTGGACAGGCCTAAACCTCATCTGCACAATGTGATTCGTAAAGTTAGGAAACACAGGTGATGTAATTGAAAAATGTGGAATTTCTTTTCCTCATTTCACAATCACATCACCTGTGTTTCCTTTGCTTAGGTATCTCATTGTGCAGATGCAGTCTAGCATATCAAATAGTACACAGAAGGTGAGCACTGTATACAACAATTTTGACATTTACAGAAGATTCAGCTTCTCCATGCCCCCTACACAGTCCTAAATGTTTACAGTTTAAACCATGGGTACTCACAAACTTTCTGTCGGGGGCCAAAATTACAGTGTGGTTGGTGGCCGAGGGCCGCACCGGTGGGGGCGGAGTCAGTGGGTGGGCGGGGTTAGAGTAAACAAAAATCAAACCCGTTTCAAAATCTGTGCTTAGCATAGTTTGCCACCCTACTGGTATAATGCGGTTTGTCATTGTATCCAGATATGTATCAGATACAACCCAGTGACATTATACCTGCAACAAGTCCGGACTATTGTCTTTGCCAATGATTGTTAGTTGCATAAGATAAATAAGCAACCACTACGGCTTTGTTGTAAATATATTATAATATTGAAAATGCTTCACTTATGAGACTATGAAAGAACTAAAACCAGTCTATTTGAATTACATCAAAATCTTTGAGCAGTGATGCTGGTATTGAGATGAGATATTGTTGGTTCACCCGGAGGGCGAAAATGGAGACCCCAATAGTTGTTAGTTGCATAAGATAAATAAGCAACAACTATGGCTTTGTTGTATTTAAAATTGAAAATGCTTCAGTTCTGAAATGACAAAACTGTGAAAGAACTAACACAGGCCTATTTGGAATTGCATCAAAGGCTTTGTGCAGCTGTTGAGTTGATATTTATTTAAGGGCGAAAATGGAGACCCCAGTAGTTGTTAGTTGCATAAGATAAATAAGCAAAAACT
The DNA here is from genome assembly GCF_964261635.1 of Lissotriton helveticus. Lineage (NCBI taxonomy): Eukaryota > Metazoa > Chordata > Amphibia > Caudata > Salamandridae > Lissotriton > Lissotriton helveticus. The sequence continues at coordinate 15,616,733 of NC_136065.1, read as the reverse complement.
ATGGCTTTGTTGTATATAATAATGAGAATGCTTTAGGTCTGAAATGATGAGACTGAAAGAATGAAAACAGTCGATTTGAAATGACAAAGGCTTTTTGAGCAGTAGTGCTGCTGCCGAGTTGATGTCTATTTTTTTTTCACCCTGAAGGCAAAAATGGAGCCCCAATAGTTACACGTCTCAGCAGCCCGGCTTGCTAACTGGGGGATAACAAACTCGCATAAAAAAGTACATTTCAGCCAAAGATTAACTCACAATTGGTCACAGAATACGCAACAGCGCCATCTACTGTCCAGTGCACTTAAATTAATATGCAAAACCACTCGAAATAAATCGAACAGAAAAACATACATAACTCTTCTGCCCAAGATTTTAAGCGCCTGGAAAACCCCAAACGATATCTTGACCTTTTGTGTGGTGCATGAACAAGGTCTAGAAACAGAAATCCACAAAGTATGGGGGCCCAGGCATAACAATTATGGTATTGTCATATACTTACTGCTTTTGCGGCAATTGGTGCCAGAGGCCAGTGAATCTCGGCTCGGTTTCAACACACTGCTTCCGTCGGTGTCCGAAGTAGGTCCTGCTGCTACGCAAGCCTATGAGGTCACGAGGGCAGATGAGGGGGGTGCGCAGGTGAGCATGAATACACTAATTGTCTGCGCATGCCTTTGAACTTTTCTCGCAAATGCGGCCCCAAGGAGACACCACAACAGCAGTAATGGTGCTGAGTCCGTGACTGCTGTGGGGGCCGCAAGGAAAGGTCTGGCGGGCCGCAAATGGCCCGCGGGCCGTACTTTGAGTACCGCCGGTTTAAACTGACGGTATCTTGTTGGAGATGAAGTGAGGCCTGTCTTGCAACATGGTGCATCTTTTGCATCACTGCTGCATCGGTTTCATGTGGCACAGGACTTTACAGCATGACACATCTGCCTAGATACATCAAGTTGTAAATATGTCGCCACATTGCAAATCTTTTGCACCACTACTGCGTCACAAAAGTGATGCACAGTGGCGCAAAAGAGGCACACACCTATCATAAATTTGTCCCTAACATTTTAAATGATTGATTCAGTACGACGATAAGGTGTGGCCTATTCAGAGATTTGTTTGAGGTGAGGCCTACTCAGGGTTGCAGATGAAATTTAAGCTTGTTGAAGAGTACAGAGGAGATAATACATGTCCATGCCTACCAATGAAGGGAGTCATGTCCACTTCACTCTTGAACAAAGGCCAGACCTCTTCTGTGTCTGTGTACAGGCCTAAACCTCATCTGCACAATGTCATTCGTAAAGTTAGGAAACACAGGTGATGTAATTGAAAAATGTGGAATTTCTTTTGCTCATTTCACAATCACATCACCTGTGTTTCCTTTGCTTAGATATCTCATTGTGCAGATGGAGTCTAGCATATCAAAGACTACGCAGAAGGTGAGCACTGTATGGAACATGGCTATGTAACTCAAAGAATCAAAATCTAAATTTGCCAAGCACACATGGGGGTGTATTTACAAGGACCTTCCACCACGGGGAAATGTCTTTAATTAAAATGGGAAAAATAACATCAAAGGGACTCAAATGCCTTTTAAATATACCCCAAGCAACCTATGAAACTCTAGCACTACATATCAAGAAACCTAATTGATTTCAAAAAAACGTTTTTAAACACATCATCTAAATCAATTATATACCTACATTCAAGGGGAAATTACTTAAAATGCCCTAAGACACATGAAAGCGTTTTTGTAAGGCCCTTGCACCATTTTTGGGTCACTTTTAACATGGCTATGTAACTGAAAGAATCAAAATCTAAATTTGCCAAGCACAGATGGGGGCGTATTTACAAGGACCTTGCACCACGGGGAAAGGTCTTAAATTAACGTGGGAAAAATAACATCAGAGAGACTCAAAGGCCTTATAAATATGCCCCAAGCAACCTATGAAACTCTAGCACTACATATCCAGAAACCTAATTGATTTAAAAAAACGTTTTTAAACACATCATCTAAATCAATTATATACCTACATTCATCGGGAAATGACTTAAAATGCCCTAAGACACATGAAAGCGTTTTTTTAAGGCCCTTGCACCATTTTTGGGTCACTTTTAACATGGCTATGTAACTCAAAGAATCAAAATCTAAATTTGCCAAGCACAGATGGGGGCGTATTTACAAGGACCTTGCACCACAAGGAAATGTCTTAAAATAAAATGGGAAAAATTACATCAAAGGAACTCAAAAGCGTAAAGTTAGGAAACACAGATGATGTAATTGAAAAATGTGGAATTTCTTTTGCTCATTTCACAATCACATCACCTGTGTTTCCTTTGCTTAGATATCTCATTGTGCAGATGGAGTCTAGCATATCAAAGACTACGCAGAAGGTGAGCACTGTATGGAACATGGCTATATAACTCAAAGAATCAAAATCTAAATTTGCCAAGCACACATGGGGGTGTATTTACAAGGACCTTCCACCACGGGGAAATGTCTTTAATTAAAATAAGAAAAATAACATCAAAGGGACTCAAATGCTTTTTAAATATACCCCAAGCAACCTATGAAACTCTAGCACTACATATCAAGAAACCTAATTGATTTCAAAAAATGTTTTTAAACACATCATCTAAATCAAATATATACCTACATTCAAGGGGAAATGACTTAAAATGCCCTAAGACACATAAAAGCGTTTTTTTAAGGCCCTTGCACCATTTTTGGGTCACTTTTAACATGGCTACGTAACTGAAAGAATCAAAATCTAAATTTGCCAAGCACAGATGGGGGCGTATTTACAAGGACCTTGCACCACGGGGAAAGGTCTTAAATTAAAATGGGAAAAATAACATCAGAGAGACTCAAAGGCCTTATAAATATGCCCCAAGCAACCTATGAAACTCTAGCACTACATATCCAGAAACCTAATTGATTTCAAAAAAAGTTTTTAAACACATCATCTAAATCAATTATATACCTACATTCATCGGGAAATGACTTAAAATGCCCTAAGACACATGAAAGCGTTTTTTTAAGGCCCTTGCACCATTTTTGGGTCACTTTTAACATGGCTATGTAACTCAAAGAATCAAAATCTAAATTTGCCAAGCACAGATGGGGGCGTATTTACAAGGACCTTGCACCACGGGGAAAGGTCTTAAATTAAAATGGGAAAAATAACATCAGAGAGACTCAAAGGCCTTATAAATATGCCCCAAGCAACCTATGAAACTCTAGCAGTACATATCAAGAAACCTAATTGATTTCAAAAAACGTTTTTAAACACATCTTGTAAAGCAATTATATTCCTACATTCATGGGGAAGTGAGTTAAAATGCCCTAAGACACATGAAATCGTTTTTTTAAGGCCATTGCATCATTTTTGCGTTACGTTTAACATGGCTATGTAACTCAAAGAATCAAAATCTAAATTTGCCAAGCACACATGGGGGCGTATTTACAAGGACCTTGCACCACAAGGAAATTTCTTAAAATAAAATGGGAAAAATTACATCAAAGGAACTCAAAAGCCTTGTACATATGCCCCAAGCAACCTATGAAACTCTAGCAGTACATATCAAGAAACCTAATTGATTTCAAAAAACGTTTTTAAAAACATCTTGTAAAGCAATTATATTCCTACATTCATGGGGAAGTGAGTTAAAATGCCCTAAGACACATGAAAGCATTTTTGTAAGACCCTTGCACTATTTTTGCGTCACTTTTAACATGGCTATGTAACTCAAAGAAACAAAATCTATTTGTAAACCCTTGCTACTTGCTGTTTTGCTCTCAGGATCCACGTCGTGCACCCTGCTCTGGTGTGTCTGCTGGGCGGAGGCGGCTTCCGTGAACAACTCGCCGGACCCGCTCCGCGGGTCCCGCAGCGCGCCTGAGGCAGAGGAGGCGGTTGGGCACAGGCTGCTGAGAGTGCTGGGAGGAGCGCGAGAGAGGCGTTGGGACCAGCGGGGTTGCGAGTGCCAAGCAGGGACTCCAGTATCCAGGAGCCCCTGCGCGCCCAATCAGTGACACCTGGGCTGCTCTCCCCGCTGGCCACGCCCCCCCGCCGAGGAAGTGAAAATCGGCATCCTCCCTCACCCACCTGGGACCCTTGCTACTTGCTGTTTTGCTCTCAGGATCCACGTCGTGCACCCTGCTCTGGTGTGTCTGCTGGGCGGAGGCGGCTTCCGTGAACAACTCGCCGGACCCGCTCCGCGGGTCCCGCAGCGCGCCTGAGGCAGAGGAGGCGGTTGGGCACAGGCTGCTGAGAGTGCTGGGAGGAGCGCGAGAGAGGCGTTGGGACCAGCGGGGTTGCGAGTGCCAAGCAGGGACTCCAGTATCCAGGAGCCCCTGCGCGCCCAATCAGTGACACCTGGGCTGCTCTCCCCGCTGGCCACGCCCCCCCGCCGAGGAAGTGAAAATCGGCATCCTCCCTCACCCACCTGGGACCCTTGCTACTTGCTGTTTTGCTCTCAGGATCCACGTCGTGCACCCTGCTCTGGTGTGTCTGCTGGGCGGAGGCGGCTTCCGTGAACAACTCGCCGGACCCGCTCCGCGGGTCCCGCAGCGCGCCTGAGGCAGAGGAGGCGGTTGGGCACAGGCTGCTGAGAGTGCTGGGAGGAGCGCGAGAGAGGCGTTGGGACCAGCGGGGTTGCGAGTGCCAAGCAGGGACTCCAGTATCCAGGAGCCCCTGCGCGCCCAATCAGTGACACCTGGGCTGCTCTCCCCGCTGGCCACGCCCCCCTGCCTATCAGCCAACCAACAAACAGGCCCTGTGTACTTTGGCCTGCGTAGTAGCCGCTACGCGGGAGCGTGCGGGAGCGCGCCGGGAGAAGCCCGGGACAAGGGCGGGACCGTCTGTGGCCGTCCGGGGCCGTAGGAGGCCGGGCTGGGCCACGTCCCTTGCCCCTCAAAGGCGGTGCATCACACGGCCTGGGTGAGGCCCTGTACCGATCCTCAAACCATGTCTACCCGCTCTGGCAAACTCATCAGGAGTGAAGGCGAGAGAGGATCTACTGCTGGGAGCCCTGTGATTGGAACAATGGACCGCTTCATTACCAGGGTAGCAGCGGTGATAGAAAAGGAGATAGCGATGTCCGAGCGGCGCCTATCTGAGATCTATCTCCCCTCAAGACGATCATCATTGGGGGCTGCTGCCCAGTCGCTCACACCGACTAGTGAGAAGGCTCACTCTGTTCCCCTACCCGGTGCTTCAGGTGTTACTATAGACACTATAGATACGCCCCAGTTGGAGGAAATAGGGCAAAATATAACTAGGTTGGAAAATCTGGCTACGTCCATCCCCTCTGTTTCTGTAGAAGATGGTGACCTTAATTCCCTGTATCCAACTGTAATATTTAAATCCTTTAGTGATGCTATTAGTGTCCCTTCTTCACCAGAATCTCCTACCCCCACACTAGTCTCATTAGACGGGGTCCCAGAAGGTGCTTCTGTCAACATCCAATCTCCCGAAACTAGGCAGGACAATAGTCCTAAAAGTAAAAAGGCAAGAAAACGTAAAAAGGGTAGGCTTGTTAGGCAGGCCGCACTTTACCAAAGAGTAAGAAGGCATACTGGACAAGGTATGAGAATCACAAAGGCTGGGCTGTTAGAGAGTGAGGGCGGCATAGAAGGGCCTGCTGTGGACTCCCCTACGGGGACTTGCACAGATGTCAATATTACTAACGTTCCTGCCCTTGCTGACCCTGTAACGCTTGAAAATATCCTAGAGAAGGTAAATAGTCTCCTGAGGCCTCTTTTAGCCCAGGTTAAGGGCCTGGGGGTGAGGATTGACAAATTAGAGCAATCAACCCTTGACGGACTCCACTCACTCAAAACTACAATTAAGCAAATAGTTAGAGTGGGTGAAAACCGGGACATTGGTGCAAAGGGGAAGGAACCACCTCCTCAGAGAGACCCTAAGCCCCTAAACTGTTCAAAGAAGGTTGATCCTAATAATATAATAACTTCATCTTCTAAAACTTCTCCTCCTCCCAAAGTAGGGCTAAACCGTAAGGACTCTCCAGCATGCTCTGTGCATGTCGCAAGTAAACCCAACCCTATCCCACAAAAGCAGCCACTGACAACCAGAGGCAAAGTGGAAGATCCACAAGTGGCTGGTACATGTAATAAAACTCAAGGCCCAGTGATAGGGAAAACTCCCAGATCTAGGGTTAAGTCTACAGTCCCGGCTCCCACTCCATTGGTCCCCAGAAATCCTGTGCGTCGGATCCCGCCTGTAAACCTCCCGCCAGACTGTCAACCTTTTGTTGCTGTGATGGTAAATGTCCCCCCTCTAAAGGAAGGCCAGATGGAAAATCACCAATCACTTAAGAACAAGTGTATCCACTGGCTGAAGGCATATAAGCCTATTCCCTTGGACGTAGATGGGATTATTTTAAGCGTTCGTAGAGTTGGGTGGGTAGGGCAGGGGAGAAAAACACAGGAAGGGGACTGTATAATTATAAATTTTCAAGACCCTAGAGTAGTGCCCTCCATTTGTTCTCCTATTAAAAACATGGGGGCTCCAGGGATTAAAGTGGTAGACTTATCTTATTTTTACCCTAGGCAAGTTGTAAAACTAACTGGAGAAAGCCAAATCTCCCCTGGGCTGGGACACATTGGGGAGGTTTCCTGGGCAGGGAAAATGGGAGGCACGAGGGCTAATCACGTGTGGGCGCCAAGCTCGAACTGACTGGAACTTGGGAGTAGAGCGTACCCAACAGGAGAATTGCCCTCTCAAATCCTTTTGACTAGCGGGACGCTAGCCACTAAAACTAGCATCCATGGCCCCTGCTCCCCTAAGATATCCATGGCGAGGCCCATAGACGAGAATACTCTTGCACCCAGAGACATTCCAGCTGTGACGGACCTGGCTTTTAAGGTTTTCAGCTGGAATGTCGCAGGGATTGCAAGAAAGTTGGCCCAACCGGATTTTGCTGCTTGGGTTGATGAGCACTCTGTGTGTATTTTTCAAGAGACATGGAGTTTGGCCCCGGCCCATAGGGTGGGATTCTCCTCCCATTCTGTCCCCGCTCAAACCTCGGAAACAGGGAGAGGGCGTCCCTTGGGTGGCCTCCTTATCTGGGTTGCTGCCTCTCTAGATTGTAGAGTAGAGGAGTTCCCCACAGGCTGCCCGGATATTCAAAACATCACCTTAACAGACCAAAGGGGGAGACTGGTCCTAAATATTTATAATGTTTATGCTCGTGGGACCAAGGGTGGACGGAAGTCTCCTGTAATATCTCTTCTTGAGACCATCCTAAAAAATACTCCTCACAAGATGCGTACTTTGGTTGCAGGAGATATGAATTGTACTTTCGAGCCCTTGGGCTCGGACGTAGCCCTTGACCAAGATGAGGAGGATGCTAGAAGGGGGATTCCTGTATTGGAAATTTCTCCGATCAGGAGGTGGTCAGAAGTGGCGCTCCAGCTATATTCCTTGTGTCTCGAATTAAACTTACGGGCAGCAAATGGGAGGACAAATTCGGACAGGGTGGGGGCCCACACTTATAATAGACCAGGGCACACCTCGAGGATCGATTATTTGTTGATAGACGTACCCCTATGGCCCCATGTAAGGGACATGCTGGTGGTCCCTGCGACTGAAAGCGATCATAATTCGCTTTCCCTAAAAATGGACCAGTGGTGGCGCCCTAGAGAAAAGGGATATATTACCCCGGTACCTGCTCCTCCCGACGAGTCTGAAGTCTCCCCTTGTGGGAGAAGAATAAAATGGGCGAAATTGGTCCTCTCTGAGGCAAGGGTAGGGGAAATTTCATCTCTCCTAAACCTCGCAGTGGCAACCCTTGGGTCCCCTATTGAAGGAGTGGGCAGAGCGAGTGGGCTGTTTGTCGCCCTGATAGAGGCGTTGACTAATGTGTTTACCCCATACTCTAGTAAGCCGGGCAATAAAAGATCTATAAAGCCCGCTGATGGATGGTATACCCAATCATGTAGGGCGTATAAGTCAAAATTAGTGGAGGCTGTAAAGTTTAAATCCCCCAGTGAGATTCAGGTCGCAAGGAAGACCTATAATAAAGCCCTTAAAAATGCTAGGAGGGAGTGGGAAGATAAGTTCTGGGAAGACCTGCTCTTAGCGAGTAAAAGTAGGGACACAAGGGCTTTCTGGAATCTTATAGCTTCACGGAATAAACCCGCTGAAACTATGAGACCCTGTAATATTCCGCCCCAAAATTGGGTAAATCATTTTGGGGCGTTATACCTCCCTCCAGACGGGGACATGAACATGGGGGTAAACTTCTCACTAGTAATTGAACCTCAGTCCTATGATTTCTTCACCCCTGTAGAAATTGAGGGGGTCATAGGGTGGGTAGCTCCCCGCAAGGCAGCGGGCCCAGATGGCCTCCCGGGGGACTTAATGAAGGCTTATCCCGTAGAATGGGGAAGGGTGATAGCTGCTCTCCTCAATGACATCATGATGGGAGGAGCAGTACCAGAATCTTGGAAAGGGGCAGTGGTGGTCCCAATTTACAAAAAAGGCTGTAGGGAAACCCCGGGGAACTACCGCCCAATAAGTTTGATAGACTCCACCCAAAAGATAGCTGGTAAAGCTATTCTCGGAAGGATCCTCCACTGGGTGGAGGAAAATAAAATCCTATCAGACTTCCAGGCAGGCTTCCGGGCAGGAATGGGGACAATAGAGCAGGTGTTTAGGTTGGCACTATTGGGATGGAAGGTGGTGGATCTAGGTAGGGGTAGTCTTTACTTGGCCTTTATAGACCTGAAGACTGCCTTTGACCTGGTCCCCCGGGAAGAACTATGGAGGGTACTTTACAAACTGGGATTGCCCGATTATATCTTGTCCCTCCTCATTAGCCTCCATGCCAATACCTATGCACAGGTTCGTTGGGGTAAAAACGGAGAGGTCACTGAAAAAATACCGGTGTCTAGGGGAGTAAGACAGGGTTGCGTCTTGGCGCCCACCCTATTCTCACTTTATCTAAATGGGGTGGTGGAATATCTCCAACAAGAACCAGCCGACGCCCCCTGTCTTGGAGGAGTCCGGATCCCCACCCTGCTTTTTGCGGATGACACGCTTTTGATCTCGAAGACTCCCCAAGGCCTCCAGAAACTCCTAACGCGCTTCCAGGAGTTTTGTGCTGCAAAAGGGCTAATAATAAACGTGGACAAAACTAAATACTTAGTCCTAAACCCCCCACGGAAATTGGGCCGCCCACCTATGCTTAACTCTGTTGCCCTAGAAAAAGTATCCGAATTCGATTATCTCGGAATTCGGATCACGGATAGAATGTCCTGGGGAAATCACATAGATAAAATGGTCCTTAACCATAAGAGAGTAGGAGGAGCTCTTATGAGGGAGTACCGGGCCTCACCGAGGAGATCGCTTACCCCGGTAATTGAAATTTACAAGACCAAGGTAGTGACATCAGCCTTGTACGGGGCTGAATTGTGGGGCCACTCCCGATTGGACACTCTGGTAACAGCTGAGACCAAGCTTCTGAAATCAATCATTGCCATCCCCCTGAGCACCCCATCTGTACCTGTGCTGTTGGACACAGGCTGCAGAAGCATTAAGGATCAAGCTCTGCTTCGCCCTCTTCTTTTATGGACCCGAATCTGGAGGGGCGAGGAGTTAAAATCCTATGCTGACGGCCTGAGGGAAATTATGAGCCTGGGGGGTTGGGCAAAGATAAGATGGCTAAGGGATACCAAAAACCTGATGGAGAAAATTGGTTTGGGAGACTACTGGTCATCGCGTTCAGCTCCGCCGAAAGATGTTGTAAAGGCCCTTTTCTGGAAATGGGTCGCGGAGCAACTCATTACAAACTCGAACCATTGTAAATCTACTGCCGCCTTTTTACTTGTTAAAGACATCGTGGCATTTGAACCCTATTTGGATTTAATTACTCTTCCCCTTGATCGTGCCCTTTATTTTAAATTTAGAGTTGGTTCTCTACCTCTTGGTGCTCTGGTATCTAACTGGAGCTCCACGGCCCGTAAGTCCCCGAATTGTGCCTGTTGCCCAAGTAAGATAGAGTCCGTTGCGCATGTACTGTTTGAATGCCCGGATTATGCAAGGCCTAGGGGCACTTGGTTGAAGCCCCTTTGCCGAAATATGGGCACACGTAGCCACTTAACAGCTCTACGTATCCTAACCACGGACACATCCCCCCTGATTGTATGTGGAACTGCAAAATTTTTAAAACAGTTTTGGCTTATTCGTTGCAAGAGATTGTCAGTAGCGATTTAATTCTGTTTAGCTAATTTATCAGCGGACAATCTATGTCCTTTTATCCCTTTTAAATGTGCTTTTTATACTGACTTCTTTAAGTGATGCTTTTTGTATAATTGAAAATGTTTGTATTGCATGTGTGCTTATAAGATATCTTGCATATCGAATAAAGCTTTTTGACTTGACTATTTGTAAAACACTTGACACAAAGCAACATTTTAAATACACAACTTTCTTCATAATTTTCTCCCTAAAGCATACTATTCTCTATCTAAATTAAATGAATCTTTTCTCACCTTAGCAAATACTTTATGAGTTTCAAAACAGTCTCAGACACACACCAATTTGTCTTTAGCAGAGCAAAAGGTATGCACACCAGAGGCTGCAGCCATAAAAAGCACAGAAATGCTGTAATTCATCACACATATCTCTCATGTCACCCAATCAAAACTCTTCCCTCACTTTTTTCAAATCAACACCCTTCCCCCCTCTGCCCTTTCTGCCTTTTTTGCATAGCAACCACCTCCTGAAAGACCTCTGATGTTTGCAAGTTCACACAACAATGTTTCAATTGAACTCTGAACTCTCAGTACACCTGCATATCCAGTGCAATCTTTCATTAAATGATTTTTTCTTGACCATTCAAATTACATCTTTCAAAGAACTCATCCATGCACCCTAACTTTCTGTTTTCAGCAATCAAAATCCACCAATCACTGCTACTGCTTCATTAACACAGAAACTCCACAGTTTTTTTCATTTTAAACTCTTATGTTTTTTAAACTGCCATTTCATTGCCACACTTCATCTGACTGCAGCACAACCTTCTCTCACCATGTTTTCTGTCTGGATTGTTGGACATAGTTACATCTACTGGGCTCAAAGGTATGCTAATAACAGAAATTTACCTAACCTCAATTTACAAAATGTGGAAATTAAGTGGATTGGCCACAGAGGATTAAAATGTCACCAATTGATACCATTGGTGAAAACCTTTTTGCATTTGGCAAAACCTGACCTGTTAATTGTGCACTGTGGAGGAAATGACTTGGGCACTTTGACTGGGGTAGGTCTGGAAATGCTTTTAAAGGACACCTTTGACCAATTGATGGCACTTTTTCCTCAAACTGCCTTGGTATATTCAAATATATGCCAAAGACAGAAATGGAGGTGGTCGAACCAATTTTGTCCACAAATTGAGAAATCGAGGAAGCATGTAAATAAGTCTGTTTCAGCTTACATGAAAGACCATGGAATGGGCTCCATGTACAACAATAACTTGCGTTACTACATGCAAGATATCTACAGAGGAGATGGAGTTCACTTCTCAGATGAGGGAAACAGAATTTTCATTCTGAATTTAAGACTGTGCATTGGTACCTACTTATAAGTACCTAAATCTACCATAAACCCAAAAGCTCTTCTCAGAGCTACCCTAACTATGATCACCATAAACACATTTTAAATGTAAATTTTTTTTTACTAATTTTCACAATTTACGCTTTCCGGAGCGCTACCCGGTACGCGCACCGGACGCTAACCGCGCGAAAATTTAAAAAAAAATGTTTTTTTTCTCGCACATATGGACCTCCTCAGCCACCCTCAGAAAACCTAGGGGGTCAGGATACGTCTACCGTGCCCCCTTCTACCCATTCTGAACATTTTTTGCCCTCCATCTTGTATCTCAATTCTACCGAAACACAAAATGGAGGACTCCCGTAACGCTGCCGGTTCGCGTACCGGGGCGCTCACCGGGAAGCGCTCCATTAAAAAAGGTGGGAAAGTAATTTACAGAAAAACTACTGGAGACACTTTCACCAAATATAGATTAGCTCATACTACATACCAATCCCTACCATTTTCACACATTTGATTGAAAATCCATTTAGCCATTTAGCCTGTAGACCTCTCTAAATACCCTGAGGTAAATTACTTCACAAAACACATCTGAAGTGTTGGAATTGACAACCAATTAAAATGTTACTTTCATTTTCTACTTTTTTTTACCTGACATTTGATTGGTTATGTACCTGAATATATATAAAGAAAGAGAGAGAAACACAGCCATTTTGACTACTACTTCCTGAAGTACATTGCAAGATCATTTTCACTGACAACTTAAACTTGTTTTTAAAAGGTAAGATGTTATTTTGTAAATTTGAAAGGAGAACTATGTCATGCACTTTAAATTAATTTGGGAAAACATTTTCAGATAGTTATATACTGTCCCTCTGTAAGAGTTAGAGATTGAGAAAGGCTTGTTTATTATAATTATGGATTGATTTAGGTTTCTGTGGTATAATTATGAATTTACTTATGCTTCTTCACAGGCACTTTTTAATAGTACTACTTCACGCCTGAAACCATACAGTACCCATAGATTACTTCTCTGTTATAAACTCACAAGTACCTGTCTGAACTTAAACCCAACAGTGCCCTATCTCTACTGATATGTTTATTTTTTATGCAAATTACAGCAAGAAAATGGAAGGAGAGCAGATTATTTCCTTCAAAATTGTTCTGGAGAACAACACAGAAAAAGTTATTGAGGACAATGATGACTCAGATTTCATGGATGAATCACGGGACCATGAATTAGTTCAATGTGTAGATGCAGTAGATTCGCTGATTGAAAATGAGGACATTTCCGACAATGTGTTGTTAAAAGTTCTGTTAAATTTGGAAAAAGAATCACAAAAATAAATTTATATTTAATTAAAAAAAGCACAAAAAAAACAACAAAATGAACAATCAATAAACATACAATATTTCAAAATATCATTGTCTATCATTCTTTTTTCCTTATAGTACGCTCCCCAGACCGCTTCCCGGTGCGCGTACCGTTTGCGCAACTACCGCGTTAGAAAACAACATCGTGACGCGTCGCGTAACGCGTTGTCGCGTAATGCGTCATATGACGCGCCGCGTTAGCGCACCCGGAAGCGCTGCGGTCCGCGAAGCGAAGCGCAGCTTCCCGGAAGCGATCCGGGGCACGGTGCGGAGCGCGTAACGTAAGCATAACAGGTCATGTGACTTGTCATGTGACTTGTTAATAACACTTTTCATTGGTTCATTTCACTTTTGGTTTCCTAATGTTGTTAGGCTAGGTCATGTGACCTAAAAATAACACTTTTCATTGGTTTAGAACTATTTTTTTTCCCAAATGATGAAAACCCCTCCTTCTTTTTACCTCATTCTTACTTTCTACTTCCAGAGAGCAAGACCTATTTTTCACAATGGCTTCTGTAATAGCTGCAGCTGGTGCTTCTCAGCAACCACCACCACCACCAAAAGGACCACCTTCAACACTGGACTTTGGTAGAGAGGAAGATAATGAGGACGAAGAGGAGGAGGAGGAGGAAGAGCAAGCAAGGCAGTTCCAGCCAGAAACACCAAGGCAGAGCCATATTAAAGAGCACTACATATGGCAATTTTTTAAAATTCCACCTGGACAAAAAAAGGTCAATGCACCCCAGGTGTCTTGTTTGATATGTAAAAATATACTTTCTCGTGGCAACCCCAACAAGAAATACAGCTTTGGCAATCATACAATGATTCGCCACATGGAGCGATGGCATCCTAATAATCTTTCCCAAGCACAAGTAAGGGATCTTGCTGCCAACCCCCCAAATGTCATCCCCAGCACCTCCAGTGGACAAAGCTCATTCGCCGGACCAGAAGGCCGAGAAATAATCCACAATATTCAAGCTCCTTTTGAACACTACAAAATAGTTTGTATATATTGTGGAGGAACTATTTGTTATGGAGAGAAGAGTATTACTTTGATTAACCGAGCTGGAGAAAATCATAAATGCAACAAGATGAGAAAACAATGAGTCCTTTTTTATTTTTTTTTTGCTCCTGTTGAGACATGTTCAAACCCTGCTTTTTTGTTATTTCCCCTAAAAAAACACAAAATAGTTTTCAAAAATAAAAATAAAATAAAAAAATTGTTCAAAAAATTAAGAAAAAAAAGAAAAAAAAGAAAAAGAATAAAAAAACAGTTCTTTTCAGAACTACCTTCCATTTATAACAAAATTGCCAAAATTTTTATACCCTCACTCACTCACTTTTAGCCCGAACGGCTGAACGGATTCCCACCAAACTTGGCAAAATTGTAGGGACTGGTAGCGCGATGTGCCTTTGCTATGTCTCAAGATATGTGCTCCAGAGGATTTTGAGTAATTTAGGTTAAAAAAAAAATATATATCTATAAGCGCGCCCCGGGACGCGCACCGGGGAGCGCACCCGGCGCGTAACGCGAGTTCGCGAGCGGAAAGCTGATTGGCTCTCGGGTGTCTGTCAACATTCCAAACAGTCCGGAGCGGCCGCCATCTTGTGTCTCGGTAGGATCGAGACACAAGAGGTGGCAAAAACAAAGGGGGAAATGACCATAAGAGGGCAGGGTAGACCCCCCTGACCCCCTAGGTTTGATGTGGGGGCTATAAAAGGGCCCCGCGGGGCAAAAAAAAAAAATTTTAGTTTTTCGATTTTCACGGGTGGAGCGCCCGGTACGCGCACTGGGGAGCGTACCGGGTAGCGTACCATGAGGAAAACCCAGTGAAACAGTAAAATAATAATTTAAAGTGCTTAGAGGTAGGGTAGCTTTGAATAGAGTTGTTGTGTTGTGTGGGTGATTTAAGTACCAGCATGTAGGTACCAATACAGAGTCTTAAATTCAATGTACACCGTCTCCTCTGTAGATAATTTATTGTGGTATATGGAATCTATACCATAGTCTGTCAGGAAAGCAGAAACAACATGGAGGCAGGAGATGAAAAAAAGATGTGAAATACTCATTGGAGATAATATAGTGGGAGAATGGAAGTAACTATGAGCAAAATTACTATGTAACACAAAAAAGTTGCACAGTATACTATAAGTCTTACTTTATATTATAATCATTTTGGTACTATTTCATGATTTACATATAAAAATGAATAATGTCTCGAACAATTTTTAATTATTAAATATTAATTTATTGTTGTGATTTTTCAAAATTTAAAAGATTACATCATCTGGTATCTCCTCATTTTGATTCCATGATTCTATTTCTTCAACACAATTAAGTAACTCTTGGTCCAGAGACTGATCCATAAAGTCAAAGTCATCAATATTTTCTTCAGGATTGTTCTCCACAACAATTTCGAAAGAAATATTAATTTTGTTTTGTTCTCCTTCCATTTTCTTGCTGTAAATTGCATAAAAAATAAATATATCAGTAGAGTTAGGGCACTGTTGGGTTTAAGTTCAGACAGGTACTTCTGAGTTTTTAACAGTGAAGTTATCTTTGGGCAGTGTATGGTATCAGGCAGGAAGTCGAAATATAAAAAAGTGTATGTGAAGAAGCCTAAGTAAATTCATAATTATACCAGAGAAGCCTAACTCAATCTATAACTATAACAGAGAAGCCTATCTCAATCTATAACTATAACAGAGGGACAGTAAATAACTATCAGAAAACGTTTTTACAAATTAACTTAAAGTGCCCCTTACAAATTAACAACTTACCTTATAGAAAGGTGATGAAGATAAATGAGAAAAGCCTTTAAAGATGTACCTCAGGTAGTTGTAGTCAAAATGGCCGTGTTTCCCTCTCATTTTTCATTTATATTCATGTACATAACCAATCAAATGTCAGGAAATAAAAGTAGAAAATGAAAGTAACATTTTAATTGGTTGTAAATTCTAACACTTCGTATGTGTTTTTGTCATGTAATTTACCTCAGGATATTTAGACAGGGCTACAGCCCAAATGGCTCCATGGAATTCCACCAAACTTGGGAAAATGGTAGGGACTGGTATGTAGTAGGGCCTATTTTATATTTGGTGAAAGTCTCTCCAGTGGTTTTTATGTAAATTAACTTTTAACATTTTTTGGGAGCGCATGCTGTGAGTGGAACTGGTCCTGAGAGATGAGGCAGCACGCCCTGCAACCTATGAACTTTGCTTTTTTCCCTACTGACGATTGAGGAATCTTGAAACACGTGTCTAGGGATATGAATTGAAACTAATAATACAGCACTGGCTATGAACACTTTGAATTGAATTGAGCGAGAAATAATGAACTACATGAACCATCATGCAAGAGGTAATTACGTTGGAGCGTGTCTGGTGCGTGCCCACCCCCCTAAAAGTATGAAATTCTTGTGAGCTGACGAGCTCGGGAGCTTGCCCCTTCATGCTGTGAGTGGAACTGGTCCTGAGAGATGAGGCAGCACGCCCTGCAACCTATGAACTTTGCTTTTTTCCCTACTGACGATTGAGGAATCATGAAACACGTGTCTAGGGATACGAATTGAAACTAATAATACAGCACTGGCTATGAACACTTTGAATTGAATTGAGCGAGAAATAATGAACTACATGAACCATCATGCAAGAGGTAATTACGTTGGGGCGTGTCTGGTGCGCTCCCACCCCCCTAAAAGTATGAAACCCCCACTTCACCATTTTAGGTGATTTTAACCTGCATGTGGATGACACCTCCTGTATCAAAGCAGGACTGTTCCTCGATACCATGATAGGCCTTAATTTGACCCAGGGGGTTTGTGGCCCCACTCATCTGGCTGGCCATACGCAGGACTTATTGTTCACCAACTATCCTAATTTGACCACTTCACTACCCCTCCCTCTCACTTGGTCAGACCATTTTCTTATTCCATTTAGTCTGGCTACTACCCCTCGCTCTGATATTCCAGTTAAGGCCAGGGATTTTGGCAGGAAGTGGTGAAAAATTACCTGTTCATCACTGGCCCCTGCGCTTTCCCATGGTTTGTGGCAGTCAGAAGGGGATTTAGACTCTGACATTTCGAAGTTTAATGGCTGGCTTTCCTCAGCTATAAACACGATTGTCCCTATGCAACCGATAAATTCTTCCAGATTAAAACCCTCTGCTCCTTGGTTCTCCTCCACCTTGCATGCTGACAAGAGCCTCTGTAAAAAACTTGAGAGGAACTGGAGACAATCCTGAGGCAGAAGCTACTTACTGAGCCGCCATTAAGAAATTCCATAAATTGAAACGTACCATATTGAAAGAGTATTACATTGAGAAAGTCAGCTTTGCTGATAATTCCTCAAAAACACTGTTTAAATAAGTGAAAGAGTTTTCTAAACAATCTGCATTATCTAGCTCGATCCCCCCTAGCCAAGAACTCTGTGATGGTTTATCTAACTTTTTTCACAAAAAAATTCTCGACATTTTTTCTACGTTCCACCAGTCCGTGGATTCCCCTGTTAGTGACTCCAGCAAACCAAGTAGGAGGCTCTCACTTTCTTTAATGCTATCTCTATTGATACCTTTTCTCAAAAAATGTTGGCATGCCAATCAGGCTCTCCTTTAGACCCCTGTCCGGCACAATTATTCAGTGCACTTGCCCCTCTCATCATCTCTCCGCTGAACTTGCTTTGGGACACCTCCTTACAAACTGGTAATTTCCCGTTGTCTTGGAAACAGGCCATGCTGATTCCCATCCTAAAAAAACCTGAATCCGACCCATCGGTGTTCAGCAACTACAGGCCCATTTCTCTTTTACCTAAACCATCCAAAATCCTGGAGAAAGTAGTGCAAAAACAACTCTCTAACTACCTTGAGTCTGGGCAACTTCTCCACGACTCGCAGTCCGGTTTTAGATCTGGCTATAGTACCGAGACTGCACTTGCGGAGGAGTCAGAGACTATTCGCGAATGCATGGACGCAGGAGAGTCAGCAATGATAGTGCTCCTTGACCTGTCTACGGCATTCGATACGCTCTCTCATGCCATATTGATTGAGAGACTGAATAGTCTTGGTATCCAGAGCACCCCTCCAGCTTGGATTAGATCTTTTTTAAGTGATCGTACCCAACAGGTCTACCTTCAACTTTTTGTCTCAGAAAAGAAACCACTTGTTTGTGGTGTTCCCTAGGGCTCTGCCCTGAGCCAACTGTTTTTTAATGTCTACGTATCGCCGCTGGCTACGGTGGCAGAATCCTGTGGGGTCAGAGTGATCTGATACGCTGATGACACACAATTAGTGTTTTGATTTAGAGATCACGCCGACGCCAGTTTTTTAAACTTCAGACACTGCCTCAACAACATCTCTACCTGGATGTCACTCAACACTCTCAGGCTTAACTCGGATAAAACCGAGGTGTTGTTTTTTAATTTTAAAAAAACATACCCCTTCTTTTGTGGCCACCTGAATTGAATCCCTCTCCAGCACCAGTGTTTTCTGGGATTCATATTTGATAATGAGTTATCTTGCAAGGCTCAAATTAATAAGGTCACATCTGCTTGTTTCGGTAAACTCCGCATGGTTCGGAAACTTCTCCCTTTTCTTCCTTTGGATGCTCACTGAACCATTATTCACGCCCTTATAACATCACACCTGGATTACGCAAACAGCCTGTATACCGGAGCACCAACCTATCTGGTCAAACGTCTGCAGATTTTGCAGAATGCGGCGGCAAGAATAATCTGTAACATCCCATATCGTCACTCAATCTCTCCTCACTTAAAATAGTTACATCGGCTACCTGTGACTAGCGCATTCAGTTTAAATCTCTGGTCCTGGCATATAGAGCGATGCTGGGTCAGACTGTAACATGCTCAGTCCAACCGATCTCTCAGATCAAATCATCTTTGCCTCTTACGTACACCCTGATTTCTCCGTTGTAGAATGGGGTGGCAGAGCATTCGCAGTTATCACTGCTCGATCTTGGAACAACTTGCCACTGTCCCTCCATATAACAAAATCAGAATGCTTATTTCGACGCAATTTAAAAACCTGGATGTTTACCAACCTCTAGTTGCACAGAGGCACTCACAACTGCTTACTGTTCGCAGCACCGGGACACCCCCGTAGGGGGTAGCTGCGCATAATATAAGTTTCTAAATAAAATAATAAATTTAGTAATAAATGCATATATTTTATATACACCTGGTGTGATTCTCCTTTCATTTGGACATTCAGGAGGTTATAGACTGGTAAAACAAGC
Organism: Lissotriton helveticus; assembly: GCF_964261635.1. NCBI lineage: Eukaryota > Metazoa > Chordata > Amphibia > Caudata > Salamandridae > Lissotriton > Lissotriton helveticus. Next base: position 15,597,544 of record NC_136065.1, on the reverse strand, counting down.
TGCTTTACATTCCTTCGAGACTTAGCTTGAAAGCTGCTCTCCACAGCTACCACTAGGACAGCTTTCAATAAAGGTTGTCTTTAACCTAATCTATAATAAGGGTTGTTTGGACTGGTACAAGGTACCCATTATAACTAGTGGACAGCATATACCAGGCCAACTTCTCACAGACGGCTCTAGCCGTAAGGCTACATCCTCTCCTTGACTGCAGCACGACCAGCAAAATGGCTTGCGACGCTATGCTGCCTCGTTTTTAGGTCTCGCCTAAACAGCGCTTGCACTGTCTCTTCGAGACATGCTTTCAGGTATGGCCTTTAAGCTCCGCCCATATTCCACCCATCTTTTCAATTGGCTCCTATTACTGTCCTTTATAAATGGTGGCTTTTGATTTGTGAATAGGCTTAGTAGTCCTTCCTTAGTACCGCCCTTGCTTCTGTTGTTACCTCCCATAAGGACAGCCCCTGTTACGTGTGTCCTTACTCTCCAGGTTTCATTAACGGTTAATGAACACTATTTACTTAATGAATGTCTTGTTGAAGCAGGCAGGATATGCTGTCCAGCTTTTGCGACCCGCCCTGGTATCCCCCTTATGGTATCCCCCTTATGGTATCCATGATGTAGGAGGTAATTTAAAGCGCGCTTTACTGTCACGGTAACAGAGCAATGCTTTTACGATACTATTTATTTATTTATTTATTTTATTAGCATTTGAGGCAGCCACGCTTTGGTTCCACTCTTTAAAGATCAAGGCAACGTACCGCAATTTTAAAAATAAAAGGGGTGGGGCCGCCGTGTTTGTTTCCAATTTATTTATTTTTCTAGCAATCACAGCACGCTGTGCTTGATCTATAAACGTTTCAAGCTACAGCGCCAAATGGCGCAATTATGGCAAAAGTAAATAAATAGAAAAAAAAAGGCGTGCAGACGCAGCCTTTGATTTTCTATTTATTTACCTTTGAAGCAATCGCGGGACACCCCACTGTAGCTTGTACCATCTTAAAGCTAAAACGCGGCGTGCTGGGATTGCTTCATGAAACAAACTAAAAGAAAGCAGGCAGAAGCCACGTTCCCCCCACCCCCATGTATTTACCTTTGTATGAAACAGGGCGTTCGCTACTACAAAGATAAAAAATAAAAAAAACGCGGCCGCGCTTTCGTTTTGTTCTAGGCGCTCGCCCACGCTGCGGCTTCTCCCTCATCGGCGCTGCTCTGTTCCCATCTTCCCCATCCACGCCGAATCCCCGCGTCAGCCAGTCCTGCTCTTAATGCATACGCGCCGTGTGCTCTGCGCCCGAAAAGGAAATAAATAATAAATAGCAACTAGCATTCAATGTCTCCTAAGCCTAGGCTTTTATGTGATATTGGCGGCACGCCATGTGTTGTCTTTCTTTTACTTCGGGTGGGCGTCTGCCTTGCCTGTCCGTTTGTCCTGCATGTAGCGTGAGTTTCCCGCCTCTTCTCGGCCGCCGCTCGCAGCATGTCAATGCAGGTTTCTCGCTTGTGGGGAGTGGTTTGATGGTTTGGGTGTGAGTTGTTTTATTGTGCAAGGCCCTTTCAAAACTCCCTGCCTTCCTTCCAGCCGCCTACAATAACTTCCCGTGACTCCTTTTAAAACCTGATTATTACTTGCTTACATGGCAGCCTTGCCTCAGAAATTTCCAGTTATGAGAGATGTATGTTTGTGAATGAAGCATCGGCCCCTCCGCAAGTTTCTCCTGCCGGTTTCCTTATGGTGTGTTTTTTTCATTGTGATTTATTGCGGGCACGGCGCCCGCTTTTATGTTTAAAAAAACCCAATAGTTTTAAGTGTTGCAAATGTGAGACCTATTACATTGCAAATGGTTGTGTGATAAGCGCCCAAAAGATCTGAGGCACACATTTTTTGCAGTTTGATATAGCGGGAAATCGAGTTCAGGAAGCGCTTTACACGAGCACCACTAGTTAGTTCCATTACACGTCACATATATGCTGTGAACACGGCGAGATGAAGGGCTGTGCCCAGAATCAAAGGGTGCTGAGCCGACGCCGGGACTCGAACCTGGTTTCCCAGTTCTAAAGTCGGGAGCTTTGGCTGTTACGAAGCATCCTCTCCCCAACCAATAACAGCGAGGGCTTCTAAACACCTTTACAGACGGAGCACCGACCCTGCTCACCAAAGCAACAGAAACCAAGGCAGCGTTCACCAGAGCAACAGAAACAAAAGAAGGCAAGATAAACAAACCGAGAGAGTCGCAACTGGAGGGAAATATATAAAAATGACAAGGATGATGAAACCACAGTGCAGCCTCTTCACTGTGGTCTGCAGCCAGGACGGGGGCTTCTAAGCACTTTGGAAAAGGACTAGACGAGAGAACTGAAAGGACAGAAAACAAAACTTCTGCCTCCTCGCCACTTTCACTTTCACATCAACTTATATCTGGCACCTGTGAATGATGATGCGCTGCTTTACCGTCTTCTGATTGGTGGGTTCACCTCTCCCTCCGAGTCCTGGGACTGGATGTGCTCAGATCTTGTGATGTTCTCACCGGAGCTCGTCCTCACTTCCAGGCTGTGATTATTGCCCCCCCCCCTCCCCACCCCCGTGGCCTCACTGCGAACCCCCTCCCTCAACATGACCTGGGGTGCCCCCCTCCTTATGCTCCTTGGGGGGGCTCTGGCTGCAGCCGGCCTGGGCAGGTGAGTGACCTGGTGAACTGTACTGGGGTCTGTAACACAGAGATAGGGGAAGAGGGCTGTGTGTGGGGATCAGTGTAACACAGGGTGAGGGGATCAGTGTAACACGGGGTGAGGGCTGTGTGTGGGGATCAGTGTAACACACGGTGAGGGCTGTGTGTGGGGATCAGTGTAACACGGGGTGAGGGCTGTGTGTGGGGATCAGTGTAACACACGGTGAGGGCTGTGTGTTGGGATCAGTGTAACACGAGGTGAGGGCTGTGTGTGAGGGATCATTGTAACACGGGGTGAGGGCTGTGTGAGAGGATCAGTGTAACACGGGGTGAGGACTGTGTGTGGGGATCAGTGTAACACAGGGTGAGGGTTGTGTATGGGGATCAGTGTAACACAGGGTGAGGGTTGTGTGTGGGGATCAGTGTAACACGGGGTGAGGGCTGTGTGTGGGGATCATTGTAACACGGGGTGAGGGCTGTGTGAGAGGATCAGTGTAACACGGGGTGAGGACTGTGTGTGGGGATCAGTGTAACAGGGGGTGAGGGCTGTGTATGGGGATCAGTGTAACACAGGGTGAGGGCTGTGTGTTGGTATCAGTGTAACACTGGGTGAGGGCTGTGTGTGGGGATCAGTGTAACACAGGGTGAGGGCTGTGTGTGGGGATCAGTGTAACACAGGGTGAGGGCTGTGTGTGGGGATCAGTGTAACAGAGTGAGGGCTGTGTGTGGGGATCAGTGTAACACGGGGTGAGGGCTGTGTGTGGGGATCAGTGCAACACAGGGTGAGGGCTGTGTGTGGGGATCAGTGTAACAGAGTGAGGGCTGTGTGTGGGGTTCAGTGTAACACGGGGTGAGGGCTGTGTGTGGGGATCAGTGCAACACAGGGTGAGGGCTGTGTGTGGGGATCAGTGTAACACAGGGTGAGGGCTGTGTGTGGGGATCAGTGTAACAGAGTGAGGGCTGTGTGTGGGGTTCAGTGTAACACGAGGTGATGGCTCTGTGTGGGGATCAGTGTAACACGGGGTGAGGGCTGTGTGTGGGGATCAGTGTAACACGGGGCGAGGGCTGTGTGTGGGGACCGGTGTAACACACGGTGAGGACTGTGTGAGGGGATCAGTGTAACACACGGTGAGGGCTGTGTGTGGGGATCAGTGTAACACACGGTGAGGACTGTGTGTGGGGATCAGTGTAACAGAGTGAGGTCTGTGTGGGGGGATCAGTGTAACACAGAGTGAGGGCTGTGTGTGGGGATCAGTGCAACACACGGTGAGGGCTGTGTGTGGGGATCAGTGTAACACAGAATGAGGGCTGTGTGTGGGGATCAGTGTAACACAGAGTGAGGGCTGTGTGTGGGGATCAGTGTAACACAGGGTGAGGGCTGTGTGAGGGGATCAGTGTAACACAGAGTGAGGGCTGTGTGTGGGGATCAGTGTAACACGGGATGAGGGCTGTGTGTGGGAGTCAGTGTGACACGGGTGAGGGCTGTGTGAGGGGATCAGTGTAACACGGGGTGAGGGCTGTGTGTGGGGATCAGTGTAACACGGGTGAGGGCTGTGTGTGGGGATCAGTGTAACACAGGGTGAGGGCTGTGTGGGGGGATCAGTGTAACACGGGGTGAGGGCTGTGTGTGGGGATCAGTGTAACACACGGTGAGGACTGTGTGAGGGGATCAGTGTAACACGGGGTGAGGGCTGTGTGTGGGGATCAGTGTAACACACGGTGAGGACTGTGTGAGGGGACCGGTGTAACACACGGTGAGGACTGTGTGAGGGGATCAGTGTAACACAGGGTGAGGGCTGTGTGTGGGGATCAGTGTAACACACGGTGAGGACTGTGTGAGGGGACCGGTGTAACACACGGTGAGGACTGTGTGAGGGGATCAGTGTAACACACGGTGAGGGCTGTGTGTGGGGATCAGTGTAACACGGGGTGAGGGCTGTGCGTGGGGATCAGTGTAACACAGGGTGAGGGCTGTGTGTGGGGAACAGTGTAACACGGGGTGAGGGCTGTGTGTGGGGATCTGTGTAACACACGGTGAGGGCTGTGTGTGGGTATCAGTGTAACACGGGGTGAGGGCTGTGTGTGGGGATCAGTGTAACACAGGGTGAGGGCTTTGTGGGGGGATCAGTGTAACACAGGGTGAGGGCTGTGTGTGGGGATCAGTGTAACAGAGTGAGGGCTGTGTGTGGGGATCAGTGCAACACAGGGTGAGGGCTGTGTGTGGGGATCAGTGTAACAGAGTGAGGGCTGTGTGTGGGGTTCAGTGTAACACGGGGTGAGGGCTGTGTGTGGGGATCAGTGTAACACTGGGTGAGGGCTGTGTGGGGATCAGTGTAACACAGGGTGAGGGCTGTGTGTGGGGATCAGTGTAACACAGGGTGAGGGCTGTGTGTGGGGATCAGTGTAACACAGGGTGAGGGCTGTGTGTGGGGATCAGTGTAACAGAGTGAGGGCTGTGTGTGGGATCAGTGGAACACAGGGTGAGGGCTGTGTGTGGGGATCAGTGTAACACAGGGTGAGGGCTGTGTGTGGGGATCAGTGTAACACAGGGTGAGGGCTGTGTGTGGGGATCAGTGTAACCCAGGTGAGGGCTGTGTGTGGGGATCAGTGTAACACGGGGTGAGGGCTGTGTGTGGGGATCAGTGTAACACGGGGTGAGGGCTGTCTGTGGGGATCAGTGCAACACAGGGTGAGGGCTGTGTGTGGGGATCAGTGTAACAGAGTGAGGGCTGTGTGTGGGGTTCAGTGTAAAACGGGGTGAGGGCTGTGTGTGGGGATCAGTGCAACACAGGGTGAGGGCTGTGTGTGGGGATCAGTGTAACACAGGGTGAGGGCTGTGTGTGGGGTTCAGTGTAACACGGGGTGATGGCTCTGTGTGGGGATCAGTGTAACACGGGGTGAGGGCTGTGTGTGGGGATCAGTGTAACACGGGGCGAGGGCTGTGTGTGGGGACCGGTGTAACACACGGTGAGGACTGTGTGAGGGGATCAGTGTAACACACGGTGAGGGCTGTGTGTGGGGATCAGTGTAACACAGGGTAAGGGCTGTGTGAGGGGATCAGTGTAACACACGGTGAGGGCTGTGTGTGGGGATCAGTGTAACACACGGTGAGGGCTGTGTGGGGGGATCAGTGTAACACGGGGTGAGGGCTGTGTGTGAGGGATCATTGTAACACGGGGTGAGGGCTGTGTGAGAGGATCAGTGTAACACGGGGTGAGGACTGTGTGTGGGGATCAGTGTAACACAGGGTGAGGACTGTGTATGGGGATCAGTGTAACAGGGTGAGGGCTGTGTGGGGGGATCAGTGTAACACGAGGTGAGGGCTGTGTGTGCGATCAGTGTAACACGGGGTGAGGGATGTGTGAGGGGATCAGTGTAACAGGGTGAGGGCTGTGTGTGGGGATCGGTGTAACAGGGTGAGGGCTGTGTGTGGGGATCAGTGTAACAGGGTGAGGGCTGTGTGTGGGGATCAGTGTAACACGGGGTGAGGGATGTGTGACGGGATCAGTGTAACAGGGTGAGGGCTGTGTGTGGGGATCGGTGTAACAGGGTGAGGGCTGTGTGTGGGGATCAGTGTAACACGGGGTGAGGGCTGTGTGTGGGGATCGGTGTAACAGGGTGAGGGCTGTGTGTGGGGATCAGTGTAACAGGGTGAGGGCTGTGTGTGGGGATCAGTGTAACAGGGTGAGGGCTGTGTGTGGGGATCAGTGTAACAGGGTGAGGGCTGTGTGTGGGGATCAGTGTAACACGGGGTGAGGGCTGTGTGTGGGGATCAGTGTAACAGGGTGAGGGCTGTGTGTGGGCATCAGTGTAACACGGGGTGAGGGCTGTGTGTGGGGATCAGTGTAACACAGGGTGAGGGCTGTGTGTGGGGATCAGTGTAACACGGGGTGAGGGCTGTGTGTGGGGATCAGTGTAACACGGGGTGAGGGCTGTGTGTGAGGGATCATTGTAACACGGGGTGAGGGCTGTGTGAGAGGATCAGTGTAACACGGGGTGAGGACTGTGTGTGGGGATCAGTGTAACACAGGGTGAGGGCTGTATGTGGGGATCAGTGTAACAGGGTGAGGGATGTGTGAGAGGATCAGTGTAACACGGGGTGAGGACTGTGTGTGGGGATCAGTGTAACACAGGGTGAGGACTGTGTATGGGGATCAGTGTAACACAGGGTGAGGGCTGTGTGTGGGGATCAGTGTAACACGGGGTGAGGACTGTGTGTGGGGATCATTGTAACACGGGGTGAGGGCTGTGTGTGAGGGATCATTGTAACACGGGGTGAGGGCTGTGTGAGAGGATCAGTGTAACACGAGGTGAGGGCTGTGTGTGGGGATCAGTGTAACACAGGGTGAGGGCTGTGTGTTGGTATCAGTGTAACACACGGTGAGGACTGTGTATGGGGATCAGTGTAACAGGGTGAGGGCTGTGTGTGGGGATCAGTGTAACACAGGGTGAGGGATGTGTGTGGGGATCGGTGTAACACGAGGTGAGGGCTGTGTGTGGGGATCAGTGTAACACGGGGTAGGGCTGTGTGTGGGGATCAGTGTAACACACGGTGAGGACTGTGTATGGGGATCAGTGTAACAGGGTGAGGGCTGTGTATGGGGATCAGTGTAACAGGGTGAGGGATGTGTGTGGGGATCGGTGTAACACGAGGTGAGGGCTGTGTGTGGGGATCAGTGTAACACGGGGTGAGGGCTGTGTGTGAGGGATCATTGTAACACGGGGTGAGGGCTGTGTGAGAGGATCAGTGTAACACGGGGTGAGGACTGTGTGTGGGGATCAGTGTAACAGGGGGTGAGGGCTGTGTATGGGGATCAGTGTAACACAGGGTGAGGGCTGTGTGTTGGTATCAGTGTAACACACGGTGAGGACTGTGTATGGGGATCAGTGTAACAGGGTGAGGGCTGTGTGTGGGGATCAGTGTAACAGGGTGAGGGATGTGTGTGGGGATCGGTGTAACACGAGGTGAGGGCTGTGTGTGGGGATCAGTGTAACACAGGGTTAGGGCTGTATGTGGGGTTCAGTGTAACACAGGGTGAGGGCTGTGTGTGGGGATCAGTGTAACACGGGGTGAGGGCTGTGTGTGGGGATCGGTGTAACACGAGGTGAAGGCTGTGTGTGAGGAGCAGTGTAACACACAGTGACGGCTGTGTGTGGGGATCAGTGTAACACGGTGTGAGGGCTGTGTGTGGGGATCAGTGTAACACAGGGTGAGGGCTGTGTGTGGGGATCAGTGTAACACAGGATGAGGACTGTGTGTGGGGATCAGTGTAACACAGTGTGAGGGCTGTGTGTGGGGATCAGTGTAACACAGGTGAGGGCTGTGTGTGAGGATCAGTGTAACACGGGGTGAGGGCTGTGTGTGGGGATCAGTGTAACACAGGGTTAGGGCTGTATGTGGGGTTCAGTGTAACACAGGGTGAGGGCTGTGTGTGGGGATCAGTGTAACACGGGGTGAGGGCTGTGTGTGGGGATCAGTGTAACACGGGGTGAGGACTGCGTATGGGGATCAGTGTAACACAGGGTGAGGGCTGTGTGTGGGGATCAGTGTAACACGGGGTGAGGGCTGTGTGTGGGGATCAGTGTAACACGGGGTGAGGGTTGTATGTGGGGATCAGTGTAACACGGGGTGAGGGCTGTGTGTGGGGATCAGTGTAACACATGGTGAGGACTGTGTGTGGGGATCAGTGTAACACAGAGTGGGGGCTGTGTGTGGGGATCAGTGTAACACAGGGTGAGGGCTGTGTGAGGGGATCAGTGTAACACGGGGTGAGGGCTGTGTGTGGGGATCAATGTAACACAGGGTGAGGCTGTGTGTGGGGATCAGTGTAACACGGGGTGAGGCTGTGTGTGGGGATCAGTGTAACAGGGGGTGAGGGCTGTGTGTGGGGATCAGTTTAACACAGGAAGAGGCCTGTGTGTGGGGATCAGTGTAACACAGGATGAGGGTTGTGTGTGGGGATCAGTGTAACGGGGTGAGGCTGTGTGTGGGGATCAGTTTAACACAGGAAGAGGGCTGTGTGTGGGGATCAGCGTAACACAAGGTGAGGGATGTGTGTGGGGATCGGTGTAACACGAGGTGAGGGCTGTGTGTGGGGATCAGTGTAACACGGGGTAGGGCTGTGTGTGGGGATCAGTGTAACACACGGTGAGGACTGTGTATGGGGATCAGTGTAACAGGGTGAGGGCTGTGTATGGGGATCAGTGTAACAGGGTGAGGGATGTGTGTGGGGATCGGTGTAACACGAGGTGAGGGCTGTGTGTGGGGATCAGTGTAACACGGGGTGAGGGCTGTGTGTGAGGGATCATTGTAACACGGGGTGAGGGCTGTGTGAGAGGATCAGTGTAACACGGGGTGAGGACTGTGTGTGGGGATCAGTGTAACAGGGGGTGAGGGCTGTGTATGGGGATCAGTGTAACACAGGGTGAGGGCTGTGTGTTGGTATCAGTGTAACACACGGTGAGGACTGTGTATGGGGATCAGTGTAACAGGGTGAGGGCTGTGTGTGGGGATCAGTGTAACAGGGTGAGGGATGTGTGTGGGGATCGGTGTAACACGAGGTGAGGGCTGTGTGTGGGGATCAGTGTAACACAGGGTTAGGGCTGTATGTGGGGTTCAGTGTAACACAGGGTGAGGGCTGTGTGTGGGGATCAGTGTAACACGGGGTGAGGGCTGTGTGTGGGGATCGGTGTAACACGAGGTGAAGGCTGTGTGTGAGGAGCAGTGTAACACACAGTGACGGCTGTGTGTGGGGATCAGTGTAACACGGTGTGAGGGCTGTGTGTGGGGATCAGTGTAACACAGGGTGAGGGCTGTGTGTGGGGATCAGTGTAACACAGGATGAGGACTGTGTGTGGGGATCAGTGTAACACAGTGTGAGGGCTGTGTGTGGGGATCAGTGTAACACAGGTGAGGGCTGTGTGTGAGGATCAGTGTAACACGGGGTGAGGGCTGTGTGTGGGGATCAGTGTAACACAGGGTTAGGGCTGTATGTGGGGTTCAGTGTAACACAGGGTGAGGGCTGTGTGTGGGGATCAGTGTAACACGGGGTGAGGGCTGTGTGTGGGGATCAGTGTAACACGGGGTGAGGACTGCGTATGGGGATCAGTGTAACACAGGGTGAGGGCTGTGTGTGGGGATCAGTGTAACACGGGGTGAGGGCTGTGTGTGGGGATCAGTGTAACACGGGGTGAGGGTTGTATGTGGGGATCAGTGTAACACGGGGTGAGGGCTGTGTGTGGGGATCAGTGTAACACATGGTGAGGACTGTGTGTGGGGATCAGTGTAACACAGAGTGGGGGCTGTGTGTGGGGATCAGTGTAACACAGGGTGAGGGCTGTGTGAGGGGATCAGTGTAACACGGGGTGAGGGCTGTGTGTGGGGATCAATGTAACACAGGGTGAGGCTGTGTGTGGGGATCAGTGTAACACGGGGTGAGGCTGTGTGTGGGGATCAGTGTAACAGGGGGTGAGGGCTGTGTGTGGGGATCAGTTTAACACAGGAAGAGGCCTGTGTGTGGGGATCAGTGTAACACAGGATGAGGGTTGTGTGTGGGGATCAGTGTAACGGGGTGAGGCTGTGTGTGGGGATCAGTTTAACACAGGAAGAGGGCTGTGTGTGGGGATCAGCGTAACACAAGGTGGGAGAGGGCTGTGTGTTCATATAGGAAAGTGCCACTTGTTTTGCTTAGTTGCCCCCTACTTTTGAGGTGGTCCATTTCCCTACAGGGAATTGACTTCACAGTGGAACACAGACCTGGGACTGCCTATGCTAATGGAGATGGCCTTTCCAGATTTTTCCACTTAGACAAAGATGACCCTCTATGGAAGGGTAAGCCTCATCTTTTTTCGTTTGGGAGGGGGGATTTGTGTAGTAGAGTGCCCCTTTTTGCATGGTTACCCCCACTTTTTTGCCTGACACTTGATGCACTTTGACTTCCTGTGCCCTGGGTTTGTTAATCAGGTTCCTAGGGCCTGTGTTCTTTCGCAAAACTGTATCTTTGTACCGTAAATTGGCAGATCTCTGACCATGTGTGAGTTCCTGATAAAAGGTACCATTGGTACCCAGGGCCCTGTGACCATCAAAGGGCTGCAGCACCTATTGTGCCACGCTTATTGGCCCTGCACCTTAACACCCACACACTGCCAATACAGACTGCATGTTTTGCTGCAGAGAAAAATGAAGAGTCGACATGGCACACATCACGGTGGACCATGCCTACCATCCACTGCCTGTGGCCTAGGTAAGCCACACGTCTAGCAGTGTGCACTAGACAACAGGTGAGGGTACTGTACCATGAGCACTGTGCCCCTACAGCTACTAAGTCCATTCTTGGATATTGTAACTAAAGTAAAGCCATAAAGAGAATACGTTCTGGGATTTGCTCACTATGAACTCCACACCACCATAATGGCTCTATTGAACACTGGGAAGTTTGGTAGCAAACCTCTCAGTACCGTAAACCCACACTGATGCCAGTGTGTGTTTTAAGGGTAAATGCACTCAGAGGGCATCTTAGAGATGCGCCCTGAAGAACAACCAGCCCTGGTGTGGCTCCTAAACGGTTACCAGCCATTTGCCACCACCAGACAGGTTTCTGGATCCCTGGGTAGAAGGCCTCCGCTCTCTGGGTCCAGAAACAAAGCCCATCCTGGGCAGAGGTGTCATTCCTTCTCCCCCAGGATGGGCTGGGTCCACGAAGGGGAAGCTTCAAAGGCCTGCTGCCTTTGTAAGCTGTTCCTGCCTTTTGTTGTCTCCAGCAACTGGCTCCCACCAGTTCTGACTCCCTCTTTTGGTGAGAGAACTTTCAGGAAAACCAAGTGAGGAAAAGAGGTGTGTCCATCTTTGCCAACCTCACCCCTCAGGTGTGGGAGGCGAGTTGAAGCACACATCTCAGTCCCCGCCATCTTGAAGGCAGGAGGACACAGCCACTTAGAGAGAGGGTCATGCCCCCCTCCCACTGGAAGATGGTATAATAGGGGGTGTACGAACCCCAAGGAAGGGACTTATTGGTCCCAACCTGTACAACCCAGTAGCACCTCTAAATGTAGTATTTAGGGGCAACCCAATCCTTGCCTCCTCAGATTGGAGGAAGAAAGAAGAAGGACCAAAGAGCCGTGCTGACCCAGGAAGAAGAGGACACAAACTGCTTTAGCCCCAGTCCTAATGGCCTGTCCCAACTTCAACCTGCCTACAGTGAGAACCCAGCGTGTCCAGCGGCTAGCAGCCCCCCCCCAGAGCCCAGAGGACCTACCCTGCAACCGTCTAACAGACTATATCTCCCGTGAACACCGACTCAAACCAAGACTCACCCACAGAATCCAGATCCAGGTGACTCCACAATCCTCCACCACTCTGCACATGATGCCCACGGCTCGAGTGGCTGAACAGCCAGTGGAGGTCCCCCCAGTGATCCTGACCTGTATCTGGCGATCCCTGACCTCTCTAGCTTTAAGCCGACACCTGCCGCCTCAACTTGAAAGGTTCACCTGACCACACCTGGTAAAGAAACCCGACACCTAAAGATACCCCTACATCCGCCGCCCCACTACTGTGGGTGGCCCAGCCAATGGTGTCCAGGCATCCCCCAAGATCCCAACTTACCTCTCCAGCCAGTGGCTGCCTTCAGGAAGTCTCCCTGCCCGAGCCTGCAGCATCTTTGCAGAACCAAAGATCCCCATTGAGAACCACAGGGCTTCCGACGTCTCCTTGGCATTCTGCACCTTGGCACCCCTTTGCATCTGGTAGTGCTCCTGTTCTGAGTGCTGATCTTAACCCAATGAGCTTTGCCCCCAAGGCCAAGTGGCCTGCTCCTGACCAGTGCCTTACTGAAGGCTTCCCTAGCCCCATTGGCTAACATTGGGCCTCGGCACCCGGCCGCTCTAGTGCTGCTGGTGATGGGATTTGAGATCCTCACTGGACCTTGGGGAACCTTAGTAATAATCCCCAAAAGTCATACCTGTGTAAGTTGTTTACTTATCTGTAAATCGTTAACACTCTTTTTCCCATAGAAACCAAGGATATGAGTTTTGTTACTAAAATGTTCTGTGTTGAACGGTTTTTGTAGGGGAGAAAAGTAACTCTACTTTAAACTAATAATCGTCATACACACCTGTAAGTGGTAAACAATAGAGTGGGATATCTTGGTATGTCAACTCAAATGCTCAAAGTAACTCAAAAGTAATCCAAAGTAATTTTACCGTACTTTGAACTGTTTTAAAAGTAAAGCAAACATCCAAATGATTCCAATACATTTCCCAATTGCATTTCTATGTATAGTTTTGCATTTGAAAGCATTTCTTACTTACTTGTGGTATTCCTGCTTGCTTCTAAAAATATAATTTAAGTATACCTTTTTTATACTTACCCAATTGGTTTGGATTCTATCTCTGAGTGTGTGCTATCAGTCTTGAGTGAGTGAATACAATAAATGCTTAGCACACCCTCTGGATAAGCCTAACTGCTCGCCCACACTACCAGAAAGAGGGCTGTTAGTACTTGTCTAATTTAGCCTCTGCAATACCTCTGGGGATCCCCTGGACTCTGTGCACACTATACCTTACTTTGGTATAGTATATACAGAGCCAACTTCATACATTGGTGGATCAGCGGTGGGATGTACAGTCTTGCATTTTAGTGGACTAACTTATTCAACCTCTCATCACACAACAAGAATCCCAAAAATTTACTTTAGCACAGCTCATTTTTTGAATTGGCCATTTTTCAAATCACTAAAAGTCTTGTTAGGGCTTTGTGTTAAGTCCCTGTAGCATTTTTAGACAAAGTAAAAGTCACTGAGTTAGGGGGTAAGTACTTACATTTTTCTTTAGACCTTTCAAAAAGAACCCCTCTTTATGAAAATAATGAGCAACCCAGAGAACATGGTTGAGGAGCTCAACCTCATCCCTTACTCCAACCTATGGGTTCGGAAGCTAAGGCTTCTACGCAAAGCTAGAAAAATCAGAACAGGGTCCAACCCTACCAGATTAGAACCCATGGAGATTCTGGCAGAGTATGAAAAGGACCACGCCCCTCTCCTGATGAGGAAGACTCACAAGGGGATTGGGAAGGTAGAGAGGTCGATTAGGTATTTAACCCTCCACCTCAACTACTTGGGGAAGAAGGAAACTTTGACCTCCCCAAGTCCAAGCCAGGGAGTAGAGGGTCTAGTCACTACAGAGGTAGACTAGACTCTATACATGACCGTGAAGACAACTTAACTGAAAAGGACAACGTTTTAGCAAGGTTGACCAAGAGACTATAGCTAGAGACTAGGCTGCTAACACTAGCGAAAGAGAGAGCAGCTGTGAGCCTAGGTGGCAGCAATACTAAAAACCAAAAAAAGAGAAGGATCATATGATCCTAAAATCCCCAAAGGGATTGTTCATAAATTTGAGGATGGTGATGATATCACCAAGTGGTTCACAGCCTTTGAGAGGGCTTTTGAAGCCAGAAAAGCGAGGAAGTTTCACCTGTTGGGGGACTGTTCTCAGGTAAGTGCAGAGACAGACTTCTGACCCTTACTGGGGCAGAAGCAGTTTCCTATGAACTCATAAAGGGCACCCTGATTCAGGGATTTGGACTCACTAATGAGGAATACAGAATTAAGTTCAGAGGGCTCAAAATCCCAGAGTCAGTCCTGGGTGGAATTGTAGACTACTCAGTAAAGACTCTAGGTGGCTGGTTGACTGGAAGTAAAGTGCAGAATTATGAGGGACTTTATAATTTGTTTATGAAGGAACACATTTTAAGTAACTGCAGCAATGAAAAGTTGCATCAGTATCTAGTAGATGTAGGTCCAATTTCTCCCACAGCATTGGGAAAGAAGGCGGACCACTGGGTCAAGACAAGGGTGACCAAGACAACCATTGGGGGTGACCAAAAGAAAGGGATTACAAAGCCTCTCCAGTGGAAAGATAGTGAGAAACCCAAAGACAAAAGAGTTCTCTAAAGCGCCCTAAAATCCTGTCTAGGGGTATGGGCCCCAAACCACTTCCCAGCCCACTGGTGGGTACAAGGGGAAACATTTTGATCCTGCAAAGGCCTGGCGTTTCTACTGTAGCCAGAGAGGACACCAAACTGGAGATGCTGCCTGTCCCAATAAACCAGCTCCTAGTCCCCCACCAGTCTCTACTGGTATGGCAAATCTCCTGATGGCATCAATAATGTGCCCAGAGCAAATCAGGGTTTGACACTGAGGCCGTTTTAGTCTCTGTAGGGGAGGGAGGGTTAGCCACTTTGTCTGTTTGTCCCCTAATTTAAAGAAATACCTGCAGTACCCCTTAGTGAATGAGACTAAGATGGATGCCCTGGGGGATACAGGTGCCAGTGTCACTATGGGGAGAGTGACACAGGTTTCCCCAGAGCAATACCTAACTGGAAAGACCTATCCAGTTACCAATGCTGACAGTGGCACGACTTACCATGCCATGTGTAAGGTGGCATTAGACAGGGGGCGGGAGTGTTGCTGGCCTGAAACAGGCTGTGATCTCTCCAAAACTCACAGATGCCTGTCTGCTTGGAAATGATCTGGTGACCTCTGCATAGTCCGCGGTAGACAGAAAGACACATGCAGCCATGCTGCAAGTCCCTGAGACAGTGTGTGTGAAAACCAGAGCACAATGCCCTGCACAGGGTGAAAAAGGAGAGTTGGAGCATGAAATGGCCCACCCTCCCAAGAGGAGTGGCAGGAAGACTGGTGAAACAGCTTCCTCACAGCAAACAGATGAGGACTCTCTCCCCAGAGGGGGAGCCTTACCATCCCCAGAGGGAACAGAGCCCATGGAGCTTGAACCTTACGAGGTAGAACTCTTGGGTCCAGGGGAACGCTCTAGGGGACAGGGGAACCCTCTAGGGGTCAGCTGTGCCTTGGCCAGCAGGTCTGTCCCACTCAGCAAGGCCTGAGGCAGCAAGCGGTTTCACAATAGCAGGGAGATGTCAGTGGCTCCCACAGGGTCTATTGGAAGAAAGGACTCCTTTACACTGAGGCCAGAGACGAGACCCCAAACCCGGTGCCACTAGGAGATTGGTAGTGCCTCAGTTGTATAAGGAGTTTCGACTCACACTAGCCCATGTCATCCCCCTAGCTGGGCATCTGAGCTAGAAAAAAACTTAGGAAAGATCACCTTCATCTGATCCCCGGCTCAGCACCTACTGCCTCTGACACTCAGAGGTAACAGTTCTCTGATCCCCGGGCTCCATGCCCCCGCCTCCGACACCCACAAATCACCTTCCTCTGATCCCTGGGCTCTGCAACCCCTGCTTCCCTACACCCACAAATCACCTTCCTCTGATCCCTGGGCTCTGCAACCCCTGCTTTCCTACACCCACAAATCACCTTCCTCTGATCCCAGGGCTCTGCACCCCCACCTCTGACACCCACAAATCACCTTCCTCTGATCCTGGGGCTCTGCACCCCATCTCTGACACCCACAAATCACCTTCCTCTGATCCTGGGGCTCTGCACCCCATCTCTGACACCCACAAATCACCTTCCTCTAATCACATGGCTCCATGCCCTCTATCTTAGACACCCACAACTCACCTTCCTCTGATACCAGGCTCCGCACCCCCACCTCTGACCTCCACAAATCACCTCCCTCTGAACCCAGGCTCCGCACCCTCACCTCTGACACCCACAAATCACCTCCTTCTGAACCCAGGCTCCGCACCCCCACCTCTGACACCCACAAATCACCTCCCTCTGAACCCAGGCTCCGCACCCCCACCTCTGACACCCACAAATCACCTCCCTCTGAACCCAGGCTCCGCACCCCCACCTCTGACACCCACAAATCACCTCCCTCTGAACCCAGGCTCCGCACCCCCACCTCTGACACCCACAAATCACCTCCCTCTGAACCCAGGCTCCGCACCCCCACCTCTGACACCCACAAATCACCTCCCTCTGAACCCAGGCTCCGCCCCCCCACCTCTGACACCCACAAATCACCTCCCTCTGATCCCAGGCTCCGCACCCCCACCTCTGACACCCACAAATCACCTCCCTCTGAACCCAGGCTCCGCACCCCCACCTCTAACACCCACAAATCACCTCCCTCTGAACCCAGGCTCCGCACCCTCACCTCTGACACCCATAAATCTTCTTCCTCTTATCCCCGGGCTCTATGCCCCAGCCTCTGACTCCCACAAATCACCTCCCTCTGATCCCAGGCTCCGCACCCCCACCTCTGACACCCACAAATCACCTCCCTCTGAACCCAGGCTCCGCACCCTCACCTCTGACACCCACAAATCACCTCCCTCTGAACCCAGGCTCCGCACCCCCACCTCTGACACCCACAAATCAGCTCCCTCTGAACCCAGGCTCTGCACCCCCACCTCTGACACCCACAAATCACCTCCCTCTGAACCCAGGCTCCGCACCCCCACCTCTGACACCCACAAATCACCTCCCTCTGAACCCAGGCTCCGCACCCCCACCTCTGACACCCACAAATCACCTCCCTCTGATCCCAGGCTCCGCACCCTCACCTCTGACACCCACAAATCACCTCCCTCTGAACCCAGGCTCCGCACCCCCAACTCTGACACCCACAAATCACCTCCCTCTGATCCCAGGCTCCGCACCCCCACCTCTGACACCCACAAATCACCTCCCTCTGAACCCAGGCTCCGCACCCTCACCTCTGACACCCACAAATCACCTCCCTCTGAACCCAGGCTCCGCACCCCCACCTCTGACACCCACAAATCACCTCCCTCTGAACCCAGGCTCCGCACCCTCACCTCTGACACCCACAAATCACCTCCCTCTGAACCCAGGCTCCGCACCCTCACCTCTGACACCCACAAATCACCTCCCTCTGATCCCAGACTCTGCACCCCCACCTCTGACTCCCACAAATCACCTCCCTCTGAACCCAGGCTCCGCATCCCCACCTCTGGCACCCACAAATCACCTCCCTCTGAACCCAGGCTCCGCACCCCCACCTCTGACACCCACAAATCACCTCCCTCTGAACCCAGGCTCCGCACCCCCACCTCTGACACCCACAAATCACCTCCCTCTGAACCCAGGCTCCGCACCCCCACCTCTGACACCCATAAATCTTCTTCCTCTTATCCCCGGGCTCTATGCCCCTGCCTCTGACACCCACAAATCACCTCCCTCTGAACCCAGGCTCCGCACCCCCACCTCTGACACCCACAAATCACCTCCCTCTGAACCCAGGCTCCGCCCCCCCACCTCTGACACCCACAAATCACCTCCCTCTGATCCCAGGCTCCGCACCCCCACCTCTGACACCCACAAATCACCTCCCTCTGAACCCAGGCTCCGCACCCTCACCTCTGACACCCACAAATCACCTCCCTCTGAACCCGGGCTCCGCACCCTCACCTCTGACACCCACAAATCACCTCCCTCTGAACCCAGGCTCCGCACCCTCACCTCTGACACCCACAAATCACCTCCCTCTGAAACCAGGCTCCGCACCCCCACCTCTGACACCCATAAATCTTCTTCCTCTTATCCCCGGGCTCTATGCCCCTGCCTCTGACATCCACAAATCACCTCCCTCTGAACCCAGGCTCCGCACCCCCACCTCTGACACCCACAAATCACCTCCCTCTGATCCCAGGCTCCGCACCCCCACCTCTGACACCCACAAATCACCTCCCTCTGATCCCAGGCTCCGCACCCTCACCTCTGACACCCACAAATCACCTCCCTCTGAACCCAGGCTCCGCACCCTCACCTCTGACACCCACAAATCACCTCCCTCTGAACCCAGGCTCCGCACCCCCACCTCTGACACCCACAAATCACCTCCCTCTGAACCCAGGCTCCGCACCCCCACCTCTGACACCCACAAATCACCTCCCTCTGAACCCAGGCTCCGCACCCCCACCTCTGACACCCACAAATCACCTCCCTCTGAACCCAGGCTCCGCACCCTCACCTCTGACACCCACAAATCTCCTCCCTCTGAACCCAGGCTCCGCACCCCCACCTCTGACACCCACAAATCACCTCCCTCTGAACCCAGGCTCCGCACCCTCACCTCTGACACCCACAAATCTCCTCCCTCTGAACCCAGGCTCCGCACCCTCACCTCTGACACCCACAAATCACCTCCCTCTGAACCCAGGCTCCGCACCCCCACCTCTGACACCCATAAATCTTCTTCCTCTTATCCCCGGGCTCCATGCCCCTGCCTCTGACATCCACAAATCACCTCCCTCTGAACCCAGGCTCCGCACCCTCACCTCTGACACCCACAAATCACCTCCCTCTGAACCCAGGCTCCGCACCCTCACCTCTGACACCCACAAATCACCTCCCTCTGAACCCAGGCTCCGCACCCCCACCTCTGACACCCATAAATCTTCTTCCTCTTATCCCCGGGCTCCATGCCCCTGCCTCTGACATCCACAAATCACCTCCCTCTGAACCCAGGCTCCGCACCCCCACCTCTGACACCCACAAATCACCTCCCTCTGATCCCAGGCTCCGCACCCCCACCTCTGACACCCACAAATCTCCTCCCTCTGATCCCAGGCTCTGCACCCCCACCTCTGACACCCATAAATCTTCTTCCTCTTCTCCCCGGGCTCCATGCCCCTGCCTCTGACATCCACAAATCACCTCCCTCTGAACCCAGGCTCCGCACCCTCACCTCTGACACCCACAAATCACCTCCCTCTGAACCCAGGCTCAGCACCCCCACCTCTGACACCCACAAATCACCTCCCTCTGAACCCAGGCTCCGCACCCCCACCTCTGACACCCACAAATCACCTCCCTCTGATCCCAGGCTCCGCACCCCCACCTCTGACACCCACAAATCACCTCCCTCTGAACCCAGGCTCCGCACCCCCACCTCTGACACCCACAAATCACCTCCCTCTGAACCCAGGCTCAGCACCCACACCTCTGACACCCACAAATCACCTCCCTCTGAACCCAGGCTCCGCACCCCCACCTCTGACACCCACAAATCACCTCCCTCTGATCCCAGGCTCCGCACCCCCACCTCTGACACCCACAAATCACCTCCCTCTGATCTTGAGCTCTGCACCCTCTGCCACCCACAAATCACCTTCCTTTGATCCCAGGCCTCACACCTCCTGTCTCTAACACCCACAAATCACCTTCCATTAATTAATGGGCTCTGCACCCTCACCTCTGACACCCATAAATCATCTTCCTCTGCTCCCCAGGCTCTGAACCCCATGCCTCTGACACCCACAAATCACCCTAGGTTCTGCTCCACCTGTGTCAGAAACCCACAAATCCGCACCCTTCCCCTCTGACACCCACAAATCAAGGTTGCAGGTTAATAATTCATAGGGCAAACCTGCTTAAAGAACCAAGTTTATTGTTTTTTGGGGGGGTGAGAGTGGAAAATAAATCCCTCTTCCAACAGAAGAGAGAGAAATGATACACAAAATGTAAGGGGTGAACAATGTGAGGGAAATGCCTTGATCGATTTGAGAAAGCATTTCCATAAACTATCTCAAAAGGTTTTGTTATAACCTGATTCCGAAGCGCCGGTGACATATCAAAAAGCCTTCGGGGCACTACACAAATCAGCTGTGATGGAAGCAAGAGAAGAAGGTCTTCGGGACACAGCATTTATGGGGCAGCTCTCTGTACAGCAAGGACAGGTAGAGGAACAGCAAGTTACAGTTCCATAGTGTACTTTTTATATAGCTCTCCGTCTTCAGAGTTCATGAAAGGTGATCACGATTCACCAATGATGGACACTTTTTTAGGTCGAGTTTAAGCAGCGCATGAGCTGTTTGCGAGATATGTAGTAATCGTCTATAGGCTTTAAGCACGCCTATATATTGCCATTTGTGCTTTGCTTTGTGTGCTTATTTATTTATTTATTTATAAAGTTTTATACAGCGCGAACAGGATCCGGGCGATTTCACTAACAGAAGATTTTGTTGGCCATCATTTTATGTTGAAGAGTCTCCACGCTTCCTCCTGTTACAGTGTGTGATGGCCCCTCCTCCTGTCTGGCGTCTGGGCATTGCAGCCTTCCTTAGTGTTGTTGTGGTCATCCATAGCTGGCACTGAAAACACAGCAAGCATTGTATGCTGTCTCCTGCTCCAGCTTGTCATGCCCCCCCCCCTCTTTCGAGGTCCTGCTTGTAAACCAGGCCCTTGGTTTCTTGCTCTCTGTAAAGGGCTGGTGTGGTTCCGTGTAATGCATGCTGTAATCTCTAGCATGCTGGTACCCTTCCGAATGAGCTGAGCCTGACAAAAATAGGAAATAAGTAAGTAAAGAGAATGCATATTTCGGGCTTTGCACCTAATGTAGAAGTAGTTTGCGTGCACTCGGGGTAATATTTTGCAGAACTGTATGTGATTGAAATTTTTTAAGTTTTGGTCCCAGCCTGGATAAATTTAGATCACTATGGACCCTCTGTCTTCATTCTTTGCTTTCGATTATGTTAATTACTTTAATATTTCCGTTCTAGCAGGCTTCAGGAGACCCCTTTTAGGGTCCTTAGCAGTAGAAGAGTGACTCCTATGTCATTGCTGCAGATTAACAGGTCTGAGAAAAGAAATCTGGGCCATATTATCCAGAAAGGGCTATACATTATCGCTGCTTTTATCAGCAGGAAACGGCCGCTAAAGCGGCGATAATGGGCTTGATAATATGCCCTTGTACATTCCCATAGAAGCCCAGGTTCTGGTGTTAACCTGGGCTTCTATGTGAATTCACAAAGGCCTATTATTAAGCCCATTATCGCCGCTTTAGCGGCAGTTTCCTGCCGATAAAAGTGGCGATAATGTATCGCCCTTTCTTGATAATATGGCCCTCTGTTCTAATACACTTAGGCAGTCTCAGCTAGCCTGGGGCTGCAACCCATTGTGATGTACCTGTGTTCCATGATGATGTAATGGGGTTCTTTGTGGGCTCTGGCAGTTGTTGGTCCAGCTGTGTCTGGCAAGACTGCGGTGGGGTTTTACCTCTGCTTTGATTAAATACTTGTTACCAGGGAAAGGTGTGTTCCTGTGTGAACTTTCACTACAACATTTATGGCGAAGATTTAGCCAGGCACGAGGAGTTCCAGAGGTATGACCCCGAACCCTGAACTCACACGTGCGTGAGGAGAATACCAAGGGATCAATCTAAGAGAGAAGCACCGGTCAGACAGAGCTGGATAAGCTCTCAATTTCTGCGCTAAACGGTGCCTGAAGTGAGAAACGTGATATTTGTATGGATGAGGCTGCCTATCGATGCCGATTTTATCAGTAACATGACGTGTGTGAGGAGAACGAAGAGCGCTGAGGCAAAGCGGTGTGTGACTGGCTGCGCTGCGCACAGCTGACTGGAGCGGAGTCAATGGTGTCGGCTTCAAAAGTGGAGAAATAGACGCTCATCAATGACAGTCGAGCATTTTTAAAGGCCAGCGTGAGTTTGACACCGAGCCACGGACAGCAGAGAGGAAAGAGTGTGGCCACTCGTTGCACAGCTGATGAATCGTACAGTGTTTCAATCAAGAGGGGAGGGAGGAAGAAGTTAGAGTCCATTCAGCTTCCAAGCTTATGTCCAAAAATCAATTGGGGGAGAATGGACCACTTGTAACTACCCCTCATAAAAAACCCTCATAAACGCACGTAGATGATGAAGCGGTATATCTTGATTCTCCGCTATTATACGTTGTGTTAATGCATCATCATAGGGTTTTTAGGTTTCGCCTGGGGCACGGAGCGTAAGCTCCGCGCCCAGAGAAATCTCTAGTCTTCAGTTAGGGACTCTTGAATACGCCCCCCTGTCCCATTGGCTAGCTCCATAAATGGAGGCTAGCCATTGGAACAGAGATCTGTCCGTCATTCACGGACCAGATTCGGGGGCGTCCCCGACATTTTTTCCCTCTCCGCCTCTTTCACGTCGTCATTGCGGCGGTGGGCGGTTCCTATTTTTTTTTTTTTGGTCGCCTTGTTTTGGTCAGTTTCGAAGTGTATTTTTTAGGAATGGGCTGCGCGATTGTCCTCTCCGTGAGTCAGAGAGGAGTCTTCGCTGGGATGCCCCCCCCGCCCCGCTTCCGTGTCTTTCCCGCAGCCCCTCCTCCCGCTTCCATGTCTTTCCCGCCACCCCCTCCCGCTTCCGTGTCTTTCCCTCGGCCTGTCCATGTGGCACTAACAGGCCCTGCTCGCACATCAAGCCAGGTAGGAATAAAAGCGCCATGACACACAGCTCGGGTATTTAATATTTCATCTGCAGACAGGAGACTTTTAAGGCTGAATATTGGTTCACAGGCGGCAGGCAGCGCTGCCTGAGCGCTCCCCTCAGACGAAGCGCTAGGGCGTGAGGAGAAGATGGCGGAGGTAGAAACACTCACAACTTCTAGCCTCAGTGTGCGGGTGTAAGCAATATTGTGCTACTTGGAGTGTGGGGGCAATACACACACCTGCTCCCGCACACAAACACACGCGCCCAAACACACAAGAACACAAACACGTGCTCACAGACACACAAAAGAAAGTGTGCACACAGACACATGCGTACAAACAAACATTCATACAGGCACAAACACATACACGCTCCTTGCACACACAGACTAAAAAGTGTTCAGACACATACAAACGTGGACGCCCATACTAAACACACAATCCCACTCAACATATACCCAAAAACAAGCACGCACACACACGGAAGCACATGAACATATGCAAGGGGCAAATACATGCACAAACACACACACACACACATGTGCAAATAAACTTGGTGCATATAATCATAAAAGTATTTGTGTATATTTATTGAGACGTCCTAAGGCAGGCTTAAACAGAGCCAGGAGTGTCACACACACACTTTCGTCCTAAGGCAGGCTTAAACAGAGCCAGGAGTGTCACACACACACTTTAGTTTTGCAGGATTTGTACTTTTTAAGCTGAGGCAGCACTTCCGGCTGGCACATCCCCCACCCCTTCTGATCTCGAGCCTCTCGTGATGTGCTAGGCTGGCACGGGCGGCTGCACCTCTGCACAAGCAGCTGGCACCCCTTCTGAAGTGCGCATGCTCATATGCCAGCTCGCCCTGGCAAGGCGGAAGGACGGCAGCAGGTCGTACAGGCCCTCTCGCGTGTAGCATGATACCTCCATGTGTGTGGACACTGCACATACAAGAACCAGACAGTGGCAAAGCAAGAAAGCGAGGGCCTCAGTGCAAGCAAGGAAAGTGAGCCCTGTGGCCTCTGTTGGACCAGTGAAATATGGCAACTATCGCGGTTCAAGGGGCCCCTCAGGGCTCTGGTCCCCGGTGCACTGCACCTGCCGCACCGGTGGTAGCCACACCCGAAACTAGGTCTCGTGGACAGGCCTGGCCTCCCGGGAGAGTCCGCTCCGGGTGCCAGGCCTGCGGAATGTGCCCGTCTCTGCCAGCCATCAGCATTGGAAATACACCTCGCCATCTTCGGCCAGTGGGCGCAGCCCCCCTGCAGAAACGAGCCGGTGTGGGAGGGGGCGCAGGCCTCGACATATTGTCCTTATAATAAAGGGGGCGTCCGGTGAATAATGTCACAGTAGCTGCTAAACCCGTCATCAAACAGAGCGACATAAGAGTGCCCGATGCTGGTGATTGGCAGCGACCCGCGGCTGGGAGGGGGTCACAGCGAGGGTGGGGGCGGGCGGGGGTGGGGGGGGGTCCTAAGTCGACGCTTTTTAAGTGTCTAACCAGCGTCGTCTGGGGTGGATTTTTTGGCGGGAGGGGGTACAAACTGTTGTCCTCCGTTGAACACTTTACCCCGAGGAAGGGTCCGGGGGAAGCTCGCACTGTCCAGCCAGAGGCCATAGGACGATGTAGCTCCTAGAAACCAGTGTCCAGTGGAGCCCGCTCTGAGTTTCATATTGGTCAGTTAGAGTCCGGCGGCGCGCCCCGGGGTGCCAACCTGCCGAGCAGAGAGAGGGCGCCTCGACGCCCTGACCCTCACCCTCCCTGCACACAGCTGCCATCTGTGCCAGGACTCTAGAGGGCGCTGCAGTCAGGCCCGGACTGACCGTTGCGGGCACCGGGCAATTCCCCGGTCGGCCGCAAGGGTGGGGGCCGTTTTTGGGCCCCTGGGGGCCGTTTTTGTGACAGGGCTGTTTTTGCAGCAAAGCTGCAAAATCGGCCCTGTAACAAATTCAGCCGAAAAGCGGCCCTGGTAAAGAGCTTGGTGGCACCCCCCCCTTCCCAAGGGGGATGAGGGGGGGCCGGCCGAGCACTTTGCCAGGGCCGGTTTTGGTTCCCAGTCCGGCCCTGGCTGCAGTCCCAGCTCACAAGGGTCTCCAGCAGAGGTGAAAATCTTTCACCCCTGTGTATCCGGTGTCACAAGAGCACCGAGGCGCCGCTCTTGATGAAAACAACAAATAAACCCATTAAAGAAAACCCCACTGTGTGGTGCTCACTGCACGGGCCGCACAGAAGCCCCCGTGCCCACCCTGCCCGAGATGCCAGCCACGGCTGCTTGGCACGAGGATGAGGGTCACTTTACACCACTGCCCGCGCATCCGTTCCCCAAAGCACCCGGGTGACCCCCCCCCGCACAAAGAATCGTAACACAGGAGCAGTCCCGACCGTCGCCGAGGACCCAGCTGCATGCAACATCATTGCGGGCTACCGTCACGAATGACACTGCTCTAGCGACCCCTTCCATTCCCTGGCCCCACACATACTTCTGAGCTGCAATTATAGGTCTGCTGTGCCCTCGCTTGCACGAGGAGGTCAACGCGCTGAATAACCGATGTGGTGTAGCACTCTGTTTATTCAACTTTCGCGCTGCTCTTTAACATTTGTTCATTGATATGATCTTCACTCATGAGCTGGCGGTGGAGGGGCACCCATAGCAGCGCTCCGGGATAGACTGAGGAAGGGGATCATAAAAGGGACCTAGACGGTCAAACATCGAGTCCATTTACAAGTCCAATACATATACAGCACAAGCCTCACCATTTTATGATTATATCAAACTATGGAACCTAAGACCACCCAATTAGCGGTAGGGGTAACACAAAGAAAGGACCACTCACCTCAAGCCACTGCAACCCACAAAGAAAGGACAAGACACTGCAAAACACAGGCCCTATAGCACTCAGCATATCATCAGACAGAAAGAGATGTTCATACAAACGGACAAAGGACCATCCCTTGTTAGTTTTTTTGTAGCAACAATGCTATTTATTTATAAGTAAAAAAAAAATGTCATAAGCAATGCCAATAGCTCGAACTTTTCCAAAGGCGAAACCATTGCATTGTAAATGCTTGTTGTTTTCTTGTATGCAAAACCTCCACCCAGAGGTAACCACTGGATTTGTAGTAGTGTCCAGAGAAAATATCTAGTTCTAAAAAATGATGGATTAACATTCTTTGAATCATCTTCAAAGGCGTATTTTCATTGAAAAAGGTGATTTAAGAAAATCTAAAATATTGAGGAATTTGAGGCCCTCTCTCCGCTGCAGAGTTTTCATGTGTGCCCTATTTGTTTTGCTGTAAGAACATGTCATTTGCATACCATCTGGGAGTACCATGGTTAATGCTACGGCGATGATTGGCGCACCTATGAAAGCCTAAAGATGTCTGTAGAATACATTTAGAGTGCACAGTTAGCATTCAGGTGGCCGCTATTGCATAGCAAACAAAAACATTCTCAACCATAACATTTCTGGAAATGTGATGTGAAGGAGGATGTGAAAGTCAGAATTTATAGGTCATTTCATGAACAAACACTCGTTTGGAGTGGAAAAGCATTTAATATTTTTGTTTTGTTCTTTGTTTGGAGTTGCCATCTTGTACTAGGTTTAGGTAACACTAAGTTGTCGAAAATGGATCGAAGCATAGCTATTGTCACTCCACCTCCATTTCTCATGTCGCCTGGAGATCCTCCCCCCAAACCCCCCATAGAATGGGAAGACTGGATCGATTGTTTCGATAACTACCTTTTAGCTTTAGATGGAGCAAGATTTTATGGATAAGAGAATAAAAAGCTTTACTATTAGGATCCTTGGGTAAAGAGGGCCAACATGTTTTCAAATACTTACCGTCTGTAGGAAATCCACAAGGGGGGGCTATGGAGGATGTTTACAAGGATGCGGTTTTACGCTTACAAACAAGATTTGCCAAACAGATTAATGTGGTGATGCGCCGTCATAAGTTCTATACACAACCACAATGTGCCAATGAAAATATTGATAAATTGCCAATTCGGGGCAATGACTGATGAGCTGATCAGGGACCAGTTGATTGTCCAGTGTAACAGCAAAAAATACAAGATGGGTTGTGGGCTGCAAGCAATCCCACACTCAAAGATGCTATAGTCATTGCCAAAGTTGTGGAGGAATCTGAGAAATGTATGCGTGAGAGAAAAATCACAAGCAGCGACAATAAGAAGAGTGACGTCGCAGTTTGAGGGGATGACATGGAAAATATCTATGTTGTGAAGGAAAAAACTCTAAAGGCTGGAAGTAGTCGTAACAGAAATGGAAATCCTAAGGGATATGGATTCACACAAGGAAAATTTAGAACCAGAGAATTCCGTAGGTGTGGTAGTAGTTATCACATGGCTGATTCTGAGCAATGTTTTGCTATTGGTACAGACTGTCGTGAGTGCAGCAAGAGGGGACATCTAGCACACATGTGCAATTCAAATGAGAACAAAGTTGCTACAGTGGAAGAAGAACACATTGGGTACAGCGTCCTAATGGTAGAAGAAGAGAATACCGTAAGCAAAGTGGACGAAGAAAGGAGGAGGAGACTTCCAAAGGCAATTTGTTGACATTAATGGAAAAATTGTATCCTTAATGGTGGACACAGGTTCACTATACACAATTGTCCCACAAGTGTTATTTGATGCCATGCGTTCAAGGGAGAAGTTGGTGGCACCAGTTGTCATTCTGAAAGGTTATTAAGGAGCTGATATTGGTGTTGTAGGATTCATGCATGCACAAATCAGATACGCTGGAAGAAAGACAACAGGGAAAGTATATGTGGCCATTGAAGGGCTGTCCATTTTGGGTTCTAGTCATCAATATGACCTGAATATAATGGTGAATCCAAGAGCTGTGGATCAGTTGATGGTGATCAATGGAGTAGGATTAAAAGAGCTGTTGGATCTCCATAAATACATTTTCAAAAACTTTGGGGGGTAGGAGGAGGGGGGTGAAGCTGTCAACTATGAACATGTCATCAAACTTAAGAACAACTCGGTTCCAGTTAAGCACATTGCAAAGAGGGTGCCCATGGCAGCCAGATCTAAAGTAAAAGAAACACTGCAACAACTTTTAGATGACAAAATAATAGAACCTGTGGTGGCAACCAAGTGGTTATTACCGGCTGTCATTACGAAGAAGACTGATGGCTCACTCAGGTTCTGTGTTGATCTGTGCAGTGTTAACAAAAATGGCATCATGGACAACTTTCCATTTCGAAACATTAATGAAATGATTCCCATGCTGACTGGTGTAAAATATTTCACAAAACTTGACGTAAGGAGTGCATACCACCAGGTGAAACTCAATGAAAACTCACAGTGTTCTTAACAGATGAGGGCACATTCCAATTCTGCAAACTTCCATTTGGATTATGCTCCGCTGCGAGTGTGTTCCAGCGGTTAATGTCTAATGTATTGACGGGCCTTGATAAGGCCATTGTGTTTCCAGATGATATCCTGGTATTGGGGGGTAATGTTGAGGAGCACAATCAAGTTTTGAGTGAGGTATTAACTTGCATTGGTAAGGCGGTTCTTACCCTGCGAAAGGTAAAATGTGCATTTTTGCTGGAAGAGGTGGAGTACTTATGGTATCAGGCGACAAGGGAAGGAGTTAAGCGTGTGTTGGACGCCAGCCGGTGGGAAATGCACAATCGCATTATTGTGGTAGTGGTGAGCCAGATTGCTTCATCTACTTCCGTGTATCCCGATCGGGATACACGGACACTGATACTGATACACCTTATGCACCAAGATTAAGCTGTATTAGAATGTGCAATGGTGTTTAAAAGTTGATATATGTAAACTGAGTGCAAGTATGCAGACCCATTTTGGCTTGCCCTTTGGCCAATCCCTCTCGTTGTTTTGTCTTGTGTTTTGTGGGTCACGGCTGTGCCCACTTGTTATTGATTGTTTCTTAAACGCTACTTATTGGAAAATATTATGAAAATAAATTCTTATCTGGCTGGACAAAAGTCATACTTTCTATTTAGCGTATGATTAACTCCCCTTGTTTATTCTTTTAGAATAGGGACCACTGTTCTTTATAATAGAATGGTGAAGGGCACAATGCAACTAGCATAAAGCTCAGGCTTGCGTGTGCAGGATTTGATAAAAGACATGCTGTGGGCATATCCTACCACCACGAATATCACCACTGGAAAAACTTCATTTGAAATAATGAGGGGTAGATCAGCAGGTACCTAATTGTTACCATCTTGGATGAGTGAGGTGGCAAACAAAAAATCGAAAGATGGGTCGACAGAAGTGATTCTAGAGAGACGCTTGATTAAAGCAAGGGATTGAGTGAAGATGAAGCCTGGAGATGGTGGTAGATTTTTTAGCAAATTCAGAGGGCCATTCAGAGTGAAGACTGTAGGTGGCAACTGGGTCAAGTTAGAAAATGGACAAACTTGGAATCTCAGGCACGTTGCCTTATTTTTTTTTTAAAGTTACGTTGTTGAAAACAAAGAGGAAGGGCATGGTTTAGGTGATTTCATTTCATTGTGGTTATTAATGGGCGACAGGGATTTTACAAATGATCATGGTGGTCCTACGTTTCAGAGGGGAAATGAAACAATACATGGGCATAGTGTGCCTGTTGTAAGGAGAGGTGATGAGTCCAGTATTGCGCTACAAGTAAGAGGGAAGCAAGGGCGAGAAGACCACCTGGCCATTTGGGTGATTATGTGTGTAAATAATATAATCCAATTTGTTCTTAGCCTTCCTCTTGCATGGTGACTAATCGGTGTGTTTAAGGTATCTCACCACTATTGCTCTTCTAGTTTTCTTGTGTATCTGTTTTCT
This sequence comes from Lissotriton helveticus, assembly GCF_964261635.1. Lineage (NCBI taxonomy): Eukaryota > Metazoa > Chordata > Amphibia > Caudata > Salamandridae > Lissotriton > Lissotriton helveticus. Next base: position 15,567,904 of record NC_136065.1, on the reverse strand, counting down.
TTGTCTATTACTTTTGCTTGTCATCGTTCTCTCTCTCTCTCTCTCTCCTTCTCCTTCTCCTTCTCCTTGTATCTGAAGCTCAACACTTCTGTTTCTCAAGGTCATTGTGTTGGGATAAGGTAGGGGGATGTGTTGTAATGCTCTTAGGCAGTCTCAGCTAGCCTGGGGCTGCAGTCCATTATGATGTACATGTGTTCCATGATGATGTAATGGGGTTCTTTGTGGGCTCTGGCTGTTGATGGTCCAGCTGTGCCTGGCAAGACTGCAGTGGGGTTTTACCTCTGCTTTGATTAAATACGTGTTACCAAGGAAAGGTGTGAATGTTCACTACAACAAAATCTTTTTGGCATACCTGTAGTAGGAAAGGCTATGCCAAGCTTCATTAAAATCCCACAGAGGGCTATCAGCAGTGCAGGCGTCTCTGAAAGAACTAAGAGGCAGAAGCAGGAGTGCCAGGCTCCCACCAATACACTGAACAGGTACTACAATGCTGACCCTGCAGCTAGACACTGTGTATGTATTATGATCCCAAAAGAACAGGCATTAATGAGCAGCAGTAGTGCAAGCTTCACTCACTTCACCGAAAGGTAACTGCACAGTCAACAGTGCATACTGCCTCATAAACACACAGACAGATCCACAACATACAACCACAGTGCAAATTATAGCACAGGCAGCATCAGTACACACTTGCTCACACACCATTTATACAGCACGTGCAGCATCATTGCGAGCTGCACTCAGTGTACGAACAGTAAAGGGACAGGCAGCAGTGCATGCGGCTGTGTGAGCTGTGCTCAGTACACAGAACACTGAAGCGACAGGCAGCAGTGCATGCAGCAGTGTGAGCTGTGCTCAGTACACAGAACAGTGAAGGCACAGGCAGCAGTGCATGCGGCAGTGTGAGCTGTGCTCAGTACACAGAACAGTGAAGGCACAGGCAGCAATGCATGCTGCCTAATAAACACAAAGACAGCTATAGAGCATGCAGTACTGGTACAGGCTGCTGCACAGACAGCGTCTGTGCACCATTCCTCATAGACAGTTTATACACCATGTGCAGCATCAGTGTAGATATGAGTCGTGTACAAAGAACATTTGCAGGGAAAGAAGCAGCAGTACAGCATCTTCACACACAATCACCAGCACAACATTTGAACGCACGTTTCTTCAGTATTCACAGTGCAGTAATGGCACATCTGCAGTATGGTGTGTGCTTGTGGTGAGTGACTGTGAGTAGGGTGTGTGATGTATGTGACGTGATTGTGTCTTGACGTGATGCTGTTTGGAGGTGTGCGTGATGTATTATTTTGTATGAATGGTTAGTGTTGGTCTGTTGTTGGTGCTATAATGACACCTCTGAGTATGAGCTTCTCTGTGGTATGTGTGATGCTGATATGATGATGCGAGTATATGTGCTGGTGTTGTGGTCTGATGTGTTGAGAGTGTGGTATTATCTGTTGGTATTGTGTTGAGATGTGTTGAGGGTGGGGATTTATCTGTTGGTGTTGCAGTGTGATGTGTTGTGAGGGGGAGTTATATCTGTTGGTACTGTGGTGTGGTGTGATGAGTGCACGCTTTTATGTGTTGGTGTTGGGGTGTAATGTGTTGAGGGTGGGGTATTATCTGTTGGTGTTTTGGTGATCTGCTGATTGGGGGTATTATCTTTTGGTATTGTGGTTTTGACGTGCTGAGGATGTGGTATTATCTTTTGGAGTTGTGTGTGATGTTTTAATGTGTTATTGTTCCTTTCAGGCAGGGCTAGACTGACCATTCTGACTCCGACACTTTCCAGACAGACTTTAGTTTAGTTGCAATTTTTAGAGCAAGGTGAGCCAGCGATGACTTGTGTATTAGGCAATGGTGGTAGCTGCTTCTCTGGTCACAGTGATAATTCCTTATTTATTTTTAGTTCTCTAGACCGTGCTGCTGCTGCTTCTCTGGTCCCAGTGGTAATGCCTCATCCTTACTCCTCAAAACAGTGTTGCGCGATGGTTCTCTGGACCATTTGGTAATTCCTAGTTCTATGTCCTGTACCCAGTGCTGCTAACTGTTACTCTGGTACCAGTGGTTATTCCCCATTCTTACTATTCTAGACAGTGCTGCTAGCTGCTTCTTTGGTTCTAGTGGTGATTCCTCATTCTAAGTCCTCTAGACATTGCTATTAGCTGCTACTCTTGTCTAAGTGGTGATTCATTATTCTTAGTCCCCTAAACACTGCTTCTCTGGTCCCGTCTGTAATTCCTAATTCTAGGTCCTCTGCACAGTGCTACTGGCTGTTACTGTGGTACCAATGGTTATTTCTCATTTGAGACCCCATCCTTTAAGCTGAAACATACAGCTTTATGGCCCAACCTCGTTAATAATGGTATGTCCTCAAGCTGCAGATCTGGATGGCTAAAATAATTGCCATCTAAGACATGGCCACCCTTATGAGTGGCATCGTTCACTGCCTGACTAAGTTTAAAACAGCTAAAATTTTCCAAGAGGTGTTCTGTGTCTTTGTTATTTAAATCTTCCTAATGGAAGTTGAAGTCGCCTAAGATAATATAGTTATTGTAGGCTAGATACAGTGAATTCACTTAAGGACCTCGAAAAATGTACTGTGGATCCCGGAGGTCTGTATATCAGGAGACCATTAAAGGTTGCATTATTAGAGAGTTTACAGTGAAACGATAGTGCTTTGCTGTCTATAATGTAGATTGAACAAAATGAGGAGTATCACCAATTGACCTGGTGAGGTCCTATTGGCAAAAGGGGGAAAAAGGGGAAAGTTCAAAAGAAAATTGTTCTTTTGTTTGAAGACCCCTCACTCACCAACCTGGTTGGTGACATGCTTCATCATCGAGGTCCCACCCGGACGGCCGAATGCCATCCGGGTGTGCTGCAACACCAGATTACAGTGGAGCGGGTAATTTTGAGTGAGTGCAGTGTGAAAAAAACTGATTTAAAAAACTGCCCAAGTATAACTTCAAAGAAAGTATCTATGTGACCATTCACATAGATACTATCGGTAAACCTAACCTACGGAAGTACCATAACACTGTTTTTAATACTGCCAAGTAGCTTCAGAATAAAGTCTTTCTTAATTGTGTTTTTTGTCAAGCCTCAAAGAGAAAGCTTAACAGATGTCTTCGATATTACACAAAGGAACAATATTCATGCCACTGGATGTTTGTGAAGCTACGTTTTTGGTTCGGAACAGGAAATCTAAGAGATTTTTTCAATCCCATTATTAATTAAAATAAAAAAAACTCTTTAATGATTTCCATTTTTACTAAATTAAAGCAATGGAGTAGGCAGGCAGCTTCAAATTCTGGCTCATTTTTAACCAGAGAAACTGAAGCTATTACCAGTTTGTTATTTATTTGTGATGTAGCTGAAATGATGCAAACACAGCTTTCTCATTGTCCTTGTGCATATCCAGGCTTTTTCGCAGTTTCTGATTTGATCTTTTACTGAAGGCTGTTCAGACTTCATTAAACAAGAACTCAGCCATACTTGGAGTTCAATTGTCAGAAAGCTCTACGCTCATCAGAGAAGGTGCCCCCAGTAAAAAACATACACATTTCCTCTGCCTACATCGAGGAAACTCTGCAAATATTTTTCTCAGGTTTTCTGTATTCACAGCTTAGATTTACAGCGTGACCATCCATCTGGGTTCTGACATGTAGCAGGTTTATAATAGTGTGGTTAAAGGTAGAAGGGTGAGAGACAAAGCCAATAGATCTAGCTAAACACTTATAAGGTCCCAAAGGCGAGACCTATTGGCTATGCCAATGCTTGTTTTTACTTTCTTTTTCCAACAGGTTAGAAGTGCCCCAGAGCCTCCAACATCCTGTTCCTGTCCAGCAGGCTCGTCCCACTGCTTTTTTCATCTCCTGGTTACTTTTTATTTGGGTTTGGATATGGAAGGATCACCCTCTGTATCTGCTGCATATATACCATTGGGTTTAAGGACTTTGTGTTTGGGATTTCACAAGTAAGTTAAAAAACTATTGAATAAGGGTGTTGTTTGTTTGATTGAGGGCATGCACCAGGATTTATTTATATTTTTATTCATTTTATTTTATTGTGGTGGGGGTAACCTGCAGTTTTAGTAGGGGCCTAGTTAGTTTTTTGCATGCAATTTTTATTCTTTTGTAAAGGAAAAATGTTACACAGTTTAGTACATTTTCTCCATGTTTTAGATAAATATGCAATGCTCATTTGTTTCACTAATGGCCTAGTCTGGCAATGGGCTTTGCCAGCCAGTAGACTGAGTACTAGTCATAGGTGCATGGAACAACCTTTTCTGTGGAGCCTGTTTAATTGAAACGTCATTTAGGCCATGGATGGCATTCGATTAAAACACAAAATGTATTTTCTTTGGGTGGTATTTCATGTTCTTTTTGCTGTAAACAGCGTATAAGTGAGGTAATGCCTTTGGAGTATGTGTGTTGGAAAAATTCTTAGCCCAGTTAATTTTCCTTTTTGGCATTGCTGAATGAATGCTGTATTCTTTGTGTTACCATGCCTCCTTTGCCTGGCCGGTGTCGGAGTGTGTTTGAATAGGACACCATTTGTATTTGTTCCCCATGCCATGTAGCCGGGGGTCGTTCTTTTTAGTCAGTGCCCATTGGCCTTCATGTGTTCTTTGTTCTCCATGCCTCCTGCTTCTTGTTTAGTCAAATGGCTGGCGGCCATATGTGTAGGCAGCCAGTGTGCTTTTGCCATAGGCCTGCATGTGTTCTTTGTTTGTGGCCATGGCTCCTTGCTTGCTGTTGACCATGTTGTTGTTGGCCATTTTGTGTATCCCAGTCAGTGTGCATTTGCCATAGGCCTGCATGTGTTCTTTGTTTGTGGACATGCTTCCTTGCTTTCTGTTTGACCATGTGGCTGGCAGCCATTTTGTGTGTTATGCTTGAGGCCTAGTAGCTCAATGCTCTGACTAATGTACTGTACGAACAGGGTTTTATATATTATTATATACTTTTCTTGTATTTTTCATCTGCACCACTCCTTGCCTCCCAAATACCAGTGGGTTTCAAATTAATTTCTCGAGGTAGTAGTAGTCCTCTTCTCCTAGTACATCAGCAATTGAATTGAATTTTTGTAATTTTTATTTTTCATAATTTTTGCATATATATATATATATATATATATATATATATATATATATATATATATATATATATATATTTTATTTGTTTTACATATGTTGACAATTTGTTTTAAATTTTGCAAATTTTTCAACATTTATTTTTCTAATCTATATTTTTCCCATTTTTCTAACATCCGGCATCTATGTGCTATCAGCAATGCACAGCCACACAACAACATTCATTTTCTAATGCATATTCCATTGTCAGTTTTCTTTTGTCACCTGCATGTCCCTTAGTTCCACATCCCATTACCAACTTGATGCACAAAAAGTAAACAGTTACATCTGTGTGTTGTTTTTGCTCAGTCTTATCCCTTATGAGTGTGTGCTTTCATAAATAGGTACACTGTATTGTTAATTATTTACAACCTAAGTAACCACACTAAATCATACTACTAATTAAAGTGCAACAATGCCACATTTTACTGATGTTCTTCTTGCTTGTTTGCTTTTAGGTGCATTAGAGAAGAGACAACATCATCCTAAGTTCTGCCAGACAGAAGGCATGTGCACAAAGTTACAGGTGACCACACAACACGGACAGCTTTTCAACTTGTGAAGCGAAGTGCCACTGCCAACTGACAGCTCCAAGATGGCCCCAAAGACAGGTGATACCAAGAAAGTGGCTAGTGCGGTGTGCCGGCCAGAAACTTTTTCAGCAAACTTGTGCCTGCTGCACCAGCTTCCGGGGAGCAAGCTGGAGCAGTACCCCTGCATAAGCGTGCCCACCTCACAGATGCAGCCACTAATCACAGCAACACTGAAGAGCAGTGACGTTGAAATGGACTTCTCTTTCACAAAGTAGTACCCAATCATTGCATGAAACTCAGATAAGTAGACAACAACAGCCACAGCAGAAATAGTAGTGCCTCCCAAAGTAGGAGCAGTTCAGGAGATTAAGCTTCATGCTGAGGAAGTAGAAGAAGCCACTCTTTCAGAAGATTCATTGTCTTCCAGCTCTCCAGCAAGAAAAAGGAGGGACACTCCACCATCTTCTTCTCCAAGCCTCTTTCTGATGATCAAGACTCCACTTGGATGCTGGATCAGTCTCAGACACACCAGGAGAGGCTAAATAAAAAGGAAGGTTCCTGAATGCCTTAAAGGTAGGGATGAAAAAGAGAAGGAGGATAATAAGCCTGTCATCGTGGATATTAGCCCAGCTTCAGTGGAGACTGATGTTACCCCCTCTCAACCGGTGCCAGAGATGTGGCACAGAAACCACCACCGCCAGTTGCCATATTTTCAAAGTCCCGGCAGTGACCTACATCCACAACCACCTCAGTAGAAGTAGGCACTGTAGAGAGGCAAACTTCAAAACACCCACCTACTGCTACTTTTTCCACCATTGGCAGGAGCACCTTTTGTCAGAAAGTGGACCTCCCCAGTTTGGGACGTATTTAAGGTTAGCTAGAATGAGCCGAACATTGCCATATGCTCCATTCCCAGCACAAGTGTTACTCGGCGTAAGCTTGATACAAACTATGGTCCCCGAAGCCAAGCGACCCATTTTAGAAAACACCACACAATCTGCTGAGATGAGCACCTTAGCCAAAAAGTGGTGCTGCTGAAGGTGATGAGAACATGGAATCTGAATTTGCTCCGATCAGGTTGGAACGTGAACGTGAAGAAGAGGGTGGCATTTGGGCTCAGTCAACATGAGCTTGTCTTCCCACGCGTTAATTGATTGTTTCGCCAACTCTTTAGCGTTCTTGACTGAAAACATATCATTCATAGTAAACATTTGGTACTGGATTAAACTTGAGATTCAACACATTTCTAATCTGATGGTATGTTACTGAAGGACTGGACTTTTAACAGTACCAGCGGTCCAGGGAACAACACCTATAACCTTCATGGGATACCTGTTTCGGTGCACAAATTACAGAGACACGGGAAACTTACTTCGGCGTCAAAGATCAGCGTTTATTACTGCAGGGAGGCAAAAGTCACAAGAAGTACAACAGTGTGTAGGTTCTGAGAGTCTGCTTCAAATTGCGTTTGTAGGTCACTCTCTTTTATACAGAATGTTGCCATTGCATAACATGTGGACAAAAGATTACAATTCGGTTCTCACAGTAAACTTCAAAGAGGTCGCTTTCATGTGTTCAGAATCCCGGAACATAATTACAATAGCAATGCCGGTTCCCAACTGTAAAAGTACATCTTCCCACCATTAGGCACACCCATTAGAGTTGTAAATGACAAAGAAGAAGAGACAAGAGCAGCTGCAAGGAAGTCAGACACGTGTAGAGAAAAGAGTGTGGGGGTAATATCGGAAGCATGATCTTAGGATCAAAGAGCTGGATCCCATCGCCTGCACGGCTGTCACAATAGACCGGCACGACCAGATTACCCTCAAGCTGAGCCATCTGCCTTCACTGTATCATTCCTCCGGCCATAAAGACGCATGAAAGGAATATGCGTCTTCCGCAAGGCTGGGAACTAGAGGGTCAAGAAGCGAACATTTACCTGCTCGCTGACTACGTGAGGGCAAGAAACAAAATGGATGCCGTATCTAAAATGGAACCCAAGGGTTCAGATGAAGAACACGTAATATTAGACGAACCCTGGCAGGTAGTGTAGCGAAAATTCGCACACTTGCCGAACTCGTCATTTGCGGTTCGTAGATACCAAACTCGTCCATATTCGGTAATGCCCAGAACATCGTAATAATTTTTACGGAACCTCAGACGGTCCTTTTGCCCTCATGTAGGCAAGCACTAGTCGGAATCATAATCGATTTCGATACTCATCAGATCATCCAGATGTTGTTGATACATTATTCTATCCTTCAATGCCTCTTTGGTGACAACGGGCTGTCTTATACACGTCGTAGCACAAAGGCCACATAAGGCAGGACCACATTGCACACAAAGACAACATGAGAACAGAAATGTCACAACAACCCCTATGATCATCAGAATCTTCCAACCCCAAGTTGATATCAGACCCCAAAACCATCCCAGAAGCGTCCAATTTCCTTCGTCCACGTGTATGGACTCCGAAATTTTGTGCAACTTAGAGATGGCTTGATAAACCGTTGGAGCGTTATCAGGTATGAATACGCAGCAGCTCGAATGGATGACTTTACAAACCCCACCTCTATCTGCTAGAACGATATCTAGAACCATACGGTTCTGCAACGTCATTAGTCTATCCGCCTGGAGTTCGGCTGTCAAATTACCAAGGGCATTTGCAGTTATGTTGGCAGTTGATTCTACTACACGAGTTAACTGTCTCAAGTTCCTGCTATTAACCATCGGTCCCCAGAACGGTAGGAAACCCTTAAAGAAGTCTCCCGCTTCTTGTCCGGAAGTATCTTCTTTGCTAACCACACCTCTCACAATTCTATTTCTGTGATAATCAGAGGCCACAGTGAAAGTGGGAGGCAAAAGATTCGCAATATAGCAGGTACCCGAGAAGTCATGAGGTAACCACGTATAGGCTCGATCATAACATACAAAGTAGGTACCCTTGGCAGGCAGGAAGACAGGAGAAGAGAGCGTTGGTAAGACATACGTCTCAGTACAAGCACTCTCCCCAAACTGAGCTCTCGGATTTCGACCAAGACCTTTCAAGCAGAAATTACCAAGGTGAGGTACAATCCATATTGGTGGCGAGCTTTTAAGCTGCCTCTCACCCACTGATAAGCTGTACTCAGCCTCACTTAGTTCCTTATATGCTCGCACCTCTTCCTCTGGGATGAGCGATGCGTCAAAAATATCTCTATCTAAGTCTGCAATAGCTCTCGCCAGAGTCTTGTGGTACGGGCCAGGACCAGAGTTTGCTGAGCGTGGTTCTCGATGGGGGTAGGAATCTAGTGCGCTACGGAACATAGTTTGTAATGCTCGAGCTGACCCTTGTGCACTATAAGGCAGAACTAAGTACGGAATACCCTTATCCATGGTATGTGGCATTAACCCACACACCCAACAGTTGGTAGTGTTTACCACTAACTGATGCTGATGCAAGAGTTGAATAAAAGAGTTGTTTCTGAATTCCGCACGTCTGACTTGTTCGTGTTGAGGCAGAAGATAAAAGGAATGTGGAGAGACAGTAGAAACGAAATATAGATCACGAGATGGGAGAGTAGATGTAGCAGAAGACAATAAGAATTGGGACCCATAATATACTCCCCCTACCAGTAACATAGATATAGTCAGGAATAGTATGACCACCTGTAAGAAAAACCATTTTGTATGAAATATTTTATGCAATGTAGATCTTTGCGCCAACATTTCTTCTCTTTTCGACAGCTCAGACAATGATGATTCCATCCCCTAACGACCGTCCGCGACGTTCTTGACGCACTTCGTTCTGAGTAGCGGTTATCAATTCCCAGGAATTCCCAGAAATTGATAATAGAAACCAACCTTGTGTCGATAGCTGCTAAACAGAAGGAAGTACCCGCACGGCCTTACGGTCAACCTGGATGGTAGGTTCTAGCTAAATAATGTTCTTGGCTGTACGAAAAAGAAAAAGATACACAATATATAATGTCCACTGTTTTCAGAGTAACGTAGAACCTATAAACAAAAAAATCTTTTTATTTATGGCTTGTTCGTGGACGAAGAAAATATCGGCTACTTCCAGGGCGAGTCTGATCTTCAAACAATGGATTGGACGGCAAAGGAGTGTTTAATTGTTCAGGCAATTGTTCAACAGTCAAATTCTCCAAGGTTGACGTGGAGGAAATTGTTTGAGAGGAGTCAGCAACGGTGTCAGATACAAGCCGAGCTTCTCTGAATGGAACGAAACGTGGTGCAGTGTCGGTCTCAGATGAAGAAAGACCTCTTCTTATCCAGGTGTCCGATGGCAAAGGAAGCGGGACTCTCTTCGTGTGGGTAGCATGTACCCAGTTCCGACGTCCGTGTAGTCGAACCGCCGTTCTCGTAGCCAGCTGTACCTGAAACGGGCCCACAAATCTTGGTTCAAGGTTTCGTTTTCGTCCGTAGTTTCTGACGAGGACCCAGTCCCCTGGTTGAAGTCGATGACCAGGACCCTCTGTTTGTGATGGCAGAGACTCAAAGACCTGTTGATGAATCAAACTCAATTTAGCAGTCAGATCATAGAGATAATCGATCAACATAGGGTATTCAATTCTATCAAATTCCTTAGGTCTTGGGACTCCCCATACATTGGCAGGACGACCGAACACAATCTCATATGGGCTGAGCCCTACTCGAGAGTGTACAGTCGCCCTGGTCGACAGGAGAGCTAGAGGCAAAGCGTCGGGCCATGATAAACCAGTTGTTGCCTGAATTTTAGCCAATTTCAGTTTTAGAGTGCCATTATATCCCTCCACCAAGCCTGCTGATTGTGGATGGTTTGCACTATGAAATTTTTGTACTATCCCTAAACCGCGACACACACTCTTCATCACACTCCCAACAAACTCACTTCCGTTGTCCGACCATACGACCCGAGGCATTCCGTAACGAGGAAAATATTCTTTGAGCAAGATTTTTGCCGTGGATAAAGCCGTATTATCCTTAAGGGGGTAGGCCTCAATCCACCTAGAGAATGCACACACCACAACCAACACATACTTCAAGTTATTACATCGGTCCATGTGGATAAAGTCCAACTGGATAACTTCGAAAGGGTACGTAGGAGGGGCAAAATGACCAGGTGGAGTGGGGGTGCCCTTACCAGGATTGTGCATCAAACACACCATACAATTCTTGACCACTCTCTCGGCACACTTAGTAATCCCATCATTCTTCCATACATGAGACAACAACTTGCATATGCCTTTAGTGTTGATGTGCGCCATACCATGAGCCATTGTAACAACAGCGAGCACATACGCATCCGGTAACATCCATCTCTGCTTCTCTGATAAATCAACCCAACATCCATTCTCATCCAATCTTCCCGTGCTCTCTCTCCATTTAGTCCTCTCTGTCTCAGTGGCTTCATTCTGTATTCCTTTCACACTTTCAAATGTGTCTTCACACATACCAGTCTCTGTTGGCCATCTCACTGAGCTCGTAACATACATTCTGTTCGTCAAATATTTAGCCGTCTCTTTAGCCGTTTCATCCGCAAACGCATTTCCACGACCCACATCATCTGTTACTTTCTGATGTGCGCTACATTTGACTATGGCCACTTGTTTAGGCAATGTGAGTGCATCTAAAAGATCATTTACAAGCTGACCATGTTGAATCTTCGTGCCATGCGACGTAAGGAATCCTCTCTCTCTCCACAGTCGTCCAAAACTATGTGCCACACCAAACGCATACTGGCTATCTGTAAACACATTCACCCGTTTATCTTTAGACAACACACATGCTCTTGTCAATGCGATTAACTCGGCAGCCTGAGCCGAATTCTGACTTAATCTTGCGCTTTCCACAATCGTTCTCAATGTTACTACAGCATACGCAGTTGTCACATCACCGTTCGGCAACTTAAAACAGGAACCATCCACATACAAAGTACCATCGGGATCTGTCAATGGAGTATCTTTTAGGTCAATACGACCCTTAGTTTCCTCTTCAGTTCTGAGATAGCAGTCATGTACTGCTTCACCACTTGACTCTGTGTCGATCGGCAGCAATGTTGCTGGATTCAACACATTACATCGTTTTATCCGTATGTGACTGGCCAGCAACGTCAACTCATATCCAGACAATCTTGCGCTTGTCAGATGTTGAGTTTTCGTTCGATTCAATAGAGTGTCAACTGCATGTGGAACCATTACTGTAAGCATATTATCCATGACTAGACCTGCGGACTGTCGAATGGACGCCGCAGCTGCCGCAGTTGCCCTTAAACAACTTGGCAAGGCTCTTGCTACTGGGTCTAAAGTCGAAGAAAAATAGGCACATGGGCGTTGTTTGCCGCCAAAAGGTTGTGTCAGAACACTCAACGCACAACCATCCCTCTCGTGAACGTATAGTGTAAACGGCTTACTGTAGTCAGGAGTACCCAACACAGGAGCTGAACACAACGCATTACGTAATTCAGAAAAACTTCTCTGACACTCTTCAGTCCAAGGCAATGGGGATGAAACATCCTTGCACGTAAGGGCTATCAATGGTTTCGCCAACAATGAAAAATTTGGAATCCATTGTCTGCAATAGGACGTAATACCTAAAAAGGCGCGAACATCTCTCTGGGTTTTTGGCACAGTCATTCGGGTAATCGCTGCAATTCTCTCTGGGGTCAACCTTCTCCCTTCTCTTGACAATAAGTGACCTAAATAGGTAACTTCTTGACAACAATACTGTAGCTTTGAAGGCGATACCTTGTGGTGTTAGTCATGTAGATAGTGTAACAAAGATACCGTAGCTGTTTTGCAAATAGGTTCTGTATCAGCTGCCACTAAAAGATCATCAACGTATTAAATCAAAGCTGCACCCGTTGGTAAAACAAAGGCATCAAGCTGACTTTTAAGTGCTTGGCTGTAGATTGACGGACTCTCACAGTAGCCCTGTGGAGCGCGTTTTAGCCTAAAACTGCGACCACCTAATGAGAATCCGAATAGGTCTCTGCTTTCCTCGGCAATCGGAATACTAAAGAAGGCATTCTTTAGATCGATCACCGTGAACCAGGAGGCAGATGCCGGAATCATTGTTAGTAAGGCCGTAATGTCAGGAACCACAGGAAATTGTGGAACCACTATTTTATTTACCTCTCTCAAATCTATAACGAAACGATACACAGGAGGTTTAGTTGGGTCAGTTCGTTTCAGAATTGGCAATACAGGGCTGTTACACACGTTTCCACGAGTTTCTTCAACAACACCTTTTCCAATGAGATCATGAACGATTGCTAACAGCGCTCGTTCGCCCTCAAGAGAAATACGATATTGAGGTAAACGTGGTAATCGCGCATTTGGTTTCAATTGAATCACATAGGGTGGAATGTCCAACAGTCCCACATCGTTGGGACCTGTGGCCCATAGGGACGCAGGGAGGGAACTCAATTCCGGTGGGAATTTATCGATCGACAAATACATGGGAGAGATCACTCTCCGTCCCAATGTAAGCTCCACTCCTTCGGGGGAACAATACAATGTTGCATATAGTCGTTTCAACAAATCCAGGCCTAAAAGATTCTCACCACAACCTGTAGATAGAATCAGTGGAGCCGTTAGCTCACAAGGTCCAATCATAAGAGGCAAAGGACTAGAGACTGGGTTACTAACAGGGGCGCCAGAGAATCCTACGGAAACGTTCGTTAAGCCAGACAAAGGTGCGCCAGGGAGTTTCGAATGCCTGATGGAATTTTTCGTCGCACCAGTGTCTAACAGAAAAGGCTCAACTACACCCGATGTAGCCACTGCAACGTAAGGCCCACTCTGATCGACCGGAACTGACACTACTCCCTCTCTTTGTCGTTGGCTGTCCTAGTAATGGTCATTTACAACAGTCTCATGCTCTACGTAATAATCGTCCACATTATACTGTGCAGATCGGACTGACCCTGCATTTCGCTGGTCAAAACAATTATTTGCATCTGATTGATTTTGATAACGATCACTCTGATTGTGGGATGAACAACGACCTCTACCTCGTGATGCCTGTTGGGGACCACTACCACGATTTCCTCGTGCTGACACACCATTTAGGCGGTCCCGTAAGGCAAGACAATCATATTTTAGGTGTCCCTCTTTCTTACAATATGCGCACTGATTATACCCAAGGGAAGATCTATAATCAAAGTTGTCAGAACGCGGCTGTGTCCTATCGGGCTGTGCTCGTGGTCGATACTGCTGTTGTGAATCAGTTTGGTTTGATCGTGGAGGGTATGCTTGCTGTAACAAAACCTTCGTTTTTAGCTCCTTCGTTTTCTTCTCTACACGATCACTTTCTTCCTTTTCCCTATTCTCATAATACTGGGCTGTTGCTAGTATTTGCGCAGGGGTTGAAACTGCCCACGCACTCTCTGAATTTTTCAGTTTGTTGCTTAATTCAGGCAACAAATTCGACACAAATTTGTCAACAAATAACCGCTGGCCTCCCTCAGCTCCCATGTCCTGTCCGCTGTGGTCGACAAACGCTTCCTCAAACCTTGTAAAGAAATCCGAGACACTCTCGTCTTTCTTTTGCTTACAAGCTGATAACTTATCCCAGTTCACCTTCATCTCTGGCATGATAGTTTTCATGAGCGTAATGATTTTCTGCGGCAAGTCTAAGATTAGCTGGTCGGGCTTAGCCCCACCAACTTGTATTGCATCAGCCGCTAGCAGTGCAGCCCAATCACCCCCTAATTCAACTGCGTGGTTGGCTTGACGAATTTTGGCCCAAACTGGTTGCGGTACAACATTGCCAAACAACATGTCGATGTCGGCAAGGTTCATAATAGAAGCTTCCACCAGTTGTGATAATTCCTTATAATAACCAGCCGGATTTTTACGCGGATCGGGTAAGGATTGCTTCACTTGCAAAACTTCCGATCGTTTCCATGGAAGATGTATCCATACCCTTCGAAAATGCGGTAGAATTGGAGGGTTAGCAGCAGGGTCACCAGGCACCCAAAGTGGCGGAACCTCTCTCATAGGATACTGACCAGGAACCGCTTTCCAATTCTCGGTGGTATCATCTGAGGACACCCGAGAATGTGCTGTGGATCTAAACGCTAATAAGCGTTCCACGGCACGTCGTACATCTTCACCTATGATCATACCGTTGGAAAAGTGACTCTGAAGTTCAATTATGTCGGACGGTACATTATCTACATCATCATTATACCATTCTTCCCTCAAAAAGTTACACATGTCCTCAAACACGAATCTCTGCGTAGGCTCATTAAACTGAGAAAATGTATCAAAGACCACACGTGGAGTGTAATTAGCAGGATGTCTTATCCACCTATGTGCCATGGTTATTAATGTCTCTTTCTCCCTACCACTAGGGATCTGACTCCGTCTCTGAGGAGTTTCAGATGAATCAGACGAAAATAACGGACCAGAAAGAGGTGAATAAAGGGTAGCAACAGAGTTAGGAACACGCTTACGAACAGAAGGGGAAAGAAAAACAGGGGCAACAACACCAGAGGTGATGAAGACATAGTAGGAACGGACAAGGTAGTCGGAGTAGCAGAAACAACAGTCTGCGAAGAAACAGGTACAGGAGCAGTAGGAACAAGGACAGGTGGTGAAACAAACGTAGGGTTAACAACGGGCTGGCCCGCAGCCACTGGAGCAACAAGGGGAACTACAGGAGGAATAACAGGAGCAGCTACAGGAGCAGTAGCACCCTGTACATAAGGAGGTGGTGATTTCATCAAATATGATAACAAGGAATCCTCCTTCAAATCTTCTTCTTTCTTTTCTAGATTATTCGGTAAAACCGGGTAACATTTATCTATTTTCATGTGATGCAATCTAGTAGAGATTTCCATTTCCTTTTCTTCTTTGTCCTGTTTACATTCTCGTATAGTTTGCATTATCGGAACGAACCCTTGTTTTTGATCCTTTTTAAGTTGTTTGATTTCTTTCTGCTTGGCCTCTTTACGCCATATCCGAAAGGAATCAAACATAGCTGGCCTAGCTTTCTTTAAAAATAATTTAGCCTCAAGATTGTCTAAAATCGAAAGTTCAAAAGTTCCATGTGGTGGCCATCTAAGGTCACCGTCTTTCTTTGTATAGCGGACCCAGTAATCATTATATATTATAGGACCCACCCCATGTCGACTATAAAGATCATGTATTGGAGTTCCAACTGGAGGTATCGGACACGAGTCCTCCAACCGGGAATCCGTTGCGCAACATTGGAAAATACGAAACAAACCACTATGGCTAGGCATCGTGCACACTAACCTAGTATCAAACTTCAAGGATTACCGAAGCAATAAAACCTCGTGTAAGTCAAAACCCTCGGTTTTTGGCAATTGCAACTGTCAAATAATACTAAGAACCAATACTAAGAACCACAAATGCAATGGAACCATGCAATACAACAAAGCCTTAAGGCTACCACAAAGCTCGGAGAGCTAACCACAAAGCCTGAGGAGGCTATTACAAAGCTCGGTGAGCTATTACAACAAAGCCTTAAAGGCTAACAACAAAGCTTTCAAAAAGCTAGAACAACCACTAAGGACTGGGAGCGACCCACAAATACTTAACTCAGAACTTCAATGGCGTCACCAGGAAGGCCCGTCTATCGTCTCGCTTGTACGTAAGGTCTGCGCCGGGCGTCGAAGACAGGTCGACAGTCAGGGCATCGGTCCATCGCAGCCGTCAGGAGGCGGGAATCTTCGCAGGGAAAAACTTCGGGCCACTTATTTCGACAACAGGATCGATGAAGCGGGGTGCACCTTCCCTCGGAGATTTCACACGAAGTTCCTCACGATCATCAGGCTTTGGACCGGTACCGCTGAAGTCGCCCCACGTTGGGCGCCAACTGAAGGACTGGACTTTTAACAGTACCAGCGGTGCCAGGGAACAACACCTATAACCTTCATGGGATACCTGTTTCGGCGCACAAATTACAGAGACACGGGAAACTTCCTTCGGCGTCAAAGATCAGCGTTTATTACTGCAGGGAGGCAAAAGTCACAAGAAGTACAACAGTGTGTAGGTTCTGAGAGTCTGCTTCAAATTGCGTTTGTAGGTCACTCTCTTTTATACAGAATGTTGCCATTGCATAACATGTGGACAAAAGATTACAATTCGGTTCTCACAGTAAACTTCAAAGAGGTCGCTTTCATGTGTTCAGAATCCCGGAACATAATTACAATAGCAATGCCGGTTCCCAACTGTAAAAGTACATCTTCCCACCATTAGGCACACCCATTAGAGTTGTAAATGACAAAGAAGAAGAGACAAGAGCAGCTGCAAGGAAGTCAGACACGTGTAGAGAAAAGAGTGTGGGGGTAATATCGGAAGCATGATCTTAGGATCAAAGAGCTGGATCCCATCGCCTGCACGGCTGTCACAATAGACCGGCACGACCAGATTACCCTCAAGCTGAGCCATCTGCCTTCACTGTATCATTCCTCCGGCCATAAAGACGCATGAAAGGAATATGCGTCTTCCGCAAGGCTGGGAACTAGAGGGTCAAGAAGCGAACATTTACCTGCTCGCTGACTACGTGAGGGCAAGAAACAAAATGGATGCCGTATCTAAAATGGAACCCAAGGGTTCAGATGAAGAACACGTAATATTAGACGAACCCTGGCAGGTAGTGTAGCGAAAATTCGCACACTTGCCGAACTCGTCATTTGCGGTTCGTAGATATCAAACTCGTCCATATTCGGTAATGCCCAGAACATCGTAATAATTTTTACGGAACCTCATTACTTCTTCGTCAGTTCTTTCCATTTTCCTTTTTCTTTTGCCTTCTCTTGCACCTTGGGGAGAGGTGTGGCGCTGCGGCCAGGGCGACTGACGCTGGAATCTGGGGACCACGGTTCGATCCCCGGCTCTGGCGACAGGTTAGCCCAGCACCATGTGACTCTGGGCAATAGCTCGCTTAATCTTCCCGACGGCCCCCAGCGCCTAGAGACCCTTACGGGTGATTGTGCGCTTTACAAATGTGGACTTTACTTTACTTTACTTTCACCATCACCGGCAATATTTTTGATATATTTTATAATCTCCCTGTTATCGGTCTCTTCAATTCCATCTATGAAATCTTCAAATGTTTTTATCCATGCAGTTCATCTACCGCCAGTATTTTTCTTTTTGGCAGTGTTGAACGGTGGTGGTGGTTTGAAGACGGCAGCAGCATTGTAAGCCAGTGTGGAACTTACTGACCTTGAGAGTAGCACTTTCCCCGGCCTCTCTGCCTGGAAATCAGGATATGTTCCATTTATGCCTGGGTCCTGCGATGGACCAGCCTCCGAGTCATCCTTGTTGGGCTCCATCAGCAGAACAGCACTGTTTTTGGGGGGGAAACATCCTTTACAACGCAACTTTTACCACGCAGTGCTTTTACATCGCAACTTTTACAACGCAAACCATTACAACGCATTGCGCTGGGGGCGCTCTAGGATAGGGAATAGATTTAATTTACTATCCAACACCTTCCCTAGTGTCCACGAGGACTGGAGTTGGAATGGTAAATTAAACTATTCACTATCCAGCACCCCAAAGCGCTATGCGCTGTAATGGTATGCGTTGTAAAAACTGCGATGTAAAAGCATGCGATGTAAAAGCATGTGTTGTAATGTCATGCATCCTTTTTGGGGCCAGCGTCGGTTATGATGCAATGACTCTCTTTAGGGGGCTCGGGAAGTCCTTTACTCCATTCTTTTTATACTTCTGTTTGTATTCTCTTACACCTGGTTGACCTCTACCTTCAGCATTAACACTCCATATATTGTAGAATGTTATTTTGTATGGCAGCACGGTACCTTTTTGTAGGATCTTTGTCATAGTTTCCTGACCACCGATGCGTAGACTTTTCTGTGAAGCTGTGTATTCCATTCACACGCTTCACACCAGCTGGAGTTGCACGTGGACTCCACTCACGGCAACCATCGACTCAGCACTTTGAAGAAGGCACATGTGACACGCACTAGCAATTTGCTTGGACCCCGGCAAATTCTTCGACTTTGGGTTTCTTAGCACCTATTTAGTTGCCAGTTGTTGTTGTTTTGTTGTTTTTGTACTTGTATAGCGCACAGCTACCCGCAGTGGGTTTCCCGGCGCTTGTACGAATACCGCAAGGGACCCTTCCTGGCTTTCCCTGTGAAGTGTCCACTCCTGGGCACCCCCATGGTGCAGACCAGGCATCCCTCGCGTTGTGGGGGCCGTTGTGGAGACTAAGCAAGCTATTGCCCAGCCTTGCAGCGTGGGACCCATGATCAGAACAGGCACTGAGGCGAGAATATCCTGCAAGGGGCATTAATGAGACCGAGACCCGCCGAGGCGGGAATCGAACCCTGGTCCCTGGCCAGAGCTCTGCATCGAGTTCTGCCTGCTCTAACCATTGAGCCACACTTCTCCAGCCTGTAGGTCCTCCCCAGCCTGGCTACCCACTGAATAACTAAACCACTCATGGAGCTGGTCATCTTCCACCGTTATTCCTTTATGCATGTGCCTTTGAACTCGCACATTCTAAACCAAGCGTTCAACACATTCTATTCTAGCGATTACTTCACCCTGCTATGGAGTCCTCGAGGAGCCAGGAAGGTTCTGTTCTAAATCATGCAGCAGACACTACACCCAGTTCAAAATTTGGCAGCTCTGGCCCTAACGCCACATCTCCTCTTCTACCCCTTCCTTCCATCCCCTCCCCACTCCTTTGTCTGGGCTCCTCCGAGGGCCCCTCAAGTTGTTCTGGACCAGTGGCATGGAAAAGAGGGAGAGGGCGACCACTCGGGGCAGTGGGTGGTATGAGGGGGAAAGTGTTCAGCACAGGGGTAGGGGACTGAGTGCAAACAATCAAGAGAAGAGTGCCTGGGAGGGGGGCAGGGAGGGCTGTGTTGTCCTTGCAGGGGTGGTGTATTTGTGCTGTCGCCATCTGTGGGGTGACACGCAGGGGGGGCTTGGCCGCTTCTGTATGAGGTGTGGTCTCTGACCCTCAGTTCCATGTCCCCCCTCACTCCCTGCCTCCCATGGTCGCACATACCTGCCAAGTTTCCCTGGTTAATGTATAATGTGTCCAGTTTTTTCCTTTGAATTCTGGGATTTATAGTCCTGTTTTATGCTGTAATAAACAGTATTACAAGACCCTGAATTAAAAGAAAAACACCTAGCCTGGAGCAGCACATCACGCTTGGACCTGGAAAACTTGACAGGGGTTCCTCTGGGACTTCGCCTAACTCCTGGTGCTCTTCACCCCAGGGAGCCCCAGTTGTCTGGGAATAACATGCACCGTAGATAAGGCTTGATGGGGGGGCACACATCTCTGCAGCAGGTGTCTTAACCCCAGGAGATCTTTAAAAAGCAGCCTCTTTGTGATCAGTGTCCTTTTGGCCGAGTTTTAAAAAAATGTTCAAGTTGGCTGTCAGACTCTGCTTTTTATGACTCTGCCCCTTTCCCCTGCCATACCCGGACTCCCTCGAAAGGATTATTAATTTCTGATTCCAGCTCTGTACATACATTTGTTTCACCTGCTGGCATTGGGTGAAAGGCACAGCAGGCCACACTCCACCATTAATCCTTGCAGAGTCGACAAGAGAGTGGTTTAAGTCAGAGGCTTTCCCTGCTTGTGGTTTCTTACCCTGCTCCTGCTTGCACGCATTCGTACAGATGTCATACTCTGTTTTTCTTGACTCCGCCCCGTGACTCCACCCCCTTCCTCTATTAAAATTTTACCTCCAGGTATGGGTTCTCTGAGTATTATTTTCCGATGCCAGCTCTGTACATTCATCTGTTTCACATGCAGGCATTGGGTTAAAGGGACATCAGGGCAGACCTGGCCTTTAATCCTTGCAGGGTCGATAAGACAGTGGTTTACTGTGGAGTGTGGGGGTGTGCGGGCCGGAATAACAGGCGTGGAGGCCGGATGTAATGTGCTATGATTAGCACTAGTTTTATTGTATACAGAACAGTCAAGCTCTTGGGCACGGTGATCGGGTACAGTCCTCGTGGGTCGGATTGGGGTTCTTAGCGAGGAGGGCCGCTGGTGAGAACACAGGTAGGTCTTCCACTGCTGGGCTGGTGTTCTCCTTCCTGGTTGCGGGCGTTGGGGCGTCCCTCGGAGATAAAGGAAAGAGACACAGGGCAGTTAGTTCCAATGGTCACGGAACTCGGTTGACTGACACCGGCACCGGGAGTGTGAGGGAGGAAATAGACCGTGAGGGAGGGCGGTAGGGTAGGGGAAGAAAGGACAGAAAAGACGGGATGTAGGGACCGGGTGCAAAGTGTGGGGGGGGTTTGGGCGGAAGGTACTGTACAGTGTGGGGGTGATTATAATACACAGTGGGGTGCGCGTGACTTCTGTGCAAGATGTATGCTAAAGATCTACACTATTTATACTATTTACACGGGGAGGGGGAAACACGGAGAATGGTAACAGTTCACTCACGTGCCCCGCCGTAACTCTCATCCGAGTTACGGCCGCTTTCCAGCCGCCTCCTGAGGTTGCCACCAATCCTCGCACCAAACGTCTTCTTCTTCCTCCTTCGCTCGCCTCGTCCTCTCTCCTACAGTCTCCGCTGCCGGTCCTTCGCGTCTCGCCAACTCCTGCCACGAGTCCACCGCTGGGAACGCTTCCTCCTCGGCGTCGCTGGCTTTTCTATCTTCCGACTGTGTTCCTGAGGGAAGACTTCCGGGGTCAGGCGGGGTCACTTCCGGTCCGTTAGTAGCTGTCGTACTTCCGGGGTCATTCCAGGCCGCTTCCGGTCCGCTGTGCTCCGGTGGTGCTGTCGGCGCCTGCAGGGAGACAGAGAGAGGTGTAGCCGGTTTTGGCTGTGGGTTAGTGATGCCGCCCGTATGGGCGTTCCTACGGGATCGCTGTGCCCGGGAGGTAAGGGGCGTCCCTTCACATCCCCTTTCCCTGGGATTGTTTCTTGTAGGGGTTGGGGAAGGGGGATACCGGGAGAGGTAGTCTGCATTGCCCTGCTCTAGCCCTTTTCGGTGTAGTGTTCGAAAGCGAAAGGGCTGGAGAGAGAGAAACCACCTGAGTACCCGCTCATTATTACCCCGGTTACGTGCCATCCATTCCAGAGGGGCGTGATCAGTGTACAGAATTAATTACCGCCCCTCCAGGTAATATCGGAGGCTTTCTATCGCCCATTTAATGGCGAGTGCCTCCTTTTCAACCACTGAATAGTTGGTCTCTCGGGGAAACAATTTCCTACTGAGGTATAGGATGGGTTTTTCAGCACCCTCTGCGTCCTTTTGGGACAACACCGCCCCCAAACCCTGGTCAGACGCGTCGGTTTGCAGTATGAAAGGCTGAGTATAGTCAGGACTCATCAGTACGGGCTCCATTGTTAGGGAATGCTTGAGGAGGTGAAAGGCATGTAACAACAAGGGGGTTGGGTGTTTGAGGATCTCTTCCGTTTTCGTTGTTTTCTTCAGGAGATCTGTCAGGGGGGCTGCAGTATGGGAGAAGTTGGGTATAAACCTCCTGTAGTAACCCAACATACCCAGGAAGGCACGGAGATCTTTACGGGTTTGGGGAAAAGGTATGGCTTGGATGATCCTGACCTTACTGTCCTGTGGACGGATATGCCCCTCACCCAGCAGGTACCCTAGATACTTCACGCTCTGGGCCGCTAATGTAGTTTTGGAGGGGTTGATGGTGAAGCCGAAGGCCCCTAGGGAGGTGACAATCGACCGCACATGAGACAGATGTTGTTCCCAGGTATCGCTATAGATGACTATGTCGTCTAGGTAAGCGCCGGAGTAGCGGGAGTGGGGTTGTAGGACCTGGTTCATAGCCCTTTGAAATGTCGCTGGGGCTCCATGAAGGCCGAAGGGCATGACTTTGAACTGGAACAAGCCCTCTGGGGTGGAAAAGGCGGTCTTGTGCTTGTCCTCTGCTCTCAAGGGGATCTGCCAGTATCCCTTGCAGAGGTCAAGGGTACTAATATATTTAGCCCTGCCGATGCGTTCGACCATCTCGTCTACACGAGGAAGGGGGTATGAGTCGAAGGCAGAGATCTTGTTCACCTCCCTGAAATCAATACAAAATCGGGTGGAGCCATCGGGTTTTGGGACCAAGACGATGGGCGAATTCCAGCTGCTGCAGGAGGGTTCTATGATGCCCATTTTTAACATCTGATTGGTTTCCTCTTTTATGATAGCCCTACGGGCTTCCGGGACACGGTATGGTCGTTGTCTGACAACTTTCCCGGGTTCCGTATGGATGGCATGCTCTACTACCGTAGTGTGTCCCGGTAAGGATGAAAACACTGTTCGTACTGGTGACAAGGTCTGGCACAGGTCCTGTTTCTGGCACTCCGATAGCTCTGCATCAAAGCAGCATTCAAACGGGAGAGGGTTGACACCAGACAAGACGGGACGGGGCCCCTCCCATTTCTTTAGGAGGTTGATATGGTATATTTGGGCGGACCCCCGGTTGACGTCTGTTTGGACTTCATAGGTGACCGGAGTTACTTGTCTTGTGACAGTGAATGGACCCTGCCATTGTCCTAGCAACTTATGGTCCGAGGAAGGAAGGAGCAACAGTACTAGGTCCCCGGGAGCAAAAGACCGGGGTTTGGTTCCCTTATCGTATTGTTGCTTTTGTGAAGTTTGGGCGGCCAGCAGGTTCTGTCTCACAATCTCTCTAATTTCTCCTAAATGTGTCTTCAGATTGCTGACGTATTCGGGGAGAGGACGGGTCCGATCTGGCTCGGCTTCCCAGGCCTCACGAGCCATGTCCAAAAGAGTCCGGGGGGCCCGACCATACAACAGTTCGTAGGGCGAATAACCCGTGCTGCTTTGTGCTTTGCACCGGATGGCAAAGAGGGCCAAAGGAAGCATCTCCTCCCACCTTCTGCTCTCGAGACCCAAAAGCTTTTTCAGGGTGGTCTTTAGCGTGGCATTATAGCGTTCCACCAAGCCGTCCGTCTGGGGGTGGTAGGCGGAAGTTCTTATCTGTTTAATCCCCAGATTAGAGCAGACTTGGCGCATGAGGGAGGAGACAAAGGGTGTGCCCTGATCGGTCAAGATCTCCCGTGGAAACCCCACCCTAGAAAAAATGGAAAGGAGAGCCTTGGCGATGTTCTGGGTGGTTGGTTGACGGAGAGGCACCGCTTCCGGGAATCGCGTGGCGTAGTCCACTAATACCAAGGCATACCTACAGCCGCTTTTGGAGGGTAACAGGGGGCCTATAATGTCCATACCGACCCTAGTGAAGGGGATATCTATCAGAGGGAGGGGCTGGAGGGGAGCTCTTGGTGGCCGGTATCGGCTGGTCTTTTGGCACACCGGGCATTCCCGACAGTATCGTTTAATCTGGGCATACACGCCTGGCCAGTAGAACTTCTCCAATATCGCCTCTCCCGTCTTTACATCACTGAAATGTCCTCCCAGCAGATGGCTGTGAGCCAGAAACAACACCTTCTCTTGAAACAGCCCCGGGATAACCAATTGCGCATTAGCCTGGGTTCCTCCCTTCCGATACAAGAGTCCGTTCCTTATGAAGAAGTGAGGACCTACTTGTAAGGGGTCTTCATTGGGGAGCGCACGACCCCAGGCATCCTGCAGTACTGGATCTTCTTGCTGTGTTGCACGGAATTCGCGGTCGGCTTCCCACGGATGATCGTCCACCTGTGCGGGGCAGGCCAGGGCGAATTCCCTCTTTTCTTTTCTTCTTTGGGCTTTGGTCTTCAGGGGTTTGGGTTTCGGCGCTGAAGCAGGGGTATCACGGGAGAACGGGGCCTCAGCCCACCATTTCTTCAGGGACTCTGTGGTGTCTTGTAGGAGAAGGGGAAGACCGCTATAGTCGCTCCCCAGAATAGCCTGTTCGGGTAAGTTGGGCACCAAACCGACTGTCAGCAGGCTTCCTGTGTCGGTAGGATGTTGTACACGTACTTGTGCGGTTGGGTAACATTTCGTGTCTCCGTGGACACACTTGATGGCCACCGACCCTGTCACGGGTCCCACTGCGTGAGGTAGTTCTTGGGGACGCAGAACACTATGGCGGCACCCTGTGTCTGCCAGCGCCATCATTCTGTGTCCTTCGATTTGTACTGGACAACGGAAGGGAGGAGGGGATGTTTCTGTGGTGAGACACACATCATTCCTGGTCAATCCTATCTCCATGGGTTCCTCCTTCTGGGGGCATATGCGGGCTATGTGCCCGTATCCACCACAATGATAACATTGGGGACCTGGATGTGGTGGTCTTGGTATGACCGGATAGGGCATCAATGGGGCGGGCTCTGGTTTCCGGACCACCGGAGGGGGTCTTGATGGTCGGAGATGGTTGCCACGGGGTAGGTGGGAAGGGTGTTCCTCCTTCACCCGCTGGGATTCCTGGGCTCGATTGTAGGCACTGGCAATTTCGACAGCACTGTCGAGAGTCAACCGGGCGTGTTGGCGGACCCACTTCTGCGTGGTGGGATGCAGGGAAGCCAGGTATTGTTCAAGGTATATCTTGGCCATTATTTCTGCCTTGCTGGAGGTCTCAGGTTTGAGCCATCGGTTGGCCAAGTCTTGTATACGGTAGGACAATGCCCTGGGATTTTCTTGGGGCCCCTCCTTGGCCTGACGGAGCCTAACCCTGTATGTTTCATCATCTATCCCCAGACGTTCCAATATGCACTTTTTGATGTCAGCATAGGGGGTTTGTCCCTGTATGTTTGCTTGCTGATAGGCTGCTTGCAATTCTCCTGTCAGCAGGGGACCGAGATAATGACCCCAACGATCAGCGGGCCAGGCAGCGGCCTGTGCGAGGCGTTCAAAATTGGTGAAAAAAAAGTCGGGATCCTCGCCAGCCACATATTTTTGTAGAACTACAGAGGGAAGTGAGGCCATGGGTCTTTACTGTCCCATGACGGTCGTTAACTTTTCTAGTGCTTGGTCCTGGGCCGTGCCCTGCCCCTTCAGGACGTCGTGCAATTGTCCCCGGTCATCTTCAGCGGTTTTGAGGAACCGCTCCATCAGCTTGCCGAGAAGTTCCTGGCCTTCTGCCAGCTGTTTGACGGCGGCCTCCATGCTTCCTGGCGATCCCACTTCTGACACCACTTGTGGAGTGTGGGGGTGTGCGGGCCAGAATAACAGGCGTGGAGGCCGGATGTAATGTGCTATGATTAGCACTAGTTTTATTGTATACAGAACAGTCAAGCTCTTGGGCACGGTGATCGGGTACAGTCCTCGTGGGTCGGATTGGGGTTCTTAGCGAGGAGGGTCCGCTGGTGAGAACACAGGTAGGTCTTCCACTGCTGGGCTGGTGTTCTCCTTCCTGGTTGCGGGCGTTGGGGCGTCCCTCGGAGATAAAGGAAAGAGACACAGGGCAGTTAGTTCCAATGGTCACGGAACTCGGTTGACTGACACCGGCACCGGGAGTGTGAGGGAGGAAATAGACCGTGAGGGAAGGCGGTAGGGTAGGGGAAGAAAGGACAGAAAAGACGGGATGTAGGGACAGGGTGCAAAGTGTGGGGGGGGTTTGGGCGGAAGGTACTGTACAGTGTGGGGGTGATTATAATACACAGTGGGGTGCGCGTGACTTCTGTGCAAGATGTATGCTAAAGATCTACACTATTTATACTATTTACACGGGGAGGGGGAAACACAGAGAATGGTAACAGTTCACTCACGTGCCCCGCCGTAACTCTCATCCGAGTTACGGCCGCTTTCCAGCCGCCTCCTGAGGTTGCCACCAATCCTCGCACCAAACGTCTTCTTCTTCCTCCTTCGCTCGCCTCGTCCTCTCTCCTACAGTCTCCGCTGCCGGTCCTTCGCGTCTCGCCAACTCCTGCCAGGAGTCCACCGCTGGGAACGCTTCCTCCTCGGCGTCGCTGGCTTTTCTATCTTCCGACTGTGTTCCTGAGGGAAGACTTCCGGGGTCAGGCGGGGTCACTTCCGGTCCGTTAGTAGCTGTCGTACTTCCGGGGTCATTCCAGGCCGCTTCCGGTCCGCTGTGCTCCGGTGGTGCTGTCGGCGCCTGCAGGGAGACAGAGAGAGGTGTAGCCGGTTTTGGCTGTGGGTTAGTGATGCCGCCCGTATGGGCGTTCCTACGGGATCGCTGTGCCCGGGACGTAAGGGGCGTCCCTTCACATTTACCTAGGGGCTCTCTCTGTACGTGGGGTGGGGTGTCTTACCCTTCTGGTCTTATTGATGTAGGGGAGTTTGTACAGAGCTGAGCACACCGATCTCTGCAGCAAAAGCATTAACCCACAGAGTTACCTTGCCAGTACTATTATGCGCTAAAAGTTGCTGGGCACACACAGATCTTTGCAGCAAAAACATTAGCCGCCAGAGTTATCTTGCTAGTATTATTGTTCCCTAAAAGCTGCAGAGGACACATATCTCTGCAGCAAGTGCATTAAGCACCAGAGTTATCTTGCCAACACTATTATTCCCTAAAAGTAGGTGAGTGGGCACACGATCTCTGCAGCAAATGCATTACCCACCAGAGTTATCTTTCCAGTACTATTATCCTCTACAAGTTGTTGGGTACACACATCTGGTCCACAGGTGCATCAACCTTCAGAGTTATGTTGCCAGTATTATTATTCCCTAAAAGTTGCTTTCCACACACATCTCTGCAGCAGATGCGTGTGTCCTGGGAGATCTTGTAAAATGCAGCCTCTTTGTGATTAGTTAAGTAAGCAAGAGCAGATTTATTGTCATCTTTGTCCTTGTTACCTTTTTTTGTGGCAGTTTTTGAAACATAATAGTTTTCTGCCAGACTCTGTTTTTCATGACTCAGTCATTTGTAACTCCACCCCCTTTTCCCCTTTTCCCCTCGGACACCTTGACCTCTAGTTATAGGGTCCAGGATTACTATTTTCGGATCCCAGCTCTGTGCATTCACTTGTTTTACCTGCAGTCATTAAGTTAAAGGCGCCGCAGGGCACACCCAGCCTTTAATCCTTGCAGGGTTGATAAGACAGTGGTTTACGTAGGAGGCTCTCTTGGGACTTTTTACTCTTTCCCTGCTCGAACTTTGTGGGGCACATTGCCAGGTACCTCTAGGTCTCCCACTATCCACGCTAAAGGGGCTTGGGTACATTGGGCCTGATTCACAGAACTAACTTAAGACAAAATCCTAAACTTTTTACCATTTTGGTATTCACAGAAGGCACTTACTCATTTCAGTATTCAGAGAAGTTAGGAGTCCTAACTTTAGGACTCCTAAATGCCTTCTGAGAATACTGAAAGTCTTAAAGTTAGGATATTTCTCAGTTTAGGAGTAGTAAAGTTAGGACTCCTAAATTTAGGATTCCTAAATGCCTTCTGTGAATATCGAAAGTCTTAAAGTTAGGATTTTTCTCAGTTTAGGAGTCCTAAAGTTAGGAAACCTATGAAGGTATCGTACAATTGGAGAATAAGATGTTATAGCATGAGTTTTAGCCGCACCTACAGAAAGGGGAGAGGTGAGTTGAGTGTATCTAATAAATTGCGATGAAGGAAGATTGAATTCATGTTGTAAACTTGAAAAAGATTTCAAGGACTGAAAATGCGTGAACACATCAGCTATAAGGTATATGTCATGTTGGGTCCAAGTAGACCAGTTGAATTCAGTTCCATGATACGTGATATCTGCATTTTTCCACAGGGGGGCTTGCGAGTGAAGACGAATATGAGTATTCGTAAGCTTATGTGCTTTAATAGCCATGCCTATTGTGAAGAACAAATGATAGGATCAGATGAATTGGTAAATTTTGGGTGTTTAGTATAATAAACAAACAGCTCTATGTCTTATCGTAATAGGGACTGTTCAAGTGTTACTCAGAGTTGTATATTCCTATGAGTAGGTAACATGTCAATAGAATGGGCCAACTATTGTGCAATACAAGAATATTTCAAATTAGGAAGACGTAGGCCTCCCTTAGTTGATGATGAGAGTAACATTGAACCACTCAATCGAGGTCTATTACCACCCCATATAAACTGAGAAATAGTCAATTGCAACGTTTTGAAAGAAGATTTAGAAATGAAAAGTGGAATTATACCGAAGATATAGTTGGATTTAGGACTTGTATTCATTTTTATAATCTGAACCCTACCCCACAATGATAAGTTTAGAAGCATCCAACGTTGAAAATCTCAATTGGTTTGCTCAAAAATGGGATTCAAATCAAGCAGTAATCATATTCTTCAGAAAACAATTAGGAAAATCCCTAGACATTTTAATTTTGAATGTATTTATTCAAATGGAAGACCGTTAAGAGTAGCGACAGTAGTAACAGGAGCGATAGGTCGGCCTTCACATTTAGCCCAATTAATTTTATAACCAGAAAAACTGTAAAAAAGTGTTTAGTTAAGAAATTAGAGAAGTACCCGAGGATTGTGGATTTGAAAGAGTGAGAAGAATATAATCTGCATAATAATAAGCTTTGATTTCCCCGGCCATAGTGTCAATTCCTTTGAAACCTGCCTTAGATCATTTAGATACAGACAAAGGCTCTAAAGCCAATAGAAACAATAAGGGGGAAAGTGGGCAGCCTTGCCAAGTACCGCAGTTAATGTTAAAATAAGGAGACGTAAACCCACGCATGTAACAGCCGCTGTGAGTAGGTGATACACGCCACTGCTTAAAGGAAGAAAATCTCTGCCAAGACCCATCATCTCCATAGTACAAAATAAGTAACCCCATTCTACTCTATTGAATGCTTTCTCCGCATCTAAAAGAAGAAGGACTTTCTCCGATTTATCATTTCTTAGTTGCCATAATAAGTGTGAGATGGTGCAAAGATGGTTAACAGATGAGCGACCTGGTACAAACCCAACTTGGCAGGGATGTATTAAAGAGGTATTAACCAACCTAAAACAATGTGCTAGAACTTTGTCCAGAATTTTAACATATGAATTTATTAATGAAATTGGTGCATAGTTGGAACATTTAATTTATATGTCTCCCCAGTGGCCTCTATTGTGGAGGGTCATGGTCTGCACATAGTATCCTATGCTGACGATACACAGCTGGTTATCTCCCTGTCGCGCGCGCCCGGTCTTGCGGTGGACAGATTCAGAACCTGCATGCAGGAGTTGGCAACCTGGATGTCCACCAATTGCCTCAAATTAAATGGCAGTAAGACCGAGGTGCTCGTGGTGGGTGGGAGCCCATCTATGTGGTCGTCGGCGTGGTGGCCCTCTTGCCTAGGCGATGCTCCAACCCCCTGTCAGGAAGCCAAGAATCTCGGAGTTTGGCTTGATGCTGATCTGTCCTTTGGACCTCAGATAGGCCGTGTGGTGGGTGTCTGCTTCAGCGTCCTAAAAAGTCTGCGGAAGGTTTTAGATCTCCTTCCCATGTCTGCCCGTAGGACGCTGGTGCATGCCCTCGTCACATCGCGCCTGGACTACGGCAACCTACTGTACCTAGGAGCAACCAGTAAGGTATTAAATCGCCTCCAGGTACTACAAAATGCGGCAGCTCGCCTCATTCTGAAGTTCACTAAAAGATCGGCCTCCAAAGTAGCCCTTCAGACTCTGCATTGGCTTCCAGTGAAGAGCAGGGTCGAGTTTAAGGCCCTCTACACCTGCCATCGAATCCTTAATGGGAAGGCACCACCACCACTCCAGAGTCTGGTTTCCAGATACAAACCTATGCGAGCTTTGCGCTCCTCCCATGGTGGCCTATTAAAGGTCCCTAGGACAAGAAAGGCTCGCATGGGAGGCAGATCCTTTCGCTACTTAGTGGCGAAAGGCTGGAACGCTTTACCTCTGGACCTTCGCCTAGAACCGTCTGAAGCCGGCTTCAGGAAGAAGCTAAAAACACACCTCTATACACGGTAACTCGAGCTGACTCTGCGGCCTGCTTGCTTGAGTTTTTCTGTCTTAGCGCGGGGACACACCATTTGAGCGTAACCAGGCGCTTTATAAAACTCCCTTATCATTATTATTATTATTCTAAAGGGTCAGCACCCTGTTTAGGAAGAACTGTGATACGAGCCCGTAGAAAATCTGTAGAGAGATGTCCCAGATGCAATGCCTCATTGAAGACTAAAAAACTAGAATAGGGACAGTGTAAGTTTTTGTTATTTGATAGAATTCTTACCTGATGGTTTCCCAGAAGGTAAAGAGTCAATTACCGTTAATATTTCAACACTTGTGACCTCCCATTCCAGGTCATCTCTGTTCCTGTGTCAATTTTGGAAGAATAATTTTGAAAAAAGTGTATTTCAGTTATCTCTAGATGTATATAACATTTCATAAAATGTCTGAAATTGAGACATTATTTCTGTACGATGAGTGAGTAAAACAACAGTAGGTTCGTAATGACGCTGACAAATCTGAAATAAACATTTCCCTGCGTGGGAAGTGTGGAGGTTATTGAGAGCAAATTTCGCTGAAAGCAAATTTTTCAATATTACAAGGGACTGCCTTTGCGAGTAAGTGGTTGTAGGAGTTAAAATTTCTTTTTCGAGATTGATTTGAGCGGTGTTCACACATTTTTTTAGTGAGAGCAGTATCTCTCATAATTGGACCCCTCAGAATTGCTTTCTCAGCAACCCAAAGTGTATGCGGGATAGAGACCGAATGTTCATTATCTTTTTTTAAATTGTTCTACATACAAACTCAGAACCTCTTTCCCTTGAGGGGATGTATATGATGAGATTGAGTCTCTAGGGAGGTTTCGCAGATTGTGAAAGCTCCAGGGCTATGCTAATATCAAGAAAATCATGATCCGATAGGCTGAAGGGAACTATCAGCCAGATTCATCATTGAAAATTTCGCTCGCAAAGGGCCAGATTCTGAGAATCTGGCCCTTTGCGAGCGCAATTTTTGCATTTGGGATTCATCATCCCAAATGCAAAAAACGCTAATAGCAAAATCACAAAATTGCGAGGAATTGCATTTAAGGAATCTCTATTTGAGATTCCTTAAATGCAATTCATTAACCATTTTTAATTTGCGAATTCGCAATATTTGGCCGCTATTTACCACGAAGTCTGACTTCGTGGTAAATAGCGAAAACTTAGAAAAATGCACTTTAGTGCATTTTTCTAAGTTGTATGTTACACACACACTTGTCCTTTGGACATGTGTGTGCGCAACATCAGTCTACATTTTCATTTCAGGGGTGCTACAGGGTGTCCTTTGGACAACCCTGGCACCCTTGAAATCGCATCCTTATTTACGATTAGCAAATTGCTAATCGCAAATAAGGAATAATTCATTCCTATGGGTCTTAAGGCCCATAGGAATGAATGGGGAGTTATACCTTATTTGCGATTAGCAATTAGCTAATCGCAAATAAGGAAGCTGTAGGAATCGCAATTTTTTTGCGATTTCTACATGAATCCCGTTTTGCAAGTCCTTAATAGCGATTCCTTAATAATCGCTATTAAGGACTCGCAAAACGGGACAATGATGAATCTGGCTGTATATTTGTGTGGGCCGAAAAGCTGTCAATAGTCTCCTGAGGTGAGATATAAAAGTGAGTTTGTTGTCAGTGGGGGCATACACTGATCCCACTATTAGAAAAGTATTGCAAATTTGAAGTCTGATGGAAATGTATCATTCCTCACATCCTCCCATGTGTGCAATAATTTATAGGACACATGTTTATTAAAGAGAATGGCTCCACCACATTTACCGGATGCTGGTGAGGTGGTATCTGGTACCTTAGAGGCAACACTTGCATGTATGTCTTGACTTGCCCAATCCGTTTTAACTTCTCACTTTCTTGTGAAGAAGTAGGGTGGGTTTATTGCAATAATGCAATATCCAGTTTATTATGACCCATATAGTTTAGTACCTTTTTCCGTTTGATTAAATGTGTCAATCCACGTACATCCAAAGAGACAATTTTCAATGTTTTTGAATGCGTGAACTTCATGGGTGGGCTTGATAATGAAAACAATACAGATCAATAAAATAGGGTTGCAAATGAATCTACAGTGAATATAATTGTAATAGGAAATATGATATTGATGTAAAACAGGAATTTACCATCAAGCTAAGTCAATAAAAGTACTTGTAAAGCAAATAATATGACTTTAAAAGAAAAAAGAGGAAAAAAGCAATAGGAGAAAGCAATTAAACAAAGACGAATCAAAAAATATGTCCAACAGTAAATGTTATAACATACAGACTTCGATTTGTAACTTTTAACTGGGGTGTAGAATATGGATCGGTGTGAAATGGAGGTCGCAAAACCATCAGACTTCCGGCAATCAACAGCCCAATGCCAGTATATGAATGGGTGCATGTTAGAAACAGGTAGCGTGGTGCAGAGCGGGTGGACCAAACTTTGGAGGAAATGTGTAAAGCATCCACGCAGCACACTCACAGGCGATACACTAGGCACACTACAAAAAGAGGTTAGGTGAAAAAAAACAGCATATGTATTATGCAGAACACATCATAATGCAATCACAGTTGTAACACTGTGCCAACTGGCACCAGGTAGCCATATACGGGGGGGGGACAATTTACAGGGCAGGGCCAATCGGGCAGGTGCCAGAACCATCGCTAAGCACAAAGAATAAATGCAAGCACATTAGCAATACGGGTGTGACTGCCAGTAGCTGCATGCACAATCATGCACTGAGCAACATCGCATTTGCATAAATCCCTTTAGCATGGGACATAAACACATTAGGTCATAAATCACAGCACATTCAGCATAACCACATGAGATCAGGCGTGAATCTAGAATATCTGAGCACCCCATTAGGCATAAAACATATTATGTGTCCTTATTAGACCTAAACATATGCATGTGTTATGTTATGGTGATTTTTAAAGCGCGCGATTACCCGGAGGTGTCCTGGCGCTGGTTACTTCTCGTGCAGCCGAACTAGAAGGGAAGAATTATTTGTTAAAGAGCCAGGTCTTCAACCCTTTCCTAAAAGCTAGAAGGTTGGTTGGATTCCTCAAGTGGACTGGGAGACCATTCCAGGCTTTGGCTGCACCTAAAGAGAAGCTTCTGCCACCCCACTGGGCCTTTTTTGAGGGTGGGACTACAACCAGTTTAGCTTCTGATGATCTCAGAGTTCTTACTGGTCTATACTACTGAAGCTGGCGTCTCAAAATATCAGGTCCGCCCCCTTGCAGCACTTTAAAAACTATACACAGAGACTTAAACTGCACCTCATTCCAGACCGGGAGCCAGTGCAGTTTTTTTATTTCTTTGGAGATTGGGGAGAATTTGGGATTACCCGTAAGAAGTCTGACCGCAAGATTCTCAAGCAGCTGAAGTTTATACAAAAACTTTTGCTGAATATTTAGGTATAAGCTGTTACAGTAGTCCAGCCTCGATGAAGCCAATGCTGTGACCACTGTTTTCCGGCATTCTAACGGAAGGAGCCGTATTATCTTCTTGACAATTCTCAAACATGTACTGTTTTTGAGACCACTGCATTGACCTGGGCTCCCAAGGTCAGTTTCTCATCCAACAAAACTCCCAGATTTTTCGCTTTGTTGGAGGGTGAGGGGAGTGAGCCCAGAGAGGCCGGCCACCATTTGGGAGTCCAAAGATTGGGATCATTCCCGAACAACGTCACTTCGGTTTTGTCCGAATTCAATTTTAAGCAGTTTTCTGCCATCCATCTTCCTACTGCCTCCATGCAGGACTGAAAACAGACATCTATTCCCAGTTCTTGGCCGGGTAATAGAGACACCACAATTTGTGTGTCATCTGCATAAGATGTGATCCCAAATCCAAAAGCCCTGATAACAGGGGCCAAAGATGAGACGTACACATTAAAAAGTGTTGGGCTCAAGGATGACCCCTGCGGCACACCACATGGCAGTGTGAAGAGTTTTTACTGAAATTTCCCCAGGGATACAATCTGCCCTCTGCCAGATAAAAAAGAATTGAGTAGATCCCAGGCTTTACCCCAAACCCCACACTCCCTGAGACGGTCCATCAAAATCTCATGATGGACCGTATCAAAAGCAGCAGAAAGATCCAATAAAATCAAGGCTGCCCTACCTCCCCGATCCACTGCTGCTCTAATCTCTTCTGTAGCCTTAATGAGAGCCAGCTCCGTGCTATGTCCCTCTCTAAAACCATACCGTGAGGGATCCAAAGCATGAGCTTCTTTCAAAAAAGCACTGAGTTGACAATTTATAGCTTTCTCCACAATTTTGGCGGGGCGAGGAAGACGGGAGATTGGGCGAAAGTTGTTTGGATCACTGGGGTCCAGGCTTGGCTTTTTCAAAAGGGGAAGTATTGAAGCCACCTTCCACTGCTTAGGAAACTGTCCAGTTTCGAACATGCCATTAAAAATGGCTGCAAGAGATAACGCGATTGGCCTAGGGGCCAATTTTGAATTTTTACTGGACAAGGGTCAAAAGGTGAACCCGATTTAATTCCTATTAAGAGCTCTAAAGTTTCGTGCGCAGTCAGTGGTCTAAATTTGTCCAGTACGTAGGGGGAGTACCGGGTATGTTCGGAGGCCTCCTTCACCATTTTTGAACCATCATTATTAGATCCACTGAAGACTGAAAATATGCTCACAACTTTGTTAAGAAAGAATTTAGCGATCTCCTCACATAGATCTAAACTAGGTTGGACAATAGCTTGCCTCAGGGAAGCTAATTCGGAGACTGTTCGGAAGAGCTCTTTAGATGAATTTTTTACCAGTTCAATTTGGGAGCGATAACATTTTTGTTTAGCAGCAAAAAAGGCTTGCTTGTAAATTTGGAGGCTTGGCATCTCAATAGCCATAAAAGCCCCTCAGGCACAACAATAGGAATAAACCTCATCAGCAGCCTGGGGCATGGCACATTATGCAGAACACCAAAAGTATAAGCCTTGGGAGAAAAAGAACATCAGGCATCAACCTTAGGTTTTGAAACACATTACGCATAGCATTAGCCTGCAGCCACCTTATGCAGTAAAATAGATGAGGCATAAATGCAATATCATTAGTGTAAAGACACGTTAGGCATTCATCATGGCATTAGGCATCATCGAATACAATAGGCACCAATCCTGGGGTATAAACATCTTAGGTATGAATCTTTGCAGGTACATTAGGCATCATTAGGGCATTTCTCATTAGCATAAGAGCATGGATATCATGACAGGATTACACTGGGCATAGAGATGCATTAGGCCTCAAGTCAGAAGGACGAACCTCATACATGCACACATGTTGCAAGGATTGTCACCACTCCCTGGAAGTAGCTGTCTCTCAGGTGGGCAGTATAGATAAAGTGCTCTTCTCATGCAGGAGTAAAGTTGCAGCGCTATGTCCAGGAATGCAGGACTAAGAGTCCTGGGGGCTGGAAAACAGTTGTAGCACTTCACAAGGCGCTAGACAGCAAGCAGAGCACAGTCAATGCGAATATAGCACTCTGGCAGCACAGCGCTGCAGGACCCACGCACCTTCTTCTCCTGGGCAGGGGCTGGAGGCGGCGCTCATGAGGCGCTAGATGGCTCACAGTCCCAGGGTCCCACCCGAGGGAGTAGCACCCACACTCCTCACATCCTTGGAGTGCAGGCAACCAGAAGATAGCGCTCACAAGGCGCTAGGCGGCAGGAAAGTTCCTAGGGGCTTGGCTAGCGCTGCAGCCCTCACAAGGCGCTAGGCAGCAGGAAGAGCCCAGTCACTCCAAATATAGCGCCCACAAGGTGCTAAGGGAACATACTCCCTCACCAGACGTCAGCTGCAGGATCCACACTCCTCCTCTCTTTGGGGATGGAGATATAGCGCTATGACAGCACCGCGCTGCAGCTCCTCCTCTGACAATCAGGAATGTAGTGCCTCCCTGGCGCTTGGGAGCTGGCAAGGATCCAGTGTCCCAAACAAGAACGTAGTGCCCACACTCCTAACCTCCTGGGAATACAGGCAGTCAAAGTATAGCGCTCACGAGGCGCTAGGGCAGTAGAGCAGGCAAGCCAGGCTGGGCAAGATCAGCAGACAGTGGGCACTCATCAGTATAGGACAGCAGCTCCTAGAAGCAGTCATCTCCCATTCAGTGGCACTCCTCCTGACATAGCAGTCTTCACTCCAGTAAAGGCTCTCACTGGCCCTGTGGAAAGCAGAGGGGTACAGATGGGCTCAGGGGCCAGCACACAGGCCCTTGCGGCGGTACCTCCTGGCAGATTGTCCCCTCTCAATCAAGTCCACGCTCAGTCTGAGCACATGGCATCTCTACTGCTCTACATATACAACCCTCCTCCCACCTACCAGAAGGGGCTGGAAGCTTCCAGAAGCCTCCTGGACATTCCCAACTGTCACTGTGGGGAAGTGTAGAGCACCTTGTCACTTCAAACACTAGACTGCTCATTGTTGCGGGTTCCAAAAGGCCATATTTAATATCTTTCTACTTTAACCTAGGAAGAAGAGCCAAAAACTGTTTCCTTTTAAAATTAGGAGGAGCAGAGAAGTTGGCAGTGATGATAATCGGTGCGGCGTCGTAGGTGTTTGGGCCATGTTTTCTTGCTTTTATTATGATTTGACGGCCTGTTGCTGATGAAGGCAGCAAGCCAGGATGTGTTTAGGTTGCGAGGTAGGAGTAGAATGTTTAGAACGTATGCAGTGGACATGCTGAGAGTGAAATTGGGTGGAGAATGTAAGCTTCATCAGATCTGGGATCAGAGTACTGAGAAATTGCATGATATCATCTTTCTCCAATTGTTCTGGTAAACCAATGATTCTAATATTGTCCCTTTTGCTGCGGTCTTCCAAATCCAATGTCTTTTGTTGGAGATACCAAATATCGTGACCATGTTCAGGAATAAGTAAGGCAGCAGTTTACCAATTGCAAACGTAAATGGAACTGTGCTACAGTTCCCCTTAGAGATTGTGCTTCCTAAGTATTCGCAGTTACTGTATTATTTACTGAAGCAATTGTGGATTTAATGTTCGAAAGTTCTGTAAGAACAGTTTCTATGGCAGTTGCAGGGATGTCCTGTGAGGCAATCATGTTAGAGGTTGGGGTAATATTGGATGGAACAGTTAATAAAGCCTCACTGTATGATAGATGAGAGTAAGTATTCCCTCATGCAGAATCCGGGTCTCAAGGAGTTTGTTTCATAGAAAACAGAGCTAGTATTGTGCAATAATAAGGCCCATTGAAGTAACACTACAGCCGCATGAACCCCTTCATTACAAAGTTATTTTCGAGTTAATAACTGTAGAGGTGAGATCGACCCTATTCATCTCATATACTTCTATAAGCGCTCCTCCACCATTCCTCTGTGCCATACCAATGACCATCAATGAAAAAAAACAGTGTTGCTGTAAGCAACGGTAGAGGGGAGAGAGTCAGTGATCAAGCGAACCAAAAAACACAAAGGAAACTATTCAGTGAACTGGTAGCATTACAGTCATGAATAATGAGGGGGAGAAAGATCCCTTAAAAAAAGGCAGCAATATAATCCAGCATGGAAGGCATACAACTGAGAGCAAAAGGTTCTTTTAGGAATAAAAATAAATGATGGTGGTACATCATTGCTCACCAGACCTAAAATGTCTCAGGTAAAATAAAAGAAAATGAAAAGCACTCCTCCTTATAAAAGGAGTGTGGGACCTCTGGCCAGATTTGGAAGAAGTCAGTGGAACCCGACTCCAAGCAGCCTGTAATTAACTCCTGGGCCTTTGCAATGACCAGGATTAATTTCAGAGCCCTAGAACAGCCTACGGGCATGTAACCGTGTGGCACAGAGAGAAAGTTACATTTTGCATATGAATCACATGCTCCCCATTGAAAAATGAACTTGCTGATGGTGCAGCTCAATATCAGATGGAGGAATCCCACATGAATATACGATTAGGTGGGTGAGGACTTCTAGATGCCGCCCGGTCTCGCATCTCCCCTTGCGCCCTCAGAGGAAATCTGCCATTGCCATCAACGTCACCCTCCACTCCTGTTATTACTGTCTCAATCTGTCGAATTTTCGAGAACTAACACCCCTGCCCCCATGCCAGCGGTGTTAGAGACAGTAAAGGGGAGGAACTGGCCATTGAGGTGTGGTATATAAATAAATAATACCGGATCTATTTTTGACTGGATATAGTAATAACAGATAGCTCAATAAATAAGAGTCAAGATTCGAGGTAGTAGGAGTTTGCAGGTTTAATACAGCATAAATGACAGGAACAGGACAACCTGCACAGGAATAGAATGGCAGCGCTGCCGGGGGCAGGATCGGAATCGGGACGACGGCGTAACTTTTAATAACAGTGCACAAGTATATATACTAAAACAAATGCATTACAGTACATACAATAGGCGGAGCAGTGGGTGGGGTCAGTAACAGTCGCGAAAGATAAGGGTGAAAAGAGGTGTAACAGGAGGCGTGTACATAGACATGTGATGTAAACGTAACAGAATATGTCACAAATGGGGCGGAAACATGGAGGGGGCTACCTAAGGAGCCGGGACCTCTAACCTAGTGGTGCGCGCAAACTAACAATGACGTGTTACTAGGAGAAGCTGGGGGCTATGACTTCTGTGCTAGGAGCAGAGACTGAAGTCTGGAGAGTCAGGGCAACATGTACCTAAACACTATCTAGTATCTGATGTTTAGAGAACATGTTGATAGAATCCAGAAGTTATCGGGGTAAAGGCTAACAGATTCTAAGACTGGTGCATGCATTATTCTACATGTAGTGCGTGTTGAAGAATATTAAATGACCATAAATACAGTATTTCTCTTACATGGAGACGTAAAGGCTAGACGATGACTGAAGCTATTGATGCGATTCAGTAGCTTAGGAATGCAGAGAAGGAGGGCTGGACTGATAACTAGAATCATAACATACTCTTGGCAGACTAGCAGGCAGAGCCAGGCCGAGCCGGGCACTGTGAGGCAGGAAGTAAGTGAAGGGTCAGGAATACAGGTGGGGGCTATATCACTCCTCAGCGAGGGCTCAGGAGACAGGAGCCGAATCTGGTGTCCGGGCCCTTTTGAGGCCTAGAAACGGGGACTTTTCAATGAAATAACGTGCACACTGAAAAACGTGGCAACGTAACTTTACATAGGCCTAATACTCGTAGCTTTCACGAGAACTGGAAACTGGCATACTAGAGATGGACACAACTGTAATTGCGTCTTTAATCAATCATAGGGAATACATATGCATATTAATCATGCACATGCAACATAAGATGGGGAACACGTAGGGACACAGAACATGGCAAAATTTACTTTTCCACATTCCCTCCTTGTCACTACGTTTCCATCAGGAAACATCAATATTCATGATACCATCTATCATCTCATAAAGTATCATTTGCTCGTCTCGAATTTTCTTAGAACTGGATTTAGAACGGGACTTGGGACTAGGAATACAAGAGGTAGCACAAATGCCGCAAATCGCAGGGCCACATTGTATACAGAGGCAGCAACTGAATATGATCGCTACTGCAATACCTAAGAAGAACAATACTTTCCATCCCCAGGCGGAAATTTTATTCCAGAACCAACCGGACCATGTCCAGGTGCCTGAATTTTGGTGTAACAGATGGGCAATTTTATGGAGTCTGGTTATAGCTGAATAAACAGACGGCGCGTTATTAGGAATGAAAATGCAGCAACTAGATCCGATGACTCTACATGCCCCGCCCCTATCGGCCAGTATGACGTCAAGGACGAGACGATTCTGGAGCACGACAATTCTCATAAAAGATTGCTCTTCGGTTAAGTTACCTAGAGCAGAGGTAGTCTCAATCACTACTGCTTCAAGTGTTCTGGTTAATCTACGTATCAGTTTACTATTCACGACAGTACCTAAGTAGGGAAAGACACCTTTATTGATATCTATGTATTATAGAGCAGTTTCAGTATAATCGACAATCGGGAGGTCTCTCTTGTGTCTAGTATGTACTAGGTGGGAGTTCCTATGATAGTCAGGTGGGGCTAGAAAAACTGGTGGCAGTAGGAAGGCAATGTAACAGGTTCCCTCCCAATCGAGGGGCAGACGAACATATGCGGTCTGACCACAAACAAAATAAGAATGACGTGAAGCTTTGAAAATAGTTTTCCCACTGTCACTATACTTGACAATATTAGTACAATCACTATGTCCTACATGTACGGAACCATTATTTCTGACACATAATTCACCTTTGACTGGTAATACTGACATAGCAGGTAAGTCTGGAGTAGTATCAGACTGAACATTCAGGACCATGAAATTCGAAGAATAATTACCCAAATTATAAACTTCATTTTCTAGATCTAACCCTGTTCTGTGGGGAAGACCTTGCTTGTCTGGAAAACATGTACTGTTCAGAAAGGACATATCATTTGAGGATGACGTTAACGTGGACCATGCTCCACATGAACCGTTATGTGAAAATGGATAAGGAAACAGTGGCAGAACTCCCTTCGGTGTCTGGAAAGGGGGGAGTCGACCACACACCCAACAATTAGTGGCATTGCTGGTCTGGTGTGAATAATGTAACATGCGGATAAAGGAATTATTTCGCATAGCAAGACGATAAGATAGTTCATGAGGAGGCAGATCACTAAACGTGTGCTCTACTGTAGTATTAGAAGACTTATTTACATGAGAAATTGGAAAACATAAATGCAATGCATAACTCGTGCAGGTAATCATAAGGCTGAGATATAGCAGAAAACATAAAATAATAATGCAACTTTTAGAGTTCTCACTAACTCTCTCTCTATGGGGGTCTATTTTATACATGTCAGAAACCGGTCTAACCGTTTCACCTAGGGGAGGACTTAGACAATCAAACTGGCTGACTTATTTTACTAGACCTTAATTTTAACTTATACTCCTACTACCTCGAATCTTGACTCTTATTTATTGAGCTATCTGTTATTACTATATCCAGTCAAAAATAGATCCGGTATTATTTATTTATATATAATATGCAGCAACTAGATCCGATGACTCTACATGCCCCGCCCCTATCGGCCAGTATGACGTCAAGGACGAGACGATTCTGGAGCACGACAATTCTCATAAAAGATTGCTCTTCGGTTAAGTTACCTAGAGCAGAGGTAGTCTCAATCACTACTGCTTCAAGTGTTCTGGTTAATCTACGTATCAGTTTACTATTCACGACAGTA
Organism: Lissotriton helveticus; assembly: GCF_964261635.1. Taxonomy (NCBI): domain Eukaryota; kingdom Metazoa; phylum Chordata; class Amphibia; order Caudata; family Salamandridae; genus Lissotriton; species Lissotriton helveticus. Next base: position 15,526,285 of record NC_136065.1, on the reverse strand, counting down.
CCTAAGTAGGGAAAGACACCTTTATTGATATCTATGTATTGTTCTAGAGCAGTTTCAGTATAATCGACAATCGGGAGGTCTCTCTTGTGTCTAGTATGTACTAGGTGGGAGTTCCTATGATAGTCAGGTGGGGCTAGAAAAACTGGTGGCAGTAGGAAGGCAATGTAACAGGTTCCCTCCCAATCGAGGGGCAGACGAACATATGCGGTCTGACCACAAACAAAATAAGAATGACGTGAAGCTTTGAAAATAGTTTTCCCACTGTCACTATACTTGACAATAGTAGTACAATCACTATGTCCTACATGTACGGAACCATTATTTCTGACACATAATTCACCTTTGACTGGTAATACTGACATAGCAGGTAAGTCTGGAGTAGTATCAGACTGAACATTCAGGACCATGAAATTCGAAGAATAATTACCCAAATTATAAACTTCATTTTCTAGATCTAACCCTGTTCTGTGGGGAAGACCTTGCTTGTCTGGAAAACATGTACTGTTCAGAAAGGACATATCATTTGAGGATGACGTTAACGTGGACCATGCTCCACATGAACGGTTATGTGAAAATGGATAAGGAAACAGTGGCAGAACTCCCTTCGGTGTCTGGAAAGGGGGGAGTCGACCACACACCCAACAATTAGTGGCATTGCTGGTCTGGTGTGAATAATGTAACATGCGGATAAAGGAATTATTTCGCATAGCAAGACGATAAGATAGTTCATGAGGAGGCAGATCACTAAACGTGTGCTCTACTGTAGTATTAGAAGACTTATTTACATGCGAAATTGGAAAACATAAATGCAATGCATAACTCGTGCAGGTAATCATAAGGCTGAGATATAGCAGAAAACATAAAATAATAATGCAACTTTTAGAGTTCTCACTAACTCTCTCTCTATGGGGGTCTATTTTATACATGTCAGAAACCGGTCTAACCGTTTCACCTAGGGGAGGACTTAGACAATCAAACTGGCTGACTTATTTTACTAGACCTTAATTTTAACTTATACTCCTGCTGCGGAGTTTTCTCTAACAGGGAGGAATTAATGTCTTTTGCGGGACAGTCCTTGAGAATAGTACTTTGGCAGTCTTTAAAATCCTCGGAAATGTTCTTGGAAACAGTCTTTAGTCCATAAAACTTCTTTACATGCGACAAATGCACCCAGCCCTTCCTGCCTTCCAGCTTGACGGCAGTACGGGTGGCCAGGAGGACTTGCTTGGGCTCCTTCCAGCGGGGCTCCAGCGGACTTGAACGATCAAAGTTCCTTACGAGAACCAGACTTCCGGGAACGATTTCATGCGGTGCCACCTCGGTATTGTCTGGAAATGCGGCGGCAACCTGTGAACGACAAGAGTGTAGGGCAGACATCAAGGAAGCTAGGTAATCTGTCAACATATTACTTGAAACGTCTGTAATACTTCGGGGTATAGGTGTATCCCACATATTAGGGGGGCGGCCAAAAACGACCTCATAAGGGGACAGACCTGATCTGGAATGTGCGACCATGCGCATATAAAACAGAGCGACTGGCAGAGCTACTAACCAGTCCACACCTTTCTCTTTACAAACTTTAGCAATGCGGATTTTCAGGGTCTGGTTATGTCTCTCTACTAGACCGGCTGCTTCAGGATGGCGTACACAATGGAACTTCCACTGGTATCCTAACAACAGGGAAACGTGTTTCATCAGTTCAGATGAGAATGGCTGGCCGTTATCAGAATATACGACCCTAGGGAGTCCATAGCGGGGGAAGAATTCACGAACCAACTGCTTGGCAGTGGTCGCGGCTGTGTAATCTGGGACTGGATATGCTTCTGTCCACCTGGACAAAGCGCATACAACTACAAGGACATACTTGAAACCTCGACATCGCTCCATCTGAATATAATCCATCTGGAGGACCTCAAAAGGGTGGTCAGGGGGCTGGAATCCACCTTGTTCCACCGGGACACTTTTACCTGGATTGAACTGGCAACATATCATACAGGTACGGACTTTCTGCTTGGCTGCAGCTCGTAAATGCTTGTTAAACCAAATGTTCTGGATACTGTCTAACATGGCTTTTTCTCCTAAATGTGCTGGACTATGTGCGGTATTGATAATGACTTGAACCATAGAGTCGGGGAGAAACCATGTGGCTTTTCCCTTCGTCACCCATCCCTGATCTGTCTGGACCCCTCCTTGTTCGGACCATTTCTTGATTTCATCGGGAGTAGCATGTAACTGGATATCTATGACATCTTGAGTGGGGTCCTTAACTGTCATACAAGTAGTCGGATCTGGAGTATGTGTCTGTGTCGGATTAACTGACATGTCTGGAGTCTGTGCTGTAAGCTTGGCTGTGCGATCTGCTAGATCATTACCTTGGGAAATAATGTCAGTAACTTTAGTATGTGCTTTGCACTTCATGATAGCAATAGATGTTGGTAAATGTATGGCATCTAACAGAGCTTGAATAAGGAGACCATGCTGAATCTTGGTTCCATGAGAAGTCATGAAACCTCTCTCCTGCCAGAGCACTCCAAAGTCGTGTACGACTCCAAATGCGTAGCGTGAATCTGTGTAAACATTGACTTTCAGGTTCTTGGCGTGTATGCAGGCTTGTGTCAGAGCAACTAGCTCTGCTGCTTGAGCAGACAGGGTGTCAATACGGTGTGTTTCTATAACTTCAGTGTCAGTAGTCACTGCATACGCGGCTACTAGTTCTCCTGTACTTGTTCTCATACATGAACCATCCACATAAAGTGTCAGGTCAGGATCTGGTAATGGAATATCTGTCAGATCTTGTCTTGGCTTAGTCATAGTGTTAACTACTTCCACACAGTCGTGTGTGGCAGGATTCGAATTAACTGACGGTAACAGTGTAGCGGGATTTAGAACGTTGCAGCGTCTGATTTCTATGTGTGGCTGGAACAGTGTCAGTTCATAACCTGTTAAACGTGCAATTGTCAAGTGTTGAGTCTGTGTTCGGTTTAAAAGAACTTCCACAGAGTGTGGAACTTGTACTGTCAAGGAATGTCCTAATACTATGGAATCACTTTGTCTGATAGCTAGTGCTGTGGCTGCAACTGACTTGAGGCACGCAGGCAGAGCCTGGGCTACTGGATCTAATGTGCTCGAAAAATAAGCACAGGGCTTGTATTGACCTGCTTGATCTTGTGTGAGAACAGATAATGCTGTACCATCACGTTCTGTGACGAAAAGTGTAAAAGGCTTACTGTAGTTCGGTGTAGCTAGAACAGGAGCTTGGCATAAAGCTTTCTTTAACTCATTGAAACTAAGTGTATGTTCAGATGTCCAAGGGAGGACAGTCGATACGGCTGCCTCCTGTGTCGTTAACTGTATCAGTGGCTTGGCTAGAAATGCATACTGAGGAATCCATTGTCTGCAATAAGAAGTAAGGCCGATAAAAGCACGTACCTCCTTCTGTGTCTTGGGCTGAGGAAGACTCGCTATTAACTGGATACGATCGGGTGTCAACTGTCTACCCCACTTGGACAGTAAGTGGCCTAAGTAGATCACTTGCTGGACACAGAATTGAAGCTTTGAAGGGGACACCTTGTGCCCCATCTCGGCAAGGAAATACAAGACTGTAAGTGATGCTCGCTCGCAAGCACGTTCAGAACGGGCTGTGATCAGTAGATCATCGACATACTGGAGCAGGGCAGTGTCAGTTGGCATGTGAATGTTGTCTAGTTGTCTCTTAAGTGCTTGACTGTAAATACTAGGACTTTCTGTGAATCCTTGAGGAGCTCGTGTGAATTTATAGCTCCTTCCATTTAAACAAAAACCGAAAAGAAACTGGCTGTCTGGATGAATGGGGACACTGAAAAACGCGTTCTTGAGGTCTATGACTGTGAAAAATGAGGCTTCGGAATCAATGGCTGTCAATAGGGAAGAAATATCTGGAACAACTGGATACTGGGGAATAATACATTTATTGAGTTCTCGAAGGTCAATCACTAATCGATATACTGGGGGTGCATTTGGATCAGTACGTTTCATGACTGGAATGATCGGAGAATTACATACATTGGAGTCAGTTTCTACAACTACTCCTTGAGCCATGAGCTCGTCAATAATTTTAGATAAGGCTGCTACAGCCTCAGGTGGTAATCTGTACTGTCTGATTCGTGGTAACACTACACCTTGCTTGAGAGTCACACGATGGGGTGTGATTTGCATGAAGCCAACGTCAGTTGGACCTCGCGCCCATAGATGCTGCGGAACATTAGACAATCTTGGATCAAAATCTCGTAATACATAGTGACCCTTGAAGTCACGTAAAAACAAACGTATTCCCTCTGGGGAACAGCAAATAACTGCACCTAATTCTTTCAGTGTCTTAATGCCTAACAGATTTTCTGGACATGATTTCGTAAGTAATAGATCAGTAGTGCGGGACAATGGATCTACTTCTAGAGTAACTGGCTTTGAAATCTCGTTTACAATAGGCTTTCCTGAAAATCCAAGGGAAACATTTCTAGAGCCTGAGAGCGGAGCCCCTGGAACTTCGGCGTGACTTATGGTAGTCCTACTTGCCCCTGTATCAATCAGAAACTTTCTGTCTTTCCCTAGTACTTGACTATGAAAATAGGGACCTTCTTGATCTACAGGAATCTCGATGAGAGGCAAGCCTACCTCCCTCTCTAGGCTGTTTCATGAATACTGTTGATACTCTGGATACTCTGTCTGAGCATACTGATACATCTGCTGTGTAACATGCTGTGTTGCAGCAATAGGCTGCGGTGCTGGAACTGTCTGTTGTGCATTCTGTGGCTGAGAAGTCTGTAAAACTTGTTCTTGTCTAGGCGGACGTGGTCTTTCTTTAGTCTTACCAGTGGCTATATTATGTTTCAGAACTGCACACTCGTTTATATAATGACCTGGCTGTTTACAATAATTGCAGGTCCCTTTAACGGGTGCTGCAGGATGACTGGCTTGATTCGGACCCCTCTTCTGACTGTTTTGTGGAACAGATTGTGCAACTAGTACTTTCATTTTCGTGTCTTTCATACGTTTTCTCTCGTGTTCTTGCTCTTCTCTGATTCTATTCTGGTGATACTGGAGCATCTGTAACATCTGGGACGGGGTACTAGCTTGCCATGTACTTTCGACTTTCAAAACTCGATTCTTAACTTGTGGACTTGAATTCTCGACTAATTTAGTAACAAAAAGATGAGGGTATGACTCGCTACTCGTCTTCAAGCCACTGTTTATAATGAAACATTTTTCAAATCTAGAATAAAAATCACTAGTATCTTCATCTTGTTTCTGTTTACAGGCTGAGATTGCATCCCAGTCTTCCTTTTTAGTGGTTAACAATCTGGGCAAAACTTGTATTAACAGTTCTGGTAATTCTTTACATTTGTCTCCAAGACCGGTACCTGGTACTCGTATCTTATCTTCAGCTTCTAGAACTGCCCAATCGATCTTTTTCTCTCCCACCTCCCATTCTTTTTCCTTGAGTTTCTCATATATGCCCGCAGGCAACAGGACTTTTAACATTTTAATAATATCTGGATACGTGTATTCTCCCATACGGAGCATGTCCTTTAATTCTCGGTGGAACCCTGCTGGATCTTTGTCGTGACAGGGAATTAATTTCTTCATCTCTAAGAGTTCCATCTTTGTAATCGGGGTGTAAACAAATACTCGTTGCATTTCACCATCTGCTGTCCTGACTGGGTGTACTTCTCGTAACGGATTCTGTCTATCCATGTAAAACGGTTTACTTTCTGGAGGTGAGACATGAACAAAATGCGGGTTCAGAAACGTTCTATATTTATGGCGCTGTTCTAGAATGACGCTAACTAAATCGGTACCTAAACCTTTCCATCTATACTGGAGTAACTCGTTCAGGACATCATGTAACGGACCTGGATCAGAATGTTGACCCTCATACAATGTGATGAGGTGCTGAATCATATACATACCCACCAGTCGCTGCTCGGCTGGGGGCAGTTTCAGAAACATTTGTGCCACTATTTCGTCTGGAAAAGTGGTAGAATCAGTAGTCCATCGGACTGCTGATCGGGCTAGTTCTTGTTCATGCATAGTACTTAACTCACTATAACCGATTCGTGATTTCAAAATGTGATCGGTAGCTTGAAATACTTGTTCTAGAGAACCTTGTTCCGGTGCTGGATGATGAAAGATTTTCTTGTGTTCCAGGCGTGAATGTCGGTCGGAAAGTCTAGTTCTACCTACATACGCTATTCTGGCGGTATTCTCGTCCTCTACCTCTTCTGTAGGAGAGTCATTCTCTTTCTCGCTTACTTGTGCTGTTTTACGTTGTTCGTGTAACCTTATTATCTCCTTACGAATTTTCTTGTACATACTCTCTATACTACTGATGGTTCTGTGCTTACCCTCGGCTATATTATCACTCCACCTTGTCAGAGTTCTCATTTCAGCCGGATCTTTGGTCGGATAATCTTGTTCCCTTATTAAACAATTAATCAGAAACTTTAATATCATGAGCTGGATCTCAGCTTTCCTTTGAGACATGGCTTCGCCAATACTTTCTGGATCATCCCCTGTACGGATGAAACGATATATTCTGTCTAGATCTTCTTTCATATCCGGTAGGGTGTCCAAATACCCGGTCACCCGTCTTACACGTATGGAATATATATCCGTACTATCATCGCCTGTGACTGGATCATAGCGGCATTCAGTAAGAGCTCGTCGGATTTCTGCCACGGACTTATATTTGGGCGTACGCTGTAACGCACGTTCATGTAACTCGACTAACGTTACACGTTGGTGTGGCGGCGGGGTACCAGGAGGACCTCCTCCTGCGGCCCCTAAACTAGAATCGTCGACTGATACTCTTCGTGCTGGCAGAGTGACTGATGTGGCGGGAAGTTGTACCATGGGCTGGACCGGGGGTACCGTAGCAGGTACTGCAAAAGGTGCCCCGGTGTCTGGAGGAGGATTTACAGGAGCTGGTGGAACTGGTGGAACAGGATTTGCGTATTCTGGGACTGTGTCGTCCAAATAGGACGAGAGAAAAATATCAGCTGCGGTCGGTTTGTGACGTAGCTTGGTCGGAACTAATGGTGGCGGAAAATTACTGGATGCCTCCGGGGTTGCTTTTGGCAAGCCCTCGGCAAGAAGAGGATACATACCCTTAATGAGGGCATTCCTCTGTCTGTCTGACTGTTCGGTTTTAACTCGCTCACCTATCTCGATTAATTCCCTTTCTTGGACTCTTTCTGAGGATTCTCTACTTAATTCTGACTTTCTGATTTCTTTTTCGGTTCTCTTATGAGATTCTTTGCGCCATAACTCGATGGCATCTTTCTGTGACTGTCTGGCTTTCTTTTTCCATAATGCTTCTTCTACTCGCATGATGCACTCGGCATCCCACGTACCTGATACGGGCCATCTATACTTTTCTTCTAACTCTTTGGTGTACTCCACCCATAAATCTAGATATAATATGGCACTTATGCCATGCTTCTGATACATAAAATGACCTGGACTGTCCCTAGGCGGGACAGGAACTGCTTCTTCTAACAGACCTTTTCTTGTTTTTAACTGACGTAGTTTGGAAAACAAAGGCATGACTGAACTGTAATCTAGACACAATACAATACACAATGAACACGATAATTACACCACTTTCATACCACGACATTAAAATACATGAAGAACATTTAACATAACAGTTCGAACAGAATACTACCTGGAATACTGAAAACAGAATACATGAATTTTCTCGAGAACAGAACTGACTAGAACAGAAACTAGATGCACTGCTAAAACAGTACGAAACTTACCGGTCTCATAAAGAGACACGTCAGGACCCGCATCCACCGGAGTGGACACTTCGTGTTGGGTCTGTGTACCACCAAACCCACGGACCAGAGTCAATTAGATTGACCCTGTCTAGATACTACCCCAGCAACGGTACTCACCGGGCAGCAAGAACGGAAGGCCTCGGACTGGACTGGACTGCTTCGACGCCGGACGGACGAACTTCGGACTTCTGTTACGGGTGGGCCTCCGGATACCTCGGACCTTGGACTCTCGGCTTGGGCTCTGGTCGGGACTCGCCGCGTTCCTCCACCGCCTCGTCTGGACGCTGGACCGCAACCTCCGTCTCCTCCGTGGGCCTGAGGGATACTTGAAGCAGAAATATCTGCACGTGCACGGTATGGTTCCGTCACGGCTGCAGAGGATCAGGGGGCCTGCGTGGCTTCACCGGCGTGTGGGGAAAGGGCAAGTCCCTGTTCGGGCGCCATTATGTGGTATATAAATAAATAATACCGGATCTATTTTTGACTGGATATAGTAATAACAGATAGCTCAATAAATAAGAGTCAAGATTCGAGGTAGTAGGAGTTTGCAGGTTTAATACAGCATAAATGACAGGAACAGGACAACCTGCACAGGAATAGAATGGCAGCGCTGCCGGGGGCAGGATCGGAATTGGGACGACGGCGTAACTTTTAATAACAGTGCACAAGTATATATACTAAAACAAATGCATTACAGTACATACAATAGGCGGAGCAGTGGGTGGGGTCAGTAACAGTCGCGAAAGATAAGGGTGAAAAGAGGTGTAACAGGAGGCGTGTACATAGACATGTGATGTAAACGTAACAGAATATGTCACAAATGGGGCGGAAACATGGAGGGGGCTACCTAAGGAGCCGGGACCTCTAACCTAGTGGTGCGCGCAAACTAACAATGACGTGTTACTAGGAGAAGCTGGGGGCTATGACTTCTGTGCTAGGAGCAGAGACTGAAGTCTGGAGAGTCAGGGCAACATGTACCTAAACACTATCTAGTATCTGATGTTTAGAGAACATGTTGATAGAATCCAGAAGTTATCGGGGTAAAGGCTAACAGATTCTAAGACTGGTGCATGCATTATTCTACATGTAGTGCGTGTTGAAGAATATTAAATGACCATAAATACAGTATTTCTCTTACATGGAGACGTAAAGGCTAGACGATGACTGAAGCTATTGATGCGATTCAGTAGCTTAGGAATGCAGAGAAGGAGGGCTGGACTGATAACTAGAATCATAACATACTCTTGGCAGACTAGCAGGCAGAGCCAGGCCGAGCCGGGCACTGCGAGGCAGGAAGTAAGTGAAGGGTCAGGAATACAGGTGGGGGCTATATCGCTCCTCAGCGAGGGCTCAGGAGACAGGAGCCGAATCTGGTGTCCGGGCCCTTTTGAGGCCTAGAAACGGGGACTTTTCAATGAAATAACGTGCACACTGAGAAACGTGGCAACGTAACTTTACATAGGCCTAATACTCGTAGCTTTCACGAGAACTGGAAACTGGCATACTAGAGATGGACACAACTGTAATTGCGTCTTTAATCAATCATAGGGAATACATATGCATATTAATCATGCACATGCAACATAAGATGGGGAACACGTAGGGACACAGAACATGGCAACATTTACTTTTCCACAGAGGGCAGGATAGTTGTTTGGGTGGGGACACATTGGGGGTGGGGGGTGCCTTCAGTGCTGTTTGTAAGAGGTGTTTTTCTCTCCCACTTCACCCTCCCACCCCGCCAGAGCCTCACTTTCTGGGGGTAGAGAGTGTGGGGGGATGTCTTTTTCTAAGTGGGGGGTATGTATTTTTGCTGTGCTGCTGACAACCCCCATTGAGATCTGGTCTCTGACCCTCTGTCACTCCCCCCAGGCTCTCACTTCCTCTGTTACTACTTCCCTCACTTGGGCCCCTCCCAGGGGTCACTAAGTTTATTTGTAAGAGTCACATGCACTCTAGAGAGTGGGAGTGGATCACAGGAGGGGGCAGTTTTGTGTATGTGGATTAGTGTAGAGTGGTGGTGCAGAGGGAATGCATTCCATGTTGGGGGAGGGGTAAGCTCTCTTCCCTGACCCTCTGTTCCTGTCCATCCACAGGCTTGCACTCCCTTGCTACTTCTCCTCCCTCTTGGGGTCTACCTAGGTGTCCCCCAGTTTATTTGTAAGAGTAACATGCAGTGCAGAGTGAGGGTGGAGCACTGGGGGGTCTCAATGTAGTGTGTGGGGGCAGAGTTTGGTGTGGTGGGGAGGGAAGGTGTTACATGTGGGGTAGGGCTATGTGGGTGCGGAGGGAAGGTGTTACATGTGGGGTAGGGCTATGTGGGTGCGGAGGGAAGGTGTTACATGTGGGGTAGGGCTATGTGGGTGCGGAGGGAAGGTGTTACATGTGGGGTTGTGTGTTCTCTCCTCTGACCCAGTGTCTCGCTCTCCCCCCAGGCTCACACTCCCTCCGGTACTTCTACTCCTCCCTCTCAGGGCCACTTCCCGGGATCCCCCAGTTCTCCTCGTTTGGGTATTTGGATGACGTCCCCATCGTCAGTTACACCAGTGGGAGTTTCAGAGAGGAGACCCGGGCCCCCTGGATGGAGAGCATCACCGTCAAGGACCCTCAGTACTGGAAGTTGCAGACGGATATCTGCCGAAGAGAGGAGCACGGGTTCAAGGCCAAATTGTGGAAAATGATGGAGGAAGTCAACCAGACCAGGCGTGAGTGACACCAGGGGGTGGGGGAAACCAGACATGGGGTGAATGACATGGTGGGGCAGCCAGACCGGGGGTGAGTGACACTGGGAACACCAGAGAAGGGAGTAACCGGATAGGGGATGACTTTGGGGAGGGGGCAACCAGACTAGGAGTGAGTGATACCAGAGGGAGGGGCCAACTAGACTGGGGATGAGTGACACCGGAGAAAGCCAAAAGGGGGAGTGACACCAGAATCTGGGCAACCAGACTGGGGGTGAGTGAGATCTGGGGGTAAGGGCAACCAGACCAGGGGACAGTGACAGTGGTGGAGGGGCAAACAAACCGAAGGTGAGTGACATGAAGGGGGCAACCAGACTATGATTGAGTGCCACTGATGGAGGGGAGGGCAACCAGACCAGGGGGGGTTGCATGTAGGAATTGAGGGTGAGGGACTTACTTGCTCCCAGTGTATGACTATGAATTGAACTTGACTTGGGAATGGGAACCAGGAAGAGTGCTATTACCCAATATATTTCTAGAACAGAATTTGTAATTGCTGTTTGTGTCTGCCAGGGGATTGGGTAACAAGGCCCCCACATAAGAACCTCACTGTTCTCCGCTCCCTTCCACACACACACTCAGTGATTCCCTGCAACAGATCTCACTTTGCCCCCCCCACATGAGGCGGCAGCTCAATTGAAGGGGGTGTTATTGTGTACAATCACTCTCTGCCTGGCACCCTTGCCCCCCCATCCTCAGGCCATCACTTTGCTCCTCTTCAGCCCCTCACTCTCCCACCCCTATAGGTCTCCAGTCTGCGGCACAATGGGGGGTGATCTTTTTCCCCCCACTCTCTGCCTGGGGACATCAGACCCCCACTCTGCCCTCCCTCCACCACAGGCTCTCTTCTCACCTCTATTCTCCAGACATACACATTTCTCTTCTACTCTTCTCTCTGACACAGTATCTCTGCCCCCCACCCACACTCCAGCAGAGATCACTGCACCCCCATTGCCCCCACTTTCCACATGTTGCTGTTTATGTCCGGTGGTGGGGGAGATGGTTTTTAGTTTCACTTCACTGTCTGCCTGGAGGTGTCAGACCCTCGTACCCCCTAACCCCTCACTCCTCCCCTCCCCCAGTCTCCACATGGTCCAGTGGATGTAAGCTCTGGGGTGGTTCTATGAGGGAGCAAGGGGCTTCCCTCAGTCTCTTCCTGGAGGTGTCAGACCCTTTCTCCTTGCTCAGGCCCTCACTCTGCTCCCTCCGCCCCTCACTCTCCTCTCCCCCCACACCCTCAGGTCTCTACATGTTCCAGCGGATGTTCGGCTGTGAGCTAGGAGAGGATGGCTCCATCGGGGGGTTTGACCAATACGCCGTTGATGGACAGGACTTCATCAGCTTCGACAAGGACAGACTGACCTACACAGCGGCCATGGATGTGGCCAAGATCACACAGGACCGCTGGAACTCAGAGAAGAGCACTGCCCAGTATTGGAAGGGGTACCTGGAGGGGAGGTGCATCGAGGATCTGAAAAAATACCTGAAGCTCGGGCAGGAGAGGCTGCAGAAAGGTAGGTTATGGGCATTTATATGCCCCCCCATCAGGCCCTAAAATGTATGTGTGTACAGGTACTGGTGGCGCTGTACTGCACGGAGCTCAAGGTGGGGGAGGGGACACGGCAATGTAACATTGAGGGGGTTGTGGTTTGTTTAGTGCCCCTGTGAGGTCCACTTTGCACCTCTCCCCCCTCCAAGGACCACTGGCGGAAGGGGGGCACTGTTGATTGTGGGAGACAGAGTGTTCCATTGGGGGTCTTTGTGCCCCTGGTTGAGGCCCCCCTTGCACTCTTTCCTTAGTTTCTTCTCCCTGTCATGGTGCAGGGCGAGCACTGGGGGTGGGCAGTGGTATATCATGGCATGCAGCGTGTTTATTGGTCTCGCCTAAGTGCGCGTATTGTGTACAGTGAAGGTTATTGGGGCACAGCCTGGACCACGTACCAATTCATTCTGTTTAATTTGTGTCCTTCTGCTGCTCCAGTGAGATTCAGGCTACTCTTTTTTCTTTTTATCCGACCAGCTAAATTATTTGGGACTTTTAACTGTGTTCTATGTTCCACATCAGCGCCCGCTTTAGCGCTGATGGCGCCCGGTGCAACAGCCTTTTTGGCACCCTCCCCCCATGACTTGACCTTCTTCTCTTGGGCATAGGAAGTTTGGAGGACGCGGGGGATATATCCTTTCCAGATTTTGTAGTGGGGTGACTAGGGTAGGGGGGGAAAGGTTGCAAAAACATTCCCCTCTCTCTCTTCTGCGAGTCAGGGTCATTGGTGCACCAAAGTCCTGTCTATAATGGCCCTGCACTTGACCTGTGACCTTTACTTTTATTGTGTTGCACAGCTCCAGGATTTTTTTACCCACCTCACTGCCACGTTGCCTCAATCTGCCCTCCCAGGACAAAGGAAGAGCGGTAGTTTGTTGATTGCTGTCTGCATCTTGCCCTTTCTCAGTACTGACCCTACCTTATTTGACTGTTTCACACTGCAATTCAGCCACTCAAATGCAAATAATGTTTTGTAGAAAGTTTTATTTTTAGCAGGTGAACCTCGCCCTGGAACGTAAGAGCAATAAGTATTAGACATAGCCTAAGCAACTTAAACAAATTAAGCAAACATCTTGCATTATGTGGTGTTGTTTTGTAAAGAGTCTTTTCTGCTGCACAGTAGAAGTGCAATAAAAAATGTATCTTTGTATGTTATCGAAAAGACTGCAAACTGGATTTGTTCCTGAGGTCAGCAAGGAGAGAGTTTGAGTTCCGTAACAGCGTGGCAGCTCCTGAACAGGATTGGTGTGTGAGAGCCGTTGAAGCTAAGGGACTCCCAAAAATTTTGAGGCGGTGTTAGACCGCCGTCTCAAAAGAGGACGTCCTTATGGTGGGGGCGGCAGATGTACACCCCTCCCCTTGTCCTCGCGCGCAGGAAGTGACGCTCTGTCAGCACACCGCGAACCAGGCTGGGGGACTCTCCCCTGAGTCCCTGTCCATAAGGGGGTGTCGGTGCCCCGATGTCACTAGAGGGCCTCCCTCTCTAGTGGCCCCCTTTGGGGGCCTCGGGCAGCCGCAAGTCGAGGGTACACCTGGGTAGACGGCGTCGACACACTTTTTTCATAGGTTAGATGCCAAGAAGTTGGCCCCCCCCCCACAAATTATTACGAACTCGTCCCGGTGACATTTTCAAACACCGGGACACATTCAGCAGCGCCTGCAGGTTGTCTGCTTTAGTTTAGAGCAGCAATGTGCAGGGGGTTGTAATGTTCGTGACTGCAAGTTAGCAGTCTAGTTAGCAGCACACGTAGGCGTGCGCTTACGCGGGCGTAACACGTCACGCGGTGGACTATAAAATAAAGAGGGCGTGGCCGGGCGAGTTAGTCCGGACCACGCGGAGAGTCAAACTGGTGTCCTGGGTCTATGTGCAGCCGCGGCGCTCTCCCTACCATGCGCATGCGGCCTCCAGACCTGACAGGGGTTAGGAGGCTTTGTTATTTAAAAATTCCAACTGAGCCTAAAACACAAATCAAGCTAAGTAGCCATCATGCCGCCTTTTGATTGAGTATCCTGGCTGGGGGCTATCTGGAACCTCTCACCTAGCTGCAAATGCAATGGTGGGGAAACAAAGGCACACATCTATGTTTTACTTCACAGGTACTTAAAAGAGGCATGGTTTTCACTTTGTTCAGTGCCTGTTTATATGACAAATGCATACACTGAATAAATGTCAGATGTGTAGGTCTGTCGTAGTTTTTATACAAATATCCATTTAAATACCACTATTTGGTTTTATTTCTTTCATAGCACTATTCTCTCCACTGCAGGGTGTCAGAGCGCTTTACATCATATGTGCACATTATACATTGACAATGAATCATGTGTGTAAATCAATTTGCAGGATGTGTTACATCAGATAGTGAGGGTAACAAGATATAGGGGTCACATGCCCTTCATGGATCACTGTGCTGTACTAGAAGTGGTACAACTTATGAACTGCAAGCAACAAAGGTATCACTGTGTTAAAAGCAGCAACCCACTTACCCGTCTACATAAAACAAAAATCAGTTATCTGCGTGTCACATGATGTGCCTTGCGGGAGAAATATTAACACTCTATGCTACTTTGATGAAAAATGGGACTAAATAAAACACCAATCTCTCCAACAAGTGTATTAACCTCTAGAGGATCTTACCATTATTATTATTTCCTGAGATTTACTGGGTAAATGAAGATGTATGCAGCAGGTGCTTTAACCCCATGAGATATTTTAAAATGCAGACTTTGCAACCATTTAAGTAGGAAAGATTTAATGCTCTGTCTCTCCTTGGTGCCAATTTCTTTGTGGCAAATAAATGTATAAGTTGAGGCCTATATCTTGCACCGGGGTTGCATCACTTTTTTGGGCACAACTCTGGCCTGAGCTGAGCTGCCATTGTTAGTCGAAAAGAGACAAGAATAGCTTATATTTTCAGGACCCAGCAGTATTAGTCTGCCACTTTAATGATTTTGTTTATGCAGAGGAGTCAAACATGATGATGAGCGATGAAGCAGCAGTAGAGATTAATGGGAAGTTAGCAATGTCTATGCATCTATGGGGTTTTGCATTTCATTGTCCGCTAATAAAATCGTGGCTGGCGTGCTAATCTATCTCCCTCCCCCATGCACCCCCCCAGGCATGCAGGTGACTTTCTGTCAGTCCTGGACGAGTTCCTTTTAAAGTATATGTTGAATTACTTGAATTTCACAGCTCTAAGAGACCTTAATATACATGTGGACGTATCTTCTGACCCTCATGGTCAAGTTCTTTTGGAGCATATGTCATGGAGAAGTGTGGCTCAATGGTTAGAGCGGCAGACCCTGATGCAGAGGTCTAGCCCGGGACCAGGGTTCAATTCTCGCCTCGCCGGGTCTTGGGCTTAATTTCCTTAGACCTGATAATTCTCGCCTCGGTGCCTAGTCTAATCATGGGTCCCACTCTGCAACTCTGGGCAATAGCTTGCTTAATCTCCACAACGGTCCCAACAGCGCTGGGATGCCTGGCTTCACCTTGGGGGTGCCCAGGAGTGGACACCTCGCAGGGAAAAGCCAGGAAGGGTTCCACAGCGGTATGCGTTACAGCGCCAGGACACCCCAGTTGGGGTATAAGTGCGCTTTACAAGTACAAATTTCAATTTCATCTTGGGATATGTCACAGTTTGTGACTCAGCCCACTCACAGCATGGGGTAGACACCATTTTTTCTAACACTCAAGCTTCAGTACTCTACAGTAGTCCCCGACTTGGTCCACCCATGCTTTCATTAGTCACTAAACTGTGTCCCTCATGGATGTGGGTTTTACTCTTCTCTACAGCATCGTAATTAGGCCACTGTCTCTTCTACAGAGTTTAGTCTTGCCTTGAGCAAGAACTCTCCTCTTATGACGGGGACACGGAGGTCGATGTCTGATCAGTCAACTCGTGTGTTATACATCAAACCTATTAATCACAGCGATGTTAATTCCTCAGCAAAAAGACAGTCAGCCCCTTGGATTAATGAGGAGCTTAAAGTGCTTCATAAGCACTGTAAGAAAATGGAAAGGGATTGGAGACATCATTACCCATCTAATGATAAATCACTCAACAAGAAGGCTTTAAATATCTACCATCGTGCAATTAAGGAATCTCAGTCTGACTTTTTTTACAGTTCTGATTGAAATGTCTCTAAATATGTCTGTAGAGATATGTAAAATCATCCAAAAGTTTATGCACCCGGAAACCATGCTTCAGCCTTTAACACCTTCTCTTAATTTATGTACCCAATTGCCCAACTTCTTGGACACTAAAATCCAAACCATTGTGGATGCTTTACATCTCACGGATACCGCCTCGATAAAGATCAGTGACCACATGGCACTGCAGGTAGAAATAGTGTCCTCTAATGGCCAATTGCTCGAGGAAGGAATTTCTCTTGATTTCACGTGACGAGTCCGCTCAGGCCTCGACTACCTGCAAATCAGGGTCGCCAGATGTCCCCTGGCCTCCTCACATTCTCGCTGCCAATTGTACGGCCATCAATTCTGTTCTAAACTATCTTCTAAATCAGTATATTTGTTTGGCCACAGTGGCCCAGTGGTTGGAAGCAGGCAAAGTTGATCCCTCTTTTAAAGAAACCCTCGGCAGACAAAACCGATCTTGCCAATTTCTATCCCATTTCTCTGCTGCCATCCTTTTCCAAGATTTTAGAGAAGCTCATAAACAAGCAGCTCTGCTTTTTGAAGAAAAAATGCAATCCTTCACCCTACCCAGTCGAGCTTCCGTCCGGGTTTCAGCATGAAGACCACACTGTTAGAGGTCTCAGATACAATTAGGCTAGCAGCGGATCAAGTGAAGCAGGTGGCATTGATCCTCCTTGATCTATCAGCGGCTTTTGACACGGTCTCGCATTCAACACTCCTGCAGCACCTGTAAGCCATAGGTGTGTGTGGTTTAGCTTTGGCATGGCTCTGTTCATTTTTGACAGACAGGTCCCAGTCAGTCTGGATGGTCCCATTTGCCTCTGATCCTAAACCATTGGGTTATGGGGTCCCTCAGTGGACTACACTAAGATACACATTGTTTTCAAGGTTTATATGCCCCTTTAGGACCCCTAATAGAATCCTTTGGAGCACAGACAATATCTTATGCAGATGATACGCAACTGCTCCTCACCCATGACACTAATATCACCACTGGGTCTGGGCACCCAACAGCACAGCTTGCCACAAGCTACTTGTAAACAGAACAGAGTGCACGTGCTGCTATCGTTTATCTTTTGCCTGAATTGTTTTGGCTAAAACATCTGACTTGGAACCAATGTTTTTGTGCAAATAGTCACTTTTTATTTTAGTTTTCTTGAGTCAATTATTCACTTTTGACTTTTTTTGCAAAATTATTTAAACCAATGTTTGCAATTTTACGACCTTATGTACAACACAACAATATATTTACAAAATTATATGACAATTATTGAGCATTCAAACAACAAGCATGCCTCTTTCATACAATACACTATATACAACACTACATTGACAAACAAACAAGAAGGAAAATATATCAATTATTTTCAGTTGAAACAAATAAATTATTGCAACAAAGCCATATACAATTTATACAAAAGGATGATAATTTGTACAGTTTTTTTATCACTCTAGATTGATTGGCTTTTCCAGTCTACGTGTTTCGAACTCGTATGTCTAAAGAGTTCTCATCAGGACCGTAGTCTGTTGAAGAGAAAGAATAATTGGTTTTAGATCTATTCTTACTGTTAAGCTGCCCTCACCTCCACTGCAAGCCTCCTACTCTTACCTCTCAGTTTTCAAGAGACCATGGTGGGTACAAGTGTTCCCGTCGAAAGAAAGCACCTGTAAAATATGTTAGGACACTTAGCCACTCATCCATGGATGCTTCTCTATCAAACATGTCCATTCATTGACCATTCAACTGTAACTTACTTAATTGGTGGACCGCTTTTTGTGTGCTGTACTGGTTTTTTCTATTGATGTGCTCAACTGAAACATAATAAGCGAGTGGGGACGAATTAGTGTCCTGTCTTGTTTGTTTGCAGGTACTTGAAAAACGATGCTCAGTAACTGAGCTTACCTCGTGTAAGGATCTGTCATCGCGTATCCTCGGATTCTGTGCCTTCGTCCTGCTGGGAAACAAAGGTCATGCGGGATTTTTTTACTACTGTGCTCTATTGTGTGGCAGCAGTCTGTCTAGTTCTGAGTTATTTCAGGATGATTCTTACTTGGTCTGGCGAGGCTGATGTTTTGTTCTGTCTCACTCATTCAAAGCCGCGGTCTCAGTGTGGCCGTTTCCGGGTCCGCAAAGGATCATGGGGTATGTGGTTCCATTTTTCCTTTAATATATGCTGGCGAGCGGGACGTAAATAACTATTGTGGCTCAAAGGATGTCATTATTAATCCCAGTACGTTTCTGTTTCTCGCACAAGGCGATGGTGTGTTGAGGATCATATTTTATTGAAAGGGTTCCTCTGATGTATGTTTGCGAGCGAGATATAAATAACTTGTATAGCGCAAGGGATGTTAATATCCGTCCCAATCCGTTTCTGTTTGTTACACAAGGCGACGATGTGTTGAGGATCTCGTTTTAATTTCAATGACAGGCTTCAAACGTCCCGATTGACAATTAAGTTGCATTCTGGTAGTTGTGGTTAGTAAACCATGTTGTCTGTGACGCTGGTGAACTAATGTATTCATTTGTGGACCACAGCTGAGGGCTGTGCGGCAGTTGTTGTCCTGGGTCCATTTGGGTGGTCCAGAGAAGACGGGTTAACTTTGAAATTTAATTGGGATTCTGTACTTAACTTTGTGTGATTGGTGAATTGTGGTCCTGGTAGTTCGTAAGAACGGGTCAGTGGCATATTCTAATGGATCTCTTCTGTTTCTTGAAAAAATCAGGTACTCATTCAGAGTTTGAATATCTCAGATAGTTCATTTAGTCCAGAAAGTGCAGTGTCAAATTTTAAAATGAGCATAGCCTCCATTCTGGTGAGTTTAGCGTCAAGGTCACCCCCTCTTGCATCATTCTCCACTTTCGCTATTACAGTCCAAATGCTGTCATTTTCCTTGTGTTGCTTTTCCCGCCAGTGATTGACCAGAGGTGCTGTTATGACATTATTCTTGATTCGGGATTTATGTTGTTGTATTCTTACGCGTATTTCTTGATTGGTTTTGCCGATATAGACTAAGTCACATGGGCATCGAATGCCATATATCACATACCGTGATTTGCAATTCGAGAATCTCTCGTGTTTCCAAAAGATCTGATTATGGGAAAACACGGACCCTTCTTTCGTGGTGTCACAGCAAGAGCAGGTGCCACATCTATGGTGGCCCTGAATGGGCGGTAATTTCAGCATGGTCCGTAAGCTGGTGTTTTGTTCCTGTGGTAGCGCTGCTCGTACCAATTGGTTGGCCAAACTTGAATTTTTTCTGAACGCAAAAAGTGGCTCATTTTTAAATGCTTGGTCTAGATTGCGTAGCAGATGCCAATTCTGTTTGACAATTTTTTTCAACGCATTGAAGTTGGGGCAGAAAGTGGATACGAAAACCATCCTGTCATTTTCCTTTTTCGTTCTTCTTTCTAATAGGGTGTCTCTTGGAGTCCACCATGCTCTTTTCCTTGATTTATTAAGTAGTTTTTTTGGGTATCCGCGTTGTTGTAAATTTGATGTCAAAATACTCGCATGTCGCTGATATTCTTCTTTAGTTTGGCAGTTGCGTTTTATTCTTAAATATTGCCCATAGAAACAGAAGAGATCCATTAGAATATGCCACTGACCCGTTCTTCCGAACTACCAGGACCACAATTCACCAATCACACAAAGTTAAGTACAGAATCCCAATTAAATTTCAAAGTTAACCCGTCTTCTCTGGACCACCCAAATGGACCCAGGACAACAACTGCCGCACAGCCCTCAGCTGTGGTCCACAAATGAATACATTAGTTCACCAGCATCACAGACAACATGGTTTACTAACCACAACTACCAGAATGCAACTTAATTGTCAATCGGGACGTTTGAAGCCTGTCATTGAAATTAAAACGAGATCCTCAACACATCGTCGCCTTGTGTAACAAACAGAAACGGATTGGGACGGATATTAACATCCCTTGCGCTATACAAGTTATTTATATCTCGCTCGCAAACATACATCAGAGGAACCCTTTCAATAAAATATGATCCTCAACACACCATCGCCTTGTGCGAGAAACAGAAACGTACTGGGATTAATAATGACATCCTTTGAGCCACAATAGTTATTTACGTCCCGCTCGCCAGCATATATTAAAGGAAAAATGGAACCACATACCCCATGATCCTTTGCGGACCCGGAAACGGCCACACTGAGACCGCGGCTTTGAACGAGTGAGACAGAACAAAACATCAGCCTCGCCAGACCAAGTAAGAATCATCCTGAAATAACTCAGAACTAGACAGACTGCTGCCACACAATAGAGCACAGTAGTAAAAAAATCCCGCATGACCTTTGTTTCCCAGCAGGACGAAGGCACAGAATCCGAGGATACGCGATGACAGATCCTTACACGAGGTAAGCTCAGTTACTGAGCATCGTTTTTCAAGTACCTGCAAACAAACAAGACAGGACACTAATTCGTCCCCACTCGCTTATTATGTTTCAGTTGAGCACATCAATAGAAAAAACCAGTACAGTACACAAAAAGCGGTCCACCAATTAAGTAAGTTACAGTTGAATGGTCAATGAATGGACATGTTTGATAGAGAAGCATCCATGGATGAGTGGGTAAGTGTCCTAACATATTTTACAGGTGCTTTCTTTCGACGGGAACACTTGTACCCACCATGGTCTCTTGAAAACTGAGAGGTAAGAGTAGGAGGCTTGCAGTGGAGGTGAGGGCAGCTTAACAGTAAGAATAGATCTAAAACCAATTATTCTTTCTCTTCAACAGACTACGGTCCTGATGAGAACTCTTTAGACATACGAGTTCGAAACGCGTAGACTGGAAAAGCCAATCAATCTAGAGTGATAAAAAAACTGTACAAATTATCATCCTTTTTTATAAATTGTATATGGCTTTGTTGCAATAATTTATTTGTTTCAACTGAAAATAATTGATATATTTTCCTTCTTGTTTGTTTGTCAATGTAGTGTTGTATATAGTGTATTGTATGAAAGAGGCATGCTTGTTGTTTGAATGCTCAATAATTGTCATATAATTTTGTAAATATATTGTTGTGTTGTACATAAGGTCGTAAAATTGCAAACATTGGTTTAAATAATTTTGCAAAAAAAGTCAAAAGTGAATAATTGACTCAAGAAAACTAAAATAAAAAGTGACTATTTGCACAAAAACATTGGTTCCAAGTCAGATGTTTTAGCCTCACCCATGACAGCAATTCACTTAATGCACTGCACAACTTCCAGACCTGCTTGACCTATGTGTTTCAGTGGATGGGCAAAAGAGGCCTCAAATGTAATACTAACAAGACAGGCCTTCTACTCTTTGGGGTCCCCCGCCGTTCTGGTACAATGACCATTGGCCCAAGGATGTCCCCCTGCTGCCTCCCCCTACCACTGTAGAACGCAATCTTGGGGTAAAATCTGCTTCTTTCGCCCTCCAAATGCTTGTGTGTGTGGGGGCTAGGGGGGAGGGGTAGTAGGCACCTGGTTTGACGTGCTGAAATTGTTTAAAAATCGTCTACCTCATCCACCTCCCACTGCAGAAAAAAGCTGAATTATACTAACTCTCTTTACTGGTGCCTACCTGCCTATCTCCTGAAGAGATTACAGCTGGTGCAGAATGCTACTGCCAGGCTTCAACTATGCTTTCCCAGGAGACCCCACTTTCAGCCAGGCCTAAAAGAACTGTATTGGTTGCCTATAAAATAATGTCTGAGGCTCAAAGCTTTGAATCTGACACACACAGCTTTTTACCACAAAGTGGAATGCCCTCCGAGTTCAGCTTCCTGGTCCCAGGGACATTCTAACCTTTATAGAGACATCTTAAAACCTGGCTCTTTGGTTATTCATTTTAGTACCTCTGTTATTTAGGGATCAGACTTGCTACTTTTTGTCCTTGGAGAAGAACAGGATCAACTATTTTTTGTGGATTTAGACTAAATAAGTTCTTTTAAATGTTTACAAGTACAGAATGAGCATGTCCAGTTGTGAAGAGGTATTAAAAAAGATTAGGGTCTTGTATAAATATTTTTGTATATAGGCATCTCTTTCCACCAGTTACATAATGTGGTGACCATGGGCCCTAATGCAAACACGTAAAATGAGACCCCACTCCAACAGATAGCTGTCCCAAATCCTCAGCAAACCTTGCTACTCTTTAACCTTCCTCAGAATTTTACACCCAAGTCTCTCTGTCACAGGAGTTGACAGCAGTGACATACCTTTACTTTAGATTAGATATAATAGATGTCAGTGCCAGCATATCACATTGTCTTTGCTATTAGTGTTCATGATGGCTCAGGTTAGCACAAAGCCATAATAAATACAAGCCACATTATTAAAACATAATTTCACATTCTAAACACAGTCCGAGCATAGTACCCCACCATAGCACGTATGTGCTATGTTTCCAGAATCCTATATAAATGCACGTCTGCCTAGGTTTTCACTATCCAAAGGCGAGCAGTAGGGTACTTTTTTGCTCAGTGTTGACCTTTACGCTGCAAAACACATATGTTTTCAATTTCCTTAGTGGGATTGTAAGGTTCACATTTGCTAATGTCAGTTAACCTCCTGTGGTGTTCTTCATTGTTTTTGGTTTGTGTAGGCAAAACTACCAGTTTTTCACCAGCATCAAGTTATCTGTACAGTTTAGAAGAAGTGGTGTATTTGTTTAAAAACAATATGCTGTGTTGTGCAACAGCTCTTCCTCAGACAAACCCCTATTTGAGTTGCTCGATTCCAAGACAATTGAAGCTGTTTGCCTTGACACATAAGAGTTTCCTTACTTGTTGCTGTTTGTGTCTGAATAAAGTTGTGTTTTATGAAAGGAAAAGACAATGGCTTCTCTACAGCCAGTGTGAGGACAAAACTTTTTATCCTAATTATGGTTCCCACACCACCTCCACCTCCACTCAACGTAGTGTGATCCTGGACCCGTCGTTCAATCTACCTTAGCTTCAAGCGCTGCCAAAGTCTTAGAAAATGACTACTAAGACACACATAATAAGTGTCTTTAAGCCCCCCCTTATCATTGTCACCCATTTTTTCATCCTTTTCATTGATGAGCATTGATTGCCGGCTTCCCTTCATCTCCGTGTTTTTGTTTTCTTCGTTGAAGCATGGCCCCAAGTATTGTTTCTCAATGTCTTCTTATCCCAGCTTCCCCTCTCAACTGCAAAGCTGGTTAACATGCAAATATGATTCCTTCACTTCCTGCTCCAGGATCTCCTTCTTCACACTTCCCAAATGTTGTAGATATATATATATATATATATATATATATATATATATATATATATAACCTACTGGCGGTCGCCAGTAGGTAGTTATAGTTAGGACCTAGTTTCCATAGGAAATCCTCAACATTCTATTTGGATTAACTTTGGCCCTGGTGGATGAATCTTTGCCAATTTCTCAAAGAAGATGGCTCGGTCCGCTGCGCTCCTTCCCTGAAAGTTTGGGGGGGATTGGTGAAGTGGGGGTTGAGATAAAAGGGGGGTCCCAAAACGTGTTTTCTCCATGTTATTTTCCATAGGACGTTTAGACACGGCTACAGGTCGAACGGCTGAATGGATTTATAAGAAATTTGGCAAAACTGTAGAGTCCGGCTCGCAGATTACGCTTTTTTTGGAATGGTGTAAATCCGTTCAGTAGTTGCTGAGAAAATGAAAGTTAAAGTCAATTATATATCTATACGCGCGCACGGGTGCGCGCACTCAAGCGGCTGCGCGCGGGCGGATTTTTTTTTTTGCTGCGTGGCGTCTGTTAACGTTCGATTCAAAGGAAATCGGGAAGTGTTGACCGCCATTTTGTCACTGCGAGTAAATATATTGTTCATTTCAAAGCGTTGGAACATGGAAAGGGGAGAAGGTAGAGATTGTTTTGCTGCGTAGGTTTTCTCAGGGTGTGCAGTAAGGCCCTTAAAGGCGAAAATATATATATATATTTTTTTTAAACGGGGTGCGCGCACTCTGGCGCGCACACCTATTTACAAGAGTGTGAAAATGGAGATAAATCAGAAGTTTGAGTGCTTTGATATAAGGTGGCTCTGAAAAGAGCCCTTGTGTTAATTGAGTTTTTTCTGCATTTATAAGTAAGTAGCGATGCAGAGCCGGATGTTGCAGAGGAAGATTCTGTTTCTGCCTTCCTTCTTACTTAGTTATGGTTTTTTCACTCCCACTCCAGGCTTTTAGTCTGTGGATGGAAAACCATGAACCTAGACTCACCTATGAAAATCATACTATTGATGCTTGACTGAGGCCAAGGAGATCAGAGTGCATGTCTGTGTAAGGTGATGTACCTCTGGGGAGATGATGTTACGTTTAAACGTAGCCCCTGAGTGCTTAGTTTGGTTCTGTTCTCTGTCACTGTTGTTGATTTAGAGCCCCAAATACAAAGGCTTGTTGTTGCTTGTGAATCCCCAAGTGTATATTTGCCCATACTGATCCATAACGCCCCGGCGTATCCATGTCGTAGGCCGCAAGAGTGGGCGAAACTCAGCTGGCCGAGCAAGAGTTGGGGAGGGGGCAGGAGCCAAGAGGAAACAAGGAGGGGTTTTCATCATTTGGGACAAAAAATAGTTCTAAACCGATGAAAAGTTTTATTAACAAGTCACATGACCTGTTATGCTTACATTACGCGCTCCGCGTCGCGCCCCGGATTGCTTCCGGGAAGCTGCGCTTCGCGCCTCGCGCACCGGAGCACTTCCGGGTGCGCTAACGCGGCGTGTCATATGACGCATTATGCAACAACGCGATACGTCGTTGGGGCTCCACCGGAACTGATCGAATTGGTAGTCTACAGTGTTTCTGGAAGTTTCAGACTGAAGCTGGCGTCAGCATGAGAGCACCCCGTGGCTACGTCGTGGCCATTCCGCGAGGAATCATGGCAGTCGCTCCCCACCGGAAGTCTGCGGGAGTCGGGGGCCCCGGTGACTCTTGTTAAATCTTCAAGGCTGATGGGACGCTTTTGGGAATGGGGCCCATGCCGTAGCAGTCAAGCGTCCGAGTTCCAGGGTTGTCCAGAGCCATCTTTGCAGGCCAGGCCCAAGTCTGTGGAGCCGACCGCCATTTCCTGAGCTCCGTGGCAGCCGCCTGTCGCTGTACTGCAAGAGTGGGTGCAATTCAGCCGGATGGCGGGTGAGACGCTGTAATAGCAAGAGCAGGCGTAATTCAGCTGGCCGAGCGAGGCAATGTGCCGCAGGAGCGGGCGCAACTCAGCTTGTCGAGTGAAGCGCTGGGGTGTAGCTGAGAAACCTCCACCTTGGGAGGTGGGGGAGGCTCGTTCGCGCCGCCTCTCCCTTCCAGTGCACCCCACGCCGTCTCCTGGCGCAGGTATATGTGATGGTTGGACCAGGGCACCGCAGGACGTGTCTTCAGGTCAAACGGATTGTGGGACAAGGTCCAGAATGGAAGAGTCACCAAAAGGCTAAAAGTTCCGCCGGACCCCGGGAGCCGGCCGCCTATGTCGAGTGAAGCGCTGGGGTGCAGCTGAGAAACCTCCACCTGGGGAGGTGGGGGAGGCTCGTTCGCGCCGCCTCTCCCTTCCAGTGCACTCCACGCCGTCTCCTGGCGCAGGTATATGTGATGGTTGGACCAGGGCACCGCAGGACGTGTCTTTAGGTCAAACCCTCAACTATGGCACCCAACATTCAGGACTTATGCCATTTGTGCAAGGCAGTGACATCGAAGCATCTCAGGGACCAAGCGTATCCAGAGTCCTTCCTACAGCCTCTGCGTTCCTTCTTACCTAGTTATGGTTTTTTCACTCCCACTCCAGGCTTTTAGTCTGTGGATGGAAAACTATGAACCTACACTCACCTATGAAAATCTTACTATTGATGCTTGACTGAGGATAAGGAGATCAGTGAAGCGCTGGGGTGTAGCTGAGAAACCTCCACCTGGGGAGGTGGGGGAGGCTCGTTCGCGCCGCCTCTCCCTTCCAGTGCACCCCACGCCGTCTCCTGGCGCAGGTATATGTGATGGTTAGACCAGGGCACCGCAGGCCGTGTCTTTAGGGGTGTAGCTGAGAAACCTCCACCTGGGGAGGTGGGGGAGGCTCGTTCGCGCTGCCTCTCCCTTCCAGTGCACCCCACGCCGTCTCCTGGCGCAGGTATATGTGATGGTTGGACCAGGGCACCGCAGGACGTGTCTTTAGGTCAAACACTCAACTATGGCACCCAACATCCAGGACTTATGCCATTTGTGCAAGGCAGTGACATCGAAGCATCTCAGGGACCAAGCATATCCAGAGTCCTCCCCCGGGTATTTGCACAGCGGTCCTCCACCCCTAGGCCGCCAGCTATGCTACCTCGACAGGAACAGCGTCATGCATTTGGATCGATGTTGCAGCAGGCTGCCATGTAAATAGTTATTTAATGAAACGTTTTACCCTGTTACTTTGTTGGTGTGTTGTATATATTTATAATATTCGCATAGGGTTTGTCGTTATTTTGGGCGGGGTGGGCGGCGGAGTCGAGCTGTCTTGCAGCCATCATGGCGTCGAGCTCGGTTCCTCTCACTAGTTTCATATTTCTCATGAGGGGTGTTGCTAATGTTTCTATTTTAGCGAGGTCAAAAAGAGATCCCATCAGTGGCCTACTAATTTTGCTCGATTCCTTTTGTTTTTTCTAACGATTTTTATGTTATAGTTTGCTAGCACGATACAGCGGTTAGTCCGCATTTTATATATATGTCCTTTTTATTAGGGGTGTCCTCCGGTGGAGTCGGACGATCTACCTCTAATAAACGGTCCGGGTTGAACCAACTACCAACAAACGGGGCAGAGATAGGCATGACGGGTTACAAAGGGGACAAAAGTCTGCACTACCTATCCTTCACTATCTGCAAAACCTAAACAGAGTATTGCGACTCTGTGCTTATTTGTGAATAGGAAATCACCCAAAGAGAACCAATTTCGAACAATCATAGGCTATTGGCAGTGGGCAGGGAGGGCATGACACACAAAATGGCTGTTACTTACGTGCATGATGGGGCCTAAAAGGGACTAGATGGCGTGGCCACTGTTTCGCGACTTTCACTTTACTTTCAACAGTGGCTGTGGTGAACATAAATGAACGCCGCTTATGTATACTTAATTTTAGTCATTTTCCACAAAAAAGCTTTTGATATTTTCTATTAAAAAACCATTGAAATTCACTGAAAAAACCATAGGTTATAGACCATATGTAGTTAGGAATTAGCATTTACAAAACCTTGAAAATTCACAGAAAAACCATAGGTTATAGACCATATATAGTTAAATATCTCAAGTCCATCTCTGCACTCGATGGAGATACAGGTCGTCGATCAGAAGATGTGCTGGCCACCTCTAATGGTAATAGCGTGGCCAGGGCTTTTGTCGATGCCTCTGCAAATTGCACAGGGTGCACTTGTTTGACATGCCGCACCATGGTATGTATGGAAAAGGAATATTTTTTTGTTGGATTTCCTCTTGAGAGAAACGAGTCACATATCGTGCAGGTTACTTTTGGTGCATTTACTTTCTTTTGATCTTCAGGATAAGTGAAAAATTGCCAGATGAAAGATTCTTTTCTTCTTCTTAAAGGTAGTCGATCATTTTGTTCAGATTCGGAAGATGAATGAGATATGGTAGCCATTTCACCAAAGTCTTCCGAAAAATGTAGGACGTTGTTCTCTCTTGAGAGTACAAAAGATAGTGAGGGAAGTGGGTGGAGTGCTGCGTGTAAATTCCAGAATAGAAACTAGTAAGAACCAATTGGAAGTGTTGTTTTCATGTTGCAGCAGGCTGCCATGTAAATAGTTATTTAATAAAACGTTTTACCCTGTTACTTTGCTGGTGTGTTGTATTTATTTATAATATTTGCATAGGGTTTGTCGTTATTTTGGGCGGGGTGGGCGGCGGAGCCGAGCTGTCTTGCAGCCATCATGGCGTCGAGCTCGGTTTCTCTCACTAGTTTCATATTTATCATGAGGGGTTGTTCCTAATGTTTCTATTTTAGCGAGGTCAAAAAGAGATCCTATCAGTGGCCTACTGATTTTGCTCGATTCCTTTTGTTTTTTCTAACGATTTTTAAGTTAAAGTTTGCTAGCACGATATAGCGGCTAGTCCGCATTTTATATATATGTCTTTTTTATTAGGGGTGTCCTACGGTGGAGTCGGACGATCTACCTCTAATAAACGGTAAGTGTTCCTCTTAAGGAATGCGTCTTGAAAGTGGCTGACTGTAATGCATGATATTTCACTCAGTGACTTTCAGGCCCATGCTGTTTCAAAACTGCGCATGTGGTTGAAGCAGGCGTAGGTATTGACGCAGCATTGTGAATATAGTGCATTGGTGAGCCTTGCTGGAGCTGCATCACACTTGCGATGCAACTCTAGCAATGTATTACTTTTTCAGCACAGATGTGTTACGCATGTATGGTGTTTTTGTACCATGGTGCGCCACATTTCAAATGTGGCACACCATGGGTAACGGAGCACTAGCATACTGTGGTGCACATTAACTGGTGCATATCTGGGTATGAAGTAGTTAACATAAATCTGCCCCATAGGTTACAAATCCGCGTTTAGTAGAGTGTTCGGCCTTTGTAGTGTTATGTTTTTTCTGTTACTCTATGTAGGTATGTAATATTGCAAGATTTTTGTCACGAAAAAGAAGCCATGAGTATTGGGTTTGTGAAAGATTGCAAGATTTATAAAATTAAAAAGCAACAACCATGGCATTGTTTAATATAGTATTGTAAATACTTATCTTTAACAATGATGAGAGAGTAAAAAAAGGTTAACCTGATGTTTTAAAGTTATTCACAGGCTTCTTTAGAGGAAGTATTCTATATGATTGTAGCGTGGGTGTTTCACTTTTTTATAGGTAATAGAATGCATTCTGTATGCTGTAGCAGGAGGAGTACTACATGCTTGAATATTCTTCAGTGCTTATTTTCATTTCGTAAGTGGTATTGAGACCGACACAGAACTTCAATGGATCGGAGGGGCTGTTCCTGTGCATCTGGAGGACTGCCAAGCCGTTGCAGCAGTGGGAGTGAGGCCTCTCACGACACAGAACTTCAATGGATCGGAGGGGCTGTTCCTGTGCATCTGGAGGACTGCCAAGCTGTTGCAGCAGTGGGAGTGAGGCCTCTCACAGGGGCGTAGCGCAGCTCCTTTTGATGTTCACAATTGCAGATAACAGGGTAGAGATGTCCGTGGAATTTATGGATGGTTAGTCACACTAGAGTGTGCGCGGCGCCCCTAGCACCTCATTACGGCACACAGGGGAGCCGCGTTGCACAGTTTGAGAATCAGAGACTTAGGAGATAAACCTTCATAGTAGGAAGGCTTCTAAGTGATAAAAATCGCCGGTGCTCGGCGTTAAAAATATCACTGCTATCGGTGGAATTTTCCACGGTGTTAGTGCTTCAACAGCAATGGGAACACATATCTGATAGATATCTGGTAGTACGCTCCCCAGTCCGCTTCCCGTTACGCTAACCGGGCGCACCCCACCAAAAAAACGATTTTTTTTTTTTTTTTTGCCCCGCGGAGCCCTTTTAAAGCCTCCACATCAAACCTATGGGGTCAGGGAGGATCTACTATGCCCCCTTATGGTCATTTGCCCCTTCGCTTTGGCCTCCTCTTGTCTCTCGATCCTACCGAGAGACAACATGGCGGCCGCTACGGACTGTTTGGAATGTTTACAGACGCCGGAGAACCAATCAGCTTCGCTTCACAAAGCTCCGTAACGCGAAAAGTACGCGAAGCGGAGCGCTGCCCGGTCCGCTGTCACAGATATATATCTTTTTTTGAACGTTAATTTCTCAAAATCCACTGGAGCACATATATTGAGACATAGCAAAGGCACATCGGGCTACCAGTACCTACAATTTTGCCAAGTTTCATGCAAATCCATTCAGCCGTTCGATAGTGGGAGAAGGGAAGTAAATATGAGTAAACTTACTATGTAACATAAAAATGTTGCACTCTATACTATAAGTCTCATTTTATACTACAATCACTTCGCTACAACCTCATAAATTAAAAATAAAAATGAATAATGTCTCAAACAATTTTTGATTTCTAAATATAAATGTATTCTTCTGAATTTTCATAATTTGAAAGAACTAGTAACATGTCCTCATCAGGAATTTCCTCTTCAATCATCTCATCAGGAATCTCCTCATGAAAAGTCTGCAATGATGATTCTTGTAACTCTATGGTCTCCAAACATTCGATAAATTCGCCGTCAAGAGATTGATCAAAAAAATCATTCAAGTCATCTCCACCTTGTGAGAATATTTCATTATTGGTGCTGTCAATTTCAATAAATGTAGTGGATAATTCAAAAGAAATTGCCACGGTCTCTTCATTGTGATCCATTTTATTTTGAAATTTCTTACTGTAAATTGCAGAAAAAAATAATCACTTTCATTTATCGTTTTTAGTAATACATAATATAAAACTAACTTTATCAAGTATTTAGTATAACAGAAGGACTGTAAATAAATAACAGAAAACATTTTTCAAATTATCTTAAAGTGTACAACATATTTCCCCTTACAAATTAACAACTCACCTTTTTGAAAGTAGGAGAAGCGTTAGTACTGTGTAAATCAAACACCAGAAATTGAGCACCAAAAATTCCTCACAAATGTACCTCAGACAGTAGTATCACAAAATGGCTGTGGTTTCCTCTCATTTTAGATATATACATAACCAATTAACTTTCATCACACACAAATACAAAACCAAAGTAACATTTTAATTGGTTCTAAATTTCAACACTTTCAAATGTGTTTTCCCCATGCAATTTTCCATAGGACATTTAGATACGTCTACAGCCTGAATGGCTGAACGGAATTACACCAAACTTGGCAAAATGGTACATCAAACCTAGGGGGTCAGGGAGGATCTACTATGCCCCCTTATGGTCATTTGCCCCTTCGCTTTGGCCTCCTCTTGTCTCTCGATCCTACCGAGAGGCAAGATGGCGGCCGCTACGGACTGTTTGGAATGTTTACAGACGCCGGAGAACCAATCAGCTTCGCTTCACAAAGCTCCGTAACGCGAAAAGTACGCGAAGCGGAGCGCTGCCCGGTCCGCTGTCACAGATATATATCTTTTTTTGAACGTTAATTTCTCAAAATCCACTGGAGCACATATATTGAGACATAGCAAAGGCACATCGGGCTACCAGTACCTACAATTTTGCCAAGTTTCGTGCAAATCCATTCAGCCTTTCGATTATTATTATTATTTATTTTTTTTTGCCCCGCGGGGCCCTTTTAAAACCTCCACATCAAACCTAGGGGGTCAGGGAGGATCTACTATGCCCCCTTATGGTCATTTGCCCCTTCGCTTTGGCCTCCTCTTGTCTCTCGATCCTACCGAGAGACAAGATGGCGGCCGCTACGGACTGTTTGGAATGTTTACAGACGCCGGAGAACCAATCAGCTTCGCTTCACAAAGCTCCGTAACGCGAAAAGTACGCGAACCGGAGCGCTGCCCGGTCCGCTGTTACAGATATATATCTTTTTTTGAACGTTAATTTCTCAAAATCCACTGGAGCACATATATTGAGACCTAGCAAAGGCACATCGGGCTACCAGTCCCTACAATTTTGCCAAGTTTCGTGCAAATCCATTCAGCCGTTCGGGCTAAAAGTGAGGCCAACCGCCCTATGGAAATTAACATTGGAAAAACGCGTTTTGGGACCCCCCTTTTTTCTCGGCCCCCCCTTGACGAACCCCCCCCAAATTTCCAGGGGCTGCTCAGAAACAAAATGTTCCATTTTCCTGAAAATTTCTGCCAATTCCGTCCACAAACGCCAAAGTTATTAGACATAGAATTTTCAAAAATCCCATAGAGAAAAAATCCTAACTATATATACCTACTGGCGACCGCCAGTAGGTAATATATATATATATATATATATATATATATATATATATATATATATATATATATATATATATATATATTTTTTTTAATCACAGAATAACATGACAAATACCGAAGGACAAAGAAAGAAAAAAGCACAGGATTGCTTCCGACACCTGGCATGGGAATTCTCGAGGGGTCTGCGTGTGCATGCAGTCTCTGGGGCACACAGAAACTGCTTTCCTAAGAGGCACACATGTGTTCACTCTTTTTCATACACAACAACACGTGCATACATACATACAATCTTTCCACGGACACTCAGAAACATACACATTCACGCTGACTTCACAAGCGCACGCTCTCCACTCACTTCTCTCACACACACACACACTTCAAATACACCCTCACAAATCACACACGCACAATTTCTTCCACAAACCTGCCTTTCCCAGCTGGACATCCGTGAATGCACTTTTTACCCCCAAACATGCATTACTACAAAAAGGCATTGAACAACATTTTCAAAGACACCGACGGATTGCACTCGTGGGACACGAGGGGGCTTTTGCCTTCTTAAGTTACTGACGCGAGCCCTGCGTTCCCGGCCGTGCCTGGAAAATGCTGTCTGCCTATCTAACCAGCACATCCCTTTATTTACTTTGGACAGAAACTTAACACCTTGCCAACTCCTATAAAATGTGATTTATATTTTTAGTTTTATTATTATTATTTGTATACTACACAGTAAATATGGCTTCTAGGCGCTTTCAAGAATAGATTTCGTACAATGAAAGAGCTAAGCTCAATGCACCTCCTACAAGCAAACAAGCATTTGCAATGCAATAGGTCTCGCTTTTGTGAGAGTTTAAGCTATTGGCATTGTAAATGACAATGCCCTTTATTTGTTTTAACAAAACATAAACAAAACATAAATAAAAGGCATTGTCATTTACAATGCCAATAGCTCAAACTCGCGTAAATGCGAGACCTATTGCATTGCAAATGCTTGTTGTAGATGGTTTTCCTAGTAGGGAAATAGTCCGTCCTCCACTTATGCTTGAGGCGTTTTAAAATTTTTTGGGGGCTGTAATCAGGGTTTCAATGAATCGAGGTGTTGTATTCCACCGCCTTTGGGTGTAATGAGTGGTCCACAGGGCATTTTAATCTTTGGCTTCTGATATCCATTTTTCGACATCTGAGTACGCTTTATTGAGGCCATCATCCCTGAGTTGGAGATTGGAGTAAAAGTTTCAGAATTAAACTTAGTCCATATCCTTTGGGTGATCATATAACTCGGCATAGAGGAGAGTGGGGATCTGTCAAGAGGAGTAGAAAAGGCGACCAAATGGTCGTCTGACTAGGGGACTATTTGCAGGGTGTCCACTTCAATCTCTGGGAAGTTTGAAAATATCGGGTCCAAGATATGCTCTAGTTGGTGAGTAGGGGTGTTTACTTTTTGAGTTAGCTTCATTGTATTAAGTTCCTTACATAGAGATTGAGCTTCCAGGTTGGCGTTGTTGTCGAAGGGCAAATTAGGATCACCTAGGATTATCATATTATTGTGTCGAAGTGCTGGTTGGACAATATTTTCAACAAATCTGTGTATGAACTGTGTCGCGGGTCCAGGTGGCCGATAGATCAGAAAACATGCAGAGCGTGATCTTCTACTGTGGTCAAGGTGGAAAAGATGACTTCACAGTTTACAATGTCCACTGCCCTTATGGTGCATTTTGAAGACAGTTTATAAATTATTGCTATCCCTTCTCCTCTTTTTATAGCGCGGTCCTGCCTTAGTATTCCATAGCCTTGAGGTAGGAATCTAGGATGTCAGGAGTAGAAGACTTATTATGCCAGGTTTCTGTTAGAAACATGGGGTCGGGCTGTTTTTCCATGAGGCATTCATAAATTTCGATTTTGTGTTTGCTTAGTGATCAACAGTTAATTAGTATGGACTGTAATTTATGCTCACTCGTGGGCGTCAACTTTATAGATTGCGGGTTGAAGTTGCAGTGTGGGCAGCTAAGCAAGTCGGCATCTACAGTTAGCTCGTGCTGGCATGCTTCAGGGGTCTTGGGAGCTAGGTGCTAAATGTAGGTAATAGCAAATTACCGAATGGTAAATACCGAATTTTACCGATTCGGTATTTACTAATCGGTAATTACTATGTAGGAAAAAAAATCGGTAAAAATACCGAATCGGTAAGATTACCGATTTTGCAAGGGGAACAGGGTGTCACTTTGACACGCTGTTGCACCCCTGATTTTGGCTTGTGTGCCATGTGACACACAGACATGCCCTTAGGGCATGTCTGTGTGCCACATGGCACAGGTGTACATGCACAGATGTGCATGTACACTGGAATTCGTTATATACCATGCAATTGTACTACATGGTAAATACCGAATCGGTAATGGCCTGTGGCACTGTTTGAAGTGCCACCTACATCTGTATTTACCGATTCGGTAAATTTACCGATACGGTATTTTACAGAATCGGTTAATTTACCGAATCGGTAAATATACCGATTCTGTAAATATGAGCCCACCTACATGTCAATTCCCAAATACCGGTCGGTAACGGCCGAAATCGGCCGTTACCGACCGGTAATTGGCAAGTTACATCTGGCCCCTAGTCTCTTAATTGTTAAGTGGCGTATTTTAGTGATTGATACGTAGTGAAAGTGGCAGGGGCCCTGGCCCTGGCCCCGGCTGGACATGGACGGGCTCAGACGGGCTTGCCTTTGGCACGCCAGCGGCATTTCTGCACCGTGGCCATCCTGAAGTAGACCGCCTCCAGGTGCATGGCCAGTTCCAGCCAATCCAGAGGCTGCAGGGCGTTGAGTGAGTACACGCATCACGCCCTGCAGTTGGTGGCTCAGCAGGTAAGACCGATCACAGGGAGCTAGTGTGCAAACAGCAGCAATACAGGTAAAAAACCAGACAGCGGAACCAGGCGTCTCCTGCACCGAGGTACGACAAAGATAGTAAAGTTAAAAACAGATAAGGAGGGAACCAGGGACCTCCCACAATATGTGGAACAAAGAAATCAAATAGTTAAAACACTCCTGTCAGAGTGATTAGACACTCAGATGGGAGTGAAAACGCCTACGCCTCCGGGGAGTGGCCAGTTCCAGCCAATCCAGAGGCAGCAGGGCGTGAAGTGAGTACACTCACTGCACCCTGCAGTTGGTGGCTCAGCAGGTAAGACCGATCGCAGGGAGGTAGTGTGCAAACAGGAGCAATAAAGTTTAAAGAAGGACAGGAATGCAGAGCCAGGCAACTCCTGCACCGAGGTGCTACAAGGAATGTAAAGTTAAAAACAGATAATAAGGGAGCCAGGCACCTCCCCCAATAGGTGCTACAAGGAAACCATGCAGCAGGGCAACAAGCAGAAAAGCAGTCCAGGTGAGTCCTTTACACAGTCCTTCTGCCAGCCACTTGTGAACAGATAGCAATCCGATGAGTCAGGTACTCTGAGTCTAATGACTGCACTTTCTTTATCTCATCTCTTCAGCACCTACCACTTAAACATAGTGGGCCACACTGCCTGGTAGTGTACAGCCTTCAGAGGCATGTTTTCCTTCATTTCTATTTCAGGCCAGGAGCACAGTGTGGGGCAATAAAAGGGAGGGGGGGGGTCTGTTTCACACAGAGAATGAATGGTATTATTACCTTAATGGAAATGAAAGATATGTGGCAATTTCCAGCCCCTTGCAGGTGTGAAAGTCATCCTGTCAGCATCATTGAAATAAAGGGCACACATGACCTGCTAGGCCTCACAACAAATCAGAAACAGGGAAGCAACAGTAGAATTACGTAACTCACATTATTAATATAAGAATATCTTCACTGGCCAATAGAATTAGCTTTGGGAACAAATGTATGTGCAATTGTGTAGACAGTGCCCTGCGACTGAAGCACACCTGCACAATTTCTTACTGTATTTGTACTTGTACTGACAGTGTCACCACTGATACCCAACTCACCTATCTATCTCATACCAAGGATGCATGGTAGGGTTGGTGGGCAGTTTTTGATATATGGGGTCTACTCCATAAAAAAAGAATTGCAGGGAATTTCAAACTTTAGGCCAAAGTAGCAGAGTTGGAAAAATTCTCCAATGCAGCTGAATGGAGACTTTTTTCAACGTAGCTACTTTGGCCTTAAGTTTGACTTTCCTGTCTCAATTTCCTGCAATTCTCTCTTTATTGAGTAGACCCTATAACCTGCAGTATGATAAGTAGGCGGAGTTAAATTATGCTAATTATGTCGGTTGGGTAGAGCTTTGGGGGCAGTGGGTGTGGTCAATTTTCCAGTAAGTAATTGACAGCGGTACTGCAAAGTGTCCCTGTAAATGTTTTCAAATGTTGGCAACTAAGCCTACCTCCTCTCAGGACATACTTAATAGCAGCTGTCACATGGGAGCACGCTATGGGTGTGCCAGGCTGTGCCTGATCCTCCGTGCTCAGCGCCAAAAACCCTAGTCCATTTGCCCCCCAACAATACTCAACTGCACTTCTCCGGTCTCTCAACACGGTGCGCATCTCCCTCTGCTGCTGCTACGCTGCGCCTTCACCTGCACCCATTGCGATTCTCCTGCAGTTACCTACTCACACACCCCATGCAAGCACCAACAACACCCCTAGCCCACTCCACAGCAAACCCACATGGCAACACTCACTCGCATGCATGCTGCTCAATACACAATCTTTCAGCAAACACGCAACCGAAATCTGGGACCGGCTGAGTAGCAATGCACTGCTCCTCCTCTTCCTCACAGGAAGCTGCTCCACTCCACTTCAGCACCTGACATTGTGCGGCACAACAGAACCACCCACACAAGCCAGGAGGAGAAATTGCAGTCATCTACAAGTACACCTAGTGGACTTGATTACAATTAAACCTTCATTCCTGTTAACAGTCCAAGAACTGTGCTAAACCCTAAATCTAAAATCTTACTTCATTATTCTAATGATTTTTACTCAAAGCATTGTTACCTCACCTTGGGCTAGATGTAGGTAAATCTTTTTTACCGATTCTAAAATACCGAATTTTACAGATTCAGTATTTTAGAATCGGTAAATCAGATGTAGGTAATAATTCGGTATTTTTTACCGAATCGGTAGGAATCGGTAATTACCGAATCGGTATTTACCGATTCGATATTTGCCATTGATTCCTATGGGCCTGGAGGCCCATAGGAATGAATGTCAATTACCGACTCGGTAATTACCTATTCGGTAAATACCGAATAATTCAAGGGTGGCAGGGTGTCACTTTGACACCCTGTTGCACCCCTGATTAGTGCTTGTGTGCCATATGGCACACATACATGCCCTTAGGGCATGTATGTGTGCCACATGGCACAGGTGTACATGCACAGATTTGCATATACACAGGTATTCGTTATTTACCACCAACTAATAGTTGGTGGTAAATAACGAATCCTTAAAGCCCTGTGGCACTGTTTACAGTGCTTCCTACATCTCAAAATACAGATTTGGTAATTTTAACGATTCAGTAATTTTACCGAATCGGTAAATTTACCGAATCTGTATTTTGAGATGCACTACATCTCAGTATCCAAATACCGGTCTGTAACGGCCGAAAATCGGTATTTTCGGCCGTTATCAACCGATATTTGGATACCTACATCTGGCCCCAAGTTTTTTAATGTTGCCTTGAAATTCTCAATTTGAATAAGAGGTTTGTTTTGACTATTTACAGGCACTGGATGGATCTATAAGGAAAAACTCTACTTCGGTCTTAAGCTAAAGAAGGTCCACGCATATTTAAATTCTTACCTACAGTGCCTGATGAACAAGATAATGAGATCACTGACAAGTCCAAAGAAGCAGAACTATGCTTACAAACCAGTTTTCCAATATCAGTTAACATTGTGATGAGTCGTCATACATTTTACACTGAACACACCAAAGCCTAATTAATCAATTAAGGATTTATTTTGTGGCTAGATTACGAGAAATAGCTGACGAGTGTCAATTTGGTCAAATGACAGAGGAGTGAATAATAGACCAACTAATCATCCAGTACTATAATAAGAAAATAAAAAAATAACGTTGGACCACAAGTGATCTCTGGCTTAATGATGCCATGCCTGTAGCCATGATATGTGCATGAAGGAACTGCAACGATTAGAGCTCAAAAATAGAGCAGATGTAGCTTAAATGTGGGATAATTTGCATCACATTAATGTTGTGGGGAGGAAAACAGTTTTTGGTTTTCAAAACGTGAAGAACAAAAGAGGAAATTCCAGGCCAGGTTCATTAAACTATGCTGGAAAAATGTCCGCAGCTTTGTGTCACCTCTGTGGAAGACACTTTCATCTGGCAGATTCAAGAAATTGCTATGCTATAGGCAAAGAATGCCAGAAGTCTGGTAAAAAAAGTACATTTCTCCACAATGTACAAGGCTGTGAAAAAAGTATGTGTTTTTGGTGGTGGATGAGGCAAAGGAGGATGAGGGATACAAAGTATTGATGGTTAATACCAGCAACATCAATGAACATGATGGTGAGATGAGGAGGAAAATCTGTCTGTGTGCCATTTTTAACAACAATGTTTAAGATGTCTCTTTGGTGCTGGACCTGGGATCCTTATTTTCCATATTACTGAAGCAGATTTTTGATTCCACCTGGCCTGATGTTGGTCTCAGTTCAACAGATTTCATTCTGAAAGACTACCAAGGAGCAAAAATAGGATTGAACAACTGAATTCCAAGGCCTAAAGATTGTGGGAAAGGTCTACTGGGCAAATTCTGGATCACAGATACTAGGTTGGTTGTACCATATGATTGCCAATCCAAGGGTTGTGAATCAAGTGATGGTAGTCAAGAAAGATGTAAAACTGCACACTGTTTTGAGGGTAGTTTGGGTGTGGCCAGTGAATATATGTGTATAAGATAGTTGTGTTGCACAGAAAGGTGCTGTACCTGTCTGACATGTCCAATAAAAGTTCTCATGGTGGTCCAAACAAGGTTCAATGCAATTTTGGATCAGTTGATTGATGACAAAATAATCAAAGCTGTGGAAGCTGCTGATTGAATCTCTCCTGCGGTGGTAATGTAGAAGGCTGATGGCTCATTGAGGGTGTGTGTGGACTTACACATTCTCAAAAGAAACATTGTCACATATGTTTTCGTCTTTCAAATATTAATGAGCATATTTTGTTGTTGTCTGTGGGTAAGTATTTCTGAAACTAGATTTGAAGAGTGCCTACCATCAGCTCATGCTACATCCATATTCCGGGGACCTCATGGCCTTTATTATGTCTAAGGGGGTGTTTTGATTCAATCATTTGCCACATGGATTGTCATCTGTGGCAAGCATTTTTCAAAGACTGATATCAAGTATTTTTTTTGTGTTTTTCCAAGATTATATATTAGAATTATATATTAATCTTTGGAGACTCTTTTTCTTCTCACAACGTAGCTTTGTGGAAGGTCTTGCTTTGTATTTCTAATTCAGGGATGACCTTACGTAAAGAAAAGTGTACGTTTTGATACAGGAAGTTGAGGTGTTTGTGATATCTCATCTCAGGACAGGGAGTGAAGCTCGAGTGGAACCTGGTGAGTGCTGTGTTTTGAAGGTGAGGTACCAGATGATAGTGATAAACTGCATTTGTTCATGGGACTGTTGGAATATTATTCTAAATGTGTACAGGGTATTGCCCATAAATCAGGAGGTTTGAAAATATTGTTATGGGAACTACTTCATTTGGAGGGAAACCTCAGCAAAAAGCCTTTCTTGAGTTAAAAGACAACATTGCCAGTGCATCTTCTGGTCCTGTTTCAGGTTGGTCTTAAACCTATACTGACGGTGGATACCAGTGATGTTAGAATCGGAGCTGTTCTGTCTCCGGTACATTCTGGTTCTGAGAAAGCTTGCGTTTGCTTCTCGTTCACTGACTGAAGCTGTGAGAAACTATTCTGTCATCGGGCGAAAGGCACTAGCTGCTGCATGGATGACAAAGTATTTTTGTACATTTATTTGGGGAACCAAGGTGATTTTGAGAGTTGATCAAAAGCCTTTGCTCCAGGACCTCGGGCCTTTTTGTATAAAAAAATTGTTCTGGACGTTTAGCGAGACTGGTATTAAAATTTGAAGAGTATCACAGCGCTGTGCAAATTGGTCGCAGATTGGAACAATAAGGTGGCAGAATGTTTGTCCCATTTGTCAGATAGGGCAGTGGATAAAAGTGGGTTTGAAACTGAGCAGGTGGCAGCAAGTGTATTGGATGCTACGGAAGCTTTAGAGTGTTTGGCTCAAAGATGATTGGATGGTGGGAATGGATGAAGGTAATACTCTGAAGGCTGTGGTTACATTGATAAAAGGGGGAGTCAGACGTGCGAGTATGCTACCTGAAGGTGTGAGACCATTTAGTTAATTAGTTGAAAATTTATATTTGTGTGGACATAAAGTGGTGATGACGGGTGAGAGGTTGTTACTGCCATTTGGGGTAAGACGTAAGCGGATTCATCTGGTATATGAAGGTCTTATAAGACAGACGTTGAGTTAAAAGATTGAAAGGAAAGTTTAAGTGGCCAGCATTGACTGGAAAGGTGGAAAAGTAGGTGGAGTAATGTGACGTGTGTTTTAATTCCGAGAAATGACTGAAGTTAGGTTCGGGAACCAGAAAGCACACATGAGCAGCATGTGTGTGCGTTTGTGAGGTGAGTTTGGTGGGTAGTTTGTTGAGTGTGTTTAGACTTTATTGGCCCCTTTGCTTAATTACTTGAATAGCTGGGTTGAAGTGGTATTTATGAGGAATGTTACCACGCGGCAACTATCGCAATGTAAAAGAATGCTGTCAATTGTTTTCCATTCATGTTGAGTTTTGAATGTGTTAGTGGTAGTTGCTGAGTGGTGGCTGGCCTTAGGTGTCACAGGGTTGCTGCTGAATAAACACTAACTCCATGCAAGTCTTTCTTGTTCCCTGCATCCGAATTACTACATATTTCTCTCTTTGTGCCCATGGTACATTTTCCGGAGACAGTCACCTTAGCCTCTAACTCCATTGTGTCTGTAACTTTGCCGGTAGCACTCCACTCAACAGAAGGACTTGGTTACTCCACTCGAAGGAGATTCCTAACCTCTTGATCTGTTGGTCACTTAAGAATGTTTTGCACATAGACGACAACCTGGGGGATGGTTCCTACTCAGACAAGTGAGAATGTCTGATTTCCTAAGGCTTGAACAAGCCTCAGGCAACTTCTAGGCTTTGAGGAGGGATTCCCTAGCTCGCTCAAAGTGTTTCCCTGGCATTCATAATGGGATGCAAGTCCCAGACTTCATCCTGCCCATTGGTGTGGTTTGATGGAGTAAAAAGGCTAATTCCTCCTCTGTATCTCTGACTTTTATCTACCTTGTCCATGAACTCAGCCCAGAGCTTTCTGCCTTAATCCCAGGCTCTATAGCCAGAGGGGCGTCCCACCGGAACCATCATGGTGGGTGCCATCAAAGTGCTCACTGATCTTCTGAAGTTGTCTCAGACGTGTACTCAATGGTTTCAACAGACGTCTTCATGGTCCTATGTAGCACTAAGGTAACATCTGGGTCCACGCCAAATGAATCCTGTCCCACTTCCAGCAGTCTGCCTCCATGAGGTAGCCATGCTCCTCACCAAGGGAACATCTGGGTCCATGCCATGGGAATCCTGTTCCTCCTTCCTGCAGTCTGCCTCTATGTGGCAGCCATGGTCCTCAGCTGCCTTGTCAGATAGAGTTTACAAAAACTGTCAACCAGATGTGTACCAGCCCGCCTGTCAATTACTTCCCAACTGTTGTATGGTAATTGTTCACTTAAGTATTTAAGTGAGACAATCCCTACTGAAGGCTTCAGGAACACACCTGGAGTCCGAACATGGTCATCTGATACAAGATGGCCGGACACGTTGGATACAGAAATGGAATAAGACTACTGTGCATCTCTGCACCACCTCTCAGAGTTGTCTGTACATGGAGGCAGCCCTCTCTCCCTGCTATGCTCCCTCTCCCTCCCGCTCAGTGCCCAATGTTTTTTTCCCTGACATTACTGATGAAGGTGCTGGTCAGTAAATGGGGCAGATTCCTGCCCCTGCAGGTGGAAATCTGACCCTCACTGGAATAGGCAGCAAAACAGGCGAAGTTCCAAGCTTCCCTTTATCATAGACAAAATAGTCCCAATCACTGCAGATAACCAACTGATAGGAATGCATTCTTCAACAAAGAACCAATATTGTAAAAGGTAAAACAATATGTATCTTGGCTGCTGCAAGTAGCAAAGAATGAGGCTGTACTGAGATTGTGAGGCCATATTTTGTACTATTATTGTATTGATCAGTTGACTTTAACCATGTTTATTTGTGACTTCACCCCATGAGTCAATGGATATTGTATTTTGTTTTATTCTGTTTGCTTTAAGTACTATAGGTGTCATGTTGTCTCCAGCTTACAGTAGGAACTATGTTTGTTTGGAGAACATAAACGTCGGGCTTTGTGCCAGACTGTTTCCATGCCCTCCTTCGGGATATGTTGGCCTATGTGCCAGCTAGCTCACAGTGCCCCCATCAGAGTCCGGGAAAACGTTACGAACATGACAACTCCGATCCCCTCAGAAATCGTGCAATACATCTACAACCCTTTCGCTCAGTCCCTCGGCTCTCTCAGAGAGGTATACACAGAATACACAAAAAGGTGTTTTCAATATTTATTGAACTGTTGTCATTCTTGCATAAAATATATGTGCCGCGATGATCAATCGAAGCAGTTAAAAGTTCTGATTAGTACAAGGACAGTGGAAAGAATGAACAACTGTTGGCTAACATGATACAAAACAGACGCATTGTTCTGCACAATCACAGATCGAACAATATTGTCCAAAGTGTAAATACGAGAAGACAAAGTATTAATACTGGGTCGACCACATCTAAAACTTTACACAAGTTGTCTTCATCCAGTTGTCGCAATATGAAAGCTGCCTCCATTTGGGACAGCTTCCAGATTTCATTATATGCTGCATATGCAAAACGTTTCCGCGAGGGGACCTTTGGCCTAAAAGTAAATCTGCCAGATCAATGTCACGAGATATACGTGAGAGATGTTGTTTCACGGACGACAAAGTTGACTATCCCAACCATTCTCTGACATAATATACCAACAGAATAGGTGGTAATCGAATGTGGGAAACGAGGATCTGGTCTACTGAGAGTAAATACATTGGATGAATTTGAAAAACGCAACTGGCAAGCATTACTACTGAGGGGCCATATTAACCATCCCAAGGTATTAATAGTGAATGAATTAATGGGCGAACACCCATTAGAACGGTGCAAGCGCATCACGGGTGCATTACATCGCACATTTCATATCGCGGAAATGTTTACAACGCATGCTGTTGCA
Organism: Lissotriton helveticus; assembly: GCF_964261635.1. Lineage (NCBI taxonomy): Eukaryota > Metazoa > Chordata > Amphibia > Caudata > Salamandridae > Lissotriton > Lissotriton helveticus. The sequence continues at coordinate 15,482,780 of NC_136065.1, read as the reverse complement.
TCGCGCATGCTTACATCGCGGAAATGTTTACAGCGCATGCTGTTACATCGCAAATTTATTGGAACTACATCGTGCAGTGGATGACGTGGTTTGTGCCAGCTTTAAGTGCTACATTTTTGCGCCTCAGGTTGGTAAAACTAAAAGAAAATCTGTATATATGGAAGTTTCTAGTCTACAAAAAGAGGGTGAAAAAAGTCTGTATGAGCGACCCTTGACCCCACCAGGTAGGTCGCTCCCCCTCAGCACAGCACCGCCTGTGCCTCCCTGCCCCACCTCCCTGCCCCAGCTTCCCCTGCTGAGGACGTTCGAGGCCCTCCACCACCCGCAGGCTACCACCTGCGCCTCATCCCTGGTGGCCAGTGGTAGGCCCTAGGTAGGTTTGTTCATCCTCCGCTTTATGGCTTTTGTTGTATTGCCTGTATTTTCATTGTTGTGTCTTTGACTGCTGTTGTCTGTCTTCCCCCGCTGTCTGTATGTGGTCCGTGTCCCTTGTTCTTCCCTCTGTTTCCCTCGCTGTCCCTGTGCTCTCTCTGCCCGGTCTTTCCTTCTGTACCCCTCGCTGCCCCTGTGTCCCTGCCCGTTTTTCCCTTCTGTTCCCCTCGCTGCCCCGTGCCTCTCTGCCCGTTCTGCTTTCTGTTCTCAGCTACCTCTGTATTTCTGTATTCTGTATTTTGCCTCTGTGCCACTCGTTTTTTCTGTGCCCTTCTGTCCTCTGTGCCACTCGTTTTTCCCTTGTTTTTGTGCCCCTTTTGCCTTCTGTTCCACTTGTTTTCGTGCCCTTCTGCCCTCTGTTCCTCTCGTTTTTTGTGCCCTTCTGTGCCACTCGTTTTTTGTGCCCTTCTGTCCTCTGTGCCACTCGTTTTCCCCCCATTTTTTGTGCCCTTCTGCCTTCTGTTCCACTCATTTTTTGTGCCCTCTGTTCCACTCGTTTGTTTGTGCCCTCTGTTCCACTCGTTTTTTGTGCCCTTCTGCCCTCTGTGCCACTCATTTTCCCCTCGTTTCTGTGCCTCTTCTCTTTTTCCTCCTGTTACCTTTGTTTTCCCTCACCGCCCTCGCCACTGCGTCCCCTGCAGCCCCGCCCCCCTGACTGCCCACTGCCCATTCGCTGCCCCCGCCTCCCAGCTGCTCCTCTCTCCCACCTCCCATTATATGCCGGCCGCTGCGCCACTGGCGTGCCAAAGGAGCACCTAAGGCAAACCCGTCTGCGCCTGTCCGCGCCTGGACCGCGCCCATCGCCAGAACCCCTGGCCCCTGCACCCAACACGACGACTGCCGCCACTATGACGCCAGCACTCTGCACGCCATAAACTCCGGACGGAGCCACACCTGCTTCAAGGCCACCCCGAAATGCACACACGACCCCTTCACCGTCCGGAACTGCAGCTACACCAGCCTCAGAGCCGATGAACCACCCGCCAAGAAAGATCCCAACCACCGCCGATGCATACTACTGAACACCCACTCCGCACGCAAGCATGCTGTCGAGCTCTGGGACCTGCTCGACACAACATCCCCAAGCCCTGTGCGACTCCCTCACCACCTTCTTCCACCGCAAGATAGCAGACATCCACGACAGCTTCAACACCCAGACAGCCCCAACAGACAGCAACACAACAGACCCTCCACACACCATCGATCACGACCCCCTGCTAGCCTGTGCCAGCATGAGCATCGATGACACCATCAAGACCATGTGCACAATCCACTCCGGCTCTCCGTCAGACCCATTCCCGCACCACGTCTTCAACAGAGCAAGCAGCTCCATCGCACCCCACCTGCGCAACGTCATCAATCTCTCCCTCAAGACCGTGACCTTCCCATAGATCTGGAAACACGCCGAGATCAACGCCCTGCTCAAAAAACCTAAGGCAGACCAAAGAGACCTCAAGAACTTCCGGCTCATCTCTCTGCTCCCCTTCCCGGCCAAGGTCATTAAGTAAACCGTCAACAGAAAGCTAACCCGATACCTAAAAGAAAACAGAATACTGGACCCTTCCCAGTCAGGGTTCCGCAGCAACCACAGCACTGAGACTGCTCTCATCGCTGCCACCGACGACATCAGGACCCTGCTGGACAATGGTGAGACCGCAGCACTCATCCTCCTAGACCTCTCTGCCGCCTTCGACACCGACTGCCACCGCACACTACACGCACGCCTCCAAGCCGCAGGGATCCAAGACAAGGCTCTGGATTGGACCACCTCCTTCTTCTCCAGCAGAACCCAGAGCGTCCGCCTCCCCCATTCCATTCCAAAGCCTCCAAGATCATCTGCGGCGCACCCCAGGAATCCTCCCTCAGCCCGATGCTGTTCAACATTTACATGGCCCTCCTTGCACACGTAGCCCGACAGCACGACCTCAACATAATCTCCTACGCCGACGACACTCAGCTGATCCTCTCCCTCACCAAGGACCCCATCACTGCCAAAGCCAACCTCCACGAAGGAATAAAGGCCGTCGCCAACTAGATGAAGACCAGCCGTCTGAAGCTGAACTCGGACAAGACGGAGGTCCTCATCCTCGGCTCCAACCTTCAGCCTGGGACGACTCCTGGTGGCCGACGGCCCTGGGGGCAGCCCCGACACCCACCGACCACGCATGCAACCTGGGAATCATCCTCAACTCAACGCTCTCAATGACCAAGCAAGTCAACACCATCTCCTCCTCTTGCTTCAACACCCTCCGCATGCTCCGCAAGATCTACAGATGGATCCCGACAGATACAAGAAAGACAGTCACCCAGGCCCTCGTCAGCAGCAGACTCGACTACGGAAACGCCCTCTACGCAGGAGCCCCGACCAAGCTCATCAAACGACTGCAACGCATCCAAAACGCTTCAGCACGACTGATCCTCGACGTCCCAATCCACGGCCACAGCACCCCCCACCTGAGAAACCTGCACTTGCTCCCCGTCAACAAGAGGCTATCCTTCAAGCTCCTCACCCACGCACACAAGGCACTCCACAAGACCGGCCCAGCCTACCTCAACAGACGCTCTCCTTCTACAGCCCCAACCGCCAGGTATGCTCCACCGATCTCTCACTCGCCACCGTCCCGCGCATCTGAAGAACAATCACCGGTGGGAGATCCTTCTGCCACCTCGCCACCAAGACATGGAACACCCTCCCACTGAGCCTACGACAGACCCAAGACCTGCTGACCTTCAGGAGGATACTCAAGACCTGGCAGTTCGGTCAGTACCCCCCCCCCCCCCAGCGCCTTGAGACCCTCGCGGGTATGTAGTGCGCTTTACAAATGATTGATTGATTGATTGTATGGTCACTGACATGCATATTTGGCGTGACACAGTTTGTGGAGGCTTGTGTTTTTTTATTATCCTGGCCAAGTATTCGCTGCATGGGTCTGATGAATGTTGCTGTTGCAGATTGAGTCACATGAAGTCACTTTTTTAAGTTGGTGGCAACTGCCATAGCCAGAGGACTACCTCCTTTTCCATTGGCCAGATAGAGGGAGCAGGAGCGCAGCACAGTGCCGTATTCACTGTACGGCAAAAAGACCATTACGGAGGTCTGAGCTGGTTGCACTGTATGCACAGTATGCTGATGCCGTGGTGTGACAGTAGTGTCTGCAGGGAGAGTGAGAGACTCAGATGTTGGGCAAGCAGGGAGCGCTAAAGAATGGGGCCCAAAGAGGGCCCAGTAGCCCTCCCTTAGGGCTACACATCCGCTCTGCTGCTCCTCACACTTGCAGCCCTCCAGCCCGGGTTCAAATTGCCCCAACCACTAGGCTAACTGCTTCCGCCTCCCAGGCCTGGTGCCACTGGGCCTAATACACTGCAAGCCAGATGCATTCTCACCACTCTCTCACTGTGTGGCTTTTTGGTCACGATTGGTCTCTCTATGGTCTCCTTATGCCACTGTGTCACTCATACACTGGTTGGCTCCCTTAAGGTAAGGCACATATTTTTTAATTACCAAAATAAGGGACGGGAGAGGTACATTGTGTCATTCATTGGTAGCCTACGTTAATTACCCAAAAAAGCGACGGGAGAGGTACATATTCATTTTTAAGGGGGGGGGGGAGAGGTACATTGTGTCGTTCTTTGGTTGTGGAAATTAATTAGCAAGAAAAGGGACCTGGTTGCCTGCGTTATAGTGAACAAAAAAAGCAACAGGAACATATCAAATATTGATATATAATGATTGATCAATAGGGGGAGGTAATATGCCATGTCTGATTTTCAACTAGTTATTGCTAATTGCTAATAGGGGGAGGTAATATGTAACGTCTAATTTTCAACTAGTTGTTGCTAATTGCTTCATGCAAGGAAATGCTAGAACAATGTTTAGATTACACAATGTTTGTTTTACATGTGGACAGGAAATGCAAGACTAATGTTTACAATAATATATGTTTTATTTTAGATTACAAAATGTTTTATTTATATGTGGCTGTTAATGAAAAGGGACCTGGTTGCCTGCGTTAAATTAACAATAAAAGGAATGGAAGCATGGCAAATATAGATATATAACGATAGATCAATAGGGGGAGGTATTATGCCACGTCTGATTTTCAACTAGCTATTGCTAATTGCTTCATGCAAGTAGATGTTAGAAAAATGTTTAGATTACAAAAATGCCACAACTTGTTAGCCTTTGCTTTATTTACATTATGATTACACTGGTTACACCTTAGAAGCAAATGCTACAGAAATTTTTACACATATTGCGGACATTGTCTGGTTACGAAGAGTGTGACGAAGACTGGGCAAACACGATTAGGAGCATGTTGGGTTTTGTGGCATACTTGGGAGGGGGGTTTCATTACAACATTGATTTTTGGTTTCAAAGGAGTTTGATGAAATCATGGATTTATGTGCAATCTTGGAGGGGGAGCGTAAACATACACTGCAATTAACATTTCACAGTTTCTTCATTTCTCGGGCAATCCCGTTTTTACTTTTAACCATACCCAGGTACAGCTACTAAAATATGAACCCGCCACACAAGACCTGGTTTCGCGGTAGCCGCATTCCAGGGAGTTTACGAGCACCATAGGCTTTGGAATGACGTACAATTTATCAGTGTGCGATCTAATGGGTTTCGCAATAGGGTAAACGGCATTGGCATTGAAACGCCATGCTTTGGGAAAACTTGCGATGTTACAGTCTTTGCGATGTGGGAACCGTGTTGTAAAAGCATGCGTTGAAAACGTGTGCGATGTACTATCATACATCCGAATTAAGGGTACCATTGTGGACCATACCATGTAAATCCTCAAGAGAATAACTTGTATATTGCTGCCAGTCTTCATAAGCTTCTAAGGACGGGAATGAAAGAGAGTTTCCATTTTTAGCAGTAGCTAAACCAAAACATGTAGTTTGTTGCACTGTCTGATTCTGGAATTTCAGCAGTGATGGTATCAAACATGCACAATGCAATAATTCAGTTTCCTGCACCTGCCAATTTTTTTTACCCCATATTGATTTTAAATCTATCGTGTCTTTCCAATAATCATAACCCGTTAAGGATAAATCGGTTATGAAAGTCGAAGAATATACCAATTTAGTATGTGTAAGCATGAATTTTGTGTGTGTTTGCGCACTTAATTTATAAAAAAAAGGACCTGGGGTCAGACAGATTATAGCCTGAAAATAAACAAACTTATTTTTCTGAGTCTGGGAACTACCTCGAAATGGAACAGGACAATGTTGGACTGAGTTGCACTTATGCAAAAAAATGATGACCATAATGCTGGCAACACCATAATTGGCAGAATGTAAATAAAAATCTTCAGTTTCAAAAGCAGCATAATATTTTAAATCTGAAAACAACAAATGTATGGCATTAACATCCCAGTCGTTGAAATGCATCCCAGGTGTGATGACGCCAGCTAATGAAACATGAAAGACGTATGGCATGAGAATCGTTTCAGTCGCGTCTTAGATTTTAAATGGATCTTTATCCCAAACAATGCTATCAACTACTAGAATTGCTGAAATGTTAAAGTAGGTATGATCCCTTTTCATTTTATAAGAGGACATTAGTGGGGCCAAAAACTCCATCAACCAAATAGACAGCAGAGTGTTCTGGTAAATAATGGCAATTAATCAAAAGGAAAAAAACTGTCACAAACCCAATCCACATGAAGAGGAATACCATAGTCAGCACCGTCCAAATGTAGGTCCAAGGCAGAACCGGATAAGTTTTCCGGAAAAGGGAAAAGAAAATGCAAATACAACTGAGGGATTCCTCTAAAGTAGAATTAGATAAAGAAGACGAAGTTAAAGAAAAGTTGTCTCTCTCCATGTAATAACCACTAGTTCCTAGTCAAAACAATGGGGGGCGATCAGTGTAAAAAGATGACTGCAGAGCAGTATCAGGGATGTCCACAGCAAGCTCCTAAGGCGGGGAGGCATATTCATGAGGTTTAGTAGTTAAAGGTGAAGACAAAATTGGTAGCACATCCACTGAGGTCTCCACTTTGCACTCCTGATGCAAAGGAGCCGCAGTGGAGGACATCGTTGGAAATGAAACATCCCTCTGTGGGACGTTTTTAGGCACACTATTCAGTATCGGGCAAATGGTGTAACTTGACATGTTCAATGGTAATTTATCAATTCTCTTTGCGTCCCGGTAGTGGAGACTAAATTACAGTAGGTGTACCCTTTAATCCAAGAACTGGGAATGGAGCACAGTAGGAGGGACCAAACTCTTTTGTTCTCTATCTTCTCCTGGACCAGATCTCAAACTTTAAGATGCCTCCCTATGACTGGGATCAGCACCACTGTGTCTTCGGACGAGGGCAACTCAGCTTTTGCAAGAGTGTCTTGAGTCTTTTGTAGATCCTGTAACATAGCACAATGGTTATCTACGTCAAATGTTGTGGCCTCCGCCGCAATGTCTAGACCATCAAGGTCTGGCACAAACATTTTGATGCCAAAGAGCATTTTGTAGGGGGTCTACCCACCCAGAGATCTTCTTGGGAGATTATTTAGTGCACGTTGAACCCCATACAAATGTGTCAGTCAACCCCTGCCAGTACCTAAGACTCTAACTGTCAAAGATTGCTTTAAGTCACGGTTCATTCGCTCCACTACCAAATTGCCCTCAGGCCTGTATGGAGATGAACATCGCAATAGCACCCCCAGCGACCTCACCACATCCTTTTAAGCCTTAGAGGCGAAAGCCGGACCTGGGTCAGAATGGAGGGTACCACAAGCAAATGTTCTGATAAAGACTAGCAAATCTCTAATGACATTTCAAGCATCAGCACAACGTTGAGGCCAAACCCAAAGATTTCTACTCGAGCGGCAGCTTTCTTAACGCGGACTGGTAGTTTCTCATCGCATTTGTTTCTGACAATGTTATTTATCAACACAGAGCTGTGGGTGTTCTGTACAGCAAATGTACGAACATGACTGTTCAAATTTCTCTAATCCAAAGTTATGCGATATGAACCATCCAGTTCCGATATCGGAAAAAGAGGATTATTCATGGATGAAACAGAGGGTTCAATAAGACCCTGATATTCCAATGGGGCCAAAATGTCACTAACGGATGCTTTCGCCTCTCATTTGATTGGATATTGTAGCTGTGGCATTGATTGCAAAGGGATCTCATGTGTTGGTGAATCTCAATCCCAGCCCACCTGATTAAGATACACAGTCGACGCAAGGGCTAATGCCCATTCCGATACGAAAGCCTGTTTGGCCTCTTCAGAGACATAATGTGAAAAGCTTTGAAGTATCACGTCCTCACCTTGGGAAGAAGCCAAAACAAATGGAGGAGGCCAATTCGCCTCCTCCAACAAAATGTCGTATAACGAGGTAAGGTTGTCTCAAAAGACACCCTTGATTGTACGTTGTATGTCACCTTCAATCAGCTGTTCCCACTGTAATGAATGAGTCAGTTGCTCTCGCCTCCAGAAAAGGACGGAGTACCTCCCGTACTTTGGTAACTTCCTCTGCGCTGTTGAGGAGCATCACAGCCCATCTCCCATCGAGGAGCAGGGTTCTCACCATCTGAGGCATATTTTGCTGTTAAAGGAGCAACTTTTTTCTTCCGAAATGGGACACGATATAGAGGTTGTCCCCCCGGTTTGGCTTTTATGTCAAACTGGCATGGCGGATCACGTCAGTGTTGTATGGTCTCGCCTTGTCTACGATCTTGTTGCTCCCTTCCACCAAACTGTTGATCCGACGAGTCCTGTAAAGAACAAGGAGGGTGAGGATCCTGACACCTCTCTGGTGTCTTAATCTTAGAGTGGTCACATAAATCATACCTATGCTCGAGCATCAGGTGTTGGTGAACCAGCACACAAACCTTGCTTCTGCTGTTGCTGTTGTTGTTTATTCTTATTCCAAATCTTTTTAGGAAAGAATGACGCCCCTCCTTCTCAAGAGGAAGTATATTTTGCGGTTGAGTGAAAGGTCTAATTCCCAAATTATTGCGCCCTAATGATTTATACACTTTAGCTATATTCTTAGGCAGCTCACATTGTTTATCTACGTCTGCTATTGCCTCAAGGCACTGACTCACCTGCAGGCTTACTTTTTCCCCCTTGACGTAAGCCAGAATCATATCGGAGACTATAGGGAATACCCCAACCAGTCTCATTCCCAACTCCAGGGCGGCCTCCTGAACTTTTTTAAGAACTGTTGAAGGCATAGTCATGTAGGGGGTGCCAAAGCATAGGGAATACACCGCTGCAAACCCCTTCCCCCAAGTGGTGCAATCTGCTACATTGGGAATTATGCCTTTGGTAAGCTCATTGTAAATATCCTGTGTTTATCCACAGGAGTAGTATTGGGAAATACAGCTTCGAGCTGCTCAAATTTCTCTGCTAACCAGAACCGTAATTCATCCCTATGTTGAGGACGCTTCCCTGTCACTGAATTAATCATGATTGGGCTTATTACCATGCCTCCATGTCCTGGTTGGTGTGGAAGGGCTCCAGCCGGAACCGCTTGGACAGTGCGAGGCATATATTGTATCACACTTCTGTGTATATGGATTAAGGACTCATGCAATTGACGGAGCTCTGCGTGTGTAACACCCCGATAATGTGGGTGTGGTGTAAATCCCCGCAAAATGGGCCATGTTGCCCCATTGACCGATAAGGGGCCTAAACGGACCACTGTAACAGGGTGAGGTAGGGCGCCATTAAAACATATGGTGTGCTCCTAAGCTGACAACAGAACTTCAGGTAACAGATAAGGTCGATAAGTCCGGGGAACCGCGACATGTTCATATTCATGAAAGAAATTATCATTCCCATCCACCGCCGGAAACGTAACCCAAGAGTAAAAAACCTCAAAGCGAAAAGCAGCTTTCGCTTTAACCACAAAGATAATGTCTGCTCCCGCAACCGGGACTCCATGTTAAGTCAAATGAGCAGTTAACGCTGTGCGATTATGAGCAGCAATAGCAATAGCCATTATCTAAAGAGAAAGGAAAACAAGGAAAAGGGTAGTGCAACACTTGGTGATAATAAAGAAAAACACAACCTTTTAAAATTCAAGCTTGAATAACCTACAATTTCTAACATAGGAGGTACATCCCTCGCACCACAGACGTCTCTGGTAATTGGTGATAGGGCATCATGGAGGAGCACAAGCACTACTCAGGGGTCTCGCGATTAAGTACCAGACCAAAGTTGGTGGCGCGATGTTGCAGGGCTTCTGCACATATACAGAACTATGCACAGAATTATGGGACCTTGGTGCATAGGGGCTGTGCCTTCCTACCACCTTAGTGTCCACGAGCCCGGGACCGACTAACTATAGTGTCTCACTCGCTCTCCTACTCACAAACAGAGAAGGAAATGATTAGACACCACAGAACACAATACTCAGCAATCGCGGTAACAAGACACACATTTTCGCTCACATTCTCGTACTTGTCCACAATAAGATCTGACAGAGACATCAAGATAGTTTAAAATATTTATTTTAATGTGCTCTAAAATGCAGTATACGTGCCACAACAAGCAGAAAGCTGCATAACACCAATATCGTTAGCATATATATAATAAAGGGATGCGTCATTATACAAAAACTATGGAGAAAGGACTACAGTGCTTATGCTCCCTCCCCTTGGTAAGAAAAGGTATTATTATATAATAGAAGATCTCTGGGCTTTGTCAGCAGACCCTATTTCTCAGGCCATAGATCGTATTTAAACATCACTGGTGCGTATTGCTCTTCTCCCTGGAAAGGTCCCCTTCCAAGTGTGTTTAACCTAAGCATACATCCCCAAAATATCAATGTATGAGTCTCCCATAACAACAACTGCATCGCTATGTTTTGTATAGGTGCTAGGGCCTGACCAGAACAGAATAACCAGGGCATTATTTATCGACCTTGCTCACAATGTTCAGACTAAACTCCAGGAACTGGCAGAGAAAAGCACATTAGAGAGTTCTCATGTGAAGGCATAAACAGAGTCGTGCAAAAATAAAGGCATGTGGTAATGTGCGCAAAAGCAGCATCATAGCTACCGGGCTCATGCTAACTTAAAGATGTTGACAATGTCTCTAGTGGCCACGTGACACTGTAGTGGAGGGTCAACAATTTTGAGGAGGTTCAGGAAAGGTTTTAATGATTAATCTTATTTTACTGTTCTTTCTAAAGATGAGCAAGGGTTGTGTATCTCATTGTGCCTAATGCATACATTACATGGATTCTTTATTGAACATTTTCCACCAGTTTCATCCCAGCAAATGGATCCCTGATGGATATTGCTGTGCTCTAAAAATTAGATAATTAGAGATAAATTATTTCTCTGTCTGGATTTATTAGTTGTTACTCGAGTTTATTCTCAGTTGTTTGTGAGTTTATTACTCATGGTTGTTTGGGTTTATTATCAGTAGTTGAAGGTGCAGGTGTTGTAATTCATGTGACATTTTTACTCACAGCAGTAACTTATAGTTGTAAGTGTGTGAGTTTGTTACTCTTTGCTGTAAATGTCATTGCATAGACCAACCTCCCGGATTGTTCCTGTGTACTGGTGGGTTTGATGACCTGCTCCTTTGTCACACTTTGCTCTTCTGTTGATATGTCTGATCCCATGCTTGGGGTCACTTTGAGCTAGTAACATCTTATCGTATACAGTCTCTCATCCTCTAAGAGTTTTGTCCGAGCCTTAAAATTACCCTCTCCCATTTGTCACAACCAGAGTATGGTGGTAGGAAACATGCAGTCGGAGAGCTCACAGGATCATATTTTTCCACCAATATTTCTCTGTCTTACTCCGACTTACTCCGATAATAATTGCATCAGCTCAGTTCATGGAAACACTTGGGTTTTCTGGCTCTTACTGAACACTGTCCTTTTGATGCAACCCCAGTAAAGATCCAGTGTGATAAATTAATTAAAAGGACTGGATGTGAGGGTCCCTGTAAGGTTCATCTTTTTTCACCTCTATCGAGTCTCTGCGGTTGAGCCTCAGCATCCGTCACCATCATTGGTCCTTTCTTCGAGCTCCTAGTAGCATCCTCAGGTCTTTTTAGTATGAAGCTACCAATGTAGTTGAGTCTGTGATCCAAGATCGCTTTGGTGAAGCTTCTCCTACCAGCCCCTCTACACAGGTTCCTCATCTGTGTGGGCACACATGGGTTGCACAAAGTGCCAAGAAGGGGGTAGTCAAAGCATGTGCTGGACAAAAGTGTAACAGATAAGTAATTCGAAATAACTAATTTAGTCAATCCTAATGCCTAATGTTGTGATTGTTGTGTAATTGTATTTATTGTGTTTCCATCCAGTTGCCCCTCAAACAATGGTTTCACGAAGAAAGAACGGCGATCACACCTTCCTGACCGGCTATGCATATGGATTTTATCCCAGAGACATTGAGGTCAGATGGGTCAGGAATGGTGTAGAGATGCCCTGGGAGTCGAAGATGATCCTACCAAACCCTGATGGAACCTACCAGGCCAGGGCAACAGTGGAAGTTCAGGCAGGAGACTATGAGAAAATTTACAGATATGAGGTGTATCACAGCAGCCTGCCGGACACTGTGACTGTGATGTATGGTGAGTTAACTTTGGTCTCTAGTAGGTGATTGTGATGGAGGTGCACATATTGACTTTGTATGGTTCCTGGTTTGATGTATTCCTGTCATGGGTGCTAGTCTTAGGACCGCACGAGGAGTACCTTTTTATGGGAAGATTTGTGGGATTATCCAGGGGGTTGGGGAAGAAGGGTATCACAGAACTTTGGGCAAAATGCATGATTTTAGCCATATTGTGTGGTTTATCTAGCATTCTGAGTAGGTGAAACCTAGCGGGATCCATTCAATTCCTACCGTTCTGGACCACCCTGGGGTGTCTAGGTTTCAGAAATGTGTGGGTTGAGGAGGGTTTCCTGGTTGCCAGCTGACTCCGAGCCTGAATAGTGTAGCCATTCGGCCTGGAAAGTGAGAGGAAATTGGAATTTACCCCTACTCTTCTGACCCATTCATCAAAACTATGCCCAAAAGAATCCAAATGTGTTCCCTTTTGCCACATGGATGGGGTTTACTATAGGTGGGCAGAGAGACTTTAGGGTTTTAGCGGTGGGGGTACAACACAATATCTGTCAGGGCCATACTTACCCCAGCAGAAAGACTGTTGTACCTGGAGGAGGGGGGGTGCTCTCCCTCCAAGAAAATAATTCCCTCGTGTCTAGAGGTGCTCCTGCTTGGACATTGTCCCCCTCCGGCTATCCCCAAGTATGAATCCACCAGGGTGAGATAGCATTGGGAATGGGAAATTTACCCTTTCATACAAAACTGCTCCTGTTGAAATTGGTACTAGGGACCTGCAAAGAGAACAATAGTAATCCCAACACTTTCAGGAAGCTGGGGTCATACAGTATGTTAGAGAAAACCATGGTTCACACAGGCGTCAGCCCCAATAGAACAGTAAAATCTCTATAAGGAGGAGATTGGCAGGTTTTAACCAGACAAGTAAGAAGCAGACAGATAATCAACATTTTATAGCAATTAATGTATTAATTGCATACTTTCCTAACTTTACACTAAGGTTAAAAAAGGGAAGCAAACGTGCATCGAACATAAAAAGACCTCCGACTCCATAAGGCTATTTTACACAATACAAACAGAGTGCATATAAGTTGATTGTCGATGACTTTTTGACTTCTGGCAGTGAGAGGTCCTCATCAGTGCAGGGCGAGGGCAGCCAGTATTTGGAATTCATAAGAATCTAAGAAAGGTGAAAATGGGCCTGATAGTTAAGAAGCAAGTGGAAGAAATTACACTTGCTTCAGGAGCTAGAAGGAGGAATAAATACAGGAAAAAACCTTTTCCAGAACTTGAAGGGGGATGAGGTCGTGTAAATCGGCCCTACTGGACAAGAGAACAATGAATTACTCAGAACGAATAAAAAATAAATGCACATCAATATCAAAATTAATTAGCCAGAACGTAGTAAACAACATTGGGTCATTATGTTGCCTAAACAGTTGTCGGGAGTCGCTGTCTGGTGGTTCATGTAAAGAGAGCATGAAGTAGAGGGAGGGGGCATGTTAGTACATGCAAAAAAGAGAGTCTAGGTCCCCAACTGGTTGGAGTTCCCTACAACGCTAATTTGCCCAAAGGTAGTTTTGTGAAAACAGTATAATTATGCCAGAGATGTAGGAAAGTACTCCTTTTGGCATGGTTCCCCCACTTTTTTGCCTGACTCTGATGCATCTTTGACTAAATGTGCACAGTGTTTCTTTCCCAAAACTGTACCTTTGTTCCCACAAATGACACACCTCAGGCACCTTGTAAAAGGTACCAATGGTACCAAGGGCCTTTTGACCAGAGAGGGTCTCTAAGGGGTGCAGAATGTAAAGTCTAACCTTAAGAGACCCTCATCAAACACATGCACACTGCCATTGCAGCCTGCATGTTTTGGTGTAGATGAAAGTGGAGTTGACCTGGCACACCTCACTGTGTGCCAGACCTACCATCACTGGAAGGGGCAGAGGTAAGTCACTCCTACAGCAGGCCTTTCATCCCTAAGGAAGGGTACGGTCATAACTGCATAAGCAGATATACCCCTGTAGTCTCTGATTCTATTCTTAGACATTATAAGTGCAAAGTGAAGCCATACTGAGGACATGGCCTGGGGGCTTCTCCCTATGAGTTCCACAGATACATGTTGGTTTCACTGAAATCCAAGATGGTTGGTATCACTCATCTCAGAGCCCACCCTGATGCCAGTGTTGGATTCATTAATAAATGCACCCAGAAGTGCCCTCTGCAAAGCAACCAAACACTAGTTTGCGCCTAACTGGTCTGCACCAGTATGCCATCTCTAGACATGTTTCTGACCTGAGGTGGGATCCTTTTGCTCTTGTTGGTCAGAAATAAAGCCCACTCTGGGAGGAGATGCTCCTCATGTACCCCCAAGCAGGAACATCATAGAACAGCGATGAGCCTCAAAGACTTCCTGCCCTTTGTTATGCTGACTAGGGCCTTTCCAGCTAGTGAAATTGCCCAAACCTCTGACTAAGTCCCACGTTTGGCGGCAAGGTCGGCGGAGAACATTTGTAAACAAGAGGGGTGTCCCTTCTCAGCCAGGACCACCCCTAAAGTGCCCTGAGCTGACGAGACCACCTCCTTCCAAAATCTTCCATATTGCTTTGGAGGATTTTAGCCAATAGGGTGAGAGATATGCCCCCTCCCCAAAGGGAGTGGACATACAAAGGGTGGAATGATCCTAAAGATAAATAGCTCATTGGTACTATCATCTAACGTGGCAATGCCCCTAAATTGAATATTTAGGGGCACCCCTGAACCTTAATCCTCAGATTACTGATGACCTACAAAGAAAAGGACAAAGAGCCATGCAGCAGCAAAGACTGAAGACACCAACTGATTTGGCCCCAGCCCTACTGGCCTGTCTGCAGCCTTCAAAGACCCTGCTACAGAAGGGCGACTCGTCCTGCAGCCCAATGACCTCCAGAACCCTGGGAGGACTGCCTGTCTTCGCTTACCTGTCCAGAAGAAGAAGTTTAAAAACTGAAGCTCTGCCTATGGAACAGCAAAGTCGACCACCTCTGCACCTGATGCCCTCAGCCCGAGTCCAGGAGGCCCACCGGTCCAGAAAAGGTTCCCCAGCGATCCTAAGCAAGGGTCCTTTGCGGGTTGACTACTGCCAGATTCCACATCAATGCCTGCAGCATCTGCATGGTGAACCCCGACTAACCACAATCACACTGGCAAGCTGATTTCTGACACTAAAAGGTATTCATGCACACGGAGCCTTGGGGAGATCTACCGACGGTTTCCTGATGTATCTGTGCAGCTGTAGGTTTCTTTCATCCAGCCTCCTGGCCTGAGCCTGTAGCCTTACTCCAACTTCTAGATTCTCCATGTGTATGTATTGTGCGCCGGGCTGTTAGCACTCTGCACCCAGCCACCCCTGTGCCGTTGAGGGTGTAAGTTTTGTGTTGCCCTGTGGCCCCCCTGTGCTTACCTTAACTTCTGGAGACTGAGTTGCCAAGCCGTTCTACTTACCTGTAAGTTGTGCCACTTCAATTGCCCACTTTCTCTATTGGATAACTTTGTCATCAGATCCCAAGTTTCACCTCTGCTCCCGGCCGCTTCAGTGCCACTGGTGGTGTAGTGAGGTCACTTACCTGAACCTTGCCTGGTACTGATTCTCCATCCAAAAGCTCAATATTGTAAATCATTTACTCACCTACATATTGCCTCTGCGACTACAACAAAGCCATTTGAGGTGTCATCAGTGATGTCATCAGTGATGTCACTGACCATGTCATCAATGATTTAATATGTGGCGCGTGAGTTATAGTTAGTACAACTAACTATAACGGGGGAATTTCAATGGTTTTGTAAGAGTGAAATGTCCAACTAACTATAACACCCCTGAAACCTGTGGTTTTTTCAGTGAATTTCTGAGGTTTTTTTAAATGCTAATTCCTAACTTTAACACCCCTGAAACCTATGGTTTTTTTCAGTGAATATCAAAGGTTTTTTAAATGCTAATTCCTAACTATAACATGTCTGAAACCTATGGTTTTTTCAGTGAATTGTAAAGGTTTTGTAAATGACAATTTTTAAATATATTTATTCTTATATTTATTTATTTTTATACTGATTACATTTTTTTAAACTATTTATGTTTAGATATTTAATTTTTTAAATGACATTACATTGTGTGGCCCCCCTTCTTTTTATTTTTATTTGGGCCCTGGACCCCATCCCCTAGACCCTGACCCACAAATCTAAATGTATTCATTTTTATAATAGGAATGGGATTCCTATGGAAGGAAATACAAGTTCCTTGCAAGTATGCTTGGAACTACTTTTCATGGTCAGTGCTGGGCTAAAAGATGCAGCACTGGTTTCTCTCCTGATAACAAATGAATACATCGGAATTAGTTGTTCGGATGACTTAAGGTGAATATTATAAAGTTCGAAAACTGCACACTTAGAAGAATTTGCAACTGAAACCAGCCTATGGAAGGAAATTCACTTAGCAGGTAAATAGTGTTGTTATTACTTTTTCTTACTCAGGGGGGGATCCTGGATCCAGCACTGCTACATCACCTCTAAAAAGTTGAAAGAATGCAAATTACCAAAGACGTGCGGAAACACCACGTCCCTCATTTTTTTTAAAATATCGCTAGAATGCGCGAATCATACACGCACCCTGCGATTTTACCCCAAAAAATAATAATTGGGGCCCAGGGGGTCCTTGTGGAACCACCTGAGCAGACCTAGAGGGTCAGGGTGTGTCTACCCTCCCCCTTTCACGTTTTAAACTCACATTTCACACGCTTCTTCACCCTCACTTCTACTGAGGCATAAAATGGTTGCCAACAGTTTCAAGTTTAGAATGTTGACAAGCACTTGACAGCCAATTAGCATTCAGCGCGTGATCGGAAGGCTGCGCTTACGGTACGATGACATAATGCTCAACCAATCATCCTTCTACAAAGCATTTATGACCTGCCAACCTTCTTGAACTTTTCCTATTCCGCAGTCACAGCCATTGATAGAGTTCGTATCCACTTCTTCGTAGGTGAGCACTTTTTTTAAGAATAATTAATATAATTAATCTGAATGATCTTTAAATACTGCTTAAATGCACATTTTTGTTCGATTTGACAATGTTGTTTAAGCACGCTTTCCTACTTTTTTATATCCTTAAAGTTGACTTCGTAACTTTTGTTTACTGAGCAAATCACTTAATTCTACCGCCTTCAATTTTGTAAGTAGTGCGCTCCGTGCTGCTTCCTCCCCATGCAGATCTCTTGACTGGGGGTGGATGTTTTGATTTTTTCTGCATTCCGTCCATCAATTGTGTGTCTTTTGCTTTCTTGCCCTAAGTGCACCAGGTATGCCCAGACTTGGGTCCTGACCTCACTGTGCCACTGGAATCAAGCTATCCTGGCTGAAGAGTGGTGAGACCCTGAAACTGGTCCTAGGATGCTTTTTTCCGGTCCAGGAAAGACCTGGCTTGGCAGTTCGGGCTGGGCTGTTCCCATGAGGCACAGGGTCAAGACTGATTTGCATATGGCCAGTTCTAAACCGGGGTGGCATGGTGAGCAAAAGAATGATGGATTTTACCCAGACCTCTTGACTGGGGTGAATGTTTTCGTTTGTTCTGCATTCCATCCATCAGTTGTGTGTCTTTTTCTTTCTCTCCCTAAGTGCGCCAGGTATGTCAAGAAGTGGGTCCTAGGCTCACTGTGCCACTGGAATCAAGCTATCCTGGCTGAAGAGGGGTGAAACCCCGAAACCAGTACTAGGATGCTTGTTTCCGGTCCAGAGAGGACCTGGCTTGGCAGTTTGGGCTGGACTGTTCCCATGAGGCGCAGGGTCAAGACTGATTTGCATATGGCCAGGTCTAAACTGGGGTGGCATGGTGAGCAAAATAATGATGGATTTATCCCAGATCTCTTGACTGGGGGTGATTGTTTTGATTTGTTCTGCATTCCGTCCATCAATTGTGTGTCTTTTGCTTTCTCGCCCTAAGTGTGTCAGGTATGCCCAGACATGGGTCCTGGGCTCACTGTGCCACTGGAATCAAGCTATCCTGGCTGAAGAGGGCCAAAACCCCGAAACCGGTCCTAGGATGCTTGTTTCTGGTCCAGGGAGGACCTGGCTTGGCAAGTAAGGCTGGACTGTTCCCATGCATGAGGCACAGGGTCAAGACTAATTTGCATATATATATGTTATACCAAGTGCCCTGAAGCTTAGAAGCTCACTCGAAATCCCTCTGCCATCCGTCTCTTTCTTGTGCAGCCTGCGCTCTGTTTCACGTGTTTATAGAACATGCCGACGCGTTTCAGGGTTTCCACTACCCCTTCTTCCTAGGCCAAACAAACAACAGCATTTCAATATGTTCATGCTTGCATTTATTCAATTACTGGTAACGTGTGCGTTCTTAACATCATTACAATGCATGATGGGACATAGAGTTCCTTGGTTCAGTTCAAATGCGTAGTCTGTAATTATTAAGTTCATCATTACCTTGAGTAGGTTTGTGTCACAGTTTGGCAGGTTTCGTTAAGCACTGAGTGACTTGCGGTTCCAATTTTGATAAGTTCAAAGTTGCCGCCTCACCAGCTGGTTACAAGTATTTTCCAAGCCGGCAATGGTGCTGCTTCCCACGGCCAGGCCGCCGCGTAGAAATGTGTTATAACAAGTGCCCTGAAGCTTAGAAGCTCACTCGAAATCACTCTGCCATCCGGCTCTTTCTTGTGCAGCCTGCGCTCTGTTTCACGTGTTTATAGAACATGCCGACGCGTTTCAGGGTTTCCACTACCCCTTCTTCCTAGGCCAAACAAACAACAGCATTTCAATATGTTCATGCTTGCATTTATTCAATTGCTGGTAACGTGTGCGTTCTTAACATCATTACAATGCATGATGGGACATAGAGTTCCTTGGTTCAGTTCAAATGCGTAGTCTGTAATTATTAAGTTCATCATTACCTTGAGTAGGTTTGTGTCACAGTTTGGCAGGTTTCGTTAAGCACTGAGTGACTTGCGGTTCCAATTTTGATAAGTTCAAAGTTGCCGCCTCACCAGCTGGTTACAAGTATTTTCCAAGCCGGCAATGGTGCTGCTTCCCACGGCCAGGCCGCCGCGTAGAAATGTGTTATACCAAGTGCCCTGAAGCTTAGAAGCTCACTCGAAATCACTCTGCCATCCGGCTCTTTCTTGTGCAGCCTGCGCTCTGTTTCATGTGTTTATAGAACATGCCGACGCGTTTCAGGGTTTCCACTACCCCTTCTTCCTAGGCAAAACAAACAACAGCATTTCAATATGTTCATGCTTGCATTTATTCAATTGCTGGTAACGTGTGCGTTCATAACATCATTACAATGCATGATGGGACATAGAGTTCCTTGGTTCAGTTCAAATGCGTAGTCTGTAATTATTAAGTTCATCATTACCTTGAGTAGGTTTGTGTCACAGTTTGGCAGGTTTTGTTAAGCACTGAGTGACTTGCGGTTCCAATTTTGATAAGTTCAAAGTTGCCGCCTCACCAGCTGGTTACAAGTGTTTTCCAAGCCGGCAATGGTGCTGCTTCCCACGGCCAGGCCGCCGCGTAGAAATGTGTTATACCAAGTGCCCTGAAGCTTAGAAGCTCACTCGAAATCACTCTGCCATCCGGCTCTTTCTTGTGCAGCCTGCGCTCTGTTTCACGTGTTTATAGAACATGCCGACGCGTTTCAGGGTTTCCACTACCCCTTCTTCCTAGGCCAAACAAACAACAGCATTTCAATATGTTCATGCTTGCATTTATTCAATTGCTGGTAACGTGTGCGTTCCTAATATCATTACAATGCATGATGGGACATAGAGTTAGCCGGATGGCAGAGTGATTTCGAGTGAGCTTCTAAGCTTCAGGGCACTTGGTATAACATATATATATATATATATATATATATATATATATATATATATATATATATATATATATATATATATATATATATATATATATATATATATATATATATATAATACGTCTGAAGGTTACCATCATATATTCAAGACACTAGCGACTTTCTGAGACACATTTACAAATTTCTATGACAAGAGGACTACCTACTAATGACACTGGATGTTACAACGCGCTATACGAGCATCAACCACAAAGACGGCATCAGAGCTCTGGCACATTATGGCTATTCCAACACAGCAAGATGTTGGTTAATATGACATTATTCTGTTTAGAAAACAATTTATTTATGTTCCAGAATTAGGTTTTCCAGCAGGTTTTTATTCCAGCTACATGTGTCTTCAGTTGAGCTGGGGGGAGGAGCTGGTCCTCATGGCAAACTACAGGGGGACTTTGGATGATACTAATATGGCTGAGATATAGTGATAAGCTATTGGTCATATGGAGGGGCTCTACAGAAAGTGTGCTTCATTTTGTGTCTGAAATCAATGTTAACAATATCAATCTATTTTTTTTGTTTTATCATTTGTTTAATTGAAAGCAAGTATGACATATGAAAAACAATTTACACGTACAGGACGACATATGCAGTCACAATTCAAACATGTTCAGATCCGTGTCAGTATCCTCCCTCGTCCTTGGAGGCTCACATATCCCTCCTCTGTGGGTGTTCCATTTTTCCCAAACCTGCGTCCATTTGTTGGGGCACCCCCTAGCTTCGTATATGAACTTTTCGCTGACCATACACCAGTCCATATCTACCCCATTCCTGTATACTTGGCAGGGTCTGAGCCTTCCACAATATCGCAATATTTCACTTTGCCACCATCAAACCCAAAGTTACCCATATTGGTTCTTTGGCGCTCAGATCAGTCGGGCCCCAGACGTTGAGGATAGCCAGCTTTATGTTGCAGCCAATCCCTTGCCCCAAACCCCTTCCATAAGTCTCACTACCTCCTCCCAGTACCCCTGGATAATCGTGCATTCCGAGAGTGTGTGAATACATTTTCCCTCCTATCCACATTGTCTTGCACAGCTACCATCTGAACCAATAATGGCCCAGACAGGTATGACCTATGAAGGAGCTGAAGCTGCACCAAGCGAAGCCTGGAGGAGCTGGCCACCTCCCTCGAGGAGGCCACTGCTGCCAGCCACTCATCATCATCCAATCCTGCTACATCATTGTCCCATTTTTCCCTGAGCTGGACCAAGGGATCTGCCATGTTGTTAATTCGTTTTTTGTAAATAAGTGATATGGCCCTCTCAGGCAGGTGGCCATCTAAAACTCTATCCTCAAGTGGGGAGGACTTTGGAAGTATACTTCCTCTAGCGAGTACAGCAAGCAAGGCTGCCTAATTTGTAGGTACCTAAACTATTCAAACCATACCAATTCATATTCCTGCTGCAACTGGGTGAAAGGGATTATTGCCTGATTTCCACATATCTCCCACCTTAAATAAGCCTATGAGATCCCAACGATCAAAGCCCTTCAAGCGAATCAGTCTGCCCATTTGCTCACTCTGCCAGAGTGGAGTGGCCTGCATGATCTTTCCACCCCAGCCTAAGCCTTTAGTGAAAGCCTTCCATACATGCACCGCTTGCCCAGTGGGGCAGGTCAGTGCTGATTTCAGCAAGCGCACATATAGATCCCCCTCAAAGCTACCCCCCGGCAGTAGTCATCTATCAACCTGAAAGGCATGGTCACCTTGTGGACTGTACATGCATTGGTTGATTGCTGTGAGGTGAGATGCCCAATAATATTTCCTGATGTCCCGTAGTCCGATTCCCCCATTGAACCACCCAATATGAGCTTATGTGTTGCTATACGGGGGCTTACCCTCCCATATAAGTACTGTATAAGACAGTCAATTTCTTTGAAGTATGAGGATTCAACATAGTGTGGAGTATTTTGCAGAGCATATAGGAATCTGGGAAGGGACATCATCTTGAAGAGGGTTGCGCGCCCCAAGAGGGACAAAGGGAGCGATTTCCAATGCAAGACATTAGACTAAAGATGCACTAGGGGCGGCAGGAGGTTGTGATCGTAGAACCTGGACAGTTGCTTAGAGACCCAGATCCCTAGTTACTTGAAGCCGTCACTTGTTTTACTAGTTGGAATCCCCAAGGGAGCGGAGACATTTTTCCATATAGAACATAGAGCACTGATTTGGTCCAGTTGATTGGATAGCCAGCATATCTGCCAAACACCTGAAATATGTTCAGGACCCTGTTTAGGGATGCAGCTGGTGAAGCCAGATAGAGCAAGATATCATTTGCATGTAGCGATATGCGGTCTTCCTATCCAGTGGTCCATTTAAGGCCCCTGACAATGGGATCCCTATGGACCCACATAGCTCAGGGGCTCGAGGGTCAGGGCAAAGAGAAGCAGCGACAAGGGGCATTTCCTATTATTAACCTCGATTTGGGATAATGATTTTTAGTAAAGGAGCCAAACCCATCTGATAAATTCTGGGCCCGACCCAATTTATGGAGGACTGCGAACATGTAGGGCCACTCGATGGTATCAAACGCCGCCGCTTGCGTTGAGTGAAACAACGACTGTGTCTTCCCGTATTGTAGCAGTGTGGCACAACATATCTTGGAGCCTGCGCAGGTTGAGTGAGGTGTTTCGAGCGGGCATAAATCCCGACTGGTCTGGGTGAACCAGGTGTGTGATGACCCTTAGTTAATGAGAGGCAAGGACCTTTGCCAGGACTTTCGCTTCCCCATTAAGCAATGAGATTGGTCTGTTGGAGGAGCAGTTATTACTTGGTTTGCCTTCTTTATGGATAACTACGATATTGGCAATCCTCTGGTGTGCGGGCAGTATCCCCACCTCCTTACTTTCAAGAAACATTTTGGTGAGATAGGGAGGTGTTTTACCCATTGTAAGTTTAAATAGTTCGATTGGCAAGCAGTTGAGGCCCGACGCTCTCCCGCCAAGTAAGTCATGGATAGCTTTTTCAACTTCCGTGACGTTGATATCCAGATCAAGGTCCAGATGCTCCTCCGCAGAGAGTGAGGGCAGTGAGATATCCTGCAAAAAGGAGAAAGCCTACTCCACTGTATGTGGCATCGGGGACGTATAAATGGCCTGGTAGTATTGACCGAATGAGTCAGCTATGTCCTGAGCAGTGAGGCGGTAGCCAGATTCTGTTTCTATCTCAACCACAATATCATAAATTCGACTGAGTGTGGCTCTGTGATACGATTTGGTGGCCTCAGTGACAGAGTCCGTGTAATCCTTGAGTTTAATGCTCCTCTTTCGAGTCTTGCACCCTAAGTGCTTCTTCTAAGTGTAAGATGTCCCCCTCCAAACGGGTCACAACAGCACGCTTCTCTTTCTGCAATCCTGCAATTTGCACCAGAGCCACTACCCGTATGACTGCCTTATATGCCTCCCAGAGCATTACCGACGAGTCTACTGACCCTACGTTCTCCTGGAAGTAGAGGTCTGAGTCGCCTAAGATCTTTTCACTGATTTGGGGAATCTTAAGATACCAGGGATTGATCGGGGCTGTACGGCCAATGGTGGGTTCCTCCACCTCCAGGCGACACAGGATTGGGGAATGGTTTGAGATCCCCCTGGCCAGGTGTTGTATTTCTTTGATACTGTCTATTTGGTGTGCTAGCGTCAGGACATAGTCTATACATGACATACTACGGTGTGCACCTGAGTGGAACGTGTATTGTTGCTCATCCGGGTGCCATCTCCTCTGGACATCCACAAAGCCCATTGACCCTAGGAAGCTGTGGATCGGGAGGGCAGAAAATCCCTCTGGGGCCATCTCTCAAGGGAATCGGAGACAGTGGAATTGAAGTCGCCTCCAATTAACACTCTTCCTTCCGGTAACCCCAAGAAGAGATCCTCGAGGTCCAGCCAAGGCCTAGGTGGGTAGGCCCGATGGCACATAGACTGAAAGGAGATTTACTTTACACCCCTCCCAGGTCCCAGATGCGGAAACAAATCTACCAAGACTATCAGTACGGACAAGGTCAATGGTCAAGGGGAACAATTTCCGTATAATTACGCCCACTCCCTGGGATCAACAGCCAAATGCCAAATGCGCCACCAACTTAAAACCCCATCTCGATATGGCTTTGCAGGCATTACCAAGAAAGTAGGTGTCCTGGAAGAGAACTGCATCGGGAGAGTGCCATTTCAAGAATTGGAGCACTATGCCCCGCATGATCTTGTCCCCTAGTCCTTTAACATTCCACGACAACAGTATGTCTAGTTAGGGTATAGTTAGAGTATAGTCAGTTAGGGTTTGGTTGGTCAGGCGCAGGGGACACCTCCCATGAATGCCCCAAAGGGGAATCATACCAGTGGACCACCACCCCAATGCGGGCAAAGATACCAAAAGTCTTGGAATAGTGATTGCCAATACTATGATAGTGTCATACGTCATACCTGTTAAACATGAAACAAAACTGAATAAAACATCCCGATCCTCCCGATCCTGTGCAAAGTGAAAAACTCTGAGGAGCACACTAATTATGCATCTTGGCAGAGAAACACTGTGCACAGGATCCCCCCAAACTTGCAAAACTTCCCCCCTCCCTGCATCCCTCATGATGGAATCAAAACCTCATTCCTTCCCAAACTTGCAGAATGCCTATCGCCCACCCCTTAAACTTAAAGGTGCATGTGACCAGTCGGGCAACCACCCCAGAGATAAAGGCAAATGATTAATCTATTAGATAAACAGTATACCATAGATACTACATAATAAAATCAGAGTTGCAGTTTCCCCACAATTTAACATTCCCGTAATCACAGTTCAGCAGTGGGTACAGCCACTAAACGGATCTGCATGTGGCCCAGACCGACCAAAAAGCAAATTGGGGCCAACACCCCTGTGTCTTAAACATACAGACTATTCATTCAACCCCTCCTGTTGCTGCTTCGTGACCACCTGACAGGGAGTCTCCATTGAGATCACTCCGGGCCCTCTCTCCCCCAGGCTTTGGGTTGCGATTGTGCTTTCGACCTGCCAGGCGCCAGCCATCCAGCCTGTCACATGCCTCCTCTGGGGTGGTGAAGAACCAGGCCTTCTCCTCGGACTCCACCCTTAACTTGGCCGGGAAGAGCATTGCATATTTAAGGTTTTTCTCACGAAGCGCCCATTTAACATCCAGGAAACTGCATCGCTGTTGTACCCTGAGGGTGAAGTCCGGGAAAAAGGTCACTGTACTGTTTTGGAATTCAAGTGGGGGTGCCACTCACGGGGCCTGCAGGATTATATCCCTGTCCCTGTAGTTAAAGATCCTAGCAACTATGGGTCGGGGGGGGCTTCGGACTTGGTTGGCCTTTAGGCACCCTGTGTGCCCTTTCAACTGAAAAGAAATTAGAGAGCTTTGCTGGTTTTAGGTTGGCAGTGACTAACTCTTCAGCAAACAGGTCCGCCACCGTTTCTTCTGCTTTTTCCGGGACCCCCAGTATGCGGACATTGTTTCGCCTGGTTTGCCCTTCATATTCGTCCAGCTATGCCTCCAGTTTAGTAGTATGGGTTTGAAGGTCATCCACCCGGCGCTGCAGGTTGGAGGTGTCAGTAATGAGTGAGCCTGCTTTTATTTCTACCTCTTTCAATCTAGTGTTCATGGAATGCATATCCGCTCTTATAAGGGAGACCTCGGTAGACACAGAGTCAATCCGTGTCTCCAGTGATGTACGGACCGCCGTAGTGATGGCTGTGAGGATATCCTGCTTATTACAAAAAAAAGTAGACCCTAGTAGTTTGGGTGATCAGGGTAAGAATTGCCTTTCATGCAAGACAGATCCTTAGGCGGGGAGGTAGTACAGGTCGAGAGAAGTGGATCGATTTGGACCAATGATAGCGTGTATTTCAGATTATCCCGCTAGGACCCGCCGGAGATGCCGCGTTCTGTGATTCTGCAACTGGCACAACTCGAGCCGTGATCTGGACGGTTTAATTGAATCAAAAGTGGGATAATCTGAAATACACGCTATCATTGGTCCAAATCGATCCACTTCCATGACCTGTACTACCTCCCCGCCTAAGAATCTGTCTTGCATGAAAGGCAATTGTTTATAATTCCAAGACAAACATGATTTATATATTTGTCCTGAAGATGATGCCATTTATCTTGTTTTTCGGCATCGAAACGTCGTCGACACAATAGGATCATATGTACTGAATATGCGTGTGAATACTATGTACAATGGTCACTCAAACTACAATTAAGTCTGTTCACTGACTATAAGTATACAGACCGATTTGCTCCCTCTTGCCTATACTTGTTGTTTTGTCTTGTTCACTGTGGGTCACGGGCTGTGCCCCCTTGACATTAATTTCTGATTGTGTGCATCACCAAATAAATTCCTGTCCGGCTGGACAAAGGACATAAATACTATTCCAGTTTGTGTCTATTCTTACCCTGATCACCCAAACTACTAGGGTCCACTGTTTTTTGTAATAACTTAAACGCCCAAGGTCCCTAGTGTACTACCTTCGGGTTCCCTTGTTTCCTATAACTGTGAGGATATCCTGCAGCATCAATTCCTTTGCGCCCTCTTCGGATTGTTGCTTCTCTAGTTGCGCGTCACCCCTTTTTTGAGCTGCTCCAGGGCCTTTATCCCATGCAAATTTCTCCAGTTTGGCCTGAACTGCGGCCTTGGGGTTGCGTCCTCCCGCCATGGCCAGACCACCCCAGGCAAGAAGGGAGCAGCGAAAGAAGAGCAAGCAGGTAATGCGTGGGAAGCCCACTTCACAGCACAGCTTCGTGGGGCCCTTCACGCGGGTCTATATGCAGCGGAGGCAGGCCATGTGCGGCTGGGACTACAGAGTCAGAGGGCCAGAGCATGCGGTGACAGGGGACAGGAACAACAACGATACACTTGCTTGCAGGCTGGAGGCAACCCTCCCAGAGGGCTGCAGGGCGCTACTACGCAATGACACTCACCCCTACTCACTTCAGGACAATCGACCTGAGGGCTGTCCCCGTCTTCTGGCCCCAACTGGACTATAATGGCTGATAGGAGCTGCGCAGGCAGTAATTTAAAGGAAGAAATTCTGGGGCGAGTGCACGCAGGAGTTTAATCAGCCACTCTGCTCTCCCTTCCACGAAGTATTGGGCTGCTGGACAGGCGTCAAAGTTAACTCGGCAACCCCACCCTAAGCGCGGGAGGGGGGGACACAATACTCTATTCCTTCACAGTTTTGCCCACTCCAGCAGACCTGCCTGTCTCATGGTGAAAAAACTGTGAACCTGCATGCATCGACAGAGCACAATACCGGGGGCCTAGAATCAGGAAGACTCAGCGATCATGCCGCTCCCGCTGTGCAAGCAACTGCAAGGTAAGTATGGGGGTTGTAGCTGCTGGAGGAGGCTCAGCGGTGAGAACTTCAGTCGGGCACAGGTCGCGGCGGGCTCCCCTCACCTCCCCAATGTAGGCCACAGCACTCGCTGGTCCCATCGAAGGCCCCGTCAGCAGGAATCGGCCGCGACCCGGATCAATCGACTCACGCTGTGTTCAGGGATTCAGGGGCATATTACCAACGATTAGCGATATTTAACGCTAATGAGGCTTAGCAACGAATTTTTTAACGCTAAGCATCGCCGGAAATTATCGCAGAGATAACTTGCTATTAGCAAGGTTTATCTCAGAAGTGATAAAAATCCTCACGCTTACTGCCAAATGAGAGATTATCACTGGAAAACCAACGATAATCTCTCGAAGTTTGGCGTTAGCTTGATGATAGGGGCTCACAAACTTAGGCATGATATCCACCTTCCATAGGATATCATGGCTAAGTCAGGAAAATACCAGGTGTAAAAAAAGCAGTGCTAACCGCGGTTAGCGCTGCTTTTTTTATCACTAACCGGGTTAGCGAAATCCTTGATAATAGGAGAAATGTCGCTTAACAACATTTCTCCTATTATTTTTCTCTGGAACGCCCCCTTTGCATCTCATTAGAGATGCAAGGGGAAGCGTAGAGAAAAAGGGTGCTAACATGCGAATTTGCGTGTTAGCACCCTGTTGCTGATAGGGAGATAATTTTATCTCCGCTTTCTTGGCTTTTAAAGCCAAAAAAGCGGAGATAAATCCCTTGATAATATGCCCCTCAGTTTTCTAAATTTGCCAACTTTCAGTGCGGATATGCACTCGGTCGGAGCTGCCTCAGAAAGTGGCCATGCTGCTCGGTGGTTGGCCACGCCCCCCAATGATATCAATCTTACATTTACGGCGATGATAAGTTCAGAATCTGTCAATTTCCTCAATGTACATGTTTATATTGTGAGCAAGAGAGTAGAAATCAGGTTACATTGAAAGGAGATGGCTGGCAACGCTGTACTCCATGCTACCAGCTTTCATCCAAGTCACTTGATACATGGTATTCCCTAAGGTGAAATGCTCAGACTTGAGAGAATCTGCAGCAATGTCCTAAACCTTAAATTAGCTCAAAGTGACAGCAAAGCAAAATGTTTGGCACAGGATATTCAGAACAAGTGATAGATTCAGCAATTAGAAAATCACAAGTTGCAAGTAGATTTAATCTTTTGTTTGGCACGAGCAGCAGTTGGGACACTCCCCCAAAAATCACAGAAGCAGAAAGGAGAACAAGAAACCAGGTCAATTCGCACCTACAATAAGCAGGAGGGCCAGTTAAGAAATATTGTTAAAAGGAACTGCCTGCTCATACTTAGTGACCCTGTTACAGGTCCCCTCCTACCCAAAACGCCTTTCATAACATTTAAGAAAGCCACTTCTATGCGCAATGCTTTAGTCAAAAGCAGTGCAGAATTTTCAGAAGGAGGTAGTTGGCTGACTCAGAGAAAGTTTTTTTTTAAATGCAGTACCTGTCGAGCCTGCAAAATTGGGGTAAATAAAACACATATCTAACCCCATGTCACGATAGACCTAATAAAATCAAGAAGTTCCTTACCTGTGAAATGGATTTTGTGGTCTACATGTTGAAGTGTTCTTGTAGACTGCATTATGTGGACAGCACTAAGCTGCAGGCCCACAAGCGGATACTCCAACACATTCAGGCTATCACTAACTCGAACCTAACTCACCCCATTTTGCGCAATTTTAAAGAAACACACGGGAACATTTCAAATGCCTCCTGTTAGACTCGATTCCGAGTTCAAGATGAGGAGGCAACTGTGAGGCTGCACTAAGAGAATTGGAAACCAGGTATATCCTCGACCTTGACACTAAGACTCCTCATGGTTTCAAATCTAGTGAGGATCTTTTCACTTGCCTGTAATGTTAATGTCTGTCCTGTCCTCGCAACAGGGCCCATTGGCTGTATACTTAGATTTTTTAATCTTTTATTGCACCCAAAATTACATCCCTTTAGCAACTGCTGATGTTTTTATTCTGCCCCTGATGTTTAAATTAATAACATTTCAAGCTAGTGCACATTGCAGAACTTACTGAATAAAACTAAATAGTTGGGGACATCTTTAGATAATAAGGATATTTACATCTTGATTCAAGTATAATCTGCTGCTACTTTTTGCACTTTAACACTGTATAGAGTTGTATTGTTTCTCTTGATGTTCGATACAACGGCACTGCACTTTTTTGCACTTCAGCACTTTAAGTAGACTGCAATAGTAGCGACATGATAGGCCCACAAGGGCTTTAGTGTGTAGCTCGGTCCTCAGTATTGGCAGTGACTATATAAAACAGCAGTCACAAATGGTATAATGTGACATGTTTGTTCCATTCCATGATACATCGGCACAAATATTCAGGTCAATACAGTTTGTGGTCATTAGACTGATGATCTTATTGCATATACAGCATTAATTCTGTTTATTATGTATTTGCATGTATGCTTATATTTATATTCGTATTCGTACATTTGCCTCATGTATATTGGTTTTGCGGACGAATATCAAAACAGTACTTCAAATTAGTTTTTATCATAGTTTTTAACATGAATTAAATCAATTAACAGTTTGCTATCATATTTTACTTAACTGCGGTCAGATACCAAACAACAGATGGTCAAGTACAATTATGTCATAGCAAATGGCCACGGCAGATTTGCAGTCTGTTTTCACTGTTTATAGCAGGTTTCAGGCACCTGTCACTTTAAATACTGTGTATCCAACCACAGCTGCGTCATGTGATCAAGGCCAGCTCAGGCCGAAACGCTTCATGGCGGATTGTTGAAAATAAACTATAAGCACAAGTCAATAGGAGTCTGTGTCCATTCATCCAAATGCAGGGAATTCATGAGTATATATCCTTACCAAGCTTTTGGTAAGAAAAACGAGTCACTCCGGTTGCAGATATTTGTAAATTCAATTTATTGGCCACACAAACGTACGCATTTCGACCTATTTCGGGTCTTGGTCACATGACCGTACATTGAGTTTCCATTCTTAAATAACCATAGCGTCCTACGTAACGTGTTTTAAACATAATGAAAAGACTTCATTATTGACATGGTTACAAAGATACTAATACCTCATTACATTTCTGCAATGGTAAATTACTTGCCATTGTTAAGATCCAAACACAATGCGCATTAAACAATATTAATTATAAAAATAAATAATCACATGTGTGGTCACAACACAAGCGAATCGTAATACTGTCATGATTGCCCTCGTTCTGCTACTAATGTAAATTTTGCTAACGGTTTATGACTTAGTTATTTGCTATCAGCCCTCCGGATAAATCAACCTTTTGATTTCCTGCCTGTTAGACCTGTCTGGATTTTTTGCGCAGTCCCTCCTCATTATTATTTATTTTGTCCCCTTTTTGCCCCTCATACCCTTACTATTTTTCTGTCTACTATTTTTTTTAGGTGTTGGTCAAGGGGATAGGTGTTCTTTTTCCCCCCATAGTCTTTTTACCTCAAGCCCTGAGGCCTGTTCTGACAGGAAAGTTGGCACCACCTAAAATGGTGGCCACCAACTGCCCTAACTGTCACACACAGAACTTGGCCATAGCCTAACATAGGGCATTCCAGAACCTTCTGGTCCATGCTGGACCATTGAAGGGCAGCCTATAAAAGGCGGAATGCGGGGCAGCCATTTTGTCTGTCAGTGAGGAGCAGCTAGAGTGAAGGCTGAGGTCTAGTGGGGGTAGGATTCTGAAGGGTGGTTCCCTCTACAAGAGTAGCCCTCTGTCAAGGCTTTCCCCCTCCTTGGTCCTGTTGTCCTAGCCAAGTTAGCTCATCCTGCTGATCCTGGGCAGATAGATCAAGGGGTTAACTTTAGTAGTCCTGGGAGCTGAGCTGAGAGTTCCCCGTGCCCCTAGTCTGCCCAGTAAGGAGGAATAGGGGGTTGGTGCTGAGAGAGTACAACCTGGCTTTATTCTGAAGGAGCCCCCCCCCCTTTCCCCTCCTCTTCGTTCTGGTGAAGGAAGGGAATTCATTCATTAAACAACTGTTAGCATCCCCTACCAGTGACTGGTCCTGTGGTGTGTGGCCATCCCCTCTGCCAGCTGAGACGAAGGTGTGAGGTGAACTGTGACCGGGTTTTCATCGATCGCGCTCTGGGCCAACACCCCCCGGGATCCACTGAGCCTGGGAAGCTTAGAGGGACTTCCCTTTGTGAGCGGGACCCCAGGGGCATTGATCGCGCTGGAGACGCGTCGCCTGTCCTGAAAGGAACAGGAGGAGTTACTGCGCACGCCCCGTCTGTGAGGATATCCCCGGAAGGAGGGGCCGTGAAGTGAGCAGGCCCCAGCGAGCAGCGTCTCTCCTCGGAGCAGGTTCAGTGGGAGGCGGCCTCGGCGAGAGCGCTCCCGCGCATGCGCACCGGAGGAGTGTTTCCTTCGCGCTGAGCTGAGGGAAGGCGCCGGAGGGTGCCTCAGATCGCCGCCTGTCAGGTCGCTTCCTCCTGCTTGGGCGCCGTGTGGAAGAGTCGGCCTGAGCAGGGAGGGAGAGCGAGTAGGCCTGGCAGCGGGGAAGAGGGTTGAGATCTGCCCAGAGGGAATTTCCAGCGCGGAGGTAGCGCGGAGGTAGCAGGCCCACGTTAAGGAGTCACCTGAGGCGTGGGAGCCTCTCTAGCCTTGCTTTTCCCCCCAGCCCCTCGCGCCAGAGCGTTCATGTCCCCTGAAACCGAACTACCTGCGCATCTACCTGATAAACAAGTAAGGAGGAGTCTGAAAGGGGGAGAGCGACGCTGGTGAATAACTTAACAAAAATCTTCCCATTCAACTACTTTTGGGACTTAACTAAATGCTGATGTAAGAGAATCTAAAACAATAGTATCAAAGGAGGTTTGGTAGAAGAACTGTACTGTTGTCCATGCAAAGGGTTGTTGCTCTGATCTAATTTAAGTGCTGCTCTTGCCAATCTTTAAAGCAATGCTGTGTTAAGAGATAGTATAAGGTGCGCAGAGTACAGTAAATGTATAGCTAACTATCAGGAAATCTAGTGATGTGATGTGGACTTTTAAGGTCAGTCATTCTACTTAAAACGAATGCTAATATTGTGATGATACCTGCTTTGGTTTACAGAGAGTAGTAGTTCTCTCCCAAGACTCAAGTAGATTAATAGTTAGCCTGATCGTTTCTAAGGTACAATTTCCCTAAATGCAAAAGTGTGATAAGAAATCAGAAATACAGTGACTGCTAGTAATTTAAAAAGTGATAATCTGCTAGTAACGTACAAAGAGTAATTGCTGACCCGGAAAGTGATTTGAAATGTTTTGAACTATTGATATGTGAGCTACTAATACTTGACAACAAAGAGAATATTATTTTTATATAAAGCAGAACGTATTTTCACATAATTTTGGTGTAGTGTTTTCTTTTTGAGTGCTATTGCGTGGTTCTACTTTAGGGTGGTCTGCAACCTTAACACTGTGCCTCTGAAATGCATGTCTTGCCCTAGGCCAGGCTACCCAGTTCCAACATTTGGTGCCTAGCGGTGGGATTACTGACTTGGTTGCAGCTACTCACTAGTAATTCAACGCAATACACTAAACCTACACCAGGAGTTTTCTCCTTGCGGCCCTCCTAATTTACATTTTTGTTTTTTCTAAATTTATTTCTGGTGGTGGGTGGAGGTTAACCTCAGGTCACTTCGTGGTTTTCTCCTGTGAGTAATTTTATTCCATGGCAAAGATGGAGTTGAATTTTAAGGAGTTGGAAGCCAATACTGTGGCCCAACTGAGAGATTGGTGTCAGCATCAAGGGGTATTTTTTAATAAAGGTGCCAAGAAAGGAGAGTTGCTGACAAGCATAAGGGCATGGGTGGAAGCTCATTTAAGGGAGGGACCAGAAACTGAAGAGGGGGACGGGGACACTGTCACTGAGGCTGCATTGTTGAACCAAGTGGGGAGTGGGAATCTTCTGACAGGTCCCAGGATACCTTCAAGGGCAAGCAGCAGCGTCTCAGACAGGGGTTTAACCGAAGCTGAGCTAGAAGATAGGAGGGAGGAGAGGAGAATGAAGCTGGAATTAGCTAGGATGGAGATGCAAAGGGAGGAAAGGAGGTTAGCTCATGAGCGAACCCTCAAGGAGATGGACCTACAGGTCCTAATACAAAGACCTCCCACTCCAGACAATGGTGGCAGCGAAAAGAAAGTAGACACCAGGGAGTCTAGACCCTACCTACCCAAAGATGTCATTGCTAGTTACACCCCAGGTGATGACATTGCCAAATGGTTGG
Source organism: Lissotriton helveticus (assembly GCF_964261635.1). NCBI lineage: Eukaryota > Metazoa > Chordata > Amphibia > Caudata > Salamandridae > Lissotriton > Lissotriton helveticus. Next base: position 15,449,276 of record NC_136065.1, on the reverse strand, counting down.
CCGCTTATGAGGTTTCTTTAAGGGCTCACGGGATCCTGGAAACTCATTGGGGGGGTGGGCTGTATAAATACATGCCACCTGCTGGCAGAGACACCTTGTTGGCTCTGGAGCAGGATGAGCAAACCCACTACCCTGTCATGAAGGTGGCACTGGTGAAAAAGTTTGGACTTACCCCTGAACGGTACCGACAAAAATTCAGGGGAAGTCACAAAATGAGTAACCAGAATTGGGTAGACTTTCTAGACTACGCCAAGAAAGCTTTAGAGGGTTGGGTCAAGGGCAGCGAGGTAAAAGATTATGAGGGGCTGTACAATCTATTTTTGAAAGAACACCTCCTCGAGAAATGCTTTCCCGAGTTGCGCCAACACCTGGTGGACAGCAAGCTGACCGATCCCCGGAAGCTTGCAGAGGAGGCGGACACTTGGGCAAGTACCCGGGTGTCCTCCAAGGGGACTGGAGGGGATTCTCAAAAAGCCGGACAGGGCGCCCCCCAGAAGAAAGAGGGAGGAGATAAAAAGAAGGAGTTCTCCAAAGGTCCCCAAAATAATTTCCAAGGTAAGGGAGCAGGTTTCACCCCGAGGGCAAACCCGCCCAGAAACCCTAATCCTGGCCAGAGCCAGCAGCCAAGGGTTCTCCACTGTTTTGAATGCGGTGGTGTTGGACATTATAAAGGAGATGTCAAATGCCCAAAGAGACCACCCCCTCCCACCGGAGGAAAGTCACCGGGAGTAGCTAGTGTAGCGCTCGGGGAGGAGTTGCCCTTAGATAAGGGGGGTGAGTGGGCGGGTGTCACCTTAGTGTCCCTGGGAGAGCGGGAGATGGTACCAAAGATCCAGGTGCCCCCAAATACTACAAAGTATGGGCAATGGGTTACCATCAATGGCCAAAGAGGGGAGGCTCTGAGAGACACAGGAGCCAGTATGACTATGGTAAGAAGTCAACTGGTGTCTCCAGAGCAGGTTGTTCCTAATGTACTCCACCCCGCCGCGATGGCTGACGGCAGAATGGGCCACTATCCAGTGGCTGAGGTTCCCTTTGAGTGGGAAGGGGTTGCAGGTTCACTTCGAGTTGCCGTAAGCCCTGCCGTGCCAGTTGATTGTCTGTTGGGGAATGACATGGAGCACAACACTTGGAGAGAGGTGGAATACCGGACGCATTCTGCGATGCTGGGTACACCTGACTGGGCCTGTGTAAGCACACGGTCTGCGACTGCCCGGAGAGGGAGTTCGCCTGGGTTGGAGCCTGGAACAATGGCCCAACCCGCTGCCAAAAAGGGTCAGAAACGGAGACAGGGACAGCCTGCTTCGGCTTCCACGCCCCATGTGACAGATCGGCCACCTGCAGTGGTAGGCCAGGAGTCCGTGGAGGGGGAAGTAGACTCTCTGGAGGATTTACCCTTCCCTGCTGAATGGCATGTGGAGGGAGGTCCTACCAGAGAGGAATTCTGTAAGGGGCAGAGGGAGTGCCCTACCCTTGAGGGACTGAGGCGTCAGGCTGAAGCCCAGGCAGCAGGTGATGCTACGGGACACCACCATATTTACTGGGAGGATGGCCTCCTCTACAGTGAACCCAAGATACCTCTACCTGGCTCATCAAGAGCCTTGGTGGTCCCGCAGCAATACCGAGCCTTTCTGCTGGAATTGGCTCATGCGATACCACTGGCAGGACACTTAGGCCAGGACAAGACCTTTGCACGGCTTGTTCTCCACTTTTACTGGCCTCAGATGAAAGCGGCGTCCAACACATATTGTAGGACATGTGTATCCTGCCAGGCCAGTGGGAAGACAGGGGTGAAGCTAAAGGCTCCCCTGGAACCACTTCCTGTCGTTAGCACCCCCTTTGAAAGGGTGGGCATCGACATTGTAGGGCCATTGGATCCACCAACCACAGCTGGACACAGGTTCATCCTGGTTCTGGTGGATCATGCCACACGGTACCCAGAGGCCATCCCTCTGAGGACTGTTACTGCACCTGTGGTAGCTAGGGCCCTGATGGGAATCTTCACTAGGGTAGGATTCCCGAAGGAGGTTGTGTCTGACAGGGGGACTAACTTCCTGTCCGCTTACATGCGGACCATGTGGAAGGAGTGTGGGGTGACCTACCGGTTCACCACTCCTTATCACCCCCAGTCCAATGGACTGGTTGAGAGGTTCAATAAGACCCTGAAGGGCATGATAAGACGTCTGCCAGAGAGTTTACGGAGGAAGTGGGACATCCTCCTACCTTGCTTACTGTTCTCCTACAGAGAGGTGCCGCAGAAAGGAGTGGGCTTCAGCCCGTTCGAATTGTTGTATGGGCACCCAGTGCGTGGGCCTCTCAGCCTGGTGAAGGAAGGATGGGAGAAGTCTCCCAGAAAACCTCCCCAGGATGTGGTGAGCTACATGTTGGCCTTCAGAAGCCAGATGGCCAAGTTGTGGAAGCAGGCTGCTGACAACTTGGAGGCCAGTCAGGCAGTCATGAAGGAATGGTATGACCAAAATGCTCACCCGGTGGAGTTGGAGCCTGGCCAGAAAGTCTGGGTGATGGAACCTGGAGAGCTAAGTGCCCTTCAGGATCGTTGGACAGGCCCATTTGAGGTGTTGGAGAAAAAGGGTAAGGCCACTTACTTGGTGGATCTTAAGACCCCGCGGCAGCCCCTACGGGTGCTGCATGCCAATCGCCTCAAACCCCACCATGAGAGGCCAGAGGTCATCCTGATGTTGGTGACTGATGGTGCTGAGGAAGCAGAAAGCGAGCCTCTCCCAGACCTCTTTTCATGTCAAGAGAAGGATGGGTCGGTCGAGGGAGTGATTCTCTCCCCGTCTCTCACTCCTGAGCAACGAGAGGATTGCCGACAGGTATTGGGGCAGTACTCTTCACTGTTTTCCCTTGTCCCGGGGAGAACCCACCTGTGTACCCATGATGTGGACACAGGAGACAGCCCCCCAGTGAAATCCAAGACCTATAGGCTGTCGGACAAGGTGAAGGCTAGCATCCATGGCGAAGTTGCCAAGATGTTGGAGCTAGGAGTGATAGAACCGTCCAGCAGCCCTTGGTCCAGTCCGGTGGTGCTAGTCCCAAAAGCCGCCCCACCGGGCACCACACCAGAACTGAGGTTCTGTGTGGATTACCGAGGACTGAACTCAGTTACCAAAACTGATGCTCATCCAATCCCCAGGGCGGATGAGTTAATTGACCGGCTAGGAGCTGCCCAATACCTCAGTACCTTTGACCTCACTTCAGGGTACTGGCAGATCTCCTTGACAGATGGAGCAAGGGAAAGGTCAGCCTTTTCCACGCCCGAGGGACACTTCCAGTTCTGTGTGATGCCCTTTGGTCTCAAGAACGCTCCTGCCACATTTCAGCGACTGGTGAACCAGGTCCTCTCTGGAATGGAGGGATTCTCGGCTGCTTACCTGGATGACATTGCTGTCTTCAGTAGCAGTTGGGAGGACCACTTGCAACATTTGCAAGCAGTTCTCCAGGCGCTGAAACAAGCTGGATTGACCATCAAAGCCAGCAAATGCCAGATTGGGCAGGGGTCGGTTGTGTACCTTGGACACTTGGTGGGTAGGGGGTCAGTGCAGCCCCTGCAGGCAAAAATTGAGGCAATCATGGCCTGGGAACCCCCCAAGACACAAACTGAGGTCCGGGCTTTTCTGGGCCTCACAGGTTACTACCGTCGCTTTGTGAAGGGGTATGGCACTATTGTAGCGCCCCTCACAGAGCTCACCTCTAGGAAACAACCTCGACGGGTAGTTTGGACAAAGGCTTGTCAGCAAGCCTTTGAAAAGTTGAAGCAGGCAATGTGCGAGGCACCGGTCCTGAAGGCTCCCGATTTCTCCAAGGAGTTTATTGTGCAAACAGATGCATCCGAACATGGCATTGGGGCAGTGTTATCGCAACTAAATGAAGAGGGCCTGGATCAGCCTGTAGTCTTCCTATCCAGGAGACTGCTTCCCCGGGAACAGAAGTGGAGTGCAATTGAGAGGGAAGCTTTTGCGGTGGTGTGGGCTCTGAAGAAGCTGCGGCCATACCTCTTTGGCTCGCACTTCCTGGTTCAGACTGACCACCGCCCCCTTCGTTGGCTGATGCAAATGAAGGGGGAAAATCCCAAGCTGTTGAGGTGGTCTATCTCCCTACAGGGAATGGACTTCCGGGTGGAACATCGGCCTGGAGTGGACCACGCCAATGCAGACGGTCTCTCCAGGTATTTCCGCCTTAGTGAAGAGGACTCCCAAGGGGTTGGGTAGTTCTCCCCACTTTCAGCTGGGGGGGACGCGTGTTAGACCTGTCTGGATTTTTTGCGCAGTCCCTCCTCATTATTATTTATTTTGTCCCCTTTTTGCCCCTCATACCCTTACTATTTTTCTGTCTACTATTTTTTTTAGGTGTTGGTCAAGGGGATAGGTGTTCTTTTTCCCCCCATAGTCTTTTTACCTCAAGCCCTGAGGCCTGTTCTGACAGGAAAGTTGGCACCACCTAAAATGGTGGCCACCAACTGCCCTAACTGTCACACACAGAACTTGGCCATAGCCTAACATAGGGCATTCCAGAACCTTCTGGTCCATGCTGGACCATTGAAGGGCAGCCTATAAAAGGCGGAATGCGGGGCAGCCATTTTGTCTGTCAGTGAGGAGCAGCTAGAGTGAAGGCTGAGGTCTAGTGGGGGTAGGATTCTGAAGGGTGGTTCCCTCTACAAGAGTAGCCCTCTGTCAAGGCTTTCCCCCTCCTTGGTCCTGTTGTCCTAGCCAAGTTAGCTCATCCTGCTGATCCTGGGCAGATAGATCAAGGGGTTAACTTTAGTAGTCCTGGGAGCTGAGCTGAGAGTTCCCCGTGCCCCTAGTCTGCCCAGTAAGGAGGAATAGGGGGTTGGTGCTGAGAGAGTACAACCTGGCTTTATTCTGAAGGAGCCCCCCACCCTTTCCCCTCCTCTTCGTTCTGGTGAAGGAAGGGAATTCATTCATTAAACAACTGTTAGCATCCCCTACCAGTGACTGGTCCTGTGGTGTGTGGCCATCCCCTCTGCCAGCTGAGACGAAGGTGTGAGGTGAACTGTGACCGGGTTTTCATCGATCGCGCTCTGGGCCAACACCCCCCGGGATCCACTGAGCCTGGGAAGCTTAGAGGGACTTCCCTTTGTGAGCGGGACCCCAGGGGCATTGATCGCGCTGGAGACGCGTCGCCTGTCCTGAAAGGAACAGGAGGAGTTACTGCGCACGCCCCGTCTGTGAGGATATCCCCGGAAGGAGGGGCCGTGAAGTGAGCAGGCCCCAGCGAGCAGCGTCTCTCCTCGGAGCAGGTTCAGTGGGAGGCGGCCTCGGCGAGAGCACTCCCGCGCATGCGCACCGGAGGAGTGTTTCCTTCGCGCTGAGCTGAGGGAAGGGGCCGGAGGGTGCCTCAGATCGCCGCCTGTCAGGTCGCTTCCTCCTGCTTGGGCGCCGTGTGGAAGAGTCGGCCTGAGCAGGGAGGGAGAGCGAGTAGGCCTGGCAGCGGGGAAGAGGGTTGAGATCTGCCCAGAGGGAATTTCCAGCGCGGAGGTAGCGCGGAGGTAGCAGGCCCACGTTAAGGAGTCACCTGAGGCGTGGGAGCCTCTCTAGCCTTGCTTTTCCCCCCAGCCCCTCGCGCCAGAGCGTTCATGTCCCCTGAAACCGAACTACCTGCGCATCTACCTGATAAACAAGTAAGGAGGAGTCTGAAAGGGGGAGAGCGACGCTGGTGAATAACTTAACAAAAATCTTCCCATTCAACTACTTTTGGGACTTAACTAAATGCTGATGTAAGAGAATCTAAAACAATAGTATCAAAGGAGGTTTGGTAGAAGAACTGTACTGTTGTCCATGCAAAGGGTTGTTGCTCTGATCTAATTTAAGTGCTGCTCTTGCCAATCTTTAAAGCAATGCTGTGTTAAGAGATAGTATAAGGTGCGCAGAGTACAGTAAATGTATAGCTAACTATCAGGAAATCTAGTGATGTGATGTGGACTTTTAAGGTCAGTCATTCTACTTAAAACGAATGCTAATATTGTGATGATACCTGCTTTGGTTTACAGAGAGTAGTAGTTCTCTCCCAAGACTCAAGTAGATTAATAGTTAGCCTGATCGTTTCTAAGGTACAATTTCCCTAAATGCAAAAGTGTGATAAGAAATCAGAAATACAGTGACTGCTAGTAATTTAAAAAGTGATAATCTGCTAGTAACGTACAAAGAGTAATTGCTGACCCGGAAAGTGATTTGAAATGTTTTGAACTATTGATATGTGAGCTACTAATACTTGACAACAAAGAGAATATTATTTTTATATAAAGCAGAACGTATTTTCACATCATTTTGGTGTAGTGTTTTCTTTTTGAGTGCTATTGCGTGGTTCTACTTTAGGGTGGTCTGCAACCTTAACACTGTGCCTCTGAAATGCATGTCTTGCCCTAGGCCAGGCTACCCAGTTCCAACACTGCCTTTTTCTCACGTATCCAGGTTTAGATCAGTTGATTTGATCAAATAATTCAGTTCTGTTCTATTGGGTATAGTACCCTTGCAATTACTTGTAATTCAAGTACAGATCCCAAAGACCTGGATAGCACACAGGTCAAAGCCTACAGAACAACGTTCTCGCTCCCGCCTTACACATCTCCGGCTCAAATAAGACTGGAGTTCGGCCTGCAAAAGCAAGATCTAGCCAGGAACGGGGCATACATCATTTGCTTGCATAAACTTAGAAGCGCCACTACAGATACACCAAAACACTCTGCTATGGCAGGATATACAAAGCAGGGATGCTTCTGAGGCAAGAACTTACCTTCAAGCAGCATTGGAAGCCACTAAACTCTCTGCACTCTGGGACACACAACTTGGGCATAGCACTTTAAAAAAACTAGTCTGGAAAAATGTTAAATCACTCTCCTTACTGGAGGATAAGGCACTATTCCCAAAAAGATCGCATGCATGGATGACCCTAAATTCTTATAAATCGCTAACACCACAAATATACTTCAACCAGGGTTACCCGAAAGCCACAATAATGAACCTCTTAAAATACAGACTAGGGATTCTGCCAAGTACAGAGCACCTACCGCCATGGCTCAGGAAAGACGGAAATGAAGCCTGTATGCTATGCAATTCAAAGAATGGTGACATTCTTCACGTAATCTGCTCATGCGTAGAACTGCTACAAGCACGCCAACTGCTTCTTAAAGATCAACTCAAGCAAAACGGGATCAGCACTAGAAGGCAAGCGGTGCTCGCGTGCCTGAATCCGTTAAACACCAAACTAAACTGTAGATTTGTGAAATTTTTAGCAACGGCCGAGCAAAGAATGCCAAGTCTGCCAAAACTGGGGGACAACGCTATAAACTCAGGTCGATCAGCAGACGGACAATAGTACCTAAGGGCACATTCAGTGCACATGTCCGTCCAGCACCAGAGGGTCATTCTTGAGAAAAGCAAAACGCTAGTGGCTAAAATAGCACATAGCTGAACAGGACGGGAACAATCTAATACGAAGATCTGTACTGCTTACCACTCAGTGTAAAAAGTGTATAGAAATACAAAATTATTTTATCATGCTTAAAGTATCACTACCAACAGTTAACTTCTCCTTTTAATCTCTATTAAGGTGAGGCAGCTGTTTAATGAAACAGATCCGGATCCCGTGCTGTTCACTTCCTACAAGGTGGCTACTCTCCATAGGTGTATGTTCCAAGGTTGCTGTTCGGTAAAAGAAAAACTGAATGTTACCAGTGGGCAAGATCTGGATACATAATGTTCAATTTCATCGCGAAAGGCATATAATCCACATGAGGATAATTTATCTGTCCTACATGGTGTATTGTAATCTCAAATGTGTTCTCAAACTATTACTTAATTAAAACACTTTTGCAGAAACAAAATCAAAAAGATTAGTAATCAAATAAAGTAAGGGGGGGTTTAAAAAATACTCTTCATAGGACAAAACTACGGAAACTCTATCCGCGAATAGGGTTCACGGGTTTTCCAGCGAACTATAAATGTACTGCAATTCTACATATTATTCATCCCATTCGGGAAGATGCTGCCAGCCTGCAAAATAAATCTAGACTCCATATCTGAGTAACGCTTGGTTACGGTGCCGCCCTTTGGATTCTATATATATATATATATTCACTGAAAAACATAGGTTTCAGCCACGTTATAGTTAGGAATTAGCATTTAAAAAACCTTAGAAATTCACTGAAAAAACCACAGGTTTCACACATGTTACAGTTAGCTGGACATTTCACTCATACAAAATCATTGAAATTTCCCCGTTATAGTTAGTTCGGCTAACTATAGCTCGCGCGCCTGCAATGCACTGCTGATGACGTCACATATTACATCACTCATGACATGGTCAGTGACATCACTCATGACATCACTGATGACATCTCAAATGACATCACTGATGACATCATCCAGTGAATGTGTGTCTTTCTGAAAAATAAATATTTTTTTTATATATGTATATCTAAAAGTCGATGGAAGAATAGTGAATCCATGTATTAGCGAGTAATGTTTAAATATGTAAATATCTGTATCAGTGTCTCACTTTGTGTATAAGTAGCTGCATGGGTTGGTGAGTAGCTACATGAGTGTGTATATGGGTTATTAGTTGGTTTTTTGAGTATCAGTATGAGTGTCTGTATGGTTCGGTGGGGGATATTACTTAGCACACAGATGCATGAATGACTGACTCACTGTTTGTATGTTGAAGACAGCATGTGTGCAGGACTGTATGGGTGGATGAGTGTGTATAGGTGTGTTAGTGACAGCATGTGTGCAGGACTGTATGGGTGGATGAGTGTGTATAGGTGTGTTAGTGAGTGAAAAACTGTCTCAATAGTATATTTATGAGTAACTACATATGTTTTAAACTAGTATATGTGAGTATTGAGGTATATAAGTGAGAGTGAGAGATTGGAAGAGTTCCTGTATAAATAAGTATGTGTTTCTATAAGTTATTGTTTAAGATAGTAAGTATGTGTACGTTTCCGTAGAAGTAAGTGTAGTGGTGTGTGTATAGCTGTATATGCAAGTAAATGGATGTTTGATAGTTTATTTGCATGTGTGAGTATGTGTGTGAGTAACTCTATGGATGAATGTCGGTTTGTAACAGGATGTATAGGTGTATGAGTACATATGATGAGTGAGTACATGTATGAGCGACTATATAGAACTGTTGGTTAATGAGTGGATGTGTATGTAGATTTTGGAATTACTGAATAGGTTGTTGTAACTGGTATTGGTATCTCCATTGTTTTGAACATTTTTGTTTATATTTTTGAATGTATGTATCAAAGGTTATATTACGGTGAGAGGAGGTCTGCCACTCTTTCACAAGGATGATGTCATCAGTGATGTCATCAGTGATGTCATTTGAGATGTCATCAGTGATGTCATGAGTGATGTCACTAACCATGTCATGAATGATGTAATATGTGACGTCATTAGCAGTGCATTGCGGTGCACAAGTTATAGTTAGCTGAACTAACTATAACGGGGGAATTTCAATGGTTTTTTATGAGTGAAATGTTCAGCTAACTGTAACATGTGTGAAACCTATGGTTTTTTCAGTGAAGTTCTACGTTTTTTTTAAATGCTAATTCCTAACTATAACGTGGCTGAAAACTATGGGTTTTTTCAGTGAATTTCTAAGGTTTTTTAAATGCTAATCCCTAACTATAATGTGGCTGAAACCTTTGGTTTTTTCAGTGAATTTCAAAGGTTTTGTAAATGATAATTTTTAAATGTATTAATTGTTATTTTTTTATACTGATTTACTACATTGTTTTAAACTATTTATTTGTAGATATTTTATTTTTTAAATTACATTGCATATTTTTCAATATAAATTAAAAAAAATGTTTTTAAAAATATTGAAATTGTAATATTTTTATTTTTATTATTATTTTATTTATATATATTTTATATAGCAGGCAATGATATCCTATGGAAGGAAATCCAAGTTACTGGTAAGTACAGTTAAAATTACTTTTCAGGATCAGTACTGGGTTGAAAGATGCAGCACTGAGGTCTCCTGATAACAGGTGAGTAAATCGGAATTCGTAGTTCGACTGATTTTAGAGGAATATTTTAAAGTTCCAAAACTCCACACTCAGACGAATTTCCAAGTGAAACCTGTCAATGTTAGCCTATGGAATGAAATTCAAGTTACTGGTAAGTATGGTTAGAATTACTTTTGAGGATCAGTACTGGGCTCAAAGATGCAGCGCTGAGGTCTCTCCTGATACAGGTGAGTAAATCGGAATTCGTAGTTCTGCTGATTTTATAAGAATAATTTAAAGTTCCAAAACTCCACACTTAGAAGAATTTTCAAGTAAAACCACTCAATGTTACCCTATGGAAGGAAATTCAGTTAGCAGGTAAGTAGTGTTATCATTACTTTTTCTTACTCAGTGGTGGATCCTGGATCCAGCACTGGTGCATCTCCTGCAAACAGTTGAAAGAATGCGTTTAAGTCATACAAGTGATTTTTAAGGAATATGTTTAGTTTGTGAAAATAGACACTTAGAATCTTTTCTGGTGAAAACCAGACTATGGATTCCTATGAAAGGAAATACAGGTTACTGGAAAGTATGGTTAGAATTACTTTTCAGGGTCAGTGCTGGGCTAAAAGATGCAGCACTGGGTTCTCTCCTGATAACAGATGAGTAAATCTGAATTCGTTGTTCGGATGATTTTAGGTGAATATTTTAAAGTTCCAAAATTCCACACTTAAAAGAAATTCTAAGTGAAACCAGTCAATGGTAGCCTATGGAAAGAAATTCAAGTTACTAGTAAGTATGGTTAGAATTACTTTTGAGGATCAGTACTGGGCTCAAAGATGCAGCACTGAGGTCTCTCCTGATAACAGGTGAGTAAATTGGAATTCGTAGTAGATCCAGAAAGCGCCACAGAGCTGCGTAGCAGAGAGATGTAAAAAGGGGCACGGCATGTACCACCTCTCTGCAACGCAGCGCATTGGCGCTTCCTGAAAGCACCTGGTGGACTACTTGGCCCCCATGGTCCCTCAGGTTGAAGTTGAATTTTTTCAGTGAATTTCAAAGGTTTTGTAAATGATAATTTTTAAATGTATTAATTGTTATTTTTTATACTGATTTACTACATTGTTTTAAACTATTTATTTGTAGATATTTTATTTTTTAAATTACATTACATATTTTTTAATATAAATTAAAAGAATGTTTTAAAAAATATTGAAATTGTAATATTTTTATTTTTATTTTATTTATATATATATTATATAGCAGGCAATGATATCCTATGGAAGGAAATCCAAGTTACTGGTAAGTACAGTTAAAATTACTTTTCAGGATCAGTACTGGGTTGAAAGATGCAGCACTGAGGTCTCTCCTGATAACAGGTGAGAAAATCGGAATTCGTAGTTCGGCTGATTTTAGAGGAATATTTTAAAGTTCCAAAACTCCACACTCAGACGAATTTCCAAGTGAAACCTGTGGAATGAAATTCAAGTTACTGGTAAGTATGGTTAGAATTACTTTTGAGGGTCAGTGCTGGGCTAAAAGATGCAGCACTGGGTTCTCTCCTGATAACAGTTGAGTAAATCGGAATTCGTTGTTCGGATGATTTTAGGTGAATATTTTAAAGTTCCAAAATTCCACACTTAGAAGAATTTCTAAGTGAAACCAGTCAATGGTAGCCTATGGAAAGAAATTCAAGTTACTAGTAAGTATGGTTAGAATTACTTTTGAGGATCAGTACTGGGCTCAAAGATGCAGCACTGAGGTCTCTCCTGATAACAGATGAGTAAATTGGAATTCGTAGTACATCCAGAAAGCGCCACAGAGCTGCGTAGCAGAGAGATGTAAAAAGGGGCACGGCATGTACCACCTCTCTGCAACGCAGCGCAGTGGCGCTTCCTGAAAGCACCTGGTGGACTACTTGGCCCCCATGGTCCCTCAGGTTGAAGTTGATTTTTTTCCCCAACTTAAAACGCTCCACAGGGCATGTTTGCACACATCACGTCAGGCCCCGTCCCCTCCCTTCACCACTGTGTAAACGCGCCCTGTCACGGTTCTAAGTTGAAAGATTAAGTCCCCTTCAATCCTAAGGATCCCTAGGGTCAAACTAGCCCACTAGGTACCTCCAGTAAGCACCACAGAGCTGCGTTGCAGAGAGGTGTAAAAAGGGGCGTGGTCTCTTAACACCTGTCTGCAACGCAGCTCCCTTGCGCATACTGGGGATACCTGTTGGGCTATTTGGCCCTCCGGGACCCTCAGTATTGAAAGAGATTTAATTCCCCAACTTAAAACGCACCACAGGGCGCGTTTGCACACTGATGAAGGAAGGGGACGTGGCCTGAGGTGACATGTCTGCAAACACGCCCTGTGGCACGTTTTTAGTTAAAGAATTAAGTCCTCCTCAATCCTGTGGGACCCTGGGGGCCAACTAGCCCACCAGATACCTCCAGTATGCGCCAGGGGGCTGTGTTGCAGAGAGGTGTTCAGAGGCCATGCCCCTTTTTACAACACTCTGCAACGCAGCTCCGTGGCGCTTACTGAAGGTACCTGGTGGGCTAGTTGGCCCCCAGGGACCCTCAGGATTGACAAGGAATTAATTCCCCAACTTAAACCGCGCCACAGGGCATGTTTGCACACAGGTGAACTCCGGCCCCGCCCTCTACCTTCACCACTGCAAACGCGCCTTGTGGCGCATTTTAAGTTGGGGGATTGACTCCCCTTCAATCCTGAGAGTGCCTGGGGCGCAACTAGCCCACCAGCTACCTCTAGTAAGCGCCACAGAGCTGTGTTGCAGAGAGGTGTAAAAAGGGGCGAGGCCTCAGAAGACCACTCTGCAACGCAGCCCCCTGGCGCATACTGGAGGTTCCTGGTGGGCTAGTTGGCTCCCAGGGACCCCGAGTATTCAAGGGGAATTCGTTCCCTCTCTGCAAACGCGCCAGGGGGGGGGGGGGGGGCGCTTGCAGAGTGCTGCATGAAGGGGGCGTGGCCTCCGACGTGATGCTTGTGTTTTTATTTTTTTTTATTTTAAGAAGGGGGGCTTTCTTCAAAGGCATTTCACCTTGTACTTTGTTGTTTTTGGTTATCTCTGTGGTAGCCTGCTTTAATTCTATCTCCGTTTTGAAAGTACAGGGGGTCGAAATGCATAATGCTGTGTTATCATGACTGCCTGCTGTGAATGCAATCTATTCTACCTGCTTGTTTGAGAAATGGGGGTGTTAGTGACACAAGTTATGTGTCCAAAATGGATTTTTTTAATCGCTCATAGTATTCGCGATGACACCAAGACAACCAGCACGGCCCAGCATATACCATCGTGGGGACATCATGCTTATCACAACGTCATCGCGAACATTAGTGAAAATCTAAAAAAATATATATTTCTACACACTCGCCGGTCACTGTCACTCACTCATGTATGCACTCACAAACTCAATCAGACACTTACACACCAAGTTGGATAACCACTCACACACTTATACATCCAGCCATATACCCACTCAGATACTCAGACACCATTCAAATACCCATTCAGGTACTTATGAGCCAACTTACAAACTCACTCAGAGAGTGACGCATCCATGTACAGACCCAATCAGACTCATGAGCACAGTCTCATGCCCACTTAGAGACTCTTACACCCACTCACAGACCCACCTGGGCACTCATGCTCCCACTTACAAACCCACTCAGATGCTCATGCTCCCACTTACAGACTCACTCACATACTCATATATGCCGTTACAGACCCAATGAGACACACATACATCCACTCACACACCCATACAGTCACTCACACACTCAGTCACAGACTCTCTCAGAGACTTATGGACTCAGTCAGCCACTCATACATTCACACAGCCGCTTAGAAACTTACTCAGATATACACGCATCCACTCATTCACCCAGTCAAGGCTCATGAATCCACTCACTACAACCTACTACAAAAGTTAAATTAGTATACTAGGTGCACTACTACTGAGTGATACTACTTCTAATATATATTATGTGAGTGGTTGTGTGACTGCATGTATCCTTGTGTGTATGGGTGTGTGAGTGGCTGCATGGGTGTATAAGTGGGTATGTGAGTAGCTATGTGGGTGAGTGAGATACTGTGTGAGTGGCTGTTTTGGTGAGTGAGTGGGTATGTCAGTGGCTGTATGGGTTAGTTAGTGGTGGTGTTAGTGGTTCTATGGGTGGATAACTGAGTGTGTACTGACTGTATGGATGAGTGAGTGGGTGTCTGAATGGCTATGTGAGTGAGTGAAAATTAGTGAAAGTGGTTTGCATGGATGTGTGAATGGGTATGTAAGTGATTGTATGGGTAGCTGTATGGGTGAGTGAATGGTTGAGTGAGTGGGTATGTGATTGGCTCTATAGAGGAGTGCATGGGTGTGTGAGTACTGGTATGGGTCTGTGAATGGGCATGTGAGTGGTTGTGTGGGTGTGTGAGTGGGCATATGAGATGTATGGGGTGTGAGTGGGTGTGTGGGCGGTGCTATGGATGATGTCATCAGTGATGTCACTGACCATGTCATGAGTGATGTAACATGTGAGGTCATAAGCAGTGCATTGCGGGAGTTTAAGAATGTGGAAGAATAAGAAGTGCTTAAAACACTGTGGCTTGTATTGTGATAGTGATTTGTGGCCTATTTCAGAGTACTGTGTATACTGCGGGCTTAGGTGTGATAGGGTACAAAGTGCCCAGTGCAGTGCTGTGTGCAAATCTAGAAAGTGCTGAGTAAAGTGTGGCCAGTGGTGTATTGGCAGTGTCCCGAGGAAAGCTACAAATCGTGGTATGTACCATGGACTGGTGGTGATAGTGCTGTGTGGCCTCTCTCAGGGCACTACTGCGTATAATGTGGACTGTGGTGATAGCGGCGCCCTGAGTACAGGTCCAAAGCACTGAGTTAAGCATGGCCTGTAGCGTGACAGCAGTGCCATGATATAGTACAAAGCATTCCATGCAGTGCTAGGAAGCAGGTTCTAAGATGCAGAGTAAACTAAGGGCTGTAGTGAGATAGTAGTAGGATACGACCTCTGTTCCCAGGCGACGCTATAGCTGTCTCTCTGACCCTTAAGTCACAAATATCTTCATAGCTGGCAGTTCTTAGTGGTACTGCATCTTAAATCTCATCTTTAAAGTGATTTCTGTCCTGTAACTCTATTCCTGTCTGTTTCTGTCCCACAGAAGAGAAATCTCCTCCAACGTGGGTAACTATTGGAGTCGTCACTGGAGCCCTCGTTGGTGTTGGACTAATCGCTGCTGTAGTTTGGTTTGTCTACTCGAAAATAAACATGTCAGGTAAGTAGAATCTGTTTGATATTGTTAGTGGGAGGTACCATCCCTTCCTTTGTGGGGCCTTTGTGACTCTACAGAGAGACTTCTAGAAATGCAGCTCCTGCTGATCCAGTTCTTCATCACTGACCCGCAGCGTCTGTGCCTGGGGCCTTTGGGACTCTATGCAAAGGATTCAATAGATGTAGCTCGTACGGATCTAGTTCTTTACCTGGGGCGTTTGTGACTTTTAGGTGGCAGTCTGTGTTGTGGCTTCAGCAGAGGTACAAGCAGGGTATGCTCAGACGTGAGTCCCTTGCTCACTTTGCCACTGGATTCAAGCAAGCCGGGCTGAAGACAGCTGAAATGCCAGAAAACGGTCCTCGGAAGCTTGTTTCCGGTCCAGGGAAGGCATGGCTTGGCAGTTCGGGCTGGACTGTTCCCATGAGGCACAGGGTCAGACTGATTTGCATATAGCCATGTCTGAACTGGGGTGGCAGAGTGGGCTAAAGAACGGTGATGGATCAGACCCAGATCTTTTGACTGGGTGTGAGTGTTTGATTGGTTCGGATGCTCCGTCCATCACCACCCCCTTTTGTACCGCTGGTGCTTCAGCAGCAACAGGAGCAGAAAGACTGTCTATTGGCCATTCAACTGCAGTGGCTTTTATGTCCGCAAATGTGGCCAAGGAGGAGGTCCAAAGACCCCACTGGAACCAGTGCTTATTTCCTAATTGACATTGCACCCAGAGCCTGCCCATGTGCCAAGCAAGGGAATTAAACTTGACATGTTTTAGAACAAATGGAGACACAGGGAAATGTCTGAGTGTTGGTCATCCTGCAGCCTTCTGATGAGGGCTCTGCAGAGTGCTGTGTTCAAGAAGAGCAGGTTGTGTTATATGGTGGTCCTTTGAAGAGGGCCTGGGGACACAAAGGCATTTATAACTCTCTCTTGGTGGGGATTGATAAAATGTATTCTGTTGTAATCCAAAAAATGTGTGATTTAGATAACTAATCAGCGATACCTGACTAAATCTACCAATCTAACAAACACTTAATTTACAGTCTACACTGCTTGGTGATGGGCACAAGCCAAAGGTAGTCATAGAAGGGAATCCATTGTGGTGTCAAGGGTCAGTTTTTAGGTTTGCTCAGGTTTTATTCCAAGAATTTATTTGATGATCACCACCAACCAACTCTCACCGAGTGCTTCCAAGAAGAATGCAAAGCAGGGTGTGCACACAGAAATGTTGGAAAGCGAACTCAGATCATAGTCTGTTCTTTCACATTCTGCATGCCCCAAATAAGCCAATCAGTGTTAAAATCCTCCTCTCCCAACTGGTCATTCAGCAGCCCTCTCACTCCATGGCCATTTCGACATTACTGACAAAAAACACTTCTCTCTCTAGGTTCCTTGGCATCAAACATACCCATGGAGGACATGAATCCTATATATGTTCCCTCTAAGACCTTTGAGTGTTGGGTCACCCAACCTGTCTGGCTTTTCCCTGAATATAATTGTTATTTTTCTAACAGTGAACTCCACAATCTTCACGGCCCCCTGAGTGACCCCTTATTTCTGTTTACTCCTCTAACGGAGTCCATGCTCAGCCACACCAAGGGTCCGCGCTCAATAGGCCACAGGGAGATTTAACAGTCGGTGATTATAGGATGTTTTTCACTACCTTCAACAGATTGGAATCCTACAATTCACATAGTCCTTCATCTGCAAGTTCCCCACCACTACTTCACTATGCATAGGCATCAAGAGAAGTAACAAACTTTGTAAAGTAGAGTACGTAGACCAAATAACAGCTGTAGTAGTTTCAACAAGGTGACTTCAGTATGAAGTTCATTGAACCCAAAGAGGAGACTCAAGTAGAGAGCACAAAGCACAAAACCAGAGGATTCCAATATATAGTTCACAGCATAGAGCAGATGGCCCCAGTACAGAGTTCTAACTGCAGTGTTATCTTTCTACTTCTGTTTGTACAAGACCCTGAATCACTCTTCCATGAAGATGCAAAGAAATCCAAGTCATGGTAACAAATGTTCCTACTGTGGCAACTAGATGATCAATTGTCTGTGATTGGAGGATCAAGATTGCCTGTGTAAGTCTAGACAAGAGTCCGCGGCGTCTTTGGAATGGTGGTTTACCTTAGTTCTCTTGCGTGCTTTGCGAAGAGTAGGCGTTGTAACTTCGGCGTCTGCACTCCAAACTCATCTATCATCTCCTCTACAATGAAAGGCTTGGATCTTGACCTTTGATCCCCCTGACTTTGGGAGCCACATCTTTTTGCGCCAACCTCCAAAGAGCACAAGCTTTGTCCGGTTCAATCTTTGACTTTATGATTCCAGTTATACTACAGGTTAAAGGGGGAAAGAGCCCACAGAGGCACTAAACTAGATGCAGTGAAGGATACTTTCATAAGAGAGTTTTAGGGAAGAGAAATGAGGGGTTTAGGGAGGGACAGGCACCAATCCACAAATGGGTAAGCCCATTGCTATTCACAAACTGATCTTCTAAAGTTTACATCCAAAGTGGACTAAAAACAGTAATGAATATACTCAGGCTCACAGCTGGAGTAAGTGGAGTAGGTTATAGCATCGGGTATGGCCAACCATTGGTACTGCATCACCCTCTCACCTAATATCATAGACATAAAGACACAAAATAAATTCCTAGCGATTTTTGTTTTAATTAAGTAAAACATTTAATTTAGTTAAAAATATAAATATATTTAATTTAATGTTAAAAAGATGTCTAAAAAGAACATATATTTATTATTTTAAAATGTGATAACCTTTTTTACATAAAAATTTTACATTAAGTTATATGAAAATATTTCTAAATTACATTTAATTATTTGAATGCATTATATTTACTATGTTTGAATACATAATAAAAATGTAGTTTTTTTTACTGTAGCTGGGATATTTGTAGTTCACACTTCAGAAAAATAATATTCTTTGAATATAATCAAAATCATTATATTTAATTTATTTTTTAAAGTTGTATTTATCATTTTCAAAAGGGGTTTCACATGGAGAGGTCAAAACAGGCATAAACATTGAACACAGTATTAAGGAAGAGATCAAAGATAGAATGTCATAGTCTGAACAGATATTACAATGTCATCTTCATCGAGTGATAGATATCCTTCAATCACCAGTCGCATGCAGTGCTAAAGTCAACGCCAACCACGTCATAGAACTGAGTGACCAGTACCTAGAAACCATTGGGGGTCCATGATCTAACAATGATTTAAGGCAGAGGAAGCACAAGGTCCTTCCTAGAAAAGGCATATGTATGATGAAAGGATAGTGCCTTGTTTCAAGCGCCACATCACATACATAGGCTTCAAGCCTCACTTCACTAAAGCAGAAACTAATCTATCCGCGTTCATTAGGAGATAATATTTCAAGGGTCCCCAGGAATCTCTGGCCCCAGGCCCAGCTCTTCCTGTGCTGCTGACTTGTGGATAGCACTTTGCTTTAAGCATCACATCACTTACATATGCTCTAATCCACCTGTGTTCATTAAGAGATAAGGTTTCAAGGGCCCCTAGGTGTCTGAGGTCCCAGGGCCAGCTCTCCCCATGCTGCTGACATGTGGATAGCACCTTCCTTCAAGCCTCACATGACTTACCTAGGCACAAATCTATCTGTGTTTATTAAGAGATAATATTTCAAGGGCCCCCAGGTACCTCTGGGTCTGGCGGTCCAGCTCTCCCCTGGCTGCTGACCTGTATATAGCGCCTTGCTTCAAGCCTCACATCAGTTATGAAGGTACTAATCCAGCCACATTTATTAGGAGATATTTCAAGGGTTCCCAGGTACCACTGTGTCAGGAGGCTGGCAGCATCAGTCTTCATATAGCTCCAGCTGCTCTTTGCATTAGATCCAAAAAGCATGCCACCTCCCTCTTGGCCAGCATCAGTGCGAGTGTAATTAATGTTTTGTATGTTCCGTGGCAGTGCCCTATCCAACGCAAAAGTGCAACATTGGGGTATGTTTGAAATGCACACTTGGTCACGTGGGAGTGGGCCACCAGCACCTCAGGCCAATGTAAGAAAACTCCTATGCATACCCAGGAAAGAAGCCAGCCCCAGGTGTCCCACCTCCCGCAGAAAGTCCGGGTGTCCCACCCCATGCAGGAAGCCAGCCTCAGGTGTTCCCACCCCACACAGAGAGCCAGCCTCGGATGTCCCACACCTCGCGCAGGAAGACAGCCCTGGGTGTCCCACCTCATGCAGGAAGCCAGCCTCAGGTGTTCCCACCCCACACAGAGAGCCAGCCTCGGATGTCCCACACCTCACGCAGGAAGACACCCCTGGGTGTCCAACCTCATGCAGGAAGACAGCACTGGGTGTCCCACACCTCATGCAGGAAAGCAGCACTAGGTGTCCCACACCTCATGCAGGAAGCCAGCCTCTGGTGTCCCACACCTCGCACAGGAAGCCAGCCCCGGGTGTCCCATTCCTCATGCAGGAAGCCAGCCCCGGGTGTCCCACACCTTGCACAGAAAGCCAGCACTGGGTGTCCCACACCTCATGTAGGAAGCCAGCCCTGGGTGTCCCATTCCTCATGCAGGAAGCCAGCACTGGGTGTCCCATTCCTCATGCAGGAAGTTAGCCCCGGGTGTCCCATTCCTCATGCAGGAAGCCAGCCCCGGGTGTCCCATTCCTCATGCAGTAAGCCAGCACTGAGTGTCCCACACCTCATGCAGGAAGCCAGCACTGGGTGTCCCACACCCCATGCAGGAAAGCAGCACTAGGTGTCCCACACCTCATGCAGGAAGCCAGCCTCTGGTGTCCCACACCTCGCACAGGAAGCCAGCCCCGGGTGTCCCATTCCTCATGCAGGAAGCCAGCCCCGGGTGTCCCACACCTCGCACAGGAAGCCAGCACTGGGTGTCCCACACCTCATGCAGGAAGCCAGCCCCGGGTGTCCCATTCCTCATGCAGGAAGCCAGCACTGGGTGTCCCATTCCTCATGCAGGAAGCCAGCCCCGGATGTCCCATTCCACATGCAGGGAAGCCAGCCCCGGGTGTCCCATTCCTCATGCAGTAAGCCAGCACTGGGTGTCCCATTCGTCATGCAGGAAGACAGCACTGGGTGTCCTACACCTCGCACAGGAAGCCAGCACTGGGTGTCCCACACCTCATGCAGGAAGCCAGCCCCGGGTGTCCCATTCCTCATGCAGGAAGCCAGCACTAGGTGTCCCACAACTCATGCAGGAAGCCAGCCCCGGGTGTCCCATTCCTCATGCAGGAAGCCAGCCCCGGGTGTCCCTTTCCTCATGCAGGAAGCCAGCACTGGGTGTCCCACACCTCGCACAGAAGCCAGCACTGGGTGTCCCACACCTCATGCAGGAAGCCAGCACTGGGTGTCCCACACCTCGCACAGAAGCCAGCCCTGGGTGTCCCACACCTCGCACAGGAAGCCAGCAATGGGTGTCCCACACCTCGTGCAGGAAGCCAGCCCCGGGTGTCCCATTCCTCATGCAGGAAGCCAGCACTGGGTGTCCCACACCTCGCGCAGGAAGCCAGCACTGGGTGTCCCACACCTCGCGCAGGAAGCTAGCCCTGGGTGTCCCATTCCTCATGCAGGAAGCCAGCACTGGGTGTCCCACAACTCGCGCAGGAAGCCAGCCCCGGGTGTCCCATTCCTCATGCAGGAAGCCATCACTGGGTGTCCCACACCTCACGCAGGAAGCCAGCACAGGGTGTCCCATTCCTCATGCAGGAAGCCAGCACTGGGTGTCCCACACCTCGCGCAGGAAGCCAGCACTGGGTGTCCCACACCTCGCGCAGGAAGCCAGCCCCGGGTGTCCCATTCCTCATGCAGGAAGCCAGCACTGGGTGTCCCACACCTCACGCAGGAAGCCAGCACTGGGTGTCCCACACCTCGCGCAGGAAGCTAGCCCTGGGTGTCCCATTCCTCATGCAGGAAGCCAGCACTGGGTGTCCCACAACTCGCGCAGGAAGCCAGCCCCGGGTGTCCCATTCCTCATGCAGGAAGCCATCACTGGGTGTCCCACACCTCACGCAGGAAGCCAGCACAGGGTGTCCCACACCTCGCGCAGGAAGCTAGCCCTGGGTGTCCCATTCCTCATGCAGGAAGCCAGCACAGGGTGTCCCACACCTCGCGCAGGAAGCTAGCCCTGGGTGTCCCATTCCTCATGCAGGAAGCCAGCACTGGGTGTCCCACACCTCACGCAGCAAGCCAGCACAGGGTGTCCCACACCTCGCGCAGGAAGCCAGCCCCGGGTGTCCCATTCCTCATGCAGGAAGCCAGCCCCGGGTGTCCCACACCTCGCGCAGGAAGCCAGCACAGGGTGTCCCACACCTCGCGCAGGAAGCCAGCACTGGGTGTCCCACACCTCGCGCAGGAAGCCAGCACTGGGTGTCCCACACCTCGCGCAGGAAGCTAGCCCTGGGTGTCCCATTCCTCATGCAGGAAGCCAGCACTGGGTGTCCCACAACTCGCGCAGGAAGCCAGCCCCGGGTGTCCCATTCCTCATGCAGGAAGCCAGCACTGGGTGTCCCACACCTCACGCAGCAAGCCAGCACAGGGTGTCCCACACCTCGCGCAGGAAGCCAGCCCCGGGTGTCCCATTCCTCATGCAGGAAGCCAGCACTGGGTGTCCCACACCTCACACAGGAAGCCAGCACTGGGTGTCCCATTCCTCATGCAGGAAGCCAGCACTGGGTGTCCCACACCTCACGCAGCAAGCCAGCACAGGGTGTCCCACACCTCGCGCAGGAAGCTAGCCCTGGGTGTCCCATTCCTCATGCAGGAAGCCAGCACTGGGTGTCCCACACCTCACACAGGAAGCCAGCGCTGGGTGTCCCACACCTCATGCAGGAAACCAGCCCCGGGTTTCCCATTCCTCATGCAGGAAGCCAGCACTGGGTGTCCCACAACTCGCGCAGGAAGCCAGCCCCGGGTGTCCCATTCCTCATGCAAGAAGCCAGCACTGGGTGTCCCACAACTCGCGCAGGAAGCCAGCCCCGGGTGTCCCATTCCTCATGCAAGAAGCCAGCACTGGGTGTCCCACACCTCGCGCAGGAAGCTAGCCCTGGGTGCCCCATCGCTGCTCGAGAGCATCAAACCTGTTTTGGAAGAACATACCCTCCAGGCATCCACGGAAATCTCCAGCTCTTCCCCCCAATTCATTCTTGACATGTGGCATATATGGAGCAGGGTGCATCCACTAATGGGCAAAGTGTGCCTGGGCACAGATACAGCATGATTCAGGGTCAGGGGGGTCAAACCCTCCCAGCCTGAATGGCATTGTCAGAGTTTCCCATCACACTCTTGCTTGCCTCCCCGCCCATGTTAATCTGATCCGCTGCCTCCTGAGCGAAGGGAAAAGGACCCATGACGTGTAAGAGGCAGAGTCACAAATAGATAAAGCAATCAGGGTAAGGTAGCCATCTTTATGAGGCCAGTACATCCTGCCATGGATAATGAAAGCTATATCCAACATGAAACTTACTCAGAGATCTTATTTATAAGGACACTGTGGTTCTTGTAAATTTTGATTATGTTCTACAAAATTAATTTTCGTAACTGAAACCCCGAATCAGCGTGATTGATCCGCCTGAGAAGGGGAGAAAATCTCTTCACTTGATGAATTTGCCATCGTGCTCCATCCCGTTTTTACACTTCTGACCAGATAGTGAAAGGAAGGACCAGTGGCTCCATGATTTTCAGCCCAAAGTGCAAAAATTATATAAAGTAATCGACATCACTTATTTCAATAGATGGAATACTGTCGACAGTTCTGAGAATTACTTCAACTGTCTACCATTGCAACCACCTTGTTTTTACAAATTTTACGACGACATCCCTGAAACTCAGGTACCGTTCCTACTTTGTATATTTCGACACACACGCTATGAAGTACAGATCTATAAATTGCTTGTACCGCCGAGAACCATAACGGACAATTGCAAAGACCAAGAAACAAGACAGACATCGATTCCTAAGTCTTGATAAAGGTGGAACATCAATTCGCCAAATCCACCGAAACGCGTCGACGCCCAATTCCAGTACAATTCAAACCCCTTCCTCCCTTGTTGATACACAAATCTTAGTTTACAAGACCAGGGAGTGATGAAATTTCAGTTTTGAATGTACACCTTGTATTTTACAATTTTGATGTTTTGCAACAAACCTTTGTCTGTCAGTCGTATTGTGCAGGTCACAAGAAATTGTTAAACTGTCCTATATGCCCATAAATTGTAATTGTTTTTTATGAAATGTATGATGTATAATTGTAAATTGATTTTATTTGTGTTATTTTAATAAATGTTTGTGTACTTTCAGTGCAGAATTGTATGAGTTTGTGATTCTATCAATATATGTCGCATAGCTAGATTCTAGCCTAGTGTTGTATTTGTCTCAAGGGAACCAGCTTACTTTACTCAGGTTAAATACCCTATTTCCCTTGACATTTCCAAGGGGTTCCTCTCTCTCTTCTTTACACTACAAAATTAATTGGCATTAATATTTGACATAAAAATAATTTTACTAATTTGTTTCGAGTTTACCAATTTTATTTTTTTACTTTTTCCTCTTTATTACCATACTAGCAGCCCGTCCCGACGTTGTCCGGGTATGAAATAGAATGTGTGCAATGTGTGTATTTGGCAAGGGCAATTTATTTTAAAATCTCGCGGTAGACAACATTTTTTGTTTCATTAGAATAGGGACGTAGAAGACCCAGCTGCAGCCCTGGTTGATGTTAGCAGGCGCGTGTAATTGGTGTAGTGATCCGCCGCCTGAGCCCGGCTACAGCCCTGGTTGATGTTAGCAGGCACGTGTAATGTCGTTGAATGAGAGAGTTATCAGCCGCGGGTAAATCCATTTAATGAGAGAGTTGAGTGACAGCGAGTAGGAGAGGCTGCAATTAATGTCCCCACAGACACGCTCATTTGTATGTTCCCCCGCTTGAGGCCCAGCTGCAGCCCTGGTTGATGTTATCAGGCGCGTGTAATTAGTGTACTGATCCGCCGCCTGAGCCCAGCTAGAGCTCTGTTTGATGGTAGCAGGCACATGTAATTTTGTTGAATGAGAGAGTTCAGTAACAGCGCGCAGGAGAGGCTGCAGTAACGTTACTTACCAGGCCTCCAGGTGAACGCGTTTGTCACGCCCCCAGCACACGGCCACAGCAGACGATCTTCTGATTAATGTACGACCCCCATGGCATGAAGGGCGGAACGTAGCACATGCCCCCAGCGTTTCTCACGCCTTCAGCGTGCCCCTTGATGCGGCGCAATTGCGTTCACATGGCATGAAGGCCGGACACATGCCCCCAGCGTTTCTCATGCCCCCAGCGTGTCATGCCCCCAGCGTGCCCCTTGATGCTGCGCAGCAACATAATTGGCGCTTGTATGTACGACTCACATGGCATGAAGGGCGGACACACGCCCCCAGCGTTGGTCATGCCCCCAGCGTTGGTCATGCCCCCCGCGTTTGTCACGCCCCCAGCACACGCCCACAGCCCACGATGTGATGGCCGTACCACATGCCCCCAGCATTAGTCACGCCCCCAGCCCACGCCCACAGCACAACGCAGACACGCCCACAAGGGACTACTTTGCTGGCACTGTTCTTTTACCTTTTAAATGTATAGATGAGTTGGCCTAACGGCTAAGGCGCTCGACCTCGGACCTGGGGATCTGGGTTCGAGTCTTTGTAACGACGCCAAACAACCTGTGATTCTGGGCAAATCACTTAATCTCTCCGTGCCTAACAAAAATGAATGTGTGTCCTCATGTAACGTAACTGGTACTATGTAAAGCGCTCTGATACCTGATTCAGTTCGGTTCAAGTTCGCGCTATATTTAACTCTGCAAAAAAATATATATATATGGTGGCTGTCTGCATAGCCTGTGTCCTTCTGCTGCAACTGCCCTTTCCAACGCTGTATTGGGTGTTGTGATTGGTGCTGTGGTTACTGAGATTACCCGCCTCAAAGGTTTAGGCTCTCTCTTTATAATATTAGAATGGATGGAGATCAATTATGAATGTTTATTAAACCTGTAAAAATAGTAAAATTGTAGTTTTGTAAATATTATTGTAAACTAATTTTATATATTTATTTTCAATGTACAACAAATAAGCCACATCACTATTAATGTATTAACAATAAAAATATATATATTAGATAATTTTGTCAACTTTAAATGAAAATTATTTACATTTTTAATTATTAGTCCCTATCTCCATTATTTTGTATGGGAGGTTGTTGCAGTATCAGTAGTAGTAAAGTTACTCAAAAGTGTAAGAGTAAATTTACCTGCAGTAAGTCTACACAAATAGATTTAACTCTGTGAATAGGTCCCCAAGTGTTTTCACATACAATTCTGCCACAATCCATAGTGCCTAAACACAGAAACATCATAAGACATCTGTGACAAAGTATCGAATGAATGAATCTAAAAAGATTAAAAATTACCTGAAGGAAAAAACGAAAAACTCCACAACAATGTGTGACCGGGCCACCGCGGAAAAAGACACTAATGACAATCCATCATTGCAAACCTTTAATAACCTGTAACAAAAACCTTTCCCCAACATTAACATTATCATTACACCATCAGACCGCACTGCCAAGAATCTTTAAAGATATCCTTCACGGTGAACACCCTAAATACCGATTCCAAAATATAGACTGCCCAAAATATCGAATCAAAAATATAGACTGCCCAGAATATCGAATTACTAAAATATAGACAGCCCAGAATATCGAATTTAGGGTATGAAATATCGAATTCCATAATATCTAATTTAAAATATCGATTTCCATAATATCGATTTTTTTTTTGTGTTTTTATGTATGTTTAATTTTAAGTAATGAATGATATGTAATTTAATTTTTGAGTAATTTTATTCCGTAGCAGGTTGTGGGTTTATAGGGGAATAGGGTGGGAAGTAATTTGAATATAGTAAATTAAATATTACTTTTTATTTATATGTATTGATAATTCATTGATTGGTAAATCATTTTTAATTGGTAATTATTTTTTAATAATTGGTAATTCCTTTTTATTAATTGGTAAATAATTTTGATTAATTGATAATTATGTTAATTGTATTTATTTGGAGTGGGTTGTGAGTTTATAGGGCAATAGGGTGGGAAGTTATGCAATTGTAATAAAGTTAAAAACTATTTTAATTTATATGTATTGATAATTAATTGATAATTATTAATTGGTAATCAATTTATATTAATTAGTTATTTTTTTTAATTGGTAATTCATTTTTATTAATTGGTAATTATTTTTAAGAAATTCTTTAACTGGTATTGATAATTAATTTCATTTTATTTTAATATTAAATCATTACTTTCCCTACTGTTGCACTCACTGGGGTGGGAATAGTAATTTTTACCCTCCCGCAATCCAAAGCTTTCCCTACTGTTGCACTCTCTGGAGTTGGAATAGTAATTTTTACCCCCCCGCTATCCCACGCTTTCCCTACTGTTGCACTCTTTGGAGTGGGAATAGTAATTTTTGCCCCCCCCGCTATCCCACGCTTTCCCTACTGTTGCACTCTTTGGAGTGGGAATAGTAATTTTTACCCCTACGCTATCCAACGCTTTCCCTACTGTCGCACTCACTGGAGTGGGAATAGTAATTTTTACCCCTACTCTATCCAACAAATCCTCTACTTTTTTTACATTACATTTAATATTTTTATATTTTAAGATTTTTTTACATTATTTTCAGTATGTTTTATTTAATTGTTTTAAATATTTAATTAATTTTATATTATTTTTAATATATTTAAAAAATTCGATATTTTAGTTAACTATATTTTTAACAACCTATATTTTGGATTCGATATTTTAGTACTTACCTGTTTGTAGATAGGGATTCTATATTTTGTCCTTCGATATTTTGGAGTCGATATTTTGGTCATTCTGTATTGTATTGTCCCTCGATATTAAGTCACTGAACCATCCTTCACTCAACCTGTGTACGAGAGGGAGCCAGATGCCTACTCAACAAGTCCCTGGAACACGGTATCAAATGAACCATTCTTGGGAAAAATCTTCGAGAGAGCAGTGTTTACTCAACTCTTTTATTTTACTGAACATTATGGACAACAACAGTCCAGTTTCAAGCCAGGCAGAGACACAGATTCAGACCCTTTATCCATCTGGAACCTTCTTCCAACCTCGATAAAGAGCAGCACATCGCTTATGTCTTTTAGAAGAGCGCTGAAAAGCTGGCTCTTCTCCAACAGATTCATCCTGTATTCCACACCAGCATCACTCTGTCCTACCAACTCTACCGCCAAGACACCCCATGGCCTTCGTGTGCTGTACATGTTTATCAATCAAATCAAGTCAAATCAATCTGTAATGATCTACAACTCACAGTGGACAAAAATGGAGTAGCTTCCTTATGACTTCTGGATTTATCAGCTACATTTGACACTGTCCATCAGCACACACTGCTGCAAAGACTTCACAATATCGGAATCTGTGAAAACACTTTATAATGGATTGCTTATTATCTCACAAATCATCAAAGTGGAGCCTGCCTACAAACAATCACATCACCTCCTCACACACAACACTGTTTCTTTCCTCCAAACTTCGTTATATCCCCTTAATTATTCAACATCTACCTAGGCCCTTACCAAATCTAATTAACTCTTACAACCTTATCTGTCAGAACTATATAGATGACCCCCAAATCATTCTAAAATGGATAGCCCCGAAGACCTCTAAAAATCAAAATTCCATCACTGACTTAGAGCCATAAACACATGGATGACGCAGAACCATTGAAAGCACAACTCCGCAAAGGCTGAGATGAATAAATTCAGACAATGGCAAAACTACCAACCTACCACCATATGGCCTAAGGAATTTGAAGACCCTTCCAAAACATCAAGAGAAGTTGGAAACCTAGGAGTAACCATGGAGTCAGACTTGTCTTTGATATCTCATGCCAACAATGTCACAAAAAGTCGCATCTTCCCATATCTTGTATACCAACATACACAGCAAGCCGTTCTCACACTCACAATCTCAAAGTTTGACTTTGCCAACAACCTATACCTTGGCGGTCCTGCATTCATTATACACAAAAATCAAATTCTGCCACTAGGCTTCTACTCCACCTTCACTAAAGAGAACACTTGACCCCACTCCTGCAATTACTTTACTGGCTACCTCTTGCTAGAAAGGCAATGTTCGAGGCATTCTGCATTGTCCACAGAGCCTCCCAAGGTAATGGACCGCTATACGTACAAGTTAAATTCAAGGACTACAAACCAAACAGAATTCTGCACTCCAGGCTTGTACCACTTAACATCATATTTCCTTACCGTACAAAATCCATAGGAGGCACTGCTTTCTCAGTACAAGCTGCCAAGTTGGCTACCATGCACAAGGCATGCAAAAGGCTGGAGCGGGCTTGGAGATGGGACTATGACCCGGTCTCGAAGGGGTGCCATCAGGCTGCTATTAAGAACTACCATAGGGCTATTCAATCAGAACGGGCATCTTTCTTTGCAAAGGAAATTAGGGAGAGTAGCAATCCAGCCAAAAGTATATTCTATATACTTACAGATCTTAAATCAATAAAGAAATCAACAGCACCTCTGATCAAGTCGGAACAGCAATGTGAGGACCTCGCCACCTTCTTTGTCAGGAAGGTAGAAAACATCTATATGTCCTTCCCGCCGGCTCCAGCGTGCTTACGTTCTGTGCCTAGACCCCTCTCTACCTGCACTCTTGCTATCTTCCCATCTATCTCTTAGGATAAGCTACGCTTGCTATGTAGCAAAGTTAAATCCGGTTATCCTGCTGACCCTCTCAAGCCTGACCAATTTATGACACTTCTGCCTGTGCTCCTGGCACCTCTGTGCCAGGTGATTAATTTGTCCCTTTCCATGGTGGTTGGCCCTAGGATGTGGAAGCAGGCGAGGGTTGTCCCTCGGCTTAAAAAATCCACTCTGGATCCAGCTAAACCAGGGAATTTCCACCCTATATATCTCTCTTGCCATGGGTATCTAAGAGGCCTACATTAATTTCATCCAGACAGAATTCCTGAATAATAAGAACATTTTAGACCCCGCTCAGAATGGCTTCTCCCCAGGCCATGGCACAGAGTCGGCGCTCCTAGCAGTGACCAAACATCTGCGGACAGCACTAGACACTGGTCGCACCTCGGCACTGATATTATTAGATCTCAGTGCCGCATTTGACACGGTCTCCCTTCTGATTCTGATGCAACGACTGGAGGAGGCCGGTATAGTGGGCTCTGCCCTAGATTGGCTTATTTCTTTTCTTTCTGAGAGGACGTTCCAGGTGATAGCCCCCCCTTTTACCTCCTGTGTTCATACCATCAAACAAGGTGTGCTACAGGGCTCAACTTTGAGGCCATTGCTATTTAATGTGTATGTCCAACCTTTGGCTGCTGTGACCAGGAGCAGAGGGCTTACTATTGTCTCCTATGCTGACGGTAGTGGGACTCTCTGACGACTTTACGCATCACACTCTCAAATTTCGGAGTGATCTTGCAATCGTGGCGGAGTGGATGACTGCCAAATGTCTCCAGCTTAATGCTAGCAAGTCTGAGGTGTTGTTGGTTGGGAGAGACTCTGGGTTATGGAGTGAGCATTGGTGGCCTGCAACCCTTGGTGGCGCCCCTGCCCCCAAGCAGGGGGTAATAAATCTGGGGGGGTGTATGAATTCGGCCCTCAGTTTTCAAGTCCAAACAAAAAAGGTAAAAGGGACTTGTTTTGGGCTACTACGGGGGCTCAAACCGTTGCTGGTTTTTTTTGACCCGCCTACCCAGCAAGTCATCATCCAGGCCTCAATTCTGTCGAGACTGGATTATGCCAGCTCGCTCTATCTGGGGACAAATAAGGCAGAAATCCTGAGACTGCAGAGTGTCCAAAATTCGGCTTCTAGAATTCTCCTTGGTCTCCCTAGAGCATGTTCTATGGCGAATGCCATTCGCCGACTCCACTGGCTGCCAATGGCTAGGCGGATAGAGTTTTGAGCCCTCTGCATGGCCTTTAAGATTCAGAATTTTACCTCTCCAGGTATCTTGGGCAACCTGCTCTTGCCCTATGTACCCACCCGCCAACTTCGCTCTTTGGGGCAGCACATTGTGGAGGTTGCCCGGGTGAGGTGGATGCGTGCTGGGGGGCGTTCTTTTTGCACCCTGGCAGCACAACTCTGGGACTCTCTTCCTCCACAGACCCTCAGTCTGAACAACTACCTGGCATTCCGGAAGGCAATCAAAACACACCTTTTTCCTTTGCCGTGGGCCCTAGTTCTTACTAGGGGCCCGTTCTTTTTCTGCTTTTGCTGGGGCAGCTGGGCGCTATACAAAATTTCATAACATAACAAAACAACCCACGAATTGCAAACAACTCAACCAGCAAACTGCTTTCAAAGGGCTGACTCATGAGTCGTTGTGACTATATATAATTATGTACCTCCATATATAACTGTTATGGCCCACAATAATATCCAAAGCATAATATGCAGACGTCAACTACAAATTTTAACATACACCTATTATATTCACACACTACATATCTGCTATGAGGGTTGTCCACCACCACCACTGTACAGCCAAAAACTAAGCATCAACAAATGAACAGGGTTGGAAGAGAGAGATCTGTCACATATTACTGGACAGAGGACTTTAACATAGTCCTTTTAATTTCAGGTCCCAAATGTCTATACAATATGACTGCTTCTTTTGTCTCTCAAAGACACTCGGATATGGGATGATAATAAAAATACCCATTCCTTCGGATCTCTCCGCTTCTCTCTCCCTCCACCCAGGTCCGCTCAAGACCACAACTATACACAAAATCTCAGGTTGGACAACCCAGGGCAGAAGACCCTTAAGCCGACTTTATCATATGAAATATCATAAATGGACCTGCATAACAGTTCAAGACTAATGGGATACTGAAAACCATAACACTGCGTATTTATTACTTACGTTTCATCATCCAAAACACTGCTACGTGCCTCGTTCCATAACACGATACCCACACCTCGGTGGTCATCACGTATGACATGGAAACACTTCCAACATAGGATCAAAACAAAACAACATGTTTCCAACCACACACCTTACATGGTGTAGCATGCTACTCATTTAAACAAGCACTTTAGCACCCTCATGGGGTAGTAAGCGCTATACAAATGCTGCAATACAATACTATGAAGGCATGTACAAATCTTGTATTGTACCTTGTAATGTAAATATTATTTGATTTCTTTTGTTCTAAATAACACTTATAACCTGCTGTGCTAGTCACTTTACATTTGCAAACAGCCCAATTTGCTGTTTCTGATTGTTAAAGCGTTAAAAAAGTAAGTTTGTAGGGATTCTTAAATGTGCGATTCCATACCGATTCGCTGTGTGGAAGGAACATGGTGCAGGTGTTCCTTCAAATATCAAATTGCTTTGAAATGTATCAATGTTTTGTGACCTAATTATGGTTGCAAAACTTTGATACTGATTTGGTATTTGAATGGAACACCTACTACTTGCCCCTTCGAAATAGCAAATCGACTCCCAAATAAGTGTTGTAACCCCTTCAAAAGAGGAAGGAGGTCCCCTCAACCACTTTCCTTTTGTCAAAGTGCAAAAAAAGTTTGGTAGGGACTAGGCAGTGGTCTAGGGGACCAGAGCCAACCCTAAAGTATTTTAACAAGAATTTGCAATGCAATAGGTCTCGCATTATTTAAGTTTGAGCTATTATTATTGTAAATGGCAATGTTTTTTGCTTTATGCTATAGTTTTCTTATGTACATAAAAAGCTACATATAAAGTATTTGTTGTTAAAATTATTTATGCAGTATTTAAATTTGTTTGCATAAAAGATTACAAGAATATCTTAGCAAAAAAGTAAAACTTTTTAATGGTAATTGACTAAATGTCCATTTGTACATTTTAATTTCAAATAGGTAAGTGTAAACATCACAAATATATTGTGCAAACAGTGCAAAATATTTTAGCCATAAATATTTGAGCGTACATGATATGTGTTCCATAAAAGTATTATTATCAACTGACGCTGTCAGCAGTGTGCAATATTCTTCAGCCTTTGCTTTGTTTTGCTTCACTTTGGATATGTATACCTGTCACTGCACTATTTACACTGTGCTGTTCACACACGCCTATATTTTTTATAGTGAACAAGAGCTTTGGTAATGGGCGACAGTCGGAAATGGGGCTCAAGCGCCTAACTGTTGCTCATCAGCACTGAGTTGTGTGCCTCGATTGCAAATCATTGTAAATAACTTACATTTTGTTGTAATTCTTTTTTTAAATGCTGTTTAGTTACCCACTATGCAACAAGATTAAATTTGTGACGGATTTTAATACTAGACGTACAATTTTGAGGGATGTATGCCAGTAGTATGTTTTCACGGTTTACTTAATTTGTAGTTCTTGCACTATCACGTGATAGGCACTCGGGTGTATTTAATCAGGTTTAGCCAACAACGCAATTATGTGAGCAAGGCCACCCTGCTGGCCGAAACGCGTCATCCCGTCCTGCATGTTGCGCTGATGGAATGAAAATAAATACATTTTGAAGTATTCCAGCCTGCGGTGAATTATATTTCCTGTGTCCGTTTCTCGTGGTTGGTGAATTTCAACACCAGGAGAGGGTGTCTGTGCGCTGTACATACAAGAGAATGAGGTTACACACTTCAACAACACACATTAAGACTCACCCGCGAATGAAGCGCGAGTGATTATTAATATGAGAACAAGGTTTTCAATCCCGGGCGGACGTCAGGCAGGCCGGGGGCGGGACGTGAAGACACACCGGAAGCCCGGGCGGGCTCCCGTGAGGTGAGAGAGCCTCGCACGCACAGAAGGAAGGGACCGCCGCCGCCTGCAACGAGCCCTCGCCTGAAGACAAGTACCGGTGAGTGGGGGCCTTTACTGAGCCTTTACTGAGCTGCGAGGGCGGGGGGCATGTGTGTGTGCGTGGGGCGGCGGGGGGCTCTATATGTGTGTGAGCGTGCGTGTGTGTATGTGTCTTGGAGTCTGTGTGTATGCGTGCGTGTGTGTATGCGTGTGTGATGACTGCGGGGGGAGGGAGAGAGTGTGTGCGAGCGAGTGTCTCTGTGTGTGTATGCGCATGCATGCATGTGTGTATGTGTGGGGATGTGCACGGCGCGGGAATTCTGGTGAATGTGGACGGAGCCGACGTGCGCGTGCAAGCAGCTGAATCCAGCCGGGGAGAAGCGCGTGACAGTTTTTTGTCCGTCATTCCCCCGTGTCAGCTCGCTATAAGTCTCCAGCCCTGGACGCATCCTTCGGATGCGAATTCCAGGGCGAGACCTAAAAATGTATAACTTTATTTTAAAGCATCCCCAGAAAACAGGCTGCACGTAAAACACAGTTCACTTTATTTACAGGCAATCAGATATGGTGATCTGCTGAGCTTAGCAAGCAACTGTCCCTTTGGTTAGCACCAATTGGAGAAAGCGTCAATTTGAGACCTAACTACCTCATGAATATTAATGAGGTAGGTGGGATTGTGACCCACTACTATTCCTTATTTTGTGAACTGACCCGTTAATGCATAGGTGGGTTCGAAATATAACTTTCTGATCACAAAAATCCTCTGCCTAGGGGCCATATGTATCAAGGTACCAATTAGCGATTCTGTAATAGCGATTTTTAAGAAATTGCTATTTCAGAATTGCTAATTGGTATGTATCAAGAAAAGCGCAATTTTTTTGCGATTTCTTGATATTCCTTAATTGCGAATTCGCAATTAAGGAATACTTTCCCATTCATTTCTATGGGCCGGGATGCCCATAGGAAGGAATGGAAATTTATTCACAATTTGCAATTCGAAATTTGCTAATCGCAAATTGAGAATAATTTCAAGGGTGCAGGGGTGTCCAAAGGACACCCTGTTGCACCCCTGAAATAAGCATGGGTGCACATGTGGTGCACATACATGCCCTAAGGTCATGTATGTGCGTCACATGGCACTTTGAAAAATGCTAAAATTGGCATTTTTCAAGAAATTCGCAAATAATTTGCAATTCCTTAGGGAAAATTAGCAATTTTTTTTAGCTTCATACATTGCATTTAAGGAATCGCAAAAATTGCGACTCCTTAAATGCAATCGCAAAATAAGGAATCGCAAATTTTGCAATTCCTTATTTTGCACCGGATTTTCATTCATACATCCCATTTAGCGAATTCGCATTCGCAAAGGCCGAAATTCTGCGAATTTCGGCCTTTGCGAATGCGAATTTGTATGATACATGTGGCCCTATGTTCACTATAGGTGACGTTTGTGCCATATAAAAAAGATATTCAATGAATAAATGAAATAAATAAAGGTGTGACAAACCAAGACATTATTCACCGAAAGAGTTACATTGAACTTCACCCCCTTCATGAAGGTTCAGGGTAACTGGAGCTTGGTCTGATAATGTCGCTTTTGGTGCCTGAAATTTAGCTGGTATTTAATGGTTAACACTATGGTGAAGCACACAAGAAGTGATGGCAGGGTTTGCAAATAGCCTCCCAAGATCTAATCCTTTAGAAGTTTCCACATGAAATGATGCCGCAAGTGGAACGCAAAAAATATGTTGACTCTTTCTAATTAAGATTTGTTATTTCTCAAACACTTACATTTCAGTTTATTTGTAGTACAATAGATGGTAGCGCTGCAAAATGAGGAAGACAGACTTTGACACCATAAGAAATGAGCAGCACCCCTAAAACCTGACACCCAACTATGACATTACACTGAGAGTGCAGCATCAGATTGTAACCCCAAGAGCCATTCTTCAGACTGAAACACGACTCTAGAAACATGAGAGACTGACTTCACACCAGGTTCCTGAGACCATACCATAATAATAGAGTATGTGGTGTACCACAAATGTACTTTCCACCATCAGTATCTATATAGGGTATTTGAACTCGTGCCCCTGACCCTGCACATGGGAAACATTGTTTACAACGCAACTTTTACCACGCAGTGCGTGTACGACGCAACTTTTACAATGCAAACCATTACAACGCATTGCGCTGGGGGGCGCTCTAGGATAGGGAATGTGTTTAATGTACTATCCAACACCTTCCCTACTATCCACGGGGACTGGAGTTGGAATAGTAAATTAAACAATTCACTATCCAGCGCCTAAAAGCACTATGCGTTGTAATGGTATGCGTTGTAAAAACAGCGTTGTAAAAGCATGCGATGTAAAAGCATGCGTTGTAATGGCATACATCCCCTGCACACACGTGTGGAGGAGCTGCGAAAACATGCACACACTTTTATCATGACCTATGGGGAGGCTACAGACAACATGCGGGTTCTATTCCCTGCAGTGCCAGTTCAGAGAGAGTCCTTACAGTATTGCACATGTATATTAGTGCTTTTAGTGGACTGAAATTGTTGAGGGATCTCTAAAAAGGGCATGTCCAGAGAAGTGTAACCAAGCATTCTTTCCAAGAGGAATGACTGAAAACAAGTGAACCAGAATTCTGTGCTTAACACAGAGGCAAACTGAACCAGCACTAGGGAGTTTTCTCTCACTTTATTTATTTATTTATGTATTGAAGAAGCATGTAGAGTGCGCCGGTGCTATCATCAAACAGTAGCAGGGGCACAGCAAGAAGAATACTTAAGGTGGCAAGGGCTCAGTCAGGGCTTGGAGAGCATAGTTTTTATGTTCTTACGGAAATGAAGCCATGAGTTACAGGATCTTAGAGCTACCGGAAGAGAATTCCAGAGGTTTGTACCTAAAACGGAGAAGGAGCGTCCCTTAAATAAAGCTTTGTGAAACCTAGCACAGTAAAGAGTGCGAGGTTAGCGGATCTCAGCGCTCGGGTAGGGACATATAGAGACACCAGATCTTGTATACATGAAGGAGCGAGGCTGTGTCTAGTATGTTAAATATGTAACATAAGGCCTTGAATTTAATCCATTTGTCAACCCTCAGCCAGTGCAGTTTGTGGAGCAGGGGAGAGACGGAAAAGAATCTCCGCAGTCGGAAAAGAAGGCAGGCGGCCGCGTTCTGGAATGATCTGCAAGCGACGAATCAAGGCTTTCTCAGCACCCAGATACAGTACATTCCCATAGTCCAATGTGGATATCACCAAGGCCTGCACCCCTGTTCTCTGAGAACTTAGGGGAATCAGCCAGTGTATTTTCTGAAGTTCTTTCAAAATGGAAAAAGAAGAGGCTATGAGCTTGGAGACCTGCGGTGTCAGGGAAAGATTTGTATTGATAATTAAACTGAGATTTGTAACCTTATCCACCGGTGCAGGTAAAGGCCCCATTATGATGGGCCAGTGGCTGACTTCCCACAGTTCAGGGTTGTTTCCAGGATCAGGACTTCGGGTTTAATGCCATTGAGCTTGAGGGCGTTTCTGTTCATCCAGAGGGCAACGTTAGCCAGGCCTTGCTTGAGAGGGGAAGGATCTTTGTTTTGAGCATCAGGTAGTGAGAAAATATTTTGAGAATCGTCCGCATACGAAAATACGGTGAGACCAGACTCTTCAATCACTTCCATCAAGGAGATGTAGGTAAATGTTAAAAAATAAAGGGCTCAAAATAGAACCCTGAGGAACCCTGAGATCAGTGTTAGGGTAGTAGAGGTGTTGTTTGCTGATGAGACCTGAAATGTTCGATCTTTAAGAAAAGAAGATAGCCACTTCAAGGCAAAGCCTGAAACCTCCAGTCTATCCAAATGAGTGGAATTTGAGACCATATCGAAGGCTGCACTTAAATCCTGGAGGATACGGGCAGCTGTCCCACCAGAGTCTAGTTCTTGCCTCAGAAATTCTATGACTCCAAGTAGGATGGATTCGGTGCTGTGGCCGGCCCAGATCACAGACTGGGATGGATACAGCAGGTTGTGAGCAGTGGCGAAGGAGGAGAGGTGAGTATTAACATGTTTTTCAAAAATTTTGAAAAAAAACAGAGAGAAGCAAAATTTGCCTAAAATTTGACCAGCACTGAGGGACAAGGTAATTCTTGAGCAGAGGGAGTACCAAAGCATTCCTCCAGTTCTGAGGTACCACACCCGTGATCAAGGAGGCATTAAGGAGATTCAGAATTACAGTGAGGGCCGCCTCCTCTAGCAATCTAAGTTTTGATGGTGGGAGGGGATCAAAGGGGGAGACCGACTTGATGTTAGCCAGTAAAGTTTCTCAGTCTTGCAAGATCCAAAAGGGCCAAGCATCGATCCCCAAGGGCTTGTCTGACTTAACGTTGTACTGACCGTCCACCAGATGTGGGACCAAAGGCCCGAGTGGTTGAGACACAGCAATTGACGGTGTCACAAACATAGAAGCGTCTACTTCTACTTGCCGTGAATTAGCTCAACTTTTGTTAGAAAAAACAAAGCAAGTTTATCACACTGTTGATGGGAAAGGGAGGGGGCGGTGTTACTGTGCTAGCTGCGGACAGATCCTTTACTACTTTAAACAGTGTTTTTTGACAATTATGAGCATTGGTAATCAATTCTGTATAGTAGACTGCCCGTGCAGATTTGCAGGAGGCATGACATGTTCAGCCTTGGCCTCAAGTGCATAATGCTTCCTCCGGACAATTTCGAGGGATTTACAGGCCTTATTTTTCTGAGCGAAGGCTATCATTTACCCAGAGTGCTGGAGGACACAGTCTGCATTGTTATTTAGATGATCGAGGCAGAATTGAATCCGGGGCCCTTCCGAGCCAGTGGTGTACAGTGATGTGATCAGTATTCGGTGTAGAATCCAGAGCAGGGAGGGTATGTAAAAGTAGTTTGTTTAATTCCATCATGTCCATTTTAGCCCAATGCCTGTTAGTAGTTAGTCGTGTTGACCAAGTAAAGGAAGAGACAGGGACTGTCATATTGAAAGGTACTGCGTAATGGTCAGTCCTGCTAAGTTGAAGCGGGGTTCGACAGAGAGGGAGGAGAGGGTAGAGAAGATAGGGTCCAAAAGATGGCCCGCAATTTGGGTGGCTACAGAATTCAGAGGAGAGATTAAGAGATCTCAAATCCTCTAGAAGGGTTAAGGAAGGCTTATGTTTGGGGTCCTCAGGATGCAATTTAATGTCTCCAAGCAGAGTAATAATAATAATCTGGTACGACTGCACACCAGTTGCAAATTGGTCCTGGGGGATGGTAAATAAAGGCCTCTGAAAGGGTGAATGTAGGTGAGACTAGAAGAGAGGATTTGAAGGTCTTTCATTTTACATTGATAATACTTTTTGCAAATATTGGCAATGCCACCACCTATTCTGTGAGGTTTATTCATTCCCGTAAGAGCAAAGTTAGCAGGGAGGGCAGAAATTATATCAGGTGAGGAGCCATCATGGAGCCACTTTTCAGTTAAGATTATTTCAGGGTCCTTATCACAAAGAAAACTTAATAAATGAGTCTGATTTTTAGGGAGGGAGTGACAATTTAGATTGAAACACCTGAGCAATTTAAATCCGGGAGGGAGCGCTAAATCCTTAGCCCTAGACTGGGAAGCCGCCTTCTGGTTACGATAAGCTGGTATCGCCTGAGGAGGAAAGGTCGATAATTCGAACTGACCACATGCACAAAGGAATTGGAGTGCCTCCGGAGGGCTGGCGAGGACGGTATAGACTGTGGGGGCTGGTTGAAAAAGACCAGGGTCTCTGGCCCCTGGCCCGGCCAGACGCAGACATGCGCAGACGGGCTAGGCCTTAGGCGTGCCAGCGGCATGCCCGCTGCGCGCGTGCGTACAAGCACGGGTTCAAATAGGCAAACCAACAAAACAGCTGGAGTGCTGCCTGCCCGGAAATGCTCAGCCGGAATTTATGTGGGCGTGCCCTCTGCACAGTCGGCAATGTCGCTGTGGCGGACAAGAGAAGGAGGCACAGAGAACACCTACAAGAAAATGACCAAAGTAAGTGCAATGTCAAATATAAAAAATTCACACAAGCAGATTAAGAGTGTTTAAAATACTTAAGCTAAGTGTCCCAGCAAAGAGGAGCGTAAATGGCGAGGCGCCTGCAGACCCTGACACTTTATGCGGGCATTGCACATTAATAGACCTATGCCTGAAAAAAAGCTAGACCTATTGGCTTTGCTAATGCTTTTTAGCTGTATCACATAAATCAGTAACAATGATTTTGTTGTGATAATGTGAACTGAAAATGGCTGCCTTATCACACCAATATTTACTGTATTCATGTCCTCTGTAAGACACTCATTTTTCCTCTGCTAATCTTTCTGTAATCCTCCATATGCATATCTCACACGTCATCTCTTTGCTCTCCCGCACTATCTTTTCACTCTTTCCTTTACTTCAACATCCCTTCCACACGCCCCCTCCTTCCACTCACCTGCTTCAGTCACTGCTTTTTGTTTCCCTTTGGTTATGTCTTACTTTGAAAGTTGTGAACTCGTCCTCATATTTTTCAACAGTTACAATTTCCATGTAAGCGACCATCGCTCCCTGTGGTCTGTAGAGGGATGTACGTCGATACTTCGCATACCATTACTTCGCATGCTTTTAATGCGGTGTTTTTACTTAGCATAAACCATTACTTTGCAAGTTTTAACTGCGCATGCATCTATAACGCAAATGGTTATAAATGTTCTATGGTTTATGCTAATTAAAATGATCGCACTAAAATCATGCTTACACTACACTACCTTCCACTGCTTAAACACCACTACACTACCCTACCCCCTAATACACTACCCCCTACATGACCTTCCCCCTTCCCCCTGCCTGGACCCTACACTCTAACACTACACTTAACTTCCCCCGACACTAACCTAAACCCTAAAACACTACCCTACACTACACAAACACCACACCACTACCCTAAACCCTAAAACACTACCCTCACCCTTTCCCCAGTCCACTCCCTACACTACAACACTACCCTGCACAACACCACAACACTACCCTAAACCCTAAAACACTACCCTACAATACACAAACACCACAACACTATCCTAAACACTAAAACACTACCCCCAGCACGACCGTGCCCCTACCCCCAGTCCGTTCCCTACACTGAAACACTACCCTGCACAATCCCCCCAACAATACCCTAAAGCACTACCCTACACTTAACAAACACCACATCACTACCCTAAACCCTAAAACACTAGCCTCATCACGACCCTACACTACTCAAACACAACCCTACATCCTAAAAAACTACCCCTGTATGACCCAAAAAAACTACCCTTACCTCGCTCTCCTCCGTGGTTCCTCTCTTCTCTGGATTCCAGCGGCTTCCAGCAACGTCAGATCTGCACATCGTTGTTTGAAAACGGAAGCGCCTTCCAAACAACGATGTGGATAGTGCATACCATTACAACGCAAGCATTGTAACAACGCTTGCGATGTAACAACTTGCGTACTAATGGTACGCGTTGTAACATCGCAAGCGTAGTAATGCTTGCGAAGTAATGGTATGTGCACTAGCAGCCACGCACTAAAGGCTGTTTACCCTGTAGGGAGGCCAAAACACAGAGGTGCATGTAGTGTGTACACCTTTAGGACCGACTGACAGGCACTGTGGGAAATAGGCAATGCAGTCTGCCTTAACTCCATAACTCTCAATCACATCCTATCATGAGCACACACCAACAGTTTCTACTCAGTATGACACCTGGATAGACTCAGCCTACAATATGCAGTCATATATTACATAAAAATCATAAATTTACAACTTTTGATAAAACTGATCATCTCAGGTAATACACGATTAAATAATACATGAAATCAGGGAAAACTGCGCCATTGACTGCTGTTGGGTAAAATACATACGTTTACACGGTCCAATGGGCCCCGGTGCCACTGCACCTGCTGTGTCAAGAGAGAACAGGTAATCAGGCAGGTACTCACCACTTTGTGTGTAAACTCATGAAAGGTGTCAGACCGGGATCTCCAGGTATACAAAGACCTGGGATGCAAACAAGGCCTTACACCATTTTGTCAGCTGGCCAGACAGCTCTGTCCTTTCTAGAAAGCAATTATTTGCTGAACTGACCATACTCTTGTGCCTCATTACTGTTGAAGGGTGTTGGACATATAGGCGTTGGACTTGTCAGTTCAATCAGTTATCCCAGATAGAGTAATGGTGCCTGTCGTCAGATGCATCAAGTCCAACTCATGGATGATTTACTACCCAGCTTTCACTGACAATCAAGAAGTGTGGGTGGTGGGGTGTCTGTAAGAGTACGACAACTGTGACTCAGAGGAAACAAGCAATTGTTGATTTCTATCACAAAACCCCATAAGGCTGTCTCTTCACTCAGTATGGCAGGTCTTTCTCCTTTGTCCTTTTATCTTAATACAAAGATATTGCTCGTCTGTAAGATGGAGGAAAGATCTCTTGATCACCTCTATTATAGCAGTCACCTTCTCCAAGAATGGTGTGGAAGATGGTGGCACTGGTTGTAATTGGTTACCACAGAATTCCATCCTGCACCCTTGCACTGTCTGCAAGACCCAAGCATTTGAGGAAATCCCCATCCCTTTCTGGAAGCACTCTGCCGTTCTCCTCTCCAGCTTTACTGGTGAAGAACACCTTATCCTCACCTGTGAGACTAGAGGTCCCTCTACCGGCGCGTCTTCTTGTGCAGGTTCTGTTAAACCTGTTCTTCGCGGGGAAGAAAGGAGAGTATCCTCTTTAATCGGCCCAGTCTCATCATTTGGGTGCTTCGTTTCCTTGGGAACCGTGATTTTGGAAGTAGCAGAAAGATCATGCCCAACCGAAAACCTTGCACCTTGTCCAATGCTGTAAAAGGCTTGTTGATTTGAGAGAGTTCTTTCAAAAACACTTCACTAAATAGGTTACGATTAGTCCCTAGGCTTGCCTCCAGGAAAGCCAATTCTCCCAGCTTCTGATCTGACCTGAGTAATATCGAACGCCTGGGCTCCGTTGACAGGGCACTGTTGTTGTTGCCCAAGATTGCTGCTGAGCCCAATCTAGAGAATTTCAGGATTGATTTTGCCACCCAATAACAATTTTTTTTCTCCATATGCAACCCAAGGGCATTGGAATGCTCGACATTAGCACCAGTTGCATGACGCAAGGTACAATTATATGTTATGAAGGCACAAGGACATTAAATGATTTGCCCAGGATGTTGAACCAATTTCGAGATTCAAAACTGGTTCCCCATTCTAAAGTCAGCAGCTCTATTTGTTAGGCCACATCCTCTCTGATTTTAGGGAGAAGTTCAGCTACATCTAGTAGCTTGTCCTGGCATGACCACCAGGACCTATCATACCTCGCTTATGCTCCTTGATCAGTTTGTAAGGAAGGTCACCATAGTGGAATCTAGCTCCGGGGTGGAGGCAACGCTGCCCTGGATGGGGTGTCATGGGCATTCCGCCCTTAGACTGTTACTGGTCTTTTTGCCTGTGGACTGCCGGAATCTCCGTTTTAGGTAGTAAGATATATCCTCGTGATCAAACTGGTCTTTGTGAAGATCAGGGTTTTTGGGAAGGGGAATTTCCAGCTCAACCTTTGAGTTTCTTTTTGGCCTCCTCCTCCACAAGGGATGCCAGTCCCTTGATCTTTTTACACTCCTTATCCAAGTC
This sequence comes from Lissotriton helveticus, assembly GCF_964261635.1. Lineage (NCBI taxonomy): Eukaryota > Metazoa > Chordata > Amphibia > Caudata > Salamandridae > Lissotriton > Lissotriton helveticus. The sequence continues at coordinate 15,406,427 of NC_136065.1, read as the reverse complement.
ATGTGATGTGGGGGATTCTTATCTCCTTGGTCTTTGTGGGACCCCAAATCTGTAGTGGGATTGCTGCCTTTTCAGAAAGGTCTAAACGGGATTGCCTATAGGATTTTGTGCACTTTCTTAAAAGAGTCCGTCTGCTTACTAGCCTCTTTAGAATCAGTCTCCCAAATGGGGGCGCCACCTGCATCCATACGATGCCTGTGCCCAGGGTCTCCCAATGAGCCCAGTGAAGTTATGACTGGAGTGCCTTGCACCCTCTGTAATGCTGTTATTTCTTCCAAGTACGTGCTGGCTGATGTACTAAATTGATGGGGCAACTTTCACCAGGAAAGAGCATCCCCTCCGCGAGAGCCTACTTCAAAGAATAGTTACAAAAAAGGGTAAACCCGGAGTCACTGGGACCTGGGTGCTAGACAGTACATAATAAAGTGGTCCCAGTGTAGTGGTAACATAGGAGCCAGATGGGGAGATAAAACTATTCAAAACAACATTCAAGATATATATGAACAAGGCTGCTATTATCTCAATGTTATTTAATCACATTGAAAATATGCATTTATGCAAAGAACAAATTTTAAGTCACGTATAAGGATGGCAACTTTGAAAGTAACAGTGCCCGGAAAGGAAGGGAGGGGGTGATTGAGATGTGATTGTGAAAAATAGTAAGTGGTGGTGACATATAATCACAAGCAGTTCTAGCATATATTCTTCATATGCCGAATAGTCCCGTACAATTTCATCAAACTACACAAGATATGTATACAATTGCCATGGAACACAGAAATTCACAGTATATTCATTACTGTTGAATAAATTGGCAAAAATTGAAGTGTTGACGTTTCGACCCCATTTGATGTGTAGGCATTTCGAACCTTACTCGCGGGGTCTTCCTCAGGACAAGTGAAAAGTGGTACGGGCACCTAAAAAGATAAAGGAATGGTGTGTCATGATATGGGAGATTTAAAAAACAAAGTCCTTAGTAGGTGGGCAAGGTTATTTATCATTACCATTAATGCGGGGGCGGAGGGGTCTCTCACAAACCAATCGTGGAGGAAAGAGGGGCTCAGTAGCTCTCAAGAGGGTACTCTTGTGTAGGAGTGAGAAGACACCTGTGCGATCAAGGTGTCCGTCAGCCATGCTAAATGGCGCTTGATAAGAAGAACGTCAGAAATGACACAAGGGAACCACAAACTTACTGAATGAATATTGAAACTGGTCCCAACAAAGGAAACAAATCCGTCACGGTCGGGCTGAGAAGTCCCAAAAGAATTGGTGAAAATGTCAATCTGGCATTTCAGTTCTGAATTAGGTTTATCACGACGACAATATTAGCTGGTTTATCTTCTCCCCTCAGATTCAATCAATCTTCCCGCCCTTGCTTGACTCAAGGGTCCAGACATTTTCACCAATTCTTTTGGGACTTCTCAGCCCAACCGTGATGGATTTGTTTCCTTTGTTGGGACCATTTTCAATATTCATTCAGTAAGTTTGTGGTTCCCTTTTTATGTCATTTCTGACCTTCTTTTTATCAAGCGCCATTTAGCTTGGCTGACGGACACCTTGTTCTCACTCCTACACAAGAGTACCCTCTTAAGAGCTACTGAGCCCCTCTTTCCGCCACAATTGTTTTGTGAGAGACCTCTCCGCCTCCGCATTAATGGTAATGATAAATAACCTTGCCCACCTACTTGGGACATTGTTTTTTAAATCTCCCGTATTTTTGTCAAGGTCATGACACACCATCCTTTTGTCTTTTTAGGTGCCCTTACCCCTTACCACTTTTCACTTGTCCTGAGGAAGACCCCGCTAGTAAGGTTCGAAATACCTACACATCAAATGGGGTTGAAACGTCGACACTTCAATTTATTCAACAATAATGAATATACTGTGAATTTCCGTGTTCCATGGCAATTGTATATATATCTTGTGTACTTTGATGAAATTGTACCGGACTATTCAGCATATGAAGAATATATGCTAGAACTGCTTGTGATTATATGTCACCACCACTTACAATTTTTCACTATCACATCTCAATCACCCCCTCCCTTCCTTTCCAGGCACTGTTACTTTCAAAGTTGCCATCCTTAGATGTGACTGAAGATTTGTTCTTAGCATAAATGCATATTTTCAATGTGAATAAATAACATTGAGATAATAGCAGCCTTGTTCATATATATCTTGAATGTTGCTTTGAATAGGTTTATCTCCCCATCTGGCTCCTATGTTACCACTACACAGGGACCACTTTATTATGTACTACTTCAAAGAATGACGGGAGTAAGGTGCTCTGACAAAGTGAACAGTTGTACCCCCTATTGACTCAGTATCTCCCTCACGGCTCCTGCTTCTCTCCCTCTTCCGACCCGCTTCTCCTCTTGTAGTCAAGCGCGGTGTCAGCACAACTAGAGAGCTGGAGCGGGCCCCTGCAACTACCTTGGGTAGAGTCAAAAGGTTCAGTTTGGTAAAAGGCAGACATAGCAATTAACACAAAGACTATAGTGTGCGGGTCTAAAGGCAAATACGATAATTACAGTGCTTATCACATTAATGTCAATGAGTAGGAGAAAAGAACACGTGTGTCTGAATGCTGAAGCAAAGAAAGAGGGCGGGAGATTGAAGGAAACCATCATATAATGCTGTGGACACTGTCATTGGTGTTGCTGTCAGGTGTTACTGAGATCTGCATATTGGAATGATACTCGGTACAGAATTAGTAAAGAAATTAAAGATAATCTGAGCATCCCCTCCTGACACAGTATAACACAAACCCACCCATGAGGCTAATCCAAGCTTCACTCTACCCATTGTATAAGCATATCGGGTATCCGCTGTGTGGCCCTATTTCCAACAATTGCAACTGAATTTCTCATTTTCCCATTTGAGTCCCAGCTCTGGAGTCTCTACAGCTCTCCCACTGGCCCACCCATGGGGAGGAATGTTGAGTTGTCCCATTTGGCATGTGGACCCGATACCGAGCCAAATCTATCAAACTCCTGAAGGAGACGGAAACTGATCTCTAAGGCTGCCTGGTGTAAACCATTGTACTATTAGCATTTATCAAAGCAACATGTACATTCCACCAACAAGTACAAAGCAACCCGCTCGAATACTTTGGGTAGAGTCAAAAGGTACGGTTTGGTAAAAGGTAGACATATCAATCAATACAAGTATAGTATAGTGTGGGTTTCTAAAGGCACATACGATAATTACAGAGCCAAATCTATCAAACTCCTGAAGGAGACCGGGAACTGATCAGTGAGGCTGCCTGATGGAAATCATTGTATCATTAGCATTTATCAAAGCAACATGTATATTGTGCACACTTTGATTCCCCATCCTGAAACAGTCTTTTAAGCTTAAGGTAAGTAGACATAATATTGATTTTTTAATATCGACATACTTAAATAATGAATTTAATATATAAACGGTATTAAATATCAATGTTATGTATATCGATGTTAAAAATATCAATTTTAATTGTTAAACATATCGAAGTTTTTTATATCAATTGTAAAAATATCATTATATTAAAATATCATTCTTGTACTATATTTTGGAGGCCTGGGTGTAAATTTGTTTCCGCTTGTGAAATTTGCGATATTTTGTAATTTTCGCGTTCCGTGGCGAACGCGGAAAGGTGGAAATTTCCGCGATCAGCCGCGAAACTGAGGTATTTTCTTCTTTGCGCTTTAAACATGCGTTCTCGCGCGTGCGGTAGTGACTTACCGGGTCCCTACATTCGCCGACGAGGTTTCCTATCCGTTCGCGTGCACCACGAGATGTTGGATTGTTGGTAGCCGGTAGTGCTATCCTGTAAGAGTTTGCGATCACGAGCACGTCATTCGACCCGGAACCGGAAATAAGCATCGCAAGCAAGATGGCCACACCCATTAGCGACTGCATGGGCAAGTTAGAGATATATTTCCCCACAAGCCGCAAAAACATATCGCGAACGGGCGGGAAAAACAATACCCGCATCTTCGCGAAAGTTCCGCATGCTCGTGGAGATTTGGAGCAATTTTGCGATCATTTGCGGAGGGCAACTTCGTAAATTTCTGCCCACCCCTAATATTTTGATGTATTTAGACATTGTTTTGAGTATAGTGAAAGTTAGTTAATGTTATGAAAAATAAAGTTATTATGATATATTTTAGGAGCGGGATGTTGGGTTTGTAGGGGATAAGGGTGGTGAGTGTTTTAAAATATTTGATTTAAATTTATTTAAAGTTCAAAATTAAAAATTGTAATTTTTAAATAATATTTTACAAAGTAGTAAAAATATTTTTAGGAGCGGTATGTTGTGTTTATAGGGGATAAGGGTGGAGAGTGTTTTAAAATATTTGATTTTAAGTTCAAAATTTAAAATTTTAATTTTTAAATAATATTTTACAAAGTAGTAATAATATTTTTAGTAGAGGGATTTGGGGTTGTTAGGGGATAAGGGTGGGGAGTGTTTTAAAATAATTGATTTACATTTATTTTAAGTTCGAAATATAACATTTTGATATTTTACAAATTAGTAAAAAAAAATAAGGAGCGGGATGTTGGGTTTATAGGGGATAAATGTGGGGAGTGCTTCAAAATATTATTATTTAATTTATAATAAATTCTAAATTTAAATTTGTAATTTTGAAATTATATTTGACAAATTAGAAAATAAAATTGTGGGGGCTGGATGTTGGATTTATAGGGGATAAGTGTAGGGAGTATTTTAACAGTATATTATAATATTATAATATATTTTAAAGTTATTCAAAATTCTAAATTAAGAGTTCGGAAAAATATTTTTTAATTTAGAACAAAACTTTGTAGAAGTGAAATGTTCGGTTTATAGGTGAATAGGGTGAGAGTGTTATAAAATATTATAATTAAAATGTAAAATTAAGAAAATGTTAAGAAATAAATTGAGAAAAGATTTTTTATAATTTAAAAAATTAAATGTTATTACAAGGATGTTGGCATTTTATTGGAGAATTTTGGTTAGTTACTAAAAAAAATGTGTATATTTAAAAATGTATTCCTTTTATGATATAAATGTAAAACAAATTGTAAATAGTTATAATATATAGTGTACTATATTATTATAGGTATTGTTAAATAAATATATATTAAATGTAGAGTATATTTCATGATATTAAAATAAGTTGTTTATGGAAAGATAATTATATATGTGTAAGGCTTGTCAACTTCTTATTTTTTAACAGTAATTACAGAGGGCATAGTACATTAAGGGGTCAATTATGATGTTGGGTGGATTGCCACCACCCGCATCATGGTGGCATTCTGCCCGACATCATCCCCCGCCCTCCTCCCATTTCCCTCGCCATATTATGATGGCGGGGGGGCCGCGGCGGACGGGAAGACCGTCCGCCACTTTACAGCCCGGTCGACGAGTCGACCGGGCGGAAAAGGGTTGAATATAGTGGCTGTGTCTGCTAGACACTGCCATCCATATTACGATGTCAGCAGGAAGCAGCCTTTCCACCGCAGCGTTGCCGCCACGGAAAGGCATGCGGGTTCCTCAGTTGGGAGCTCATTGCTGGCCCCCAGGATGTTGAGGGGCACATGGGGGGGTACCTATGGGACCCCTCTGCATTTGCATGGATGACGTGGCGGGCACCGCGTGTTGCCTGCCACGTTGTGCATGAAAATGCACAAATGCCTGTTTTGTGTTGCGGCGGGTGTTGCTGACACCACGACCCACCGCAATGCAAAAAATGTGGAATGCGCCCACCATTGTGGCGGGCGCATCCTAATTGCACATTCTCGACCACCACACACATAGCGGGCGGTCCCATTTCCCGGGGCGATATCCCCCCACCATCGTAATAGACCCCATAATATGTAAATGGTGTAGCGTCTACCTTTATTTAATGTTAACAATTGTATGCATAGTTAATTAATTAGGTTTAGTGTCCATCACCTACCCTGAATTAATAATAACTGGAATGGGAATAGAAAATTAATTAAATTTTGTGTCCAGCACCTACCCTGAATTAATTCTAATCGGAGGGGGAATAGTAAAGTAGTGTCCAGCACCTACCCGAAAATAACACTAACTGGATTGGGAATAGTTAATTAATTAAGTTTAATGTCCAGTACCTACCCTGAGTTAATACTAACTGGAGTGAGAATACAAAATTAATTAAGTTTAGTGTCCAGCACCTACTTTAATTAATACTAACTGGAATGGGAATGGTAAATTAATTAAGTTTAGTGTCCAGCACCAACCCTGAATTAATACTAACTGGCGTGGGAACAGTTAATTAATTATGTTTAGTGTCCAGAACCTACCTTTAACTAATACTAACTGGTGTTGGAATAGTAAATTATTTAAGTTTAGTGTCCAGCACCTACTCTGAATTAATACTAACTGGAGTGGGAATAGTACATTAATTAAGTAATTGTAATTGTAATTGTAAGTGGATTTATAGAGCGCGATTGATGCCCGGGGGCGTCCAAACGCTAAGTTTAGTGCCCAGTACCTACCCTGAATTAATACTAACTGGAGTGGGAATAGTACATTAATTAAGTTTAGTGTCCAGCACCTACCTTGAATTAATACTAACTGGAGTGGGAATTGTAAATTAATTAAGTTTAGTATCCAGCACCTTCCCTTAGATATGTGTGTATTAATTAATAAACTTGCAAAAATGTTATAGTTTAAAGTAGTATAATATTTAAATCATAGCTTAGTTGTAAATGAAAAAAATAACATTATATATATTTATAAATTAAAAATAATTTTGTAAACAGTAAAATTAATAAAAACATTATGTAACATTGAATACAACATTAATAAAATGATAAACAAAAAAGTAGATATTTAATAATTTTATTTTTCTTTATTTATTGCAAATGATTTTTAAATAAATAAATAACAAATATTGTATTTCAAATATGTATGATAAATGAAGACAGATAGTAAATCAATTTAATTTTACAAACAGAAAATATTCAGAAAATATTCTGGACATATGTATATTTTTACATGTAATAATACAAAAAATCATTATTAATTACATTGGCAAAAAATATTATACAGTTATGAATACTTTGTAATATCAGATAATGTAGTTTACATTTGGAGAAAAAAAGTAATTTATTAATAACAGTTGTTATTTTCAGTGTGGGTGATAATAATATGTATTTAGTAACATATTTTGTTAACATTTTATAATAAAACAGTTATAACCATTTTTTAATTTAGCACCGCCCGCCGCTATGTTAAAAATGTGGGATGCGCCTGCCAGTGTGGCGGGCGCATCATAATGGTATGTGCGGGACCGCCGCTAGCATTGCGGGCAGTCCCATTTCCCACTGGTATGTCAGCCCGCCATACTAATGTGCCCCTTAGTGTTACTGTTGTTTAAATTTTCATAAATGTAATTAATGTGTCTGTATATATTTATTTATTAATAAAAATATATTAGACATAATTATTTTGTGAAAATATTACATGTTGTTGTAGGGTATAGTTTACTTGTTGTAGGTATTCAAACATTTGTTTAGTTTGTTTGGATAGTTTAGGTTTGATTTGTGTAACAGATTGCTCCATTCTTAGCTGTTGGTAGCGCTATTCTTTTTGGAGGGAGAGTAGGAGTTTGTGTAGAGTAGGTGTCCCTCGTCCTGTTGTTGCTTGGAAGGCATTTTGCCAACCTTCAACAGAATTGTTGGTTTTAGCCTGTTGATTTAGTGTGCTAAGGTAGACATTCCACCATGGAATTTGGTATTTTGGTTGTCTCCTATGTCCTGATCTATGGAGTCTCCCCACCCAGGTATCTTCAAAATAGTCTCGATGGGGACTTAATTTTTGTTCGTGTTGCTGGTAGTAAGGACTTTCTATTAAAAGGTTGTAATGTTTGGCCACATAAGTTACTGGAACGCAGGCCAGTGCAATATTTTTTTTTCATTTTGTAAGCGAATGAACTGTTAGTTGCATATTCAACACTTAGGGGCTCATTATGATGGCGGGAGGATCGCCACCACCGGGTCGGAGGAGGCAATCTTCCAACCATCACAATGAGATTTACCAACCGCCAAATTAGGATGGTAGTGGGTATCGCGGTGGACGCAATTTCCGTCCACTGCTTTTCCGCCGGTGGCAATCGCACCGATTGCCTGGCGGGCAGAAAAGGGCCACTAATATGGTGGCGGTGCCTAGCAGGCACCGTCTGCCATATTAGGATGTGCCCTGGAAGAGGCCTTTAAGTGGTGGCGATGCTGCCATGGAAAGGCTGGTAGGGATTGGGTTTGGGGGCCGGTTGCAGGCCCCCTCTGTGTGGGTGGCAGTTGTAGGTTCACTGGGGGGTACCCATGGTACCCGCTACATTTCCGAGTGGTGCCTGCCACGTTGTGCATGGAAATGCACATTGTGGCATTTTAACATTGCGGACGGTGCTGCCTGCAGCCAGAAGCACCGTCCGTAATGTTAAAAGGCCAGGATGCGCACCGCCAATCGGGCTGGTGGGACCGCCGCATGTCTGGCAGGCGGTCCCAGCACCACTATGATGGTGGGCGGACTGATGTCAGCCCGCCATCATAATGAGCCCATAAGTGTTGATTTCCGAAGGTGCCTCCATAGAGACTGATTGAAATGATAGAAACATCCTTGAATGGCTGTGTGTGGGTAGGACTTTAGAATTGCACTTATTATAGCCTGTTCAAAATCTATAATTATTTTCTGTATAAAATAATTATTTGTTTCCTCTTTAATTTTATTTAGAAATTCGATATATGTGGAGTTATGTTTATTGGGTAGATAAAGGGGATGTTGGTGTTCTGATAAAGGGCATGTACAGTGTATAATTGGTACAATGGTTTGGGACAGATAGTAAGTGGCCCATCCATCATCCATGTTTCAGATTGTTGTAGCTTTATTAAATTGTTTGCAGTTGCAAACATAATTATTCTTTTTGCATTTCTTTTGTTGTTATAAAGAACAAAGGGTTTTTCATTATGAGTTGTAGATAGTTCTGGGGGAGTTACCACCTCTTCAAATGTGTTTGGAGTGGGTGTAGTAGTTTTTGGTTTTTTTTTGGTGCGAGCAATAGTTCTTTTTAATGAAGAAATAGAGGGCATTTGCCCAGTAGAATGCTTGGGTTCTTTAGACAGCATCTTTTTAAGTATTTGAGTGGTAGGTTTCTGTGAGCTAGTGCTAGCATCTCTAATGTCATCAAGGGCATTCCTAACTTCTATTTCTGTGACATTTGGAGGGTGATTATGCTCTCTTGTATACAAAACAGTTGTTTCTCTAGTTGTTGCTCGACCATAACATTTACTCTAATAATGCTTGCTACATTTCCAATTAACTTTTAGTCCACTTTGCTTTTCCTGGGTATAGACATACCCCATGTAGCATGAATAAAAATTTCCTTTTTGGGATGTGATAAATTGTGCACCTTCTGTCATTGTGATGTCTTAAATTCTATAAAAAATGTATATAAAAATTATTACAACGAATATTGCAAAAGATTTTGCATTGATAGATACACATTATTATTATTATACTTACAATGTTGATTTTGATGTGCTTTTGGATGGAGATGTCCTTTATTTATTCGTTGAATTCTGTTAAGTTGCTGATATTACTGCTGGAAGAGTAAAACATATTTTTACTTATTTTGTTAAATATTTATATGGGGTAGGGTGGGTGTTTGGGATGGAGTTGGGGTTTGGTTTGGTGTTTTACATGTTTTTAAAACAGCGTTTAGATGAATACATACTTTATCAATTAGGTGGTTTTAGAAAATGATCTGTTATTTTCTGGATGCTTTCAGATTGATCTGTAGGGGAGACATAAATTGAAAATAGATATATGTAAATTATTTGAGTATAAAAAATAGTAGTTTCGAAATATGTTTTACTAATTTATAAATGTATTATACTTAATGTATTTTATATGCAGTCTATGTTTATTTATTTAAATATACTTATGGTGTTTAAATTTGTTTGTTAAATCTGTTTTTGATTTGTCAATATTTGAACCCAAACAATAATATTGTTGTATATATTGTTGTGTTCGATATTTTGGACATGTATATTTTTAAAGGATGATCAATATTTTTAGTAACAATATTCATGTGTCCGATAATATTGTTATCGATAATTATGTTTGGCGATATTTCTAGGTCGATATAAGAGTCTTTATAATTAAGTATAGGGTATCGATATAAGTGTCTACGATAATTTTGTGTCGATAAAAATGTAGGTTGATATAGTGTCTGTCGATAATATGTCAGTGATTCAAGCTGGATTGTCAGTGGCTCAATCGGGCGAACAACAAGTACGACAACGGGCATCCCCATCTTCTGCCCTTTCTATCTGTCATCTCTCAGAGACCATGTCTCTGGCCCTTACTCTTGCAGATGGTTCTATATAAAGAATCCGGACACGGCTCAAAAAGTTGAGGTCAAATCCTGTGCCTCTTTGTACCTCTTTGTACCACCATAATGTACCTCCAGTCCAGCGTATTGAAAGCTTTTTCGATGTCCAGCACGCTTTTGTCGACTGTTGAATTTGTGGTGTTTAATAGTTGATTGAGTCTATGGATGTTTATGAGCGTGCTGCATCCCGGTATAAAACCACATCTGTCCGCATGCAGCAGAAAGCCTATGGCTCAATGCAGTTTGTTCGCAGGTACTTTTCAACGCATCTTCACATCTGTATTCATTATTGACAATGGTCTGTACTAGGAGGGATCCCATGTGTGTTTCTCAGGTTTTAGTGCCCTAACAATAATAGCCGTCCTCATGGTGTCATGTAGCCAGGTCGTCTGTCCCCTTGTTTGAATCCAGTAGCTTCTCCGGTAGTTGCAGTTAATTTACTTGATACTATCCACAGGTAAACTATCACCACCTGTAATTTACCCCTAGCAATCCTTCGAATAGCCTGAATTAGTTCCTATTTCTGGAACTCTAACTTAAGTTCCACTCTTTGCACTTCATTAAGTACGGGAGCTGTACGCCTCTCAGGAAATTCGCAATAGAGACCTCACATTAAACTGCTTATAAAGCTTGGCTGGATGGGGTTGCAACATCTCATTTACAGCCATCACCATTAGAGCCACATCTGGTTTAAAAAATTTCCTGGCTTACCTCCCTCTCAATTGAGTTTCTGTCTTTATTTCTTTAGGGTCCATTTGTGCAGTGTATCCCCAGTCTTTCCCCATTTCCCTTTTCCCTTTCAGGAGGTATGCTTTGCTCTGGAGGTGTGTGACCTCTTGCTTCTGCAGCAGTCTAACTCTTTCCTCTTGTACTGCACCTTGTATTCCCATATATATTATTCATACACATCCCCCAACATCATTTAATGCCTCCCATTCAATTGCTCTAGTATTTCTTGACCCCTAGTTATCATGAAACTAGTTATTCTATTATGTACCTCTGTAGACAATGACATCCAGCAGAGCTCCTGGAGTCAACCTCCATATGGTGACTCGAGGTGTGACCTAAGTAGGGTCATGTTCTATCAGTAGAGGGGAGTGGTCCGAGAAGTATCTATTTAGATATTGAGCCATCTTTATCTTCCTGCTAATTGGAAAATTTAATTTACTTGTGTTGGAAGGTGGTTTATTTGTAAGGGCAGGTAGGTACCTACACTTAGCAATACACCACAATCACAAGATATGGTCCAGTCAGGTTCTCAATAAACTAATCCTTGCTCAACCCTTGTTAGTTTGGCTGTGAGCAGGCTTAACTTAGGAGACAGGTGTGTAACGTACGGAAATATTTATGATTATACGACACCAAAACAACATAGATCCATTGTATGGACCTGCAGATATGAATTTTTAAAGATTGTAAGTAAAAGTAGTGCTTACAAGCAAAGAGCGCTCAAAGGGTTAAAAAAGGTCACGTGGGATTGGGGAAAAGTCAAGAGTTCTGGCCGCCCGCGATGTAAAACTTTTACACTTACTTCCAGACGTTTTTCGTGCAGTAAGAAAGTGGTCCACAGCACCAGCCTAGAGTTCAGAAGCTGTGGTTTGCCTCTTGTGGTGTGGGACTACAACTCCCACAAAGCACCTGGTCATTCCAAGCAAAATCCTGGTAAGATTGCCAGCTGGAGTTGTCTTTGTTGATGTTGCAGGTAGCCCTTCCAGCACTTTCCTACCTGTTGCTGATCAGGGAGTGCACTCCTTATTCTTGAAGACGGGCAGAGTCCTTTGTTGTGAAACCTTGTGAGTCCAGCAGGTTCAGTCCTTATGAGTGCCGTACACCCTTGTGCAGTATAAGGGTCCCGCAGGGCAGTCCTTCTACTCCAGATGTTTCTTTTGGGTCTTTGAGGGTCAACAATACCAGCCAAGGGTCCAGAAGCTCTGAGTTGCCTCTTGGAAACCTTTTGCCAGGCCTAAACCTTCCTGTTTAATACACATGCCACCCTGAAGGTAGGTGTAAAATGACATTGGGTTACCTTACTACAGTGTAATCTTTGGGAGGAGATAGGGATGTCAACTTTGGACTCAAATAAATTGTAATTGAAAATTCCGAGACCGATTTTAAAGTACAATTTTTAAAATGCCACTTTTAGAAAGTTGCTATTTTCCTGACCCTTGAAGATCATGTGCTGAAACGTCTTCAACAAAAACGAAATAATCCCACAGTATTTTTGTGCTGTGCAAGAAAGAAAGGATCTGGGTTTTTTTGTATTTTATTTGCTCAGATACTCTATTTGTGAAAAGACGTATCCGGTAAAGATTGTTACTCACAGCATCCCCAGGGGCTCGACACAGAGTAAAACTGGGGACGATTCTCAGTGATATTCGGTATATTCAATGTTGTCCTGCACCGTTACTTATGATCAGTGCCTGGCTGAGAATGGGGCTCTTTCTACAGAAATGTTTGATCCTCCGTCTTATTTTGTGACAGGTCGAAAACCTGAGGGGGGAGACGTCAATCAGCCTCTTCAACAAGGAGAGAACATCTGAAGAGAAGAGGGATCCATCCCTGGGCTTCAGCAGCCTCCGCCCCTGCAGAGGGAGGAAGTAGCAGCCTGTGTCGGTGGTGGTCCAGAATTCTACCATTTGTCTCTCCCTTCTGGTTTTCACGGAACCTTCAGTTTCCTTTTTATGAATTATTCCGTTTGTTATTAAATGGTGAAGGTGAAGATTGACATCAAAACCTTTGAGGTTTTTTTAACAGAGGTTATTTTATTTCTCATATATTTTTATTCTCATGTAAATTGAATTTAGAAGTGTAGATAATTAGATAAAAATATTTTGGCACATTAACTTTGTGCCATATCCAACAATAAGTTCTATTTGTATTTATTGTGATCGCTGGTGCATGTAAGGTCCTTTAGCTGACCGGGACCAAATTGACGCAGAATTGCAGAATTGCGGGATTCCAGTGTTTCTGCACTCAGTTTACAGATCGGGTCTAAAAAGGAGGAATCTGGAGGGTGGATTTTGTCAGACCTGTACCACTGTGTGGAGTGGATAGTCGCAGTGCTGTACACCTACATGCAGAGTGTACACTCTCCGGATCGTACCTCTGTGTGCAGTGGATAGTGTCAGAGCCGTACTTCTGTGTGCAGTGGATAGACAGTTGCAGGATAGTACAGCTACATGCAGAGTACGTGGTGTCTAGATCCTCTCTCTGTGTGCAGAGTGGATAGTGTCAGAGCCGTACCTCTGTGTGCAGTGCATAGTGCCAGAGCTGTACATCTGTGTGCACAGTGGATAAAGGTGGGATCATATGTATGTATGTAGAATATATAATGTGGGTGCTGTACATCATATACTGAGAGGACAGTGTCATAGCCATGCAGCCGCCTGAAGAGTGGGTAATGTTGGGATCCGCGCCTGAGCGGATGATAGTAAATATTGGAACACAGGTCAGGATGCCATTGATGTGGGAGTGTTATAATGAATCAACTATTCTTTACCTGTGGGTGTATTTGGGGCAAATACAGTTTATACAGAAAATGTTTGTTTTGTTATCTTGGTGTGATTCTCAAGTTTTTCCCTCCAGCTATAATAAACATCATAACATGGCCCGGCTGAGGCGGAACTGCCAAAGATACATTTCATTTTTCAGGGATAGTCGAGCGGCTGTCAGTGTCCAAGTGCCCAGAAGACCCTCAAGAGGCGCGCGCTGATTACAATAGATACTGATCCTGGGGCTTCAAGGGGTCATTGGAATTAAAAGGGAAGGACGTGTTTAGCTAGATATTGGTGCCAGGGCTTCAAAGGGTCCTGAAATTAAATGGGACAGTAGGTGTTTAGCTAGATTTCAATACCAGGACATCGAGGGGTCATTGCAATGAAAGGGGCAGGAGGTGTTCATTAAGATAACAATGCCAGGGCTTCAAAGGGTTGTGGATAAGGAACAGCACTCAAGTAGCGGAATTTCAAATGGTCCATTATTATAAATTCATTGGAAATGATAAATGCATCCACGTGTTTCAGCCACCTGTCACAGCCTTGTTCACGATGCTGAACGTCATGAATGTTTGCCATTTATATTCAATGACAGACAAAGGAGAATTGAAATACATACAATGTGCAGGCTGATACTGCAGTTTGGCTCAGCGCCATCTTTGAAAGTGCAAATGCTCTGATAGTTCATATGTTCAAGCATTGACAAATTTAACAAGAAGATAATTATAACTAAGGCTTCCTGTTTTCTGTTTTTAATGATTTTTACAGATAAATACAGACAGAAAACATTTATTTCCGTGTCTGTATTTATTTTTGAATGTGGATAAAAATGGAAATTGGTCTGCTTTTGAGTCATTGTAGATACTGTCTGCCAAGACGGCCAGGCCAATAGCTGTGTGAATTGGTAGGTAAAAAGAAAAGAGTTTTAGTAAAGATGCTTTAACAGTAGTAGATACGCACAAGGTTGGTAATGAAATATGCATATTTTCTTATAAGTGCATTGATTTATCTTCTGTGGGGGTTTACAACATTGAAACTTAGTAGGCATTCAAGCATGAGTGTATAGTTACCGGTTAAATAAATGTGGAAATATAGTAATTTCAGCTTAATTTTTCCACAAACCCCTAAAAAAAATATGGATAAATACAGATAAAATTAGCAAAACATAAATGTGGATAAATACAGACAACAATGTCAAAAAAAAGAAATACCATAAAGCCAGGAGCCCTAATTATAACGCAGTAATGGGATACCAAATTCAGTGTTACTTGACATATAGTACTATTTTACATGTAACTGACTACGAATATCTCCACTATCTTAGACTTATAAAACACAGTAAAGCTTCATTATATATTGCTGCTGATTATATCATATTAAGTGCTGTGTTCTTATTAATTGCAAGTGCCAATATTTGTAAACGTGCTAAGTGCAGAGGTGCTAAATCATTGATTTTTAACATCAAAACACCTCCATGGGAGATAGTAAAAATACTCCAACATCAAGCTGAATTCAGTATTACTCAACTTGTTTGCATTATTTAATACATAAATAGGGCTCCCGGTTTTATGGTATTTTTTTTTTTGCCATTTCCGTCTGTATTTATCTGTATTTATTTTTTGGGCATTTTTTCTGTATTTATCCACATTTATTTTTGCCACATGCAAAAGACGAAGTTACAGCTAGTATTTTGCCACATTTATTTAAATTGAAAACACAGTGAACATAAAATGCCTTTCTACATTGAGTAAACTTAGTGTTGCACTACTTCTACAATATACAAGAAATTAATTGCATGCCCCTCTCTTGCTCTGGATTTGAGTAAGTCAAGGCCCCCCTCCTGTGTAAACAGCTCCTGGCACCCCTCCACCCCCCCCCCCACACGCACCAGGGCCTGGTTGCAGCAGGCAAAATGGGCCGGTGTCAGCTTTCTGAAGGCCCGTGCTTTGTTCAGTGTTTATTGTATTGTATTGTAATTGCATTTATATAGCGCTTACTACCCCTGACTAGGCGTCAAAGCACTTTTTTGGCGAGTAGCACACTTCTCCAGCACTCATAGAGGATTAGTGTTGAATTTGTATAGTGAAACATGCAAGTACATTTTAAGTGGTGGATAGGATAGTCAGTTAATTGGATATGGAATGATAGCAGAAGGATAGAGGAGGAAAAAAGGTTTGTATTTATATAGCGCTTATTACCCCTGTGTTTGTTTTTCCTGCGTTGCCAGCATTAACCTCAGGAGGAAGGTAAAAATGTCTGTGTCCCTTTTGTTCAGGTTATGGTTTCCCAGGACCCACTGGGTTTCTGCTCAATTCTACATGCCCACATTCCCTTTTAAAGACACCTGAAGAGATTCCTGAACATCGTACTCTATTAGCTTGAATGTCTGTTAACGATTCTGAATGCACTGTGTCTACTCTACCCAAATTCACACCGTTGCTAGCATTTCCACGCTGGATCAGTTTGAAGCTGCCCTGCTTGATTCTACTTTACAATACGGCTTACGGTTTGCATGCATCTCCTTTTCAATAAAAATATGTCTATGTGCTCCCACTCCCTCCTTGCGTGTGCGCTTCCTTGCTTGGATGCCAGTGTGTGAAACACTTCCCCATACATACACCGAAATGTATTCACTAATTAACACTGGCCTGCACATCAGACCTAAAACACTGCACAGAAAACCACTCAAAAAATTGCCACCGCCTATAGAAAGCATATATTGCCTCCCATCTCACAACCTCTGCACATAACACCTACACTATTAATGTCACCAAGAGCATCAAACACTGCACGTACTCCTACCAAACGCCTCAAAAACCACCCACACAGTACTGCCCACTGTTCTCAGTAATTAGGCTGTTCGTCAAAGCAACCCCACACCCCTCCTTCCCTACACCGTAACCTATCATTTCAACTCTTCAAAAAAAACTGCATACTTTTTTTTATATAATTCTTTTTATTGAAATTGAAAACATAAACAATGAAAAAACACAAGGCAATACAATCGTTCAAGTGGTGAAGCATTCCACGAGGGAGGAAGGCATACAAGTTAGATACAATCAGCAGCAGCACGAGGGGGGGAGAGAGGGAACCTCAAATCAGGAGACATTTTAAATGAAGCAACGGTAGAAACGTCGGGTTAGGGGGATGAAGGAGCAGTCACTACATCCGTGAAGGGAGGCGTACATATTTCACCGCGGTAGGAGTTCCACTGGCCCCAGACTTTACCCCATTTGCGAGGCCTGCCACGTGCAACATACACCGTCTTCTCTCTAAACAAGCACCAGTCCATGTTTTGATTCCATGCCAAAACAGTGGGTGGTCTCTGGGATCCCCACAACTGCGCTATATCTCTTTTGGCAATCATGTTCCCCAGGGTCACCCATTGAGTCTGCGCCACATCATAGTCATTCGGCTCCCACACATTCAGCAAGCATCTCCTAGCTTCAGGCAACAACGAAACACCCGTGACCTCACCCATAACTGCATGCACTCGATTCCAGAAACGCGCCACCGCCGGGCACTCCCAGAGTATGTGGAGAAAGGTACCCAGGAGGCCACACCCGCACCTACAAATCCCGTCCGAGGAAAATCCCATGTGAACCAGGCGAGGACCAGTCACATAAACCCGGTGGAGAATTTTGAGCTGCACAAAGCGAAGGCGAGCCGGAATCGCCACCTCCTTCGGCGAGAATATCACCGACTGCCAGTCCTCGTCATCTAACTCCAGACCATCGCTGGTCCAGGTCTCTCTGAGACGACCGAGGAGGTCAACTCTGTTATTTATCAATTTGTTGTAGATTAGCGAAATCGTACTATCGGGGACGTACCCATCCAGTATCCGATCTTCAAGTGGGGATGCCTCCGGGACAGTGGCACCCAACGGAAAGGCCGATAGCAGGGCGTGCCGAACCTGCACGTAACGGAAAAACTCTGTATCACTCAAATCATACTCCACCTTCAACTCTTCAAATGTCTTGACCCTGTCTTTGGTCCACACATCATTCACCCTGCATATACCAATCACGTCCCATTTATTGAAGCCTTTCGTCTTCCACAGGGATCCTCGGATGCATAAAGTGGGGTTGTTCGCGTCAATCTATCCTTCCAACCCAATGCAGCATTGGCGCGATACCATACTTGCACCGCTATCTTGGTTGGACCCGTGAGTATCTTCCCGGCAGAGCTTGTATAGAGCGCCCTATTGTAGTCCCCACCAGGCAACAGCCACTTGTCCATTTCGAACGCGGGATTCGGTGTGGGACCATAAGTACCATGGTTAATCGCTCCTAATTGGGAGGCCCAATAATAACGTTGAACGTCAGTGAGTGCAATTCCACCATCGTACCACGGGAGCGTCAATTTAGCGAGGGCAATTGTCTTTGCAGACTTTCCACCTCTCGGAAATAGCTTGCTGGGATAGTGTCGAACGTATTCTGTAATGCGTACAAGAACCGGGGCAACGACATCATCTTGAATAATGCCGCCCGTCCGAGAGGGGACAACGGAAGCCTGCGCCATGCCTCGACGTCGGACCTGAGGCACTGAAGCGGGGATAGCAAGTTACGTTCATAGCGAACGATGGGATCTAGGGCGATAAAGACCCCCAAGTATTTAAACCCCGCCTGTACTACCTGTATGGGGCACCCACGTGGCAAGAGAGGAGACTCGCCCGAGAGGACGTAGACACAGGACTTGGACCAGTTGATAACAAGTCCGGAATTTTTCCCAAAGGAATTTAACATGTCAAATAACACAATTAGCGACTTCCGGGGCGATGTGAGATACAACAGGATATCGTCCGCGTATAGGGACACACGGTCTTCGAAGTCCGGAGTCCAGCGAATACCCCTCATCGATGTCTCCCACCTCAGCCAGGCGGCCAGGGGTTCCAAAGCGAGGGAAAAAAGAAGTGGAGACAGCGGGCACCCCTGGTGCGTCCCCCTACCGAAACACTGCATACTTAAACCCTTAGGACCAACACCGACAAAGCGCCCAGTCTTTCACAATAACCCTACACGACATCCAGGTTATCCCAACGCAATCTGTTACAAAAAGCATATGTCATGTACAGCTGCAAACCCAATCCCACACAGCCCCTCTCAGCACACCACCTTCGTATGGAGCTCGGTGGCGCTATTAGAACGTTAATGAGAGAAGAAATTGTTAGTTGAGAAACAGTTTTATATAGCGTGAACTCGACCTGAAAGTGTTGAAGTGCTTAGTTACCCTCACACAGGCGGTGGACAGCCCATTGACATTCTGACTGCAGATGATTATCACATTTAGAATGACAATGGGCCGTCTGCATTTAACATAATGTGCACTGCAAGTGTGCAAGTGAGTGTCTTTGAGGCGAGTGAGTCACTGGGCACCAGTAGATTGTAGCAGAGGAGCTTAACAAGCGCCGCCCGAGGTGTGCTTCCTCACTGCTGATTAGCACATGCCAGAAGGTGACCTCATCCATGCACAGTTTTACTCGTATTTTTCCGTTTCTAAATATAAATACAGACAATGGAAAAATAGTTTTCCGTCTGTATTTATGTGTATATATCCGTAAAAAACGGAAAACCGGGAGCCCTATATATAAATAATTATGCTTCTCCTTAAAACATTAAAAATACCACTCTATATTTCTGCCTCTAATGTAATTCAAAGTGCTGTAATTACGGTGCTGGATTCTTCTATTGTTTGACAAGTGCCTGTTTCAGCAAGTGCTAAGTGCTATTTACAGTGTGTGCCCTAAACTGAGCTCTTGTTGTAAACCCCAATTAATTGGCTTTCTTAGATTATGTCCAAACAGGGAATTCAACTGTTACACCCTAATGGTAATGCTAAGGTTGTGTTACCTTGCTATTATGGATCACATCCTTCGGTCCCTTGTCACGCTATAGTTAATTCAACGTGCCCTAAAGTCTATATAATACTTGTATACCAACAAAATGGCTGGTGGGCTTCTTGTGTAATGTGGGTGCACTGTGTCGTAGTGTTACCCTATTGAAAAGTTTCCTATTCATAACTTTGTGTTTGCGGCATTTGAGCTGCAGATTACACACTGTGCATAGATGGCCACCTAGTGTTGGGCCTGGATGTTTGCAGTTTGTTTTGTTGTAGAAATGTCTTTGGAAGTCACGGGATAGGTGACTCCTCCTTTGGATGATACTGCGCATGGGCATCGACTCCATCCCCAGATTGTTTTTTTCCGCCACCGGGCTCGGACGTATTTCCAGCGTTCCATCTTGGAACCATTTTCCTTCTACTCTCAACACCGAAGATTTCGATTCTGGACATCATTGACGGCCTTCGGGCCTAACCAGGCCTCGACTTCAGCTCATGGAAAGGACGCCGTTTAAAAAGTGTCCTCAATGTGGGTCGAAGTTTCCCCACACCGACCTTCATCAGGTGTGAAATCTTTGCCTCTCCCCGGAGCACGAGGCCAGAGACTGTCCCGCTTGTGCCTCATTCCGCTCCAAAAAGACTATCCGGGACAGAAGAGCGAGAAGGACAATGGCTCGATCTTCAGCTCCGATTCCGGACAACATCTTTGAAGAAGGCGTCAACGTCCCAGAACAACTTGGCATCGACAGCAACCACGAGGAAGAAGATTCCGATGTTGAGGAAGTCACTCCAGCGCAGCAGGTCGTGAGTAAGACCGTCAACCCCGACCCTTCCTCGACACACCCAAAGAAGGCACCGGTCACACCCTCGCCCTCGGGTGCACACCGACACACTGCTTCTACTGCCCCACCTTCGGGCCCGGCTAAGAAGCCAATTAAGCCTTCAGGCGACTCAGGCTCGATTCGGCCTTCACACGGTGCCGGCGCACATTTACCGGCACCGAAAAAGACAACGACACCGGCTACGCCGACATCCAAACCATCGGCGCCGAAACATACCACTACTCCTTCGGCACCAAAACCCAGGTTGGAACCAAGCAAACCCGCTTCGGATCTGAAAAAACCCACTGGAACTGAAAAAACCATCTGATCCAAAAACAATACCGGAACCGAAAAAATCCTCAGAAACGAAAAAAGCTTCGGAGCCCAAAAAGACTCCTGCTTCCCAGGTAAAAGACACTGTCAAGAAACCAAAACAAGCCGCTTTGGTGCCGAAACCTTCCTCCGCACCAAAAGATCGACCTCCTACAGAGAATTTACCTTATTCATACCCTGCTCAAAATACTCTAGCTAAAGATCCAATCACTGGAAAGTTAATTTTAGCTTCAAAAAAGCGACCACTGGACACACCAACTCCAGCTCCGCATTCAAAGAAGGACATGGCTACCTCTCCCTTAAGACTGCCTTCCTCTTCTCTTTCACCTGTACCATCACCACATTCTCCCATACCACAGCATTCCCCAGCATCCTCTATCATACCAGACGATGACAACAGGGATGATAGCTCTGATGATATGGGGGGTAATATACCTGATCCAGCCACTCCTACAGGATCACCTGACCCGTGGGATGATTATACCACCCCAGATGTCCCAAATGTCCCTCAGGATGACTTATACCCCTCAAGGCCTTCCCCACCAGAAGACATTATACGGTTTAATGAATGAATCCACAGGGCTGCACAATATCATGGAGTAGACATACACACAGACCCTGTAAAGGAAGACTTCCTAATGGATACCTTTGATAATGCACGAAGGTCCTCATCCATTTTACCAATGCTTAAGGGAGTGATTAAACATGCTCCTCAAGTCTTCAAGGACCCAGTCAGAACTCGGGTCATTAACCCTCGTATAGAGTAAAAATATAAATCTGCCCATCAGACCCAGCATATATTAAAGGTCCAGTACCACTAGACTCACTTGTAGTTTCCAATGCACGCAAGAGAGCAAACTCACAAACATCAGGTGATGCTGCACCACCAGATAAGGAGTCTAAGCTACTTGACGCAGCAGGGAAAAGAACAGCGTCTCAAGCAGCAAACATGTGGCGTATCGCCAAAACACAGGCATTATTAGCCAGATACGACATGGCACTGTTACAAAGTAAGAATCTTCAGGAAGGCAGGTTGTAAGTTCCAAGTATATCTTTATTTGTAGTTAAGTTACAGGAAGCTTAAGGTAAGCCAAGATGGTAATTAGGCTATGAAGTATGTCCCACCAGGAGCAGTATATCCTTACTGCTCAGCCTGCTGACACCAACTGCCTAACCTTATGCACCCAACATTCTATGCAGTCATCACATTCCACACATCACTAGGCTGAACAACAGGAAAGGGGTAAAGAAAGAAGAGAAGCGTGAAATAACCTCACAACATATCCTCTTCCTTTACACCTAAAACAATTGAATAAAATGAATAAAGAACAGAACAAAACGCCAAATAAACAGTGGTGTAAGGAAGGAAAATGCAAAGCATATAATAAGCAATGGCATTAAAAAAAGAAGTGTGAAATAACACCAAATGCAACAATAATACAACATGAGAAAGCACACGCACCACCCCCTTTCTCGCAAAGAGAGAACAACAAATAAAACAGAATTACACAGAAATAAGAAACATAAAAGAAATCAAAGAAGATAAGAGGCCTCAGAATATGAACAACACGTACAAAACAAGAACACCAGACGTCTCTGGCAAACCTATGAAGAGTGAGAAAAATCCGCCATATAACACACAGTGGACCAGCACAGTAAGCATGGCAGGATATTAACACATAACAATAGGAAAACATGAATGTACGTGAAAATAAATATTAAGAAAATGAGGGTAATTAACATGTGCCAACAAGAAACATAGCGGGATACACTCACCCGTCAGAGAAAATCAAACATGGGATACTCTCACCCACAGGCAATAGAATTCAAGAAATACCAGAATTACACAACAAAAGGTGGGATACACTCACCCACAAGTAAGAATACGGGATAAACTCACCCGAGATCCGCAAATAAGGAATAAATACAGCCATAAAGAATATGAAGGGATAAACACACTGATAAAGAATATAAGGAATACACTCACCCTTCAGCAAACTAGCAACTCGGAAATACCAGAATTACACTGTGCGCATTGATAGAACACAAGAAATTCAGGAATGCACAGTAACTAGTATAGCATGTAGAGTAACAGCAATGCATAGTAATGCACCACATATAGGGTAAATAAATACCATTACGAATAAAACAGCAAAGCAATAATCTCATAAGCACTCAATCGAAATGCACGAATGTCAACAAGTGAATAAAATACAAGTTAAAATGATGTAATGCAGTACCAAATTATGCCAAAAGATGGCAAACTAATCACAACATTTAACTTAAATTGAAATAAGAATTAATAAGAACCATCATAATAAACGAGCATGAAAATACAGTGCCACATAAAAATATATTAAAAACTAGAAAATGCTAAGAAATATGACTGAATCCTGAAATTAAGCGGCACACAATAAAGAACATCATAACTGCTAGGGTTTGCAGAGTT
Source organism: Lissotriton helveticus (assembly GCF_964261635.1). Classification (NCBI taxonomy): domain Eukaryota; kingdom Metazoa; phylum Chordata; class Amphibia; order Caudata; family Salamandridae; genus Lissotriton; species Lissotriton helveticus. The sequence continues at coordinate 15,383,107 of NC_136065.1, read as the reverse complement.
GTGCAAATAATGATGACCATAGTGATTATAAAAATACAAAATCTGATGAACCTTCTAAGTATTCATGTTTTATTAATTTTGCTGACATTTCTAAGTCTGACATCATATTAACAGTCTCAAAGTCCCAATCATCAGAAAATGTACTGAGTGAAACAAAGTCACTAAAGGAAACCTTGAATTGATGTAGAATCTTCAACAGCTCTGTAGGACCGAAGATGTCATAATCAGTTATGTCCCAAGCTATACCACCAGGTATAGGAATGGCTGTGATGTTCACAGATGTCAAGTCTCTTTGTTCATGATGAGATGATTTGTGTGGCTTTAGGAGTAAGTTGATGTTCTTACTTGCTATGTCCATTTTACTATATCTTCCATTCATCAGCATTCCCAGAGTTAGTACAAGAATTAACCAAAGTAGGAGGAAAAGTACGCCTAGCTTAATCCAAAGTTCAACCCATGGTGAAACTAGATACGTTTTTTCACGTTGATGAAAAAGTTCTGTTGTTCTTTAAAAGTTCTTTTTGCTGGCGTTGTTTCAGGCTCACTGGGATCCTCAGAAAACATATCAAAGTTAATGAAATAGCCAGAGGCAGTTCTGTCAATTGTTGGTATTGCATCAGGATTACTTGAAATCACTGGAGTTACCGGATCTTTTGTCATATTAGTATAGTCAGATGTTATATCATTGTAGACAGGTGATTATTGACGAACTGTTATTTGGGTCTCAAGCGGCACAAGTTCCATGGCTTTGTTGCATAGTCCTTCTTTTTGCACTGCAGATTCTTCAAATGTGATGAGTCTCTCAGTTTCTTGTATAGTAGCCAGATTTGGTTGTCTCCTACATCTGTGGAGTCCACTTGGAATACTTCTTATGATCTGCCACATGATGTGGTTTTACCAGGTCGATAGACACCACCCTTTCCTCCTTTCTTCCAGCAAGGGGCAGCAGTAAGACTGTTCTTGATCCGTGGACTGCTAGGACAGGTACTGGTTGTCTGTAAGAAGGCCCAAATTTCTTCTTATCTACGATCTTTTCTCTGACTAGATCCCCAATCTTTGGAATCCAGGCAGGACTTGCTGGGACAGGTGGTTTTCCTTCAGTGATCGTTGGCTTCTGCAATGTGTTGCTTAGACTTCTTCTTGTTTCATTTAAGTCCTGCAAAACAGCCAAACGGTCTTTGATATCAAAGGGTTCTTGTTCTACCACTGAAGTGTGACCGACGAGGTCTTCAACAATCATTCTAGTACCAAAAAGGAGTCCATATGGAGTGATTCCACCCAGAGAACTTCTTGGCCGATTGTTTACACTACATTGGACACTTATTTGATGTTTTACCCACCCGTCACGCGAGCCTAATACCCTAGCTGTTATAGATTGCTTTACGTCCCGTTTTTTCCTTTCTACTACAGAATTTCCCTCAGGATGGAAAGGACTCGAATACCGCAATGCAACGCCCATGCTGGCCATGGCCTCCTTGTAAGCTTTGGAGCTAAACGCAGGACCTGGGTCAGAATGTAGCGTGCCGACTGCGTATGTGCCGATAAAGACTCGCAAATCTTTTATAATAGTTCGGGCGTCAGCCGAGCACTAAGGCCACATCCAAATTAATCTTGAGCAGGAATCCACTGCGACCCTGATTTATTTATAGTTACCATCCCTCTGTAAGGGACCACAGTCATCCAGGTAAACAAACGCCAATGGTTTATCTAAAATTAAAAGGGGTGTCTGCGTAGAACGTTTCCCTGTAAGACTTTCATCTTTTGGCAGATTTCACATTCCAAAACATAGTTTCTGGTTTGTTTCCTCATGTGCAGCCACCAGTATCTGAGTTTCAATAACGACACTGTGGCGGAGACAACTGCATGTGCAGAGGCAAGCCCTTCATGTGCTGGAAGATTAGTCCTAATCTATGTTCCATGTTTGGAATTACTCTATCCCCCACTCCAGGGATTCGAGCAAACTGAACATTATTTGCATCAGTTATATATGAGTACTTCAGTGGAAAGCCTTTCGGTAATGTTTTACCGCTGTCTTTGTTGGAAGCGGTGACAGCCTGCATTATTTCGCTGTCTATTTTTGTTTTTAAACGAGTGATTGCAGCTACGGAAGCCGTTTGTACAGCTGCCTTTGCGGCTTCATCAGATAATGAATTCCCTGCAACGTGAACACCATCACGTTGATGACTCAGTGTATGGATTACGTGAGTCTTTTGTAGTTCTTTTTGTAACTGAACTACTTGTTCCCAAAGCAATTTATGCTTGATTGTGCCACCTTTTGCATCTTTGAAACCGTTTTGAATCCAATTCTGCAAGTATTCATTGTAAGACAGAACGTAATAATACGAATCGCTAACTATGAGTGTGGGGAATTCACGATCAGTAATTTTAGGCGCCATCTTGAATGCCTGTAGTTCAGCTCGCTGAGCTGTACAATCTCCTAGAGATTGAGTTTTAGTGACCATGGGTTGGAATTTACCATCACGCCAGCGACCTTTAACAATCGCACACGCAGCACTATAAGCTTTTTTAACCCCAATTGTGGGCTGTGCTGATCCGTTTGTATAAATTATACATTGGTACTGTTCTAGAGGCAAAATCCCAGTAGGCAGAGGACATGGAGTGGTGTGGCTCACTGGTTAGAGGCGGCAGACCCGGAAGCAGAGAACGGCCCGGGACCAGGGTTCAATTCCCGACGCGGCAGGGTCCTGGACCAGGGTCAGCAGACTCGATAATTCTTGCCTCAGGGCCTATTCTAACCAGGGATCACACTCGGCAACTCTGGGCATTAGCTTGCCTCATTTCCACAACGGCCCCCCACATACGCCGGGGATGCCTGGTTTCACCTTGGAGATACCCAGTATGGACCATCTCACAGGGAAAGCCAGGACGGGTTCCCCAGCGGTCTACAGCGCCGAGATACCCCATGTGGGGTGATTCAGGCGCTTTACAAGATATCATTACATTACATTACATTACATTACATACTTGTTTGTATTGTAGGAATTCTTGTGTCTTCAAATAGGGGTCAAAGACGTATTCAACGTCTGTTGCAGCAAGAGAGTTAACCCATTGTATCCATTTCGGATGTAAATCCTTAGTATTTGGAATTTTTTCTGTAGAAGTGAATTGTATTTCCGCTTGTGTGTACAAGTGTGATTTATAAGCTATTGGTACTTTTTCTCCTTCATTAAAGGTTAAGTATGTGAATCCGCATCTTCCTGGAATGATTCGGATTACAAGGTTGCATACGTTTACGCGAGTTTGTAAATGTGATGTTGCCAACATATCCGTTTGGACTGAACGCAAAATTTCAGTTTGTTTCTGAGTCCAATTAACTGTTTTAAATCAGGTTTGATTAATTCATAGATAGGTTTAATCCTTTCTGCGTAATTTTGAATGTAAGTTCTTCTGAAATTCAGGAAACCTAGAATCAACTGTAAGTTTTTCCGCGTTTTTGGAGGTTGGAGCAGGGCACATTTCTCTAAAAAGTTTGCTGCCAGGCTTTTGCCTTCACTTGATAGTTTGTATCCTAAGAATAGGACGTAGAGATGGGCAATTCTTGATTTTTTAAAGTTGAAGTTATACCCTTCAAATGCGAAGCCAAGTATTATGGTATTCACTCTATTCAAGTGCCTGTCCAAGTCATCGTCTGTTAGATAGATGTCATCGACACAAGATAATGCCTCATCATCATACGTTTGTAGTAACTCTGTTACTCTGGCTGAAAATAACCCTGGACTATTCTTGAATCCCTGGGGGAGACGACAAAAGTGACCCTGTATCCCCATAATTGAGAAAGCGGTAAAGTACCTGCTTTCAGGAGCAATGTTTTGATAGAATAAACCATTAGAAATATCTGTGGTTTTATATTTTTTGCGCACGATGTTATTCATCAGTGCTGCACTGTGTGCATTTTGTACAGCAAAGGTTTTGCAACAAGAGTTTAAGTGTCTGTAGTCCAAAACTTGACTATATGTATTGTCTGGTTTGGGGACAGGAAAAAAAGGTTTGTTCATGGACGAGGTGCATCTATCAATCACCCCTTGATATTCAAGTTGATCTAATATCTCCTTGACCTATTTTATAGCTTCTTGCTTAACTGGATACTGCCTCTGAGCAGTTGGTTGAGTTTCTAACTGGATTTTATGGTGAGGAGAATCCTCATCCCATCCTACATGATTTTTATATAATGCTGGAGCCTGGTCCACAGCCCATTTTCTGGCATAGGTGTACTTTTTATGAATTGGAATATGATTTGAGAAGGATGGCATAACCATTTTTTTGCCATGTGGGCACTACCTGACAAACTCAGGTGGCCAGTCTTGTTCAGCTAGAAGAATGTCATGACCCTTAGAGAGCTTCTCCCAAAAGAGCGCTCTTATTTTTCTAGTTATGTCCCCCTCCATCCGGAGTGTTACTTCATATAACTTATAGGGTACACTAACCCTGGTATCGGCAGTTTCAACTTGGATGTACTCATTCAAGTCCACTGTCTCCAGATGATCCTTCAAGATCTTGCGAGCTACAGTTACTTCTGCTGCGCTGTCTATCATTGTCTGGGCCCACTCCCCGTTCTTGAGTTGTGTCCTCATGATCCTCGGCATGTCTGATTTTTAGACCTGCTACCTTCTTCTTGGTGAATTGAGTTTTCTTGTTTTTTGGAACGTGTTGATCGTCTTTGGCCTTCACGCGTTCTTCCTTTTGTTCTGACCGTCCTCTTCTTTCCGATTTATGTGTGGAAGTCTGAAAGGTACTAGAGGAACGTGCATCAGTATCTTGATATCTATCAGGTTTTCTCAAATTATCCCTATTGTTGAGGGTATACCTCCTTTCAGAGGGCTACTTTTGAGGAGACCTACCTCTGGATTGAGAACGCTTCTCTTTAGGAAGTGGCTGTTTAGTGTTCTCCCACTTCTTTTTAGGAGTAGTGAGAGTGTTTTTAATAAAGACCTTTTCAGGACTTTTCAATCAGTTGGGGTTTTACTGATTTACCACCCAAACTGTCTCTACCTAGTTCTTTATAGGGTTTTTCAATTATTCTGGCAAGTTCATATGGTTGCTCAGTTACATCAAATTCTCTCAGTTTGTGGCGGATCACCACGGATGCTGCTTCGCCTTTAATATTAGCTAATATTATAGCTGAGACTTGTTTGAAATCCTTCAGTAATTTCATACCTAGATTCAAAGCAGGCTCTGCCCCGTATTCATTTTGAATCTGTTTCAGGACGTCTGATATTACCGCCATTATTGGAACACCATGAGTTTTTGTGTAGATTGCAGCAAAGACTGTACCCCAAGTGTCGCAGTCTTCCAGATGTGGTGTAATCCCCATTGGTAAACAGATTGTTCAAATTCTGTGTTTCTCATTAGGTGTACTATCAGGAAATACTGCTTTGGTTTGAGTCATTTTTTGAGCTATCCATAAAGTAATTTGTTCCCTTTTTGGGGGCAATTTACCAATGACTGAGTGTATAGTCTGTGGTGTAATTTTATTTGTGTTCCCCTGATGAGGGGTGTGTTGTGGAATCCTTATAGGAGGTTGGACTGTTAAAGTCCGCATGACATATTGAACCAATTGTCTATGTATTTTGATCAGTTGTTTTAGTTGAACTAAGAGTTCCGGACCTGACATTTCTTCAATGGCTGGCTGTGGTGTATAGCTGGATAATACCGGCCATGTTGCTCCTGGTCTACTTAGTGGACCGAGCCTGGTAATGTGATTTTGATGTTGTAGGACACCTTTAAACCAGAGCGCATGCTCTTGGTATGTTAATGGAATGTTAACATCCTCGAAAGGAGTGTATTCCGCTGGAGGTTCCTCTACTTTGTAGAAGTGGAACACATGTGATACTCCATTTGCTTCAGGGAAGACAATCCATGATAGAATACCTCTGTCTGTCGATATTCATGTGCCTCTATGACATAAATTACCCTTCCACCTCTTAATGATAGGCCATTTGTTATAAGCTTTATAGTGATGGTTTTCCTTACATTTTCCGGGATGTATATAGCATCCGCATCGGTTTCTTGGAAACTTGTAATGTCTAAGCCTGGTTGAGCTGCTGCTGCAGCTCCACCGGTTGCATTGTTTCTAGTAGGTCAACCGTTTTCGGTGTCGCTATCTGACATTTTGTTAAAAGTTTGCAGAGCAAGTTTCAAGGAAACAAAGATAAGGTGCACAATATTTTGGAACACTGTATCCTTCAACGTTGAACAAACCAAAAACTAATACATAGGATTTTTCGTCCTGCTCAGTTAGGCGGATATTTTATCCTTTAACCCACTCCAGATGTCTATTAGAGTAGTTTACGGGAAAAAGGGGTCTCTGTGAAAAGCATGACTGAGTTACTTTAGTATCTAGCGTTAAATTTGTGCCTTACCAAAAGTTGGGCGCCATGTAGTGTAGTTCCTATATTCCCAATAGGCTCTGCGCATTGGAATAATATATCCTATAGATTAGACGTAGGACTGAGGTCGACAAGGTCTCTATCGAATATACTAAACTTAATAGTGAGTGCCAGCTAGCTCAGAGGTCACTAGAAACTTTCTCGAATTCACAGTAGGGATTAGTTTCTGACAACCGCATAAACATGACAACTTTGTTTCCCAAGAATAAGAAATGTATCTCTAGAGTCGTGGAAACAATAGATAAGTATTACACCCCAGTCAATCGTGCATGCTTCGTTTCACCAGAGGTGCAGAGAAATAGAAGGCGGGCATTTTCAATAAAGGATTTATTGAACAGTCTTCTTTCTCATACAGAAGAAATTAACTGCTACAATCGTAATGCAGGTTGCAACGTATAATGCGTACAGCGTAAACAGTAATATGAAATAATACTGTAAGAGCATTGTATGGTTTCTAAGCCATGAAAAATCACATTCATAAATAACAATGACTAAAAGTACTCAACTGGTGCTTCTTAAAAACGCCTACCCCAATGTACCTAACCTAAGTCTAGTACGAGGGAAGACGTAAGTGTGGTGTAGCATAGCTTTAGTTTTCTTTGCCAAGAATCTATCCAAGATTTCTCTTACCGTCTAATTAGCTCCATACCATGGTTGTAGAATGAAGGAGGTCTGGTATCTCTGTCTCGGGACTCGATTTCCCAACACCCCGAAAGGGGAGCTTGGAAACACTGGAGCTGGATTTCTCTGCGAGAGAAAAGACAGCGTCTCTCTCAGTGCGTCAGCCGGAGGGTCCGCTTCCTTCGGCACTTCCTGTAGCGAGCTGCGTCGGGCAAGTAGATAGTCGAACTCCTCCAAACCACCGTGTGTGTGCTAGAGCAAGTGAAGGCATATTTATACCTTGAAGGTGCCTAGTTTGACGTAAAGTCGGGCATAATAACTTCATCAAAGAATCCCAAGGGAATGGTAGTTCTTTGAAAACTCCAGGAGTTCTTGGACACATCAATATTCAAGCAAGGGGAAGTCCCTGACTGCTCTAAGATGATTTTCCAAGAAATCGTTGTGGCTTTTTGGACCTGGTGGAAGTAGCCATGCCTGTATTTGGACTGCATTGGCTATGTCCAAATATGGGTATGATTTCTTATGCCTACATTAGGGAAATGTGAATTGTACCTATATAAGGGCATGAATCGGGAAATTTCACTCAGATCCTAAAATGCCATACAACACAGGCTTTGTTTGCCGGATCGAGCACTCCAGCCACCAGCCCAGAACATTACAGTACAACTCCAGAGTCAAGGTCCATGCCCTCAAAATCACGTGAGTTCTCTTCTTTCTAAATCCAATTCAGAAATACAACAACATTCCAAAGCATGGCAAGGGCTACTAATCTGAAACAGTGAATAAGCAACCCTGTTAGACTAACCGTTTACTTAACACATGCAGCAGAACAGCATGTCCTGTGGCTCTCCAATTTACTTAGCTATGCTCAGACTCACCACTGCTGTATGCACTATTTCCCTTGCGCCAAGCTGGAATAAAAACACAAGTCACGCTGATATGATTACCCATATTTAATCCCAAAACTGAATGCACGTGGACTCGGCCAGGCTAGCACATGCCTTCTTTTCTCTTCCAGTCAACACTGGATGGCTCATGAGGCCGGTCCAAGCCTGAATTCAACCTTTTCTCCTCACCCTGCTACTTCACATGACTCCTGGTGGTTAAGTGCCACTGGGTGCATGGGGCGCAGCACGACAGGGTCTGCCTGCCCATGATGCTGCCAGGGTCAACCTCCAATCACATTGCTGGGCACGCTAAAGGGCCCCCATGCTGCAGCTGCACCCACCCTGTGTATTCGTGGTTTTACCCCTGTTTCTTCTTTATGGCGCGGGCAGGACGAGTTGTGCATAGCCGGCAGTAAAGTCAGGCCTTCAGGTGCCTTGCACCAGCACAGGCACGAAACGTATGTTCCGGGCACAACAGGTGACTGCTCACGCAAAGCATGTCAATATTGTATAACGTTGTTGAGAAAACTACCCGAACAGGGAAAGACCGGTATGAGGCACAACCCAGCATAGGGCCATATCCATGAACACATTTTGCCATAGACACAGAATGTCCGAAACCCTTTGATGCATCTGGCTCTATAGACTTAATTCACTACTAATCTGTAGCGCAAGTTGATAGCATAACCAACCCCTTACTCTGTATATAAAACTCTTTTCTCAATAAAATCATTTGAAATAAAAAAAAAAAAAGAAACCATCCAGTTCCTACCGAGCACACCGTTTTCTAGACACAAGCCTCATGGTATCCGGTGCCCAACCTACCAGTCCAGAATGACCTTATAATCAAAGATGCGTACCAGAATCTAAAGTTCCAGGGCCTTGACCTGAGATTAGCAACGCCAACTGGTGCAGCAGGCATGATTAGCGTTAGGGACAGTTCAGCCCCCAAAAACTCATAATCAGGGCCTGACTGGGGGATGTCTGGCTGACACTCAGTGACTGCTACCTTTATTAGCAAAGAAAAATAACAGCCATTTGAAACAGTTTCAAGCCTACATATTATATCTGTATTCTTTGATTTTTTTCAAAGGAGGCCTTCTGCCGAGGTGGCGCATTTTAAAACGTATTTATAACAATTTTAGACATCTTAAACCCATTGTGAATGTATTTGGAGCTGCAGGTTTATATTACAAAGAGAGCGAATATTAATTCTGAAGAGCTTTCCCCATTTTTTACCTGCATTGGCACAAAAATCTCTACCAGGCTGTTGAAACACTGGTGAAATATTGGCCTGGTCTCAACCCTAACGACGACGACTGAGTGATGTACCTCTTTCTCATTAACCGCTGAGAGGTTTCTATAGCATGCCAGTGTCAGTGCAGAATAAGGGCCTGATCATTTCTCTCCATAAGTGATCAGGCAGGAGTCAAGACAGTCATCACAAGGTGTCCAGGCTCTTTCTAGAAATCACTACAGTAAGATACCTTTAGAAATGCGAAATCAGTTAGTGACCCTCCATTTCAGGGGGTTCATAACAGTTCCTAGGCCCTCTGTATGGCTTAAGGCTCCAGGACTTACTGCCCGTCAGTGTCCTAATCCAAGATGGAAGTCGGCCTCGATTCATGCACCTCAGATCGGGCCCCATGCAGGGGCTGTAAACAGACAAAATATCGAATTCAAAATATAGAATAGCCGTCATATCGAAATCAAAATATAGAATGGACAAAATATCGAATGGACAGAATATAGTGGTGAAATATATTGAATTGAAGGTAAGTAATATAATATCGATTTTTAAAATATAGAAAGTCAAAATATCGAAGTATATAATATAGGTATTAAAATATATCGAATTTTTTATAATGTCAAATTTTTTTAAGTGTTTTGTATGTTAGTATATTTGTGAAAAGTGTATTTTTTTGTAATTTATTTTAAGTAATGAATTTTATGTTATTTAATCTTTGCATAATTTAATTCTGTCGCGGGTTGTGGGTTTATAAGGGAATAGGGTGGGAAGTAATTTAATTATATTAAGTTAAATATTAATTTTTAGAAATGACTAATTATTTTTAATTTAATTTTGCGTTTTAGTTCTGTAGCAGGTTGTGGGTTTATAGGTGAATAGGGTGGGAAGTAATTTAATTGTAATTAATTAAATATGTTAATTTATTTATTGGTATTCATTTTGAATTAATTGGTAATTAATTTTTAATTGGTAATCAATTAATTTTTAATTGGTAAATAATTTTTATTAATTGAATAATTGATAATTATGTAAATTTTATTAATTTATTTTCTGTAGTGGGTTGTGGGTTGATAGGGGAGTAAGGTGGGAAGCAATTTATTTGTTATTAAGTAAAGCATTTTTATTTATTTATTGGTATTGATTTTTGATTTATTGTTAATTAATTGTTAATTGGTAATTAATTTGTATTATTAGGTAATTAATTGTAATAACTAATATTTATTTGTATTTTTAATTGATTAATTATTACATAACATTAAATTGGTAGTTACTTTAAAAACAAATTATTGGTATTGATATTTAATTTATTTTTATTAATATTTTAAATCTTTACTTTCCCTACTGTTAAACTCACTAGAGTGGGAATAGTATTTTTTACCCCTAGGCTATCCAACGCTTTCCTTATTGTTGCACTCTCAGGAGTGGGAATAGTAATTTTTACCCCTACGCTATCCAACGTTTTTCCTACTGTTGCACTCTCTGGAGTGGGAATAGTAATTTTTACCCCTACGCTATCCAACTCTTTCCCTACTATTGCACTCTCTGGAGTGAGAATAGTAGTTTTTACCCCTACGCTATCCAACGCTTTCCCTACTGTTGCACTCTCTAGAGTGGGAATAGTCATTTTTACCCTCACGCTATCCAACGCTTTCCCTACTGTTGCACTCTCTGGAATGGGAATAGTAATTTTTACCCTCCCGCTATCCAACGCTTACCCTACTGTTGCACTCACTGGAGTGGGAATAGTAATGTTTACCCTCCCGCTATCCAACGCTTTCCCTACAGTTGCACTCACTGGAGTGGGCATAGTAACTTTTACCCTCCCGCTATTCAATGCTTTTCCTACTGTTGCACTGACTGGAGTGGGAATAGTAATTTTTACCCTCTCGCTATCCAACACTTTCCCTACTGTTGCACTCACTGGAGTGGGAATAGTAGTCTTTATCCCTACGCTATCCAACGCTTTCCCTACTGTTGCACTCACTGTAGTGGGAATAGTAATTTTTACCCCTACACTATCCAACGTTTATCCTACTGTTGCACTCACTGGAGTGGTAATAGTAAATGTTATCCTCCCGCTATCCTATGGTAACAATTTTGTATACTTTTTATTAATATTATGTTAATACATATATGTTTAAAAACTTAAACTTTATAACTTAAATTAATTATTTAATAATTGTAAGGTTATTTAAGTATTTTTAAGTATGTTAATTATATTTATTACTTCATTAATTTTAAATTACTTTTAAGACATTTAAAAAAATCGATATTTTGACTAACTATATTTTTTTGAAACGATATTTTTGATTCAATATTTTTGTACTTACCAGTTTGTAGATAGGAATTCGATATTTTTGCATTCTATATTTTTTCCTTGATATTTTGGTAATTCTATATTTTTGTATTCAATATTACGTCAGTGATCATGAAGGGGCACCTTGTGCTAATTGGTTCGTCCATAACATGTGACACGGGTGAAGCAAAAGAATAGAAGAAAAATATAAACAAAATACTTCAAACTTATTCTATTAGTCGTGCCATGGTATTAATGTGAACGAAAACATTTCTTATGAATAAACAAATGATAAAAACGATCATGAACCAAATGTGTAGTAAAAATCAATTCAATTACACGTAATTCCAAGGCAGCAAGTGTGATACGAGTTTTTTGTTTTTCTGGCAATTGCAGGTGAGCCCCTCAGGCCCTGCCCACTGGCAGCGATGCCTTCTTGGGGGCCAGCAGGAGGATTTTGAAAAAAACATTCTGATGCCATCCTGACAATGTGCAGACACACTAGCACTAAAGGTAGTTTAAGCACAGTACTGCCAAATGAGGCATAATGCCTGCGGAGATGCACAAAGTGTGCCGCAACACAAAAACGAAGGGGCATATTATCAACGGTTAGCGATAATTATCGCTGGCCATGCTTAGCGATAATAATATCATCGTAGGCTATCCCTGGAATTTATCGCCCTGGTAGCGCGTTATTACCAACACATTTATCCAGGGCGATAAAAGTTCCAGAGATAGCGAGGTTATTGCCCTTTTGCAGAGAACATTGCTGGTTTTCCAGTGATGTTCCCTGCAAAACGGCAATAACCTTGCTGATACAACCCAAAGGGTTGTATCATAATAATCCACCCCTATGTTAGGGATGGCTAAGTCAGGAGTTTAGATGGCTCATCGATCACACTACATTTCACTAAAAAACACTTGTGCGACCACTGGCCGTTCGCAAGCTTCACAGAATCACACATGACTTTTACCACTTCAATGGGAGGGCCAAACTTGCAACTACCCTTCCTCACATGAACGGGTCTCTTCACTCGAACACATTCACCAACCATCAACTCAACCACCTTGACATTCTTCATAGAATCATAGTACTTTTATTGCTTTCCCTGAGTAAGACTCACCCGTTTACAAACACACGCATCAGAACACTGTCCACCCTTCACCCATTTTTTCATCCAACTAGGGGAGAAAGAAGTGGTAGCTCTACGTCCACACAACAACTCGAAAGGTGACACGCCTGTAGAAGAATGTGGAGTGGTGAGATAGAACCAAATCATACTTCTGACTGAATTAGCAACAACATACTTGTTGGACAAAGCCCACTATACACACTCACCCAACATCCTGTTCAAGCGTTCTACAAGAGACCATTGGTCTGTGGGTAATAAAGGGAACTCTTGAGATGTTTAATCCCACTAGAAAGAAGAAAGTCTTCAAACTTCACTAGCAACAAATTGAGTCCCATTGTCGGTCACAAGAAACTCTGGATAACCTTCTTTCAAAAAAACATCTTTCAATAATTCAACAACAACTATTGATGTCACCTCTTTTATAAATCTGACTACCGGCCACTTATAATAACAGTCCATCATGACTAAAGCAAAACTTGATGAAGTATCAAGTGCACGAAAGGGAGCAACAATAACAAGCCCCAACTTCACCCATGGAGCAGAAGGCAACTCTATCGGAGAGAGAGTAGGAGTGTGTACCTTTGCAGTTTTATCACAGCTAGAACAAACCACACAAGACATGACCATTTCATCTACCTCCCTGTCCATGGAGGGCCACCAAAATGAAAGCCTCACCCTTTTTTGTCATAGTAGCCCCCAGATGTCCTTCATGAGCACGTACGATAATACCAGATCTCAAACAAACAGAAGGAACCAATTTATCAGTCCTAAGCAACAAACCGTCCTCAATAGACAATTCATCCGCAACTTTTACATCCATTTTCAATTCAAAACTGAGGTTCCTCTCCTTGGGCCAACCTGTCTCCACATACTTCATGACAGTTAACAAAGACACATCTTTACTAAGGGCACAACGCCCCTCATTCTCTGTGATGGCACACAACTGAGGGATATCAAAAGAAGCAACAATGAATTCTTCCTTCTCCTCTTCACCAATACCGAACTCATCTTCCACAGTGTTAGAAGAACAAGAAAGATAATAGGCACACCCATTGTTATTTCCCGGAATGTGAAAAATCAAACTGGAGCAATTTAGATGACAATCTAGCTATTCGGGGAGTGAAACCTCTGACTTTTTTCAACTCAAGATCAAAACTAATGGCTTGTGGTCAGTCTGAAGACAAAACATTCTTTTCCAAATAAAATCATGAAATGTCATCACTGCCCACCAACAATCCAACAATTCATTCTCTGACAGAGTACTTTTTTTCAGCTGGAGAAAGAGCTCTGGAAGCAAATCCAATGGTTCTGACTCATCATCTTTAATTTGACTCAAATAGCCATCCACAGTCAGTGTGCAGGGAAGCTCTGGGTCGTAATGTTTCAACACTTTAGGTGAGATAAGCTGTTCCTTGACCCACTGAAACACAAGCTGACAATCAGCTGTCCAATCAAACTGAAATCCTTTCTTAAGCATTTGAGAAAGGGGCCTCAATTTGGTTGCAAAATCCTGAATAAAACGGGAAAAGAATTCACAAAGCCCTAAAAAGTAATTGAGAGTAGCATTATCAGAGGGTGCTTTTGATTTAACAGTAGAATCCACAAAACTAGATTTGCGATGAATACTTTGTCCCGTGATCAAGTGTCCCAAATAGTCAACTTCTTCTGCGTATTACCACCTCTTTCGACTGAAATCTATACAATACTTCTTGAAGTATAACATCATGGGTAGCCCTATTAGGTGTGAAAACTAAAACATCATCTTGGAAAACAGATAATCCATCAATGCCCTTAGGAATGTCATACATTAAGCGCTGAAAAAAACATAGACAGCTGACGCTAGGCCAAAAGGCATGCGGACATATTGGTAGGTGCCAAATGGTGAAACAAAAGCAGTGAGATGTATGGATTCAGGAGCTAGCATAACCTGGTGGTAGGCAGATGCTACATATACTTTTGTGAAGAATCTTGCATTTTTAGGACCTGCTAGGAGTTCATTAATGTTTGGAAGTGGATGGGAATCCACCCAAATCTCCTTGTTAAGACAACGGAGATCAACACACACCCTCAATTCCCCACTCTGTTTACGGGCAACAACTAAGGGAGACAACCACAAAGTAGAGTTAATTGGTTCCATAATCCCCTTTGCACACAAGGACTTCAGTTCATTCTCTAAATCATGCCTAATATAATAGGGACATTTCTAAGTTTGTGTTTAATAGGTCTCGCACCATCCTTCACTACGATCTCATATTGGTAATCACTAATTTTTCCTGATTCTCCAGAAAAAACTTGAGGAAATTTGCTAATGATTTCTTCAAGATCCAGTTTGTCCCTTACAACAGCAACTTCTTCACTGGTCCCAGGTCTAAGTACCATTCCAAAAAGACCCTGGTGAAACCAGCCGAGAATGGTTAATCCCTTGTGTGCGACATAAACTTTTCCTGAAACTTTACACTCTATGATATCCTCAATGTAACCGGACAGATTGATTTCGCTTCCTTTATACGAAATAGCTTTACGATCAGGAGGCAACAGAGATCTAGTGGGACAAGGTTTGTCAAAATATTCTTGAGTAATCATTGAAGTACGGGCACCTGAGTCAACTAAAAGTTTAAAGACTTTTTCACCAACTTTTATTTCAACATAAGGATCAACACAGAGTTCTGGATTTCCCACCTTGACTACTTTGTCTTGTACAACTGAAATCATGTCTCTAAGATCCTTACTAACAGAGTCTTCACCCTCTCTATACACATTTTCATCCAGGACACATTTTACTGACAAGGTTTGTCTACTCTTATTAGTTTGACAAACCTTTGCGAAGTGTCCAGGTTTGTTGCAAATCCTACAAGGGACGAACCTTGCAGGACCACATGTAAAGCAAATATTTTGTTGGTTGAAGAAAGAAATCTTTTTTTCACTAGCACTGAATCGTGACTTCTCAACTTGTTTAGTATCTTTTAAATCTTTAACCTTGACTGCAGAAACTGCTTCACTATTTTTTGGCTCTCGCTCTTTAGCTGATATTTGAGACGTCTCAATGCTTTTCACCAATTTAATAGTTTCTTCCAACATCGGGTTGCCCATTGAAAGAAGTTTTTGTCGTTGCAGTGACAATTAAAGTGATCGCGTACCAGCTGATCCACAAAATTCTCAAATTGGCACTCAGAACTAACCTTCTCAAAGCTGTTATGTAAGTATCAACATCCTCACCATTGTTTTGGACTCTCAAAAAAAACTTGTGATGCAAAACCACCAAAACAAGCTGCACATCAAACCTAGTTTGTAGTCTTTCAACAGTATCTTGGTACTCATCGAGAGTCTCTTCACCCATCAGAACATGTGGAGGAAGATGTTTCAAAGTGTTGCTTCCCTCAAACTCTAAGGTATGAAGTAGAAGATATTTCCTTTGCTCAGTTCTGAATCTTAGTACACCAATTGCACCAAGATACGTCTCAAACCCATCAAACCACTGTTTCTATTTGATGAGAGGTTCACCTGGAGTTTCCAAGAAAGGTGGAGGTGGGGATACAGCTTGCATGTTGATTAAAAATAAAAGTCAAACTCTTTACAAAAATGTTAGGGAGTAGTAGAAGCTATGACAAGTTAACATGTAATTAAATCTCTTTTCAATTTATATCACAAAAGGTGTTGCCAACTTCTTTAATTTAAGTTTTCCCCTGCAATTGTCAATATAAGTTCAGTACTTCCCAATATATATATGTAAAGAGTGTTGATTTAGGAATCTCTTTGTGAGTCACCTCTTTTCTATTTTATTTTCCCTCATGAATGAGCCTTTGTGAAGTGCACACCAGCTGAACGAAAAAAAAACAAGAATTAGACTTTCATACCTCACAATAGAGACTGAAAGCGTCTCTCGTGCCTCTGTAACCATGGAAACTCAACGTCACAATAGAGACTGTGCACGTCTCTATGTGCCTTGGCAACAAACCGATCCACATCTGCGTTCCAGCAAGGATCCCTTAGGCTCACTTTGATTGCCATCATCCTTTCCACCTTCATCCATATGTCTTCAATGTTGGTGAAACGCAAACCATCCTACGCGTTTCACTTTTTCTCCACAGCTTGTAATATCACTTTGCCGCTTCCGTTTGTGGTACAATGACGGAGTCACATCAGACGCCTCTCACCTCTGCCCAGGATACTCCGCTCATCGCTCTTCAAACCGGAATATATGTTTCTCTATTATGCAGGCACGTAGGTCCATGTTGATGGCCAGCACTTGTCGCCAACAAAACTGTGTCTAAACAAGGGAAGACACTTGGAGACTGGTCCGGAAAGTGCTATTTATTTCAAATATATCAGTTGAACCATCATGGGCAAAGCATTTGCGGCATCGACAACCATCAACTGACTTTACCCAACGCTCGGTGCAGAACACTCACACAGTGAGGTCCTGCACCGATCAACATTCTTAATTAAACACAGCACAAGCTACTACACATTTCTTTGTCAACTTGACAAACAAATACTTTTTTTGTGTGTCCATTTAAAAAAGAAAAATGGGCCGCAAGGCCACAGAAAGGAAAGAAAAGGCAAGAAAACCTTTTCTGCAGCTCTCCCGGCTCAGCAAGGGATGCTGTAGTAAAGGTCGAAGGCGTCAATAAGTTGAAGACTTAGTTTATTGTAAGGCTGACAACCCAAGCGGAGAACAGGACCATTTGTCTAGTCGTCAAGTAGAGAGATAGATCGCCAACTGTCACAAGTGGAATCTCCAGCGCAGCTGAAGCACGTGAACACTTAGGATCTAGAACTGAGTGACATAGATGATAAGAAGCACAGGATAATAACAAGCATAGATAAAAGTAACATGAAATACTACATATGTCTTCCTTTTAGAAAATAAGTTTTGATACAAGAGAAGAACACAACGGAGGAAAAAGGAAAAGAGAACAAGGAAAAATAACGGGAGAGAAAAGCTATAGGAGGAAAGAGGAAAAAGAAGAGTAACAATGAAACCGATAAAAGAGCTTAAACTCTGAATCTATGAGGAATAACTGTAGTACGTGAACTACGCCTCAAGACTGTTTGTCCCGAACAATCTTGTCTACTGGTAACAGTGAAACTGGGACTTGGAACTTGGCGTCCCGTACAATCTTGATTATAACTGATGGCAGAGGAATTACACGGTTCACTAGGCAAAGAACATTTCACTAACCGGCTCTTGTTCCACCAATTCCCATTAACCAATTTAACAGAGTTCCCTCTAACATCACACACTTCAACAGGAGAACTAAATTTAGAAAACCCCTTTTTAACATGAATAGGTTTCTTAATGGAAACAAAATCCCCAGGAGTTAAATCGACCACCTTTACATTCTTCCTCTTGTCAAAATACGCTTTTTGTTTACTTTGAATAGACTCCACATTAGACCTAACAACACTGTCATCCCACCGTCCACTTTTCACCCACTTAGACATCCAACCTGGACAAGCCAATGTAGAGGCTTTCCGCCCTCGTAATAACTCGAAAGGTGAAACACCTGTGGTGGAATGCGGCATAGTCCTGTAGAACCAAAGCATGCTTCTCACCGAACTGCTGACAACACAACCATTCTTTAGAGCCCACTGTATGCATTCCCCTAAGACTTTGTTCATCCGCTCTACAAGACCATTGGTTTCCGGATGGTACAAAGAACTCTTCAAGTGCTTGATTTTACACTTGTTTAGATAATCTTCAACCTCCAATGAAACAAATTGAGTGCCATTATCCGTAACTAGAAATTCCGGAAACCCTTCTTTCAAAAAAACATCACAGAGGAAATCAACGACAGTTCTAGCAGAAACCTCTTTGACAAACTTAATCTCTGGCCACTTTGAATAATAATCCATTAGGACCATAGCAAATCTAGAAGAAGGATCAAGTGAATTGAAAGGCCCTACGATATCCAATCCAAGTTTCACCCAAGGTGCAGAAGGTAACTCAATGGGGGACAAAGGTTGAATACGCAGCTTCACAATCTTATCGCAGCTAGAGCAAATAACACAGCCCTTAACAAATTCATCGATCTCCCTATCCATGTAAGGCCACCAGAAAGAAAGTCGAATTCTCCTCTTGGTTAATGTCGCACCTAAATGGCCTTCATGTGCACATTTAATCAACCTATCTCTCAGGACCAGTGGAGGAACTAATTTATCATCTCTTAAAACCAACCCACTCTCAATGGTAAGTTCATCTGCAACTTGTAGGAACGTCTTAAGATCGAAGGCAAGGTTTCTCTCTTTAGGCCATCCATTCTTGATGAAGGTAATGACCTTCTGTAAGGTTATGTCTAGAAGTAGAGCCTGTCTCCACTCACTCTCAGACACAGCACACAACTGAGGAAGGTCAATCGCAGCAATCAAATACTGATCTTTATCTTCTTCATCCATATCAATGTCTTTGTCAATTACGTCAGAAGAACGGGAGAGAAAATCAGCACACCCATTCTTGTTACCAGGAATATATTCTACAAGAAAATCGAACTGAAGTAACTTGGAGGACAGACGTGCAATTCTAGGTGTGAATCCTCTCACATTCTTCCCACTGAGGATAAACACTAGAGGTTTATGATCGGTTTTAATACAAAATCTCTTCCCCCAAAGAAAATTCTTGAACTTCATTACAGCCCACCAGCAAGCTAGTAACTCTTTTTCGATGACAGAATATTTCATTTCTGTACTAGACAACACTCTTGATGCAAAACCCAGCGTATTGAATTCACCATTCTTGTTCTGTGAAAGGACAGCCCCCAACCCCACATTACTGGCATCAACAGTAAGTGTACACATTAAGGAAGGATCAAAATGCTTCAGAACAGTAGGAGAGCTGAGTTGTTATTTCACCCACAAAAAAATCTCTTCACACTCATTGTTCCACTCAAAGGGAACACCTCTCATCAACATACGTGTTAATGGTCTGAGTTTTGTCGCAAAATCCTGTATAAATTTTGAATAAAACTCACATAATCCTAGGAAGGACTTCAAACCATTTTTATCAGAGGGAGCTTTGGCTTTAGTGATAGAATCTACTAGACTAGCCTTAGGAAGAATACCCTTTTGATTTATCATATGTCCCAAATAATCTATTTCACTAGTGGCAAAAACACATTTATCTCGGCGTAATACTACTCCAATTTCTTGAAATCGAGATAACACTTCCTTTAATATGGTGTCATGAGTGCTTCTGTCAGGAGCATGTATGAGCACATCATCCTGAGAAATTAACAACCTGTCAATGCTCTTCAATATTTCTGTCATGGCCCTCTGAAATACGGATGCCGCTGAGGCGAGTCCAAACGGCATGCGCACATACTGAAATGTACCAAAGGGTGACACAAATGCTGTGAGAGCTCTGGACTCAGGTGTAAGTTCGATCTGGTGGTATGCGGATGCTAAATCCAACTTTGAGAAGAACTTAGCATCCTTTAAGCTAGTTAACATCTCATTTATGTTAGGAAGGGGAAACAAATCGACCCAAATTTCTTTATTGAGACAGCGTAGGTCCACACAGACTCTTAGTTCCCCATTCTGCTTCTTTGTAACAACCAATGGAGACAACCATAGGGAAGACTCCACTGGTTCAATGATGCCTTTATCACGTAACGCTTCTAATTCCTTTTCCAGGTCTTGCCTGATACTGAAAGGTACGTTCCTAGCTTTATGTTTTACAGGACAGGCACCCTCTTTTAGAATTATTTTATGTTGAAAATTGTTTATCCTTCCCAACTCTCCAGAAAAAACACGAGGAAACTCATTAATTAGCTCTTCTAACTCTGGACTGTCTCTCACAGCAACTACTTGATTTCTTGTGCCAGGCCTGAGTTGCATCCCAAATAGACCTTGGTGAAACCAGCCTAAGATATTTAGCCCCTTTTCAGCCACATAAACCTTTCCGAAAAATGTTCTCCCCTTGAACTCTAAAATCTCTTCAAAGTACCCCGTTACAGTAATTTCACGTTCTTCATATGAGACTGCTCTCCGATCAGGGGGAAGTAGAACTTTGTTAGGCCATGTTGTACGAAAGAGATCAAGAGTGATCATTGAAATTCGTGCACCAGAGTCTACTAATAGATTTAATACACGATCTCCAACTTGTATGTTCACATATGGGTCAACACACAAATCGGGATCGCCAGTAATGACTCCGTCATCTCTTACAACAACGACCATGTTACACAATTCCTTAGTTACACATTCCTCCTCTGTTTGGAAGGTATTAGTATCAACTACGCATTTTACAGGATTAGACTTTTGAAACATTTTGTTTTTCCCTGTCTGACAGACTTTGGCAAAATGTCCCACCTTATTGCAGATTTTACATGTAACAAATTTTGCAGGACATTTCCCATTTTGACCATGTGGTTTATAGCCACATCGAAAGCAAATATTTGTTCTACTAAAAAAAAATGTTGCTTATCAAATGACTGTTGTCCTTCTCCAAATCTATTCAATGGAGTTTTTGTCTCTTTTAACTTTACTGCCGTGACACTTTCACTCTTCTTTTCTTCTAACTCCTTCACAGAGATCTGTGATGTCTCTATACTTTTCGCTATTCTGATCGTTTCCTCCAGAGTAGGATTTCCCAAAGATAGTAATTTCTGTTTAATCGCTCTATCTGTGCATTTTGCTATAAACGGATCCCTTACTAATTGGTCTGTAAAATTCTCAAACTGACAGTCTGAAGCAAGCCTCCTCAACGCCGTTATGAAATTGTCTACATCTTCTCCAGTGTTTTGTGTACTTTGAAGAAATTATGCCGCAGAACTACTATACTGGGTTGAACATCAAATCTTGTCTCCAGTTTCTTTAATGTTTGTTGATATTCATCTAGAATTTCACCTTCGGCTAGTACTAAATCTGGAAGATGTTTATATATCTCTCTCCCTTCAAATCCTATTGAGTGTAACAAAATGTACTTCTTCCTTTCTGCACGATATCTCATTGCACCAATAGCGCCAATATAGGTTTTGAATCCATCAAACCATTTGCGCCATTTAATAGGTGGATCTCCAGGCGTTTCTAAGAATGGAGCAGGTGGTAGAACTCCTTGTAAAGACATAGTTAGAGTATAGAGAAGTTATTGAAAGTTGAATCAGGTTGTAAATAATGCTCGACAATTATTAAATGGTGCAGATAAAGAGAGCGTAGAAAGGAACTGATAAATAGATGAGCCAAATGGTGCTTTAAACACTGTGTTGATAAAGTTTTTTTTTTCTTTTTGAGGTTACTGCATTATCCAAGTGTTCTTCACAATTTTATCGCCTCCGTGAAGTTTTCAATTCTGGGAAAGATTTTTTTTCTGCACTGTGCCTTTGTGATGTGTTCACAATCTTTATTGCCTCTGTGACGTTTCTAATTCTGAGAAAGAGATTTCTCCGTACTGTGGCTTTGTGACGTGAGTTTTCTTTAACTCGAAAATGTCTGCAACCGATGCGTTTCAGACTGGAACGCACACGTCACACACAAAAAAAAAAAAAACGTAGGAGACGTGACGACAATGCGTGAATCACGTTCATATCTTACAGTTGCTGGAACGCATTTCCTTGTCTTGCGTTCCAGCGCCGATGTCCTCGAACGCGATACAGCATAAATGTGAACAAAACGGGTTCTCCGCTCACTAAATAGAGAACGAGCACTCGCAAACAGCATGCGCGGCTTACCGTGAATCTGTTACAGTCTTGGAAGGAGAAGTTGCACCAAGTGAGAACGAGGGACGATGAACCAACCTCTTTGAACAGGATCTCGATCGGTACGATGAACCAACCCTTTTGAACAGGATTTCGATCGGTAAAGTCCACGGTGAGTTCCTTCTCCTTGCGGAAACTGCACTGCTGTAGAGACGAGGTGAATGTGTTCCTTTCTACTGAACACGTAGATCTTGCCGATTTTATTTTGGATGTTCGTGGGTCCGTGTGGGTTGTTCAGCACCCGTCGCCAAAAATAGATGTAGTAAAGGTCGAAGGCGCCAATAAGTTGAAGACTTAGTTTATTGTAAGGCTGACAACCCAAGCGGAGAACAGGACCATTTGTCTAGTCGTCAAGTAGAGAGATAGATCGCCAACTGTCACAAGTGGAATCTCCAGCGCAGCTGAAGCACGAGAACACTTAGGATCTAGAACTGAGTGACATAGATGATAAGAAGCACAGGATAATAACAAGCATAGATAAAAGTAACATGAAATACTACAGATGCCAATAGAATAGTATTTACTTGTGAGAGGCTGGCCTGGTATATGATGTCCACTTATGTGAGTGGGCACCCTGCACCAGTCCAGACAACCCTTATGGTGATTTTAGTGGCGCTAACAACCCTAGAAAGCTCTCTAAGTGGTAGCTGTGCAGAGCAGACTTCAGGCTGAGTCCAACAGGAGTGTAAGCTAGCATGCTTTACCAGAATGCAATCTTATATGTATAGATTAAGTGAAGAAGAACCACACAATGTAATTTTTAAAATATGTATATAACACAAACTAATACATACAAATATCTCCTACTCAGAGATATCCACAATGCACATAATACTTTGCATAGAAATCAAGTAAATAGCACAAAATACACAGTGGACCCTATACTGAGAAAGTGATATAAGAACCACTACTCGGGTCAAGACAGTGTCGACAGGACGTATATGTGCTGGGGACCGAAGGAACCACCCAAGGAAAGTGGATAGGGACCCCACTGTTGGGATTCAGGGATAGTGGGGATCGGGTGCCTTCCACCGCCTCACCCCCTACGGTCCCCTTTTTGTTTTATGTGTCCCCTGACCCTTGGTTATTTCATCTTGTGTTTGCCTGTATGCGTTCCTGATTGGGTGCACACGCGAATAGCCAGCAGGTTGGCTCGTAAGCTGGCAGCATTTAGAGACCTAACCTTCGCTATGCCGGCTCTTGGTTTCTTTGATGGTCCCTTGCCTCGGGATTTCCGGTTCTGGCTTCCTTCTGTGCTGCAGACTGCTCTTGGCCTCCCGGTGCTGGGGGTTGAAGTGCAGTAATTTTTTTCCTTGCCCTTTGGGACTGTGCCTATGTTGGATTGCTGAAACTTGGTGGGTTCCCTTTTTTCTTGGGATTCAATGAGTATCAGGGAACAAGAGGAAAGACGCGGCTGCGTTCTCGTTTCCCTGGACTGGACTTCCTCTAATTTTGTTAACTATCCGCATCCTTATGTGTATCGGGTGGATTTACGAGGAGAGCAGAAAATCGGGCTTTTTTCTGGGCTCTCCCCTTCGTTTGAGCAGGGTTTTTTTTATTCAAGTGGTGATTCTTTTTTCTCCCCCCTTCCTTCATTTTAAGATGTTTTGGTAACTAAAGAGAAGGTGTCCTGGTTTGTGGGGGCAGCGTTTACAAATCAAACTTACCGCAGTTCGAATATAATGAGAATTACCCCTGACCTCCTTCTATTGTATCTTCTTTAATTTGCCTAGTGGATTCATGCAACGTGTTGTTTCCCGTTTGATTTGAGATGACTCCAGCTACTGAACGGGGTAAGACAAATTCATGGGGTCTTGTGTGCACCTAGTCATGAATGCTTATGTAGCTGACTTTGGTTACTGTGTTTCCTTTTTTTCTAAGTAACCCTTTGTTGTCCTTTCTTGTCTTTAATGATGAGGCCATTCCCTTCTACTTGCTGTTTAGGTGGTAGCCGAGAATTGAAGAAGGAGAACCTGAGACTACTGGCTCTGTTGTTTCCTTGTTAATCCCCCCCACCTTCTCCCTGCCCCAGGGTTACCTGTCACCTTGATTTTGTAGTCGGGTGCAGTGTGTCTGCGGTCAGGGTAGCGAATTGGGAATATCTTCGCTCCTGCAGTGCTGGGCCGGTTGGCAAGTAGACACCCAAAGAGATCATGTGCAGTGTGAGAACACGACCGTGATCTCTGTGCAAATCAATGTTCAAGTAAACGCAGTTGGATTTTTCCCAGTGGACCCTGAAGAAACCCCATGGAAGACAGAAAGTTGGAGAGCCTACCCACTCATGGATACCCTAGTCCCCACGTTACCTACACCAGGGAAGCTGGGTGCATAGGTGTGAAGAAGTGTCAGAAACCGCCATCAAATCCAATGGAGGACATCAGGAAAGTGCCGCTGCTGGAAGAGGAGAAAGTGTCTGGTGGAATCCTAAGGTGAATTCTAGTTGAGAGGCACCTGCAAGCAGAGGGGACAGAGTCTATCTGGAGTGAGTAGGAGATCTGGAAGACGAATGCCCACTAATGTCGGGAGTTGCTGGAGAGTTGACAATGACCTTGACTCTGCAGCTGTGAGGACCAGGCAATGCTGAGGATGACCAACAGCCATGCACGAGCTGTCCCATGTTGGATGTCGAGTGCTGCGGGGTCGGTGTCCGGCGGGAGGACCAACAAGCCGTGGCAAATGCAACAAACACAGAAGTTGAAGAAGGTGCAATGTCAGGACCAGCAAGGTCCATGAAACTCACCATAAGCAGGGGAGTCAGGGCAGGCACCGAGCAATTAGAGGAGCCCAAAGATCTTGGAAGCCAACAAGCCTTTGCAACAGCAAGTCGACTCGGTGCCCAGGGGTTCGGTTCCTGCATCTCCCATGAGGGATACTGGCCTCAAACTTGGTAGGAGGTCAGGGCAGGCCTTGATAGCTGTAGAGAACCACCACTTGTGTTGCAGAACCTTTCGGAGTCCATAGGAGATTAGGTCAGCAGACCGGTCAGCTTAGTTGCGGTGCCTGCAGATGCAGGGAAGTGACTCCTTCACTTCAAGGGAGATTTCTTCAGGTGTCTTCGATGCCCACTGGCCTTGGAAGGTTCCTGTATGGAGTACAGGCACAGACAATGCAGCAGACTGAAAGAGGGACAAAGTTGAGCCCAAATGAAGGCCAGAGAAGTCCAGAGTGCCCAGACGGTAGAAGTAGAGGTGGTGTCTGACTTGAATCTTGTCCCACGATGAATCTAGGGACCCACCCACAGGTAAACCCTTAAGTACCCTAAGGAAAGAGTTGGAATGATTCTGGTGCCCCTTCCAGGGGAGGGTCTGGACAAGGGGGAGGTTACTCCCATGTCCTTTGTCCAGTTTTGCACCAAAGCGGGAGCTAACGGCTCCCAGAGCTGGTTTGAACTGGACTATGCAAAAGGACACCAAATGTGCCCCTCATGCAGACTTAGTGGCGCTGGCAAGTGCACCCACCCGACTCCACTACACTAAATACTGTCTGGGAGGTGGATACCTATTGTTCTGCCTTACCCTGCTTGAGCTTGACTCAGCAGCAAGAGGGCAGAATTACGTCTTTGGTCGGCAGCAACCATTTTGTGCTGTCTGGGTCTAGAAGGCTGGCACTGGGAACATTGAGCTTGGAATCATACCTTCCACACTGTGTGGGGGTATGATTCCAACATGTTTGATACCAAACATGATAGGATTCGTTGCAGCCAATTTTTAGATGATCATCACATAATTACGTGGTGCCCCTGTATATATGGTTTATGGCTGCTTCACCTACAACCTGGGAGAATGGACTCCATTGGCTGTAGGGGTGTCCTGCATAAAGCAGGGGTACCCTCACACTTAGAACCAAGCACCCTGCCTTCAGGATTGCAAAGGCCTGCTATGGGGGTGACTTATCAGTTTTAAGTGCAACAACCCTGGATAGAGGAAACCTATATCTTTGTTAAGTTGTGCTAGCACCAGCTTACACAGGCCACAAAGGCAGGCCTGTGGTTCCATTTTGAATGATCTCCCATGGGTGACATAATACATGCTTCAGCCCATGGTGGACCTCTGGGGTACCTATGCCCTGGGTACCTTAGCAACATATACTAGGGACTGGTAAGGGTACCCCATTAACCAATCTGGTATGTAACTCCTGGACCAACATCAATGACGACGACACCATCAAGATCATGAACACCGTCCATTCGGGATCACCGTCAGACCCATGCCCACACCACATCTTCAACAAAGCCAGCACCACCATTGCACCCCATCTCCACCAAACCATCAAAATCTTCAAGACAGCAACCTTCCCGGAGAGCTGGAAGCATGCCGAGATCAATGCCTTACACAAGAAACCCAAGGCAGACCCCAGGTACCTCAAGAATTTCCAACCCATCTCCCTGCTCCCATTCCCGGTGAAGGTCATTGATTAGGCCGTCAACAAACAACTGACCATCTTCCTCAAGGAGAACAGCATCCTGGACCCATCCCAGACCGGGTTCCGCAGCAACCATAGCACCAAAACCACCCTCATCGCCGCCACCGACGACTTCAGGAGCCTGCTAGACAACGGAGAAACCGCGGCCCTCATCCTCCTGAACCTGTCAGCTGCTTTCAACACGGTCTGCCACTGCACACTACGAACACGCCTCCACAACGCCGGGATCAAAGAGAAGGCCCTGGACTGGACCACCACCATCCTCTCTGGTAGGACACATAGCGTCTGCCTCCTCCCCTTCCACTCCGAAACCACCAAGATCATTAGCAGCGTACTCCAGGGCTCATCCCTCAGCACAACGCTGTTCAACATCTACATGGCACCGCTTGCCCACGTCGCCCGTCTGCACGACCTTAACATCATCTCTTACGCCGATGACACCCAGCTGATCCTCTCCCTCACCAAGGACCCAAACACCACCAAAACCAACCTCCAAAAAGGAATGAAGGCCGTCGCCGACTGGATGAGAAACAACCGACTGAAGCTGAACTCGGACAAGACGGAGGTCCTCGGATCACCCCTTCGGCCAGGGATGACTCTTGGTGGCCGACCGCACTAAGAACAGCACCAACACCCACCGACCACACACGCAACCTATGGGTCATCCTCAACTCCCCCTCTTCATGACAAAGCAGATCAACGCCGTCTTTTTCTCCTGCTTCAACACGCTCCGCATACTTTGCATGATCTACAAGTGGATCCCAACCGAAACGAGAAGGACGGTAACCCAGGCCCTCATCAGCAGCAGACTGGACTATGGAAACGTCCTCTACACAGGAGCTCCAGCCAAATCCTGAAACGGCTCTAACACATCCAGAACGCCTCCGCACGTCTGATCCTCGACATCCCTTGCCGCAGCTACATCACACCCCATCTGAGAGACCCACACAGGCTCCCCGTGAACAAAAGAATAACCTTCAAGCTTCTCACCCACGTACACAAAGCACTCCACAACACCGGACCAGCGTACCTCAATAGCCGTCTCAGCTTCTACATCCACCGACAATGCCCTCACCACTGTCCCCCGCATCCGAAGAGTGACCACCGGCGGCAGATCATTCTCCCACCTCACCGCCAAGACATGGAACACCCTCCCCACCCACCTAGACCTTCTGACCTTCAGAATACTCATCAAGACCTGGCTCTTTGAACAGTAGCGGCACCCCCCACCCCTCAGCATTTTGAGACCCTCACGGGCATGTAGCGAGCTCTACAAATGAAAATGAATGATTGATTGATTGATTGATGTACCTAAGTTTGGAACAATGCAATTTAAGGGAGATAGCAGATAGACTGGGTCTTGATTAGCAGGATCCCAGTCAGACTAGTCAATAACAGCTTAGCACCAGGCAAAAAGTGGGGATAACCATTCAGAAGGATCCTATCTTCCTGCATAATCCCCCCCACCCAAACAAAAGGAGATAAGGCTAACCTTGCCCAGTTGAGTCTTTATTTCCTAAGTGGCCATATCAGGAAGGTCCTGCACTATCATGAACACTCCCTATCCTATGGTCCACTGAGAAGTTCCTCCCCTGTAGGGTCTTGGATCCTCTCAAATATTTGGGATGTCTATCTGTAATCTGTGTGAGCCGAGAAAGAAGCTGGTGATTATGGAAGTAAGGCCCTAACTGGGTTGGTCTCAGCTTCCTCAAAGCACTGGCCACCATGGAAGCCTTTCTTTTCATGACTGACTATCTATCCCTAGGGATCAACGTCTGGCTGTCTACAGCTTTTGGTTGATCCTGTCAGGTTGGAACAATGGAGGGCCAGTGAAGGTTTGGGACAGTTTTGTCCCAGGTTTTACTTTCCCCAAAAAAGTCCATCTGGTTGCTGAGGATTATCCACCTGGGTAGTACTACTAGGCTGGGGTCCCTAATCTGTTGATGAGGGGGTTCCTCTTGGCAGTGGGCCCCAAGGGGTCCATTGACATCTCTGACCTGTGCAGTCTTAATCCGACTAAAGTCTGGTAGAGAGGGGCACGATACATGCTCCAAACTGGGTACCTCCTTTGAAGGTTCCCCTGCCCTCAGTGGCTCTGCCTGGACAAGCCTGACCACCTCTGGGGTAGTACCTTCACAAGGGGTAGGATCAGTTCCCTGAGGATGCTAACCCTCACCTAAAGTCTGGGGAGGGGGGTTGGACGTGGCCCTTTTTGCAGTTTTACTCCTAAACTTTTTGCATTTCTCCCGGCCTTTTTCTCTGTGTAGTGTTAGTGGTTTTAGGCCTTTGGGCACTTTAGCACTGTGGTTCAGTGTAAAGTGTGTGCGCTCTGTGTTACATTTAGTGAGAGTAGCCTGCCCTCCCATAGGAATGCATGGGGGAGTCCCTGCTCAGTGTATGTCAGTGGTAATTCTTGTTATGAGAGGAGCAGTATGGGCAAGTCTGGTATGAATAAAATAGTGAGAATAAATGCTGCACAACGGTGTGCGCAGATTTATTATGACTATGTGAGAAATGCCACTTTTAGAAGTTGACATTTCTGTGTGCTATGTGTCAGCCTGCCTGATGTGTATTGGCTGTCTGGTTTTGGAGGGACAGGGCAGGGTGAGCCTGACCTGGGTTGAACGGAGGGATCTGCAGTTGAGAGGTTGGGAGGGGTGATCCTTTGAACCGAGCAGAGCTGTGCCTGGCAAGAGGAATGATGGCTCCACCTCCCACTGTGAGTCTGATGGCAGACCCCCTCTTCCTGAAAGGCAGGATGCAGCCTTGTAAACAAAGTGCTCCAGGACCACACCAACCTGGTTCTGGCTGGGTTCAGTGACTTATGACTTTTGAGAACAAAGACTTTTGTTGATATAAATATAGGTGCTGTGACCCTATGATGTCGTTGAGTTCCAGTGCCTGATCCAGAACCTGCAGGCGTGCTGCTGTTGTGGCCCAGAAGGACCTGCCAGGAGGGCTGCCTCACTGGGCCCAGCATGGCCCCCTGGATTCCTAAGGACCTTCTGGACTTCTTGTTGCTTTAGCGCCTCGTGAGCAGTATCTTCTCATTAGAAGGAAAAAGGAGAACGTGTGGGTTGAGCAGCGCTGAGCTGCCGCCCTTTGTGAGGGAATCCCGATGTGAGGGATTCCCCTGTGATGCGGAAAATGGTGGGTGCCCACCCCGCTTGTTCGCTCTTAATTGCGAGTGCCCACCCCGCTTCTGCGTGTGTTTCTATGGCGGGTGCTCACCCCACATGTGCCTGCTAAGAGGGAGCCTACCCCTCATTGCGGAAGGAGAAACAAGATCCCCGCTGCGGCCCGAGCCGCGGCAGGAGAGCAAGTCAGGCTATGCTGCCTGGGACGTGGGCGGGGCCTCCTACAACCCGCCAGATGTCTGATTGGGGGCTCTCATGAGCGAGGGAGAGCCCCGGCGATGAGAGAGGAGGCCGAAGGTGTCCTGAGTCTCGCGGGCTCCACAGAGAAATCCCGGGTCCCAGGAGGGGGCACGGGCGAAGTATGGCGAGGCAGCCGAATAGATGTCTGCACCCAGGTGAAAACTCCCATGAGCTGGGAGAGCTCCACGCAGCAGATGAGAAGTGTGGCAGCTGATCGGCGAGGGCTCCCGTGAGAGGAGGGAAGCCCCACGCCGCAGTAGAAAAGCGAGGCCACAAGCAAGGACAGAGCCCCCAAGTGGTGGGGGCTCTCCTGGTGCATGCCGCCAAAAATCCCCCCTGGAGCCAGTGAGTGAATGGCTCGATGTGGGGGGATGGCGATCAAGGCAGAGTGACACTGCTTATTTCAAGAGCGGCCCCTGCCTGTTAGGGGGCTGCTCCAAAGTTGGGGGCCATTTCTTTTTTCTAAGTGTCCAGGAATGGGACTCAGACGGCACGTGTAGTGCCCGCGCCATTTTTTTCCAACAATTGGGGCATTGGCAGCCGCCCTGACACTTTGGACATAGGGCATTTGAACCCCTTTGAGAAGGCCAGTTGGCCCAGGGGACCGTTAGGTTAATAGGGCGCCAGGCCCTAATGTGATTTACTGGGTGCTAGAAAATGTGATTTATGTAGTAGGATTTACACATCCTGTTTTATGCCTCTAATGTTGTTTTATGATTATGAGGTTGTGCATACTATGTCTATGTGTGAGTTATTCTATACTGTGATATATGCCTCTAGATATGGTGTAGGTAGGAGGTTATTTGCATACTGTGTTTATGTCTGAGTTAATCTGCACTGTGGTTTATGCTAGTGAGATTATTTCTCAACGTGAGGTATGCTTAGGAGTTAATGGTCTAATGCGCTTAGACTTATGAGATGCTTGTATAATAGGTTTAGGCTTATGAGGGTGGCGCAGAATGTATTTCACGCCTAAATGTGATACTGTGCATAATATGATTTGTGTTACATGAGGATGCGGAGTACAGTGTTTGCCAGTAATTACTGGCTGTGCTCTATGTTTATTATATGTTCTGCATTTACTATCTTTACTAAGTGATGGTGCTGACCGTGGTCCAAGTGGCCCTGTCATGTGTATAAAATCCCCTGTAAATATTGCCCAGAGCCAGTTGGCACAGTGTTTATTGTGTGAATACTATTCTAATGTGTTTTATGAAAATACAAAGGCTATTTTTGATATAACCTTGTGTGTAGTCCCTTTTGTGGTGTGCCTAGTATGTTGTTGCTGTGTGGGTTGCACAAATGCTTTACACATGGCCTTCGGGAGAAGCCTGACTGCTCGTGGCAAGCTACCAAGGGGGGGAGCAGGGGTTATCTTTGGCATGTAACTCCCTTGCCCTGACTAGAGTGGTGGTTTCTGCCTGGCATAGGCGCAAACCCTAGCCAACCAGAAATCCCATTTCTAACAGGGGGACTTTTTTTCCTCCCCTTTGCCCCCTTCTGGAGCAGAGTGTGCAATTCTTTCAGGGTCTCCTCCTCCTGGATTTCCCTGGGCTTGGACTGGGCCCTAAAAGGGTAACACCAACTTTCTCAGGGAGGCCTAACATATCTAGATGGGCCTTCAATTCTATTGCAGACCAGGCTGAAGTTTCCAAATCATTGCTCAAGAGACAATACACTGGCTTGTTTGAGGACACTGCAACCCGTTTAGGACCAGGGACCCCTCCCCAGCATTGACTCAATCAATCAATCAGGGGTTGATAAAGTGCACTACTCACCCGTGAGGGTCTCAAGGCGCTGAGGGGTGGGGGGTGGGGGGGGTAGGGCAGCTCAGGTCAGTTGAAAAGCCAAGTCTTAAGTGCCCTCCTGAATGCCGGCAGGGTTGATGTACGTCGTATTTCCAACGGGAGAGAGTTCCAGGCCGTGCCCGCGGTGTAGGAGAAGGCCCTGCCTCCGGATTTGCTACGGCGGATGAGGGGGACTTCTGCCAGGGCAAAGTCGGCCTAGCGGAAGTTCCTCACTGGTGAGTGGAAACTCAATCTGTCGTTAAGGTACTTGGGCCGGATGTTGTTGAGTGATTTCTAGGTGTGTGTGAGTAGTTTGTAAGTGACTCTCTTCTCGACGGGAAGCCAGTGGAGTCTACGCAGGTGCGGGGTCATGTGCTCGTAGCGTGGTATTCCTAGGATGAGCCTTGCGGCAGCGTTCTGGATGGTTTGGAGTCTGCATAGCAGGGATTTGTTGATTCCTGCATAGAGAGCGTTTCCGTAGTCGCGCCTGCTAGCGATGAGGGCGTGGGTGACCGTCTTTCTGCAGTTGGGGGGGATCCATTTGAAAGTTTTATGCAGGATCCGGAGGCAATTGAAACTGGTGAAGGAGACAGCGTTGATCTGGCGACTCATGGAGAGGGAGGAGTCCAGGATTATGCCAAGGTTTCTTGTGTGGTCCGTAGGGGTGGGGGACGGACCGAAGGATGACGGCCACCATGCGTTGCTTCAGGTGGAGGGGCGGGTGCCGAAGATGAGGACTTCGGTTTTGTCAGAGTTAAGTTTGATATAAACATACAATTTGACCCCCACACCTGTGCTTGGAACTCGTTATTTAGAGAAAAACAATAATCAGGACAATTTCTGATTATGTAGGCTTATTTATTTTAGCCCTTGCTTTTTTTCAAAAGTATTTCAAATTTAAGAGTTTTGATATGTACAAGAAAAACACTACACAAATAGTCATAAACCAAAAATTTTGACAATTCCACATTCTTTTACAAATACACAAAGTCATACAATACAAAACATTTTTTTGCACGTTATTTACAGTGATAATGTATCTTCAGGTGGTGAAAAAACAACAAAAATTATTTATACTAATAACACATATCAATCATGAAACAATACAGTGATTCTAATGAGAAAAAGATTTTTTACAAGAAGGCGAATGGATATAAATAAATTAATATTATATCGCAATCATTTCTTCGTATTTTTTAAGAGGGGCCTTCTTACTGCCGACGCGTTTCAACCGGTTAATTAAATCAACACGGTCTCATCAGGGCGTTTTCACTTTGTTCCTTGATCTGAAGGAATTTTGTGCAAAAAAAGGAAAAAAGAGAAAAACGTCTTATTCGTGTTCTATTCTTTCAAGACCATTTGCCTGTTTCTAAAGTGTGTCTGTGACACTAGTATACCTTATGCACGAGTGTAGCTGGATCCTGCCGGTTCAGCAGCTCCCTTTTCCTATTTTATGTTGATTCCTATGTAAAAAGAGTAGTATTTCAGTAAAGCGTTTGGTGCCTGGAAGGTGCCTGTACTGATGTTTTAACACATATCAGTTTCCTACCTGTGGGCAGGTCCGTGTGTCCTTGATCGGAAGTCCTATTGTTCTTAAAATCTTTTAGTCTGAGTCCAGTGTGGTTATTAGTGTGCGCGCCTGGGCGCCCCTACATAAAAGGAGAGCATAGTTTTGTACTTCTGTGCAAAATCTAGTGCTGTCATACTTTTTAATGAAAAGGGGGAATTTTAAAGTACCTTGTGGGGAGAGCGAGCGGCCCTCGCTCAGCGAGTATTTCTACTTTTCAGATGCCCACACCGTTCAGCTTCAATCTGCTGAATAAAAAAGCGGGGCTCATTACTACATGTTTCTGCTCGCATAGCTTTTCAGAAAAACGCGGTTGGTTCTTACCTTTTGGTAAAACAAAGAATGAATCAAAGTCCAAGGATCTCACAGCGCTCTGTGCTTCTCTGTGCAGCTAGCGTTTTGCAACAGCCTCCATGTTGCTGTGGGCGTTGCATATAGGTTTGGTCACATGACCCGAGGATTCTGGGACATGTAGTTTTTGCATGACTTTTGAGGGAATGCATTTATGAGGGATATCCACCACCCACATTACTCGCGCAGAGCACCATTTCATCGTTAATCTTGCTTGTCAGACTGGTGTGACGCAAAACATGAATCGCAAGAAAAAACAGTTACAGTCTAGAGACCTCCGACAATGTATTAAGCCCACTTTGTGTGCTATTGAATTTCAATATCAAGTATGCTTCTTTAGTAAGGAGCATTTTCTCAATGTCAGGCGGGCACCTGCTTTGGTTGATGCTATATAGCACTGTCCATTTAAACTCTGTTTCGCGGTGGTTAGTCTCTGTAAAATGCTGGACCATGGGTGCATTTGCCACTTTATTTTTCAGTCTTGATCTGTGCTGGGTGATGCGAGTGTTTACTTGTTGGCAAGTCTTGCCTATATAAATTTTGTCACAGGGACATACAATCGCATACACCACATTGCGAGACCGACAATTGGTAAATCCGACATTTTTCCATTTGATGTTATGGTGGGTGAAATCGCTGCCTTCTATCGTTGTGTCACATGAAACACAATTGCCACATCTATGATGGCCAATGATTGGTTTCAGACCCCATTGCGCCAACAGGTCACTCTTGGGTTTTTGTATTCGCACATCTGCGCGAACCAGTTGTTGGCCTATACTTTGGTTCTTTTTGTAGGCGAATATAGGCCTGGGAAATGGGCATTCCAAGTCCTCCAGCAAATGCCAATTTTGGAGGATCATTTGTCTCACTTTATGAGTGTCTGGGCTAAAAGTGGTAACACAGACCATCTTGTCTGGTTCAGATTTTTTCTTGTCTTGTGTTAGCAAACACTCCCTCGGTGTATATCTAGCTCTTTTGTAGGAGTGCTTGAGCAGCTTTTTGGGATAGCCTCTGTTGGTCATTTCCCCACAAAATGTTTGGGCATGTCGGTCATAGTCAGTTACCTCCGAGCAGTTCCTTCTGATTCTAAGGAGCTGTCCATAAGGGAGGTTTGCCCGGAGGTTTCTGGGATGTGCACTTCCATGATGGAGAATCGTATTTTTATCGGTTTTCTTTTTGAAAAGTGACGCTTTTAAATGACCACCTTCATCAGAGATTTCCACATCCAAGAAAGTCATCCTGTTGTTACTTGATTCAATAGAGAATTTTATGTCATGATGTTTATTGTTCAACCAGTGGTGAAATTCCATTAATTCAGTGTGGCTCCCCTGCCACAGGAGCCACACGTCATCAATGTATCTCAACCACTGTTTGATGTGCTTCTTGAAAGGATTATTATTTTCAACAAATTTATGTTCGTATTCTGCCATATACAGTACTGCCATTTCCGGCGCATAGGGACATCCCATGGCCGTACCCTTGATTTGAATAAAAAACTCATCGTTGAAGCGGAAGTAATTTTTCTTTAACGTTAGTTCCGCTAGTTTGAGAATGTAAGCTGTTGGTACACGATGGGGCCTTTCTCTAGTCTCTAAATACATTTCCATAACCTCCAAGGCTTCCTCTTGGGGGATTTGAGTATAAAGGGACGTGACGTCCATTGTCACCATAATCTCAGTTTGGGCATTAAATTCTGTGCCTTCCACTTTGACTAAAAAATCAGTGGTATCTTTGAGGTACGAGTTGACTTTACTTACGAATGGCTTCAAAAAATAGTCCACGTATTTGGAGATCGGCTCTAGGCATGAGTCGCACCCCGAGACGATTGGTCGTCCTGGGGGATCATCTAACCTCTTGTGGATCTTTGGCAAGAAGTATAAGATGGGTGTCCTGGGGCATTTTTTGACCAAAAATTCTGCCTCCTTTGGTCCCACATAGCCATTGTCCACCCCTGTCTGAACCAGTTCCGTTATCGTGCCTTGAATTTGCCTTAATGGGTCTTCCTGGAGTTTTCTATACCACACCTGATTGTATACCTGAGTAGCACCCTCCGCTAGATATTTGTCACGTGGCCAAATAACCACGGCCCCGCCTTTATCGGCGGGTTTAATTATAATTGACGAGTCCTCTCTCAGATTTTTTATTGCCACTTTCTGTCCTTTGCTGATGTTCTGCCTAACATATTTTTTGTCTTTTTCCAATTTATTTAAAGAGGATAAAAGGACCTGTTCGAATGCAATTACCTGTTTGGGGATGTTATGACTGGGGCAAAAAGTTGATTTATTCCTCAGGCCTGTCGTTTCCTTTTCGATACTGGGTGGTTGATTTGCAAAAAATGCTTTGAGTCGTATTTTGCGACAAAAAGCTATTGCCTCCATTTTAATTTGTGCAAAGTCTGTATGTTTTCTAGGGACAAATTTGAGTCCCAGGTTCAGTACAGATTCCTCGTCTTTTGTTAATACTTTTGTTGACAGGTTGACAACGACAGAGGGTACTTCTACGACTTGTAGGATTGTTTGCGTGTCCGCATTTCCCATGGTATTTTTTGCCTTGGCTTTGGCTGTTGGCCCTTCTCTAAAAAATTGACTTGTTTTTTGTTGTTGTTGCCTCTGTTTTCAGAGCCCGAGGAGTCTGATGAACTTGTCTCGGAAAAGGTTTTAAATCGATTGCGAGAGCGTCCCTGATAACTATATAGTGCTCCACGCGAGTCCGCCTGTGAGCAGTAGTCGTCCCTCAAAAATGGATAAGCTTTCTCTAGAGTGAAAGACTTTGAGTCTCTTTCGTATTGGGCAGTTTTGCTGTTGATGGTGGTATCTTTAAACAGCAGGATTTCTTTCTCTATTTTATCTATTAAAGTTTTTGCATCAGGAATTACATCACTTTCAATGATGCTTTTGGTTAATGCTTCAATCTCAGCAAGTTCTTGTCGGTACTGAACCTGGGACTCAAATTTGTCCCTAGAAAACATACAGACTTTGCACAAATTAAAATGGAGGCAATAGCTTTTTGTCGCAAAATACGACTCAAAGCATTTTTTGCAAATCAACCACCCAGTATCGAAAAGGAAACGACAGGCCTGAGGAATAAATCAACTTTTTGCCCCAGTCATAACATCCCCAAACAGGTAATTGCATTCGAACAGGTCCTTTTATCCTCTTTAAATAAATTGGAAAAAGACAAAAAATATGTTAGGCAGAACATCAGCAAAGGACAGAAAGTGGCAATAAAAAATCTGAGAGGACTCGTCAATTATAATTAAACCCGCCGATAAAGGCGGGGCCGTGGTTATTTGGCCACGTGACAAATATCTAGCGGAGGGTGCTACTCAGGTATACAATCAGGTGTGGTATAGAAAACTCCAGGAAGACCCATTAAGGCAAATTCAAGGCACGATAACGGAACTGGTTCAGACAGGGGTGGACAATGGCTATGTGGGACCAAAGGAGGCAGAATTTTTGGTCAAAAAATGCCCCAGGACACCCATCTTATACTTCTTGCCAAAGATCCACAAGAGGTTAGATGATCCCCCAGGACGACCAATCGTCTCGGGGTGCGACTCATGCCTAGAGCCGATCTCCAAATACGTGGACTATTTTTTGAAGCCATTCGTAAGTAAAGTCAACTCGTACCTCAAAGATACCACCGATTTTTTAGTCAAAGTGGAAGGCACAGAATTTAATGCCCAAACTGAGATTATGGTGAGAATGGACGTCACGTCCCTTTATACTCAAATCCCCCAAGAGGAAGCCTTGGAGGTTATGGAAATGTATTTAGAGACTAGAGAAAGGCCCCATCGTGTACCAACAGCTTACATTCTCAAACTAGCGGAACTAACGTTAAAGAAAAATTACTTCCGCTTCAACGATGAGTTTTTTATTCAAATCAAGGGTACGGCCATGGGATGTCCCTATGCGCCGGAAATGGCAGTACTGTATATGGCAGAATACGAACATAAATTTGTTGAAAATAATAATCCTTTCAAGAAGCACATCAAACAGTGGTTGAGATACATTGATGACGTGTGGCTCCTGTGGCAGGGGAGCCACACTGAATTAATGGAATTTCACCACTGGTTGAACAATAAACATCATGACATAAAATTCTCTATTGAATCAAGTAACAACAGGATGACTTTCTTGGATGTGGAAATCTCTGATGAAGGTGGTCATTTAAAAGCGTCACTTTTCAAAAAGAAAACCGATAAAAATACGATTCTCCATCATGGAAGTGCACATCCCAGAAACCTCCGGGCAAACCTCCCTTATGGACAGCTCCTTAGAATCAGAAGGAACTGCTCGGAGGTAACTGACTATGACCGACATGCCCAAACATTTTGTGGGGAAATGACCAACAGAGGCTATCCCAAAAAGCTGCTCAAGCACTCCTACAAAAGAGCTAGATATACACCGAGGGAGTGTTTGCTAACACAAGACAAGAAAAAATCTGAACCAGACAAGATGGTCTGTGTTACCACTTTTGGCCCAGACACTCATAAAGTGAGACAAATGATCCTCCAAAATTGGCATTTGCTGGAGGACTTGGAATGCCCATTTCCCAGGCCTATATTCGCCTACAAAAAGAACCAAAGTATAGGCCAATAACTGGTTCGCGCAGATGTGCGAATACAAAAACCCAAGAGTGACCTGTTGGCGCAATGGGGTCTGAAACCAATCATTGGCCATCATAGATGTGGCAATTGTGTTTCATGTGACACAACGATAGAAGGCAGCGATTTCACCCACCATAACATCAAATGGAAAAATGTCGGATTTACCAATTGTCGGTCTCGCAATGTGGTGTATGCGATTGTATGTCCCTGTGACAAAATTTATATAGGCAAGACTTGCCAACAAGTAAACACTCGCATCACCCAGCACAGATCAAGACTGAAAAATAAAGTGGCAAATGCACCCATGGTCCAGCATTTTACAGAGACTAACCACCGCGAAACAGAGTTTAAATGGACAGTGCTATATAGCATCAACCAAAGCAGGTGCCCGCCTGACATTGAGAAAATGCTCCTTACTAAAGAAGCATACTTGATATTGAAATTCAATAGCACACAAAGTGGGCTTAATACATTGTCGGAGGTCTCTAGACTGTAACTGTTTTTTCTTGCGATTCATGTTTTGCGTCACACCAGTCTGACAAGCAAGATTAACGATGAAATGGTGCTCTGCGCGAGTAATGTGGGTGGTGGATATCCCTCATAAATGCATTCCCTCAAAAGTCATGCAAAAACTACATGTCCCAGAATCCTCGGGTCATGTGACCAAACCTATATGCAACGCCCACAGCAACATGGAGGCTGTTGCAAAACGCTAGCTGCACAGAGAAGCACAGAGCGCTGTGAGATCCTTGGACTTTGATTCATTCTTTGTTTTACCAAAAGGTAAGAACCAACCGCGTTTTTCTGAAAAGCTATGCGAGCAGAAACATGTAGTAATGAGCCCTGCTTTTTTATTCAGCAGATTGAAGCTGAACGGTGTGGGCATCTGAAAAGTAGAAATACTCGCTGAGCGAGGGCCGCTCGCTCTCCCCACAAGGTACTTTAAAATTCCCCCTTTTCATTAAAAAGTATGACAGCACTAGATTTTGCACAGAAGTACAAAACTATGCTCTCCTTTTATGTAGGGGCGCCCAGGCGCGCACACTAATAACCACACTGGACTCAGACTAAAAGATTTTAAGAACAATAGGACTTCCGATCAAGGACACACGGACCTGCCCACAGGTAGGAAACTGATATGTGTTAAAACATCAGTACAGGCACCTTCCAGGCACCAAACGCTTTACTGAAATACTACTCTTTTTACATAGGAATCAACATAAAATAGGAAAAGGGAGCTGCTGAACCGGCAGGATCCAGCTACACTCGTGCATAAGGTATACTAGTGTCACAGACACACTTTAGAAACAGGCAAATGGTCTTGAAAGAATAGAACACGAATAAGACGTTTTTCTCTTTTTTCCTTTTTTTGCACAAAATTCCTTCAGATCAAGGAACAAAGTGAAAACGCCCTGATGAGACCGTGTTGATTTAATTAACCGGTTGAAACGCGTCGGCAGTAAGAAGGCCCCTCTTAAAAAATACGAAGAAATGATTGCGATATAATATTAATTTATTTATATCCATTCGCCTTCTTGTAAAAAATCTTTTTCTCATTAGAATCACTGTATTGTTTCATGATTGATATGTGTTATTAGTATAAATAATTTTTGTTGTTTTTTCACCACCTGAAGATACATTATCACTGTAAATAACGTGCAAAAAAATGTTTTGTAATGTATGACTTTGTGTATTTGTAAAAGAATGTGGAATTGTCAAAATTTTTGGTTTATGACTATTTGTGTAGTGTTTTTCTTGTACATATCAAAACTCTTAAATTTGAAATACTTTTGAAAAAAAGCAAGGGCTAAAATAAATAAGCCTACATAATCAGAAATTGTCCTGATTATTGTTTTTCTCTAAATAACGAGTTCCAAGCACAGGTGTGGGGGTCAAATTGTATGTTTATATTATAATTAATGGTCCAGCCCCCTGCACGACCCAGGACCTAACTCCTTTTGCTCTAGCAGAGTTAAGTTTGAGGCAGCTGTCTTTCATCCACGATGCGACGTCCTTCATTCCCTCCTGGAAACTGAGTTTGGTGTCTTCTGAGTTCCTGGTGAGGGAGAGGATGAGTTGGGTGTCGTCGGCGTAGGATATGATGTTAATTCTGTGTTTCCTGAAGATGTTGGCAAGGGGTACCATGTAGATGTTGAAAAGGGTGGGGCT
The DNA here is from genome assembly GCF_964261635.1 of Lissotriton helveticus. Classification (NCBI taxonomy): domain Eukaryota; kingdom Metazoa; phylum Chordata; class Amphibia; order Caudata; family Salamandridae; genus Lissotriton; species Lissotriton helveticus. The sequence continues at coordinate 15,342,540 of NC_136065.1, read as the reverse complement.
TAGCGAGGAACCCTGGGGAACTCCGCAGATGATGTCTGTCAGTTCGGAGAGATAGGGGGGAGTCTGATTTTCTGAGTTCTTCAGGAGAGGAAGGAGCAGATCCATTTGAGGGCATTTCCCTGGATCCCGGCGGTGTGGAGTCTGGTGGTTAGTGTGCGGTGTGAAACGGTGTCGAAAGCTGCGGAAAAGTCCAGGAGGATGAGGGCTGCGGTGTGTCCCTGATCTAGTAGCATGCGGATGTCGATGTCGTCAGTGGCGGCGAACAGGGCCGTCTCGGTGCTGTGGTTGCTCCGGAAGCCGGAGACGGGTCCAGGGTGCAGTTTTCTTCGATGAACGTGGTGAGCTGGGAGTTGACGAATGTTTCTGAGACTTTGGCGGCAAAGGGCAGAAGGGAGATGGGTCGGTAGTTCTTTAAATCCATTGGGTCGGCCGAAGGCTTTTTCAGGAGGGGTTTTACTTCTGCGCGTTTCCATTCCAGGGGGCAGGTGCCTGAGTTGATGGTGTGGGTTATTTCTGGAGTGATGGCATCGGAGGCTCTGTGGAAGATGTGAGGAGGGTGGCAGCCGTGGGGGCCCTTGAGATAGTCTTCTTCATGGTGGTGGTGATGAGGTCGACGGAGGCGGCGGACCAAGTGGTGATGGTCAGGATGGTGGAGGTAGTGGTGGTGAAGGAGAGGGCGTTCATTGGTTCATTGAAATTGTGGTAGAGGGTCATGATCTTCTGGTGGAAGAACATGCTCAGCTTGTTGCAGAGGTCTAGGGAGTGTGTTCACTGCTGTTGGCGGCGTTGGCGTTTATCTTTTTGTTGATGAAAGTTCTTTTGGTGTCCTTTATCAGTTGGTGGTAAACTCTCATGGCGCTTCTGTAGCCGTAGAGTGATGATGTGTCTTCTGGTTTCCACAGACCTTCTCGAGTCGTCTGCAGGTGCGTCTGGCCTCAAGGAGCTCGGTAGTAAACCAGGCTGCTTTAGGGGGGCGTCTGGTGGTGGCGTGCCCTAGGGGGGCAAGTTTGTCTGCGCATCTGGTAATCCAGCTGTGGAGTTCCATGGCGGCGTGTTCTGTGTCGGTGGAGGCTGCGGGGGGGGGGGCTTGAAGGAGGGTGGGGTTGTGAAGGTCCGCGGTGATCTTGTTCCAGTTGCGTCGTGGGGGGCAAGGGGCTTGTTTGGGAGCAGCGCTGGACGTAAAAGTGAAATGGATGCAGCGTGGTCCATCCAGAGGAGCTCCAAGGTGTGGGTGACCCGGATGTTGGACCCGGCAGCAAAGATGGGGTGCAGAGTGTGCCCAGCCTTGTGGTTGGGCACGTCTACCAGTTGCATGAGTCCCAGGATGGAGAGGTTCTCCAGAAGCGTGATGGAGTCGGGGTCCTAAGCATGGGCGGATTTTGCGGATTCGCAATCCGCGAATTTGCGGATTTGCGAATTTGCGGATTGCGAACATCCGCAAAATCCGCAAATTCTCGCTGATTTTGCGGATTTTTTTTGGGGTGTGTGTTCGCACGGGTTTCTGCAAGTTCGCGAGGGTTTTGTGCAATTTCGCAAATTGCGAACTTACTTGTCGGGTCGCCAGTTTTGCGAACTTGTTGTTTCTACGTGCCCAGCCTGTTTGCAAGGGTTTCTTCATCACTGCCACCCTCTGTCACCACTGGCACTCTCTTTGTTCACCCATGCCACCCTCTGGCTCACCCATGTCACCCTCCGTGTCATCACAGCACCCTCTGGTTCACCAGTGTACATTATTGTGGCAAAGCAAAGCACTGCCATCCTCTGTCAACACTGGCACTCTGGTTCACCCATGCCACCCTCTGGCTGGCACACCCATGCCACCCTCGGTGTCATCACAGCACCCTCTGATTGACAAGTGAGTGTACATTATTGTGGCAAAGCAAAGCACACCTGCTAAGTGCTTTAAGTTTTGCAAACAACAACACCTGCCCTGCCCCAACTGACATTAATGAAGGCTGGCACCTGCTTGTCTGCTCCCTTTCCTTTTTGTTGCAATGTAAAAAAAATTTAACAGGATGCAATGGCATACTTGTAACTATTCTGTGACTGTCAGAGCAGGGTCACACAATAGTTGCAAGTAGGCAACCGGATTCTGGAGGGCCCCTTCAGGAAGCACTACAGGGAAATGGTTACAAATGATGAGCTCGAACTTTTGCACCTGCTCGTTGGTTTTGCTTTTGCAAAACTCGTTTTTCGGTAATTTCGCCCTATTCGCGAGGCGCGGCGTCGTGCGAACTCGACCGTGGAAGACGCGAACTCGTGCGAGTTAACCCAAGGTTGAGTACGGGCGCCGCCATTTTGTTTACGTGACGTATTTCCGTTTCCGCCCGCTATGTGTAATCTCGCGGAATGAGCGCCTTGCGAATGCAAGTTCGCACGAGTTCGCGAGAGAAATCGCGTGCGAACTTACTTACGCGCACGTGATCGGGCCGCCATCTTGTTTTTCATTCATTCCTATGTGTCTGGGCATGGTGATTCTATCCTCTATATCTCTGCCATCTTTTGCTTGTTTTTAGATTTTTTTCTGATCTATTTCACTTTTTTTCTATCCCTCTAGTTTTCTAGGTCTAAAATTTTGTGTTTTAGGCTACTTTTGTTTACTTTCAAACTACTTTTTTAAACTTTTATTTTCTTCTTCCCTAGTTTTATTCTTTTTCATTTTGTCTCCTTGTTCCTAACACCTGCCCAGACCATGGTGAAGACAGGTGTGAAGCTGCCCAAGACGGTCCCCGCAGCCCGTGCCCGGCTCCCGTGTGGCCGCTTGAGGGCGGAAATGGTGGTGCCCAGGGAGATCTTCAGCCCTGAGGAGGTGGGCGCACTCGTTTTTTATGTACAGTGCCGCCTCCCCAAGACCATTGCGGCAGGCGGCAGGATCGCTGGAGGCTACACCAACCGCCAGGAGCGACGGAAGCGGTGGGAGCAGGTGTGCCGGGCCCTGTTTCACATCTCGGGGGTCCAGCGCACCTATAATCAAGTGACCCACCGCTGGACCGATATCCTGGACCGAGAGCGCGACCTGCTCGACGTGCTGGGAGTGGAGGTCCCCGGGCTTGGTGAGTAGTAGTACCAATTTTTTAATCACTCACTACTCTGTTTTTTCTCCTGCTCTGTGTGTTATATTGCAAATGTTTGCTTTAACTTTTTTACAAAGAGCAATAATGCTGCCGATTACATTGATAGGAGAGGTAAATTAATATTTCAAAATCTTCTGTGCATTTCAGGTGCACTGCTCTCCTTCTCTGTGGCGGTGCCACTGCTTATTTGTTTTCTATTTTGTGTTCATTTTATTGGGCTGAGTAATGTATGAGTGTACTTTACAGAACTGCGTAATGCTAGACACAAAGGGGCAGATTTACAAGCCCCTTGCGCCACGTTTACGCTGCCTTACCTGACGCACAGCGACGTAAACGTGGCACATCCCTGCGAGTCATGTACAACGTGATGCATCTAGGGAGATGCGCCACGTTAAGGCCTGGGCCTGCGGCACAATGGAATGCGTTCCCACGCAGGGGGGGGTGGGGGGTGGCGGTCAGGCAGCTGTGCGCCTCGCAAAAGTGCCTGCGTGAAATCTACAAGATTTAACGCAGGCACTTCCGCGACGCTGCTACGTCAATTCTTTATGCCTGCTTGCTTGAAGCAGGCGTAAGGACTGATGCGGTATGTTGAGTATTGGGCAGCCCTGAGCATTGCTAGAGTTGCATCGTGCCTGCGACGCGACTCTAGAGATGCGCCCCTCTTTCGTCACGAGATGCGTCACGCATCTGCCTACCCTTGCGCCAGGGTTTGCCGCATTGTAATTGCAGCGCATCTGCCGTGACGCAAGGTTAGTTTTGCGTTAAGCATTTCTTCTGGTGCACCTCTGGAGGTGTGCAGCCCAGAACTCGTAAGTATGCCCCTAAGTGTCAGATTAGCAATTACCTGCGCATCCCTGCAAAGTGTGCGGCATGCCAGCACCACCCATGGTGCGCCGTATTTACAATGCGGCACACCATGGTCCCAAAACGTCACCGAAGCGTTACGCATCGGTGCCGTAAAGGCGGCTCATTGATGGAGTTGCGTTGCAACGATGGCGCAGCTCCAGCAATGCTGCGTCAAGCTGTACGTCTGCTTCATGCAGGCGCAGGGTTTCAGTGATGCATCATTGTCCTAAATGACTGATTGAAATTTTATATATTCCCCATAGACACTTTTAGCATGCGTTCCTACGCAGGAACGCCCTCCCTTGCGCTGGAACGCTCCCTTATGGCGCAGGGCTTTAGAATGGGATGCATCTCCCATATGCGTCACGTTGTTAATATACGCCACACCATGGCGCCTCTCTTGTTGTGGCGCTGCGTCACAAAAGTGACGCAAGAACGGAGCAAAAGAGCTGCAAGGGGCTTATAAATCTGTCCCTAGAGTAGAGGCTCAGGTGCAGTCCTTCTTTTGTAGCCCTCATTTTGGCTGAAATAGTTGGTTCTTGTTCTTTCTAAATGTTTGATTTGGTTGACAAGGACATCGACAAACAGCAATCATCAATGTTTTCTGTTCTTTCTTTCATGTTGTACTTCAGGTCCGCCCAGGGGCAAGCGGACAGAAAAAGAGGATGCTGTGGCTCCAAAGGAGGAGGATGTAGGCCAGGGCGGCGAGTGTTCCTTTACTGGCCCCAGTAAGTTTTCATTTAAATATAGAGGACCTATTGTTGTCCAAGCGTTCTTAATTTAATTTTTTCGAAATAGTGTTTAGATAAAAGCAAAATCCATAATACTACTGTTGCAGGGACAATTCTCCACAAACCGAACTATGGACACCAAAGACCAGAGTAATAATATTTCAGAGTGGCGTGTTTGGCACACTGTATAGTTCAAGTTCGGTTATTTGTATAGCGCACTACTCACCCATAGGGTCTCAAGGCGCTTGGGGAAGGGGTTCATTATTTGTCGAATAGCCAGGTTTTAAGTTCTTTTCTGAAGGAGATGTGGTTTTGAGTAAGGCGGAGGTGGGTGGGGAGTGAGTTCCAGGTCTTGGCAGCTAGGAAGGAGAAGGATCTGCCACCCATGGTGGATTTTCGGATGCGCGGGACTGCGCGGAGGGCTTGATTTGACGATCTTAGTTGGCGGGTGGGTGTGTAGAAGGCCAGTCGAGTGTTGAGGCATTCGGGTCCTAGATTGTAGAGTGCCTTGTGTGCGTGGGTGAGAAGACGGAACGTAATTCTCTTGTTGACGGGAAGCCAGTGGAGGTCTTTTAGGTGTCCGGTGATATGATCTTGGCGAGGGATGTCCAATATGAGTCTCGTTGATGCGTTTTGGATGCGTTGGAGTTTTTCTGTAGTTTTGCTGTGATTCCGGCGTATAGTGTGTTACCATAATCCAGTCGACTCGTGACCAGTGCGTGGGTGACAGTCTTTCTAGTCTCGAGGGGGATCCAGCGGAAGATCTTTTTAAGAATGCGGAGTACGTTGAAGCAGGAGGATGAGACTGCGTTGACTTGTCTGGACATCGAGAGAGAGGAGTCTAGGATGAAGCCAAGGTTACGTGCGTGGTCTGTGGGTGTGGGTGCTGTGCCCAGGGCGGAAGGCCACCAAGAGTCGTCCCAGGCAGAGGGGGAGGATCCTAGAATGAGCACCTCCGTTTTGTCTGAGTTGAGTTTAAGGCGGCTATGTTTCATCCATTCGGCTACTTCTTTCATGCCTTCGTGAAGATTGGTTTTGGCGGTGTTAGGGTCTTTGGTGAGGGAAAGGATTAACTGGGTGTCGTCGGCTTAAGAGATGATGTTAAGGTTGTGTTGGCGCGCGATGGATGCGATTGGGCTCATGTAAACGTTGACGAGGGTGGGACTGAGTGATGATCCTTGTGGTACTCCACAGATGACTTCAGTGGCCTCTGAGTTGAATGGGGGAAGTCGGACTCTTTGAGTTCTTCCGGCGAGGAATGAGATGATCCAGCTCAAGGCTTTGCCTTGTATGCCGATGTCGCTGAGGCGTTGTATAAGGGTGCTGTGGCAGACTGTTTCGAAAGCGGCGGAGAGGTCGAGTAGAATGAGGGCTGCTGTTTCTCCGTTATCCAGTAGTGTTCGGATGTCGTCTGTCGCTGCAATGAGGGCGGTTTCGGTGCTGTGTTTGGCTCGAAAGCCGGACTGTGAGGGGTCGAGGGAGTTGTTGGATTCAAGGAAGGCGGCGAGCTGGCTGTTGACGGCTTTCTCAATAACTTTGGCGGGGAAAGGGAGGAGGGATATGGGTCGGTAGTTTTTAAGTTCAGAGGGGTCTGCTGTGGGTTTTTTCAAGAGGGCGCTGAGTTCGGCGTGTTTCCAGCTTTCTGGGAAGGTGCCAGAGTTGAACGAGCAGTTGATGACATCACGGAGATGGGGTGCGATGATGGAGTCAGCTTTGTTGAAGATGTGGTGGGGGCAGGGGTCGGTTGGGGAGCCAGAGTGGATTGAGTTCATTAGGCGGATGGTGTCTTCAGTAGTGATTGGGTTCCAGGCGCTGAGGTTGTTAGTTGGCGGTGTGGGATCTGGGGGGGGTGGGGAGGGTTGATCGCTGGGAGTGTTCTTGAAGCTGTTGTGAATGTCTGCAATTTTGTTGTAGAAGAAGGAGGTAATGCATCGCAGAGGTCTTGGGAGGGAGTGATGTCGTTAGATGCTGCGGTGGGGTTGGTGAATTCCTTGACGATGTTGAAAAGTTCCTTGCTGTTGTGGGTGTTGTTGTCTAGACGATCCTTGAATGCTGATTTCCTGGCGAATCGAATCAGTTGGTGGTGTTTGCGGGTGGCTGCCTTGAGGGTGGCCATGTTGTCGGTGGTTGGGTTTTTTCTCCATGTTTTTTCCAGGTCATCATTGAACCAGGGAGCCTTTTTGCTGGCTGAATTGGTCTGGTGCTTTTTCAGGGGTGCTAATTCGTCAGCACTGTGGGTGATCCATTGCTTGAGATTGGTGGCCGCTTCAGTTGGGTCTAATGAGGGGGTAGGAGGGTTTTGGTTGAGTGATGTGAGGAGTTGGTCGGAGGTGATTTTGTTCCAGTTTCTCTGAGGAATACGTTGTGGGTGGTTGTGGGTCAGGGAGGTTTTGTAGCTGAAGTGAACACAACTGTGGTCCGTCCAATGGAGAGCTGTGGTGCGATCGAAGGAAATGTGCTTGCTGGAGGTGAAGATAGGGTCGAGCGTGTGTCCGGCTAAATGGGTGGGGGTGTCCACAAGTTGTTTGAGTCCGAGATTGGCCATGTTGTCCAGAAGGGTGGAGGTGTTGCTGTCTTGTTTGTTTTCAAGGTGGTAGTTGAGGTCTCCTAAGAGAATGTAGTTCTTGGTGGCGAGGGCATGTGGGCTGACGAAGTCAGTGATGTCATCGCTGAATTGAGTGCGGGTTCCTGGAGGCCTGTAGATGAGGGTACCTCTAAGAGTGGTCCTAGGGTCGGTGTGGATCTGGAAGTGGAGATGTTCGGCGGTTGCAAGATTATCGTCGGAGCTTGTCGTTATTTTGATGGTGTTCCTATGGATGATGGCGATGCCTCCTCCTGTTTGATTGGTACGGTCTTTTCGGCTAATCTTGTAAGCGTTCGGTATGGCTATGGCGATGTCGGGTGCTGATGATGTGTTCATCCATGTTTCTGTAAGGAAGGCGATGTCCGGTGACGCAGTGTCGGGTAGGTCCCAGAGTTCAGTAGCGTGTCTGTGTACCGAGCGGGTGTTCAGCAGGAAGCACGTCAGGTGGTTAGAGTTGGAGCTGTGTGTGGAGGAAGTAGGTTTGGTGAGGGTCCTGAAGCAGTTGAACTTGCAGGGGAGGCAGGTGAAGGGGCCGTGGGTGTGGCCTGGGGTGGCCTCGCAACATTGTGGTGTGCGTCCGGGGTTAAGGGCGAGGAGAGTTGCGGCATAATATGTGACTCTAGTGGGTTGGGCGTAGCGAGGGCCAGGGGGTCTGGCGCTGGGCGCGGTCCAGGCGCGGACGGGCGCAGACGGGCTTACCTTTGGCGCACCTTCGGCGCGCATGGGGCGCGATCGCTGCGCGTAAACGCTGCGCGCAAAAACGTCTGACATAAGTGGATGGTGGAAGGGGAGGGGCGAGGGGGGGTCAGCTGGGAGGCGGGAGCGTGGTGGGGGGGACGGGCTGGGATACACAACAACAAAATGGCCGCGAGCCAAAAGGTAAATAGGACGCACTGATTCACTATCCACAAAGCGCTATGGCAAACAATGCTGGCAGCGGAGCGCTGTAACAATTACTGCAATTCAGATTTCACAAGTTACTTTAGGCACCAAAGCGCTGCTTGTTAATAAAAGCGCTATGTTAAGATGCAGTCTAAATTCCTTCAGGCACCAAAGCGCTGCTTGTCAACAAAGCGCTGAGTTAAAATACAGTCTAAATTACTGCAGGCACCAAAAGCGCTGCTTGGATACCAGTCGCTATGACTAATAGATGCAAGGCACGCTCAGCTTTTTTGCAAGGAGGAGTCCGTGCCGCTGACACTACCAGGTATAAACCTGGTAGTGTCAGCGGCACGGACTCCTCCTTGCAAAAATTGCAAAACTTTTCGCTCAGTCACTCTAGTCTGGAGGACCAAAAACCACAGAGTCTATTCAAGTTTAAAAGCTTTATTAAAAGTTAAAGTAAACACATATATTAAAATAAAGTTAGCTGGAAATGGAAAAGTGCTTGGTGCTGAGTTGATGAGTAATGGAACACATTTCTTGTGGTCGAGCCGAGCTTTCACCTGGTTTGAAGTTGATCTTGCTCTTGTCCTTAGAAGTCCAGTTTCTGTCTGTTCAGAGAAAAATGGTGTGTGTTAAAATTAAGCAAGCATTCATCAATTGTGACAAAAAAGTGCAGCAAGACAACAGCCTTCCCTGGAAGGAGGGACATTTTTACTTTAGACTAAAGTAGACAGTCAATTACTTTTTCTGTTGTTTTCACATTCTTCATTCCTAGACCAAATACTAGTGAGTGGTGTAATCTAACATTCTTAAATCTACTTTGTAGGTGGAACATCTGGTGGCGGGGCCAGCTCTGATGTGGTGGTGGTGATCGACTCGGAGTCCGAGGACCACTCTGGGGAGGAGGCCGCGCAAGAGGACCAAGAACGGAGTCAGACTGTGAGGAAGGAGACAGTGGTGGTGGCGGGTACAGGTAAGCTGGATCATGGTACTATCTGACTCTTAGATAGCATATGATGTGTATCTACAGAGAGTAGACGGTCACTGGATGAACTACGAACATACTATGAAATGTTTCCAGGGGGGGTGCAACATCATCACCATCTCCTGAGTCCTACTCCTGACATGATTGAGCACAAGTATTAAATACATTTTTTTTAAATCTAACACGACATAGAGCTTAAATAAACAAAGAACCCCATAGGGGGAAGAGAAAAATCTTGTGCGGCACCACAGCCGACGACCTGGCAACTACATTAAAACAGAGGAAAAAAAAAAATTGCCAGAAAAAAACAATTCAATCTAAATCTGGAGGATGTGGTTATAGAGCATGGGTCCTCACAAACTTTCACTCTGGGCCAAATTGACAGTGTGGTTTGTGGCCAAGGGCCGCACCGAAGGGGGCAGGGTCAGTGGGGGAGGGGGATGGATCTAGAGCATCAAAAAAAACTATGACCATGAGGTTGAACTCATGCCCCTCTCTGCGGACGCCCATGGTACTGGCCTGAATAGTTTTGTACTGCGCTGGCTAGTTGCTAGTTGTACTGTGACACAACTTCCTGCTTAATCATTTTGTGTTAATCATATTCTTAAAGAGCATTGGTTACAGATTATGTCTTTCTTTCTTCATATAGTTGGTCATACTCGAACAACAAAACCTACAAGGAGGATGCAGGCTGTACTGGCCCGGCAACGGAGGCTGGATGCTACTGTTGCCCAATATCGTCGGCTGGTGGAACTGGAGGGGGACGACACACAGTCGAGTACATCAAATGGCACATCTGCATCCTCCTCCGTGACCCCACGTTCTGCCGGTCATCGCAGTGCTCCGGCGAAACGGAGCCGTGCTGTCAGACGCCACCGCCGAGCAGCAAAGGCTGCCCCTCATAGTACTGTAAAGGCTCGCTTGCGCCGTGCTATCCACCGAGTGTGCGACCTGGAGGCGGAGGTCCGTAAATTGAAAGAGTACCAAAATTTGGTGGGGGGCCTCCGCTTAGATCACGCCACCCTCCGGGAGCAGTACAATGCCCTGGCCCTAAGGCATGATGCCCTGGAGGCCAAAATCAACAACATGCATCCCTAGAGTGTCCCTTGCCCTTTTTTTAGTGACTTTTGGGGGGTGGGAATTGGGAGTTGGGGTTTTTGGGGACTTTTGAAGGACTATTTATTTGTTGGGGTTAGGGAGGGTCTTGCGGGAGTTGATTTTGTTAGGGATATAAAAATGCACTTTTTCAAACTTTATCTGAGCATACTTGTTTTTTACTACTTTTGAGCCTGGTGGGTGGTGGGTTTGCAGTAAGTTCGTTTTACTGAACACTGTCATCGTGTTGGTTCACGTGTAATTGGCCAAATGTTTTCCAAAGTAAATGCCTTTCACAGAGTTTGTTAATTCAAGAGTCCTAGGACTTTACTACTAGTACCACTGTCACTCTCTCGCCTCTCCTAATACTCCATTATACTACCTCCCATCCAAACGCTTATCTTACCTGTAATTTGTGTTTGAGGGCTGTCTCCACCTGGAATTCACATTGTCCTAAAGCGTTCTGCAGCAGGGCCCCAACTGGAGTTTCCCGGCGTGGATTTTCTGCAAAACAAAAGCAATCAACATTGTAAATATGGCAGCGGTGCTCACAGACCCCAAAAACCTACAAGCCCCACAGACAGCACCCCTAAGACAGGCAAGCGAGCAATAATAACGCCTAAAAGTTCACGTGTAAATGACCAAATGTTTTCCAAAGTAAATGCCTAACCAATTTCATCCCTTAATAGACCTTGCCAGCAATGGCCCAGCCAAGACCCGTAAACCCAAGCGCAAACAAGTTTGACACCCCCCAAACAGCCAAAAAGCAAATCGGGGAAAAAAAGTCACACTTAGCAAAATGTATTTAAATGAGGACTCACTACTTCCAGTCCCTCTTTAGGGGACTCGTCAACGTAAGTTTCTTCATTGTGCAGAATCCAGGCATCAGCATTACGGGAAACAAATGGATAGGGTGAGTCTGGAGGAGGAGGATAGACGACCAGGACTGAGTTGTCAACTAACTGTTGTGAACCTGAGGAATGCTGCGGCATCAAAATCAAGACAGTTCTGCTGATGGGCTTGTTGTTTGATTGGGTGATTACAGTTTTGTTGTGAATGTGATGAAGCACTTGCTAAACAAAGAAAGACAGACACACAGGAATAAAAGTGAATAAGGACGAAATAATGAATCATTGACTCATTTTCAGAACTCGCTGTCAGGGAAGCAGATCTCGTCCTCAAACTCTGCAAATTGAGTCGGTAGTACTTCTGGTAACTGATGAAAACTTCCCTCAGGTAGGTCGGTGTCCTCTTCTTTCTGCGTGCATTCTCGTACTTTGTAATCTGATGGTATGAAGTGCTGGTTCATCTTTATCATGGTGAGCCGCTCCACATTTGCAGGCAAGAGGCGGGACCTTTTGCAAGTCACAATGCCACCAGCAGAACTAAAAACACGTTCTGAAGACACGCTTGCGAGTGGGCAAGACAAGTAATTGATAGCCAGGTTGGTGAGCTCTCGCCATATCTTTCTTTTCCCATGCCAATACGCCAATGGGTCCTCAGTAATATTGACCGCTGTTGAGTCATCCAGATAGACCTGCACCATTGAAACAATGTTCTCCCGGATTCCTGTACTTTGCACTTCTGTGTCCTTTCTGGGACAAGGAAACCCTAGCTCACTTAGCCAATCCGCTTCAGACATATCGCCTGTGACTGGTGCAGATGATACGGTTGCTGGTGTGGTTAACGGCTCAGGGGAAAAGTCACTCACTTCTGTCACAGGCACAGATGCAGAAGTGTTTTTTTGGGACGCCTGATGGCCTGCTGATTCACTAGTAGTACTGTCTTCAAGTTCTCCTACAGTTTCCTTCCGCTCTCTTTCAAAACGAATGGCTGACTGAGCTAGCCAACCTTTGTACTCTGTAACATCTGATGTTTCAAAAGGAATTATTACTTTGCCAAACAATGGCTTTTTGTAACGTGGATCCAGAATAGTAGCACAAATGTAGTGCTGTTGTTTCTTGATATTTACAAGCCGTTTATTGCTAACTAGGCGTTGTAATAATCTCTGCGCCAACTCATATGCTTCATTCTTTCCAGCATCTTTTAATTCTGAAGACACCACATTGACTTGGTGCTCGAGCTTCAGCAACAATGGGATAGATAGCTTTGCTCAAAGAACAGTCCTCCCTGCTGACGTCACGCGTGAAGACCTCAAAAGGACGAAGCATGTCTGTCAGGCTTTTAACTAGCTGCCATTGCTCCACCGCTAGCATCATTTCTGTCGTATCACCACCCAGGTTGTAGAAATACTCATTGACTACTGGAAACAGCTCATGCAGACGCTCAAGCATGTAGAAGGTTGAGTTCCAACGTGTTGCCACCTCCTGGATAAGTGCTTTCACTGGCATTCTACGTACATTTTGCTGGCGCCTCAGCTCCTTCCGGGCCTTAAAAGAATGGTTGAAATGTGTGCATATTCTTCTGCAGATGGTCAGTATTTTGTTGACTGCAAGTTCTTTTTTCAAGAACTTTTGCACGACAAGGTTCATACAGTGCGCCAAACACGGCACTCTGAAATAGTAACCGTTCTCCATGGCCTTAAATACATTGCTGCCATTATCAGTAGAAACATAACCAACCTTGCAATTTCTTGGGGGCAGCCATTGCGAGACCTTTTTGTTAAAGTCATCCAAAATGTTGGCTGCAGTATGATTTTTCTCCATGCCAAACATGGCTAATGTTGCATGTTTACGAGCACCCTTAAAAATCTCGACCAAGTCACCACCTGCATTTATCTGTTGTGCAACCCCTGAAAAAGAGACCCAGTGTGCAGTGATGCACATGTAATCAAGGGCTTGGCAACTGGTCCACATGTCTGTTGTAAGGGTGGGCGGCCAGCTACGCTCCGTGCACGGAGTGCACGGAGTGCCGTCTCCTACGCATTTTGCGTAGCGGGCGTAGCCAGGCGGCACTACGCGCGCTCCGCAGACGGTGCGTAGCCGGCCGCTACCCGCCTCCCTCCCGCCCTCCCTAAATACATCAATAAAAGTATGAAAAGCTATTAAAAACACTTACCTTGTCTGCCGCGTCCCCGGGGCTCCCTCTCGCCGTCCCGCGATTCTCGCCGCCATTTCGGATCCTAATGCGCATGCGCGGGCGGCCGCGCATGCGCATTTCTCATGAGGAATGCGCATGCGCGGCCGCCCGCGCATGCGCATTAGTATCCAGGTCGGTGGCGGCGCGAACCGCGGGACGGCGAGAGGGAGCCCCGGGGATGCGGCAGACAAGGTAAGTGTTTTTAATAGCTTTTTATACTTTTATTGATGTATTTAGGGAGGGCGGGAGGGAGGCGGGCGGCACGGAGTGGGGCTACGCGGAGTGCGCGGGTGGGCGTAGTTGTGTGCCCACTTCGCGTAGCTCCGCGGAGCCCCACTCCGCACACTACGCCCAGGGTTAGTCTGTTGTCAGGTGTATAGTGTGAACAGCACTCTTCTGCAAAGCACCTCTTTATGTAATGCTGGAACAGCAACCCTGGCAAAATAGAACCGGCTAGGAACCTTCCATTTAGGGGCCAGTGTTGCCACGAGTTCAAGAAAACCCACATTTTCGACAAACGAAAAAGGGAGAAGGTCCACCGCTAGCATTTTAGCCAGCTTAGTGTTATACAGGCGTACAATTGGGTGGTTGCGTTGAAATTGCGCATCTGAGGAGAACATTTTTGAAATGGTGCGCTGGACAAATTTACTGGATGATGCGGATGCCTTCTTCTACCCACTTCTGCTCAGTGTTGACATTTTCCGCATTGGTGTGTCTCCCAGACTCTCAGTGTGCCTCCTATGTGTTCCGGAGGGTGTGGTGCTGCCAGGGGTACTGGGTGCAACCGGACAAATGTCTGACGCTTCTTCTACCTCCCCGTCATCTTCAGATGAAACACCTAGTATGGGTATATTTTGGCCACTTGCCCTTTGGGATTGCTTTCCCTTGATGTTTGCTAGGTGTGCAAACCATTCGACAGCGCGCCTTCTTTTAAGATGACCTATCTGGCCTCCGGTTCCATAGTTGGTACCAGTCTTACCACGGCTAACTCTAGTCTTACAAATGCAACAAACGGCTATGTTATCATACTTTGCATGGACACTAAAAAAGTTCCAAACTGGGGACTGGAAACTTCTGGTTTTTCCGAACAAGATGATACTGCCAATGCCAGATGAAGCAGGGGTGGATGAGCCTTGCAGACATCTACTGGGTTGTGCAATTATTGCAGCAACCCTACTTGAGGGAGTCAAGCTGGATGGAGTCCCCCTCTGGGGAGAAAATATGGGAGCTGTAGGTTTTGTTGAACTTGTTGTACTACTTGACTGCGTTGGTGGTGCTACCAGTGCCACGTCGCCAGGGTCACGCTCAGCATGACGTCGGGATAGGGTATAAATGTCTGTCTGCTGCATGGCCGGTGTGGCTGGAATGACGTGTGTGATGACTAGGTCATTGCTGTCATCCTGTTCATCAACATCAGAATGAACCACTTCATCAAGTGCGGCGTTCGGATCCATAAGTATGAGCTTTCCGGGGCCCTTCCTTTTAACAGTTGATACCTTTCGCAGCGAGTGGTGTGCCTCCCTCTCAGACGTCGGAGATGGTTGCCAATCTAGATCCAGATCATCTGATGAGGCGGGGCTTGAAGAGGGACTTCTACACACACTCCTTGATCTTTTCCTTGCTGGGGAGCTGGGAGAAAATGAATCATCAGGAGGAGTGCCTTCGTCTTCCTGACATGATACCCCGGCTCCAAAGTCAATTTCCTCCTGTGCCCCTACTCCTGGAAGAAGAACCATTGTGGGCACTTGCACCGCTCCATGCGCCGCTACATGGGCCTCTTCACTGACCTCTACTTGCAACTCTCCATGGACCTCTCCTTCTCGGCCTTCTCCTTCTCGGCCTTCTCCTTCTCGGCCTTCTCCTTCTCGGCCTTCTACTTCTCGGCCTTCTCTTTCTCGACCTTCTCCTTCTCGACCTTCTCGACCTTCTCCTTCTCGACCAGCTCCTTCTCGACCTTCTCCTTCCCGGACAGCTCCTTCTCGGCCAGCTCCTTCTCTGCCAGCTCCTTCTCGGACAGCTCCTTCTCGGACAGCTCCTTCTCGGCCAGCTCCTTGCGCATGTACTTGTGCTTGTACTAGTAGCCCATGCAGTTGTTGTTGCGGCTTTGGTTGTTGAATAGTATTTGTGAGATGAGTTACAACCTGTGTTGATGGTGTGCTGCTACTTTCTTGCGATGAGCCAACATCACTGGTCATTGGTGATTGAACCACTAAACAGGCTACCTGTGCAGCACTCATGGTGGGCCTTTGTTTTTCCCACAAAAATTTAGTGGTTGAGCCACCAGTCTCCTTGGTAAGTGGTGCCACTTGCTTCTTCTTCTCCTTAGTAGAGACATCTTTCTTGCAAGAGGATCTACGGGCACCTCTTTTTGGAGCCATCTTCTTCAGATGTCGGAACAGCAGGCCGCAGCAGGACTTCATCCTGGCACTGATGCTCAACGATGATGCGGAGTTATTGACTTTGTGCACCTAAAAGCAAACGAAGACAGAGGAACATCAGTAAATATATGTTGCATATGTAGCGCTTCAATAAATAGTTTGCAAGTAGGCATTTATGAATACACACGTGCACACCACACAATATGGAAATTTCAAAATTAAGAATTGCTAAATTTTTGGGAAACAGGAATTTAACATTGATCCAAGATAGCACACACACAGAGGGTTATAGTTTCATGTACCACTGACTCCCCCTGGGCACAATGGGTGAAAGCAAGGCAAAATGCCGGGTGCAGGCCTATGGCACAAAGCTCACTGCCTGCCTTCAAAATGGCCGCTTGACCCCCATCCACATGGCCAGGACCATGCCTCAAAATGGCCCCCACCAACATAGCCAGCCCCCAACCCCTACTCCAAAAAGTAAAAAAACACAACACCAATCAAATCACCACAATCCAATGCCATCCATCAAGTTTCAGAAGGTTTATGCTGCCTGCTGGTGGTTTTCTGGTGCAGAATTGCAATTTTTGCAATTTCGCGAGTGCGAGGTTGTTGCTTCACGACGCGAACGTGGCAAAAAACCAGCAAAATCCGCGAACAGACTGATTCTGGGCCCCCTGGGCATGATAAAATCACAGCACACTGGGTGCAGGCCTATGGCCTAAAGCACACAAACTGCCTTAAAAATGGCCCCTAGACCCCCACCCACACGGGACCAGGCAATAAAATAGCCCCCACCCACATAGCAAGCCCCCAACACCACCCCAAAAAGTCGTAAAACATACAAATATCACCACAATCCAATGCCATCCATGCCCTGGCCAGAATCATGTTAAAATTCAACAAAACAGTTGTATCATGCATGCACCCATAACTAAGTCTGGTAGTTTTCAACTCATGTGCAGAATTGTAATTTTTACAATTTCGCGAGTGCGAGATTGTTGCTGCGCGGGACGCGAGCAATGCGAACACAGGCACATTTTTTTTTTAAAAATCCGATTTTCGCCTGGGCATAATGAAAAAAATCAGAGCAGACTGGGTAGCCCTAGGGCACAAAGCACACTGCCTGACTTCAAAATGGCCGCTTGACCCCATCCACATGGCCAGGACCTGCAGGACCATGCCTCAAAATGGCCTCCCACCAACATAGCCAGCCCCCAACCCAACCCCAGAAAGTCGAAAAACACACACAAAAATCACCACAAACAAACAACATCAACTTATCAACTTACTTGTGAAATCAAATTTCGAATCCAAAAGTAATCCAAAAGGCCTCAAAGCCAAATCTCCAGCAGCATCCACAAAAAGTAATCCTTCCCAGTCAAGATCGAATTCAAAGTGGCCAGGAAATGGACTAAGCAATGGGAGGAGCTTGCTGGACAGGAACAGGAAGTTGGAGACTGGGCCACTTCCTTCACCCCTCCCCAATTGTAATTTTTGTAATTTCGCGAGTGCGAGATTGTTGCTGCCCACGCCGCGGACCGCGAGCAGTGCGAACACAATCAAAAAATCCGCCGCGCGCGGATTTGCGTATTTTCGCTACATCCGCGATTTACCGAAAATCCGAAAAATCCGCGAGCGGAACGGATTTTACGCCCATGCTTAGTCCTGGGTGTTTTCGAGGTGAAAATTAAGATCTCCTAGCAGAATGTAGTCTGTTGAGGCGATGGCGTGGGCGGAGGCTAGTTCCATGATGGCGGCAGTGGGCTGCGCGCGTGGCCCCGGAGGTCTGTAGATTGTTAGGGTTCGAAGGAGAAGAAGGAGACCTTGAGCTGTGTTTAGGGTCGGAGCACGGAACTGGGAGGCGCTCTTTACACACACTCCCTTAGTCCTCTAAAGGAACGCCTCGCACGTAGCCTGACGCTTGGCTTACTGACTCATTCCGTGACCACGCCCCCTTCTACTTCCGTGTTGTTCCAGTCTCGACGCTGCTCATTTGGCGTCTTCGTGATTTGGTTTACCGCTGCCCGGGTCCTCGATTCAGCTCCCCACGGAGTTGGATTCCTCCTGAGGAGTAGCGGTATTTCTTTCTTTGCAGCTTCCCCATTTGCTGCATTTCCCTCCAACCCCCCTCGTTGTTACTTGCCTCATTTGTTTACCACGAGTGCCTTATATCAAGCACTGTGAAGTCTGTCACGGTCTCAGTGCTGCTCAAGGCTTTTGTTTATTATCCTCACCTTTTGTTTTTCCCTGCAAGGGAGTAGCTGTTCCGCTCCCTATTTCCCCCGTGGAGCCGGACGGCACACCTCAGCGAGTGTGTGTCTGGTCCACCCTGCTGTGGCTGACAGGGCCGGGCGGAACACCTCGGTCCCCTTTCCTTCGTGTGAGGGAGTTGCTGTTCCGCTCCATATTTCCCCCGTGGAGCCGGACGGCACACCTCAGTGAGCGTGTATCTGCTCCGCCTCGTTGGGACCAACTGGTCGGTCGGAACATCTCAGACCCCTGTCCCTTTAGTTTAGACAAGTTTCACCTTCTTTTCCATCCCACACAGTGTCCGTTGAATGAATGGTGAATGAATGTGTGTTAAGGTTACCTCAGTTTGAGACCTCCTGGAAGAATTCCGATAACCTAACCTCATTCCAGCCACATACAAAGAGGTACCTGGATATTTGGTGGTCCTCCTCTTCAAGGAATCTTCCAGACGAGCGCTGGTGAGTGCGAGACGATTATAAACACAGCTCAATGTTTAGAATGTTCTAAAGTTACATAGATATATAAGGGTGGTTATTGTTCTTTCCTTCCAGCATCTACGTTCCCTGGCTGCCATTCTACACAACCTCAATCCTCATCATATGGGGAGAGTGGTGGACACTCCTTGGTTTTATTCCCCCATACTTTTTGAAAGCAATGTCTCGGAGTGAATTTCAAGCTTCTCCTTTGAGGACTGCTTTTTGGAATTTGATGGATTTATCTTCGCTCCTGTGGATCCTGGCGACTGTTCCTGACATAGATGAGTGTGCCTCGGAGCGTGGTCCTGGGGTTGGTGTGGATTTGGAAATGAAGGTGTTCCACGTTGGGAATAGAGGCGTTGGTGTTAGGGGTGGAGAGTTTGAGGGAGGTTTTGTGAGCGATAGCAATGCCGCCTCCAGGGCAGTTTGAGCGGTCCAATCTCTTGAATTTGTAGCCGTCCGGTATTGCCGTTGCGATGTCCGGGCCGGAGCTTGCGTTAGTCCAGGTTTCGGTGAGAAAGACAATATCGGGTGTGAGCATGTTGAGTAGGTCCCATATCTCAATGGGCGTGCCTGTGGAGGGATCTGACGTTGAGGAGGATGTAGTGGATGGGGTTTTTCGCGGGGGGCAGCCTGAGAAGTGGAGTTCGTGGTTGTGGTAGCGGTGGTAACGGACAAGGTGGAGTGGCAGTGAGCGCATGAGAAAGCTCCTTTGGTGTAATGAGGTGCAGCTTGTACGCAGGGCTCTTTGCGGCTGGGTTTGAGAGTGAGGAGGGTTGGCGATTTAGTGGCGGGGGTCTCGAGGACCAGGGGTCCTGCCGCTGGGCGCGGTCCAGGCACGGACGGGCGCAGACGTGCTTGCCTTAGGCGCGCCACTGTGCAGCGGTCGCCGTGATAACGGGGAGGTGGGCGGGCTCAGGGAAGAAGCGGGTGGGAGTATGGAGGGGGGCGGGGCTTGCTGTCCAGCAAGGCACTAAAGAAATGCGGGCGAACCTGTGAGGAAAAAGGCAAAGTACACAAAAACACAAGAACACAACCAGTCTACACTAACTCACAGCGCAGATGCCAGGAGCGCGACAGTGTGAGATTACGACCCAAATCTGTCTGCAGAGTCGAGCGCGAGGCTCGAACTCTGCTGCGGCTTGAAGGAGGCGAGACTGATCAGGCAGAGCTGCCGGGGAACGTGCTGCCTTGCCGAGGTCAGGTCAGCACATGCGCTCCCCCGCAGCAGTCGCCGTGATGAAGGGGGAGTGGGTGGGCTCAGGGAAGAAGCAGGCGGGAGTATGGAGGGGGGTGGGGCTTGCAGTCCAGCAAGGCGCTACGGCGCTTTAAGAAATGCGGGTGAACCTGTGAGGAAAAAGGCAAAGTACACAAAAACACAAGAACACAACCAGTATACATTAACTCACAGTGCAGATGCCAGGAGCGCGAGAGTGTGAGATTACGACCTGAATCTGTCTGCAGAGTCGAGTGCGAGGCTTGGAGGAGGCGAGACTGATCAGGCGGAGCTGCCGGGGAACGTGCTGCTATATGGCTATAGGATGATTTGTTCTCACACCATCAGTGTTGGTCACCTGGTACATGTACTCAGGTAAAAGCTGAAGTGGGGGCACCAGGTTTCCTGTGTCCATGGTGGCACAACCTCCTGTGTCCCTATAGGCTACAGCTTTCTGACCATTAATCAGAGATTCCTGTATGTACTTGCCCAAAGTATTGGGACTCACAGTAAAAGTGTCAAACCCCATGCCACCATCACAGACTAAGATGGCCTGTGTGGGGGATCTGGCTAGGCCAGTATCCACCTCAGTTTCCCATGAGAACCCAAAAAAACCTTTGGGTGCACCACTACCACTTAGGGGATTACTACTTTGTGCACTAGGGGATGTAGTAGTAGTAGTGGTATCCTCATTGCTGGCCTTGTGGTCAGAATAATTTTTCCTGTGGCCTTGCTTTTTGCAAACAAAGCAATAAGGTTTCTTTCCAGGGAAATAAAGAGTTTGAGACGCAACCCTAGAGGAGGACTTTTAGGGACCTTCAGATGACTTCCCTTTCTCTTGGGTTTTGGAAGTATCTTTCTTCTGGTTACCACCACCCTGGTTTTTCTGCTTAACTCTGGTTCTCACCCATTTATCTGACTTCTTTCCCAATTCTAGGGAAGAAGTCAGATCTGAGTGCACCAGATACTGGTTCAAAATCTGGTTCTGACAATTATTAAAGATCTTCTCCCTCATAATCAAATAGTACAATCTTTGGAAGTCATGCACTTTTCTGCCATGTGGCCAAACTTCCAGAACCTTTGTGGCACTATTCACAAAATCTACCCAGTCCTGGGCCGTGCTTTTTGAGTGTCTATGAACTTAATACTGTATTGTTCAGTGGTTAAGACAAACCCATCAATGAGAGCACTCTTCAAGACTGAGTAATTATCAACATCCTCTTCTTTAACAGCGAGGAACTTATCCCTACCTTTGTCAGCAAAGGAGAGCCACAAGATTACTGCCCACTGTTCTTAAGGGACCCTCTGAACTTTACAGGCCCTTTCCGAAGCAGGTATCCATTTGTGGATGTAATCCGCAACATGGTAGGGAGGGACTATCTTGTTCAGGTTCCTATGGTCAAAAGAAGTTTCACTAACTCTAGGGACACTGTTGCTGCCACCATGGGACTCTAGTCCCAATTTCTTCCTTGCTCTCTGGACTTCTACGGACTCTTTGTCAAGGGCCATCTGCTCTTGCGTGCGCCTAAGCCTATCTTTCCCAAGTTCAAGCAGTCAGTACTCCCTGTCCAAAGAGTTTTCCATCCTGCTAGAAACAGAGGTCATTACGGACTGTCCTGAAGCATTGTATTCTCTAGAGGAGGATCTAGACCTCCTCAGTCTAATCGGAACCTTCCCAGGAGGAACAAAGGTGGCACCATCTGGGCCACCTGTAGTATCCTCTGGAAGATCTGAGTTTTCCAGGTTGGAGTCATTAGGCCCCTCCTGGTCAAGGTTAGATCCAAGGTCAAAGTGGGGTTCCCCTCCTGGCCTATCTTCATTCCCCTACCCACCCACTCTTTCCTGTTCATTTCATCCACTTGTTTTCTGGAGGCCAATTAACAGTAACACCGTTTGCAGGCGTTGAGTGTTGTTTGTGACAAGCCGACAATCCCTGCGAGTGTTAGGAGTGTGAGAGCAGAGTGAAGCGGGGCGATCCACCGAGAACGCTGAGAACACAGAGATCGAGACTGATGCTGGGAACGCCACCGTGCTTCCGAGTTGCAGGTGGCCCCCGCTTCTGCCCCTTGCTTGTTCCCGCTCATTTCCATCACTCCGCTATTCCAGATTCCTCCTTCTGACTCACCCTTCGCCCGGAGGACTTATCAAGGGCCGGGCTGGGCTGTTCGCTGATGTCCCCCCACAAGAGAAATGACGGCAAGCGGCGGAGCGGCAGAGCAAACGGCGGATCAGGCAGTCTGCAACCACTGGCAGGCAGGCAGTCTGCAACCACTGCTTAGAGTCATTGACTGTAGTTTCGAACTGCTGTGGAGAAGCCACTCCAGACAGCGGGAGGCCAGCAGGCAGTGCTAGATTGTGTAGATTGCAGCTGCCCATCCTAATGGCTCCCAACTTCACGGACAACACGGACGATGTAAGGTCTGCGTTGTAACCTACTGCGTGGTAATGTATGTCGTAGTAACGTCATACATTCGGTAATACCGCAAGTGCAGCCACCCACCCCCCACACCCCAGGGACCCGCAACGGGCCCCCACAGTGATTTACTGTATGCCTCCGCCATGGGAAGGTATACCCACCGCAAGCATCATAATATGGATGGCGGTGCCTGCAAGGTGGGCCTTTTCCACCCGGCCGGCAATCATGATGACAGAAAAGTGACAGACTGGCTTTCCGTTCGCCGCTGTACCCCCACCATGGTAGTATGGTGGGGGGTAAATGTAGTTGTGATGGCTGGCGGATCACCACCGCCGGCCGGGCAGTGGCGATCCGCCCGCCATCATGATAGGCCCCTAAGTTTGGTGTGGTGTTGCACCTACCTAACCTAGTGCAAAGTCAACTCTTTTAGGTTGGAGAAAGAGTGTGCTAGACCCTTGGCTACCCAACCCTAAGTTCAGTAGAACTTACTATTCTAAGCTTGCATTATATGTGCCTAGTATTAGTGATGGTTTTTCAATTAATCAACACAAAGATTTATCTGGTGGTGAATCCCAATCGCTGCTCACCAATGTGAGAGACTACCCTGATGTATGGTCCACTTATGTAAGGGGGCACCCTGTGCCAGTCACCCTAATGGTGATTTAAGAGATCTTAGACAACCTTAGAAAGCTCTAAGTGGTAGCTGTGGAGTGCAGCCTTCAGGCTGAGTCCAGGATTGTAAAGCAGATTGTTTTGCCAGAATGCATTCTTATATGTGTAGATGAAGTGAAAAAACCCTGCAATGTATTTATGAACATGTGTATTTAGTATATAACACTCACTAATACTTACAAATATCTCCTACCCGGAAATATACACAATGCACACAATACTTTGCATAGAAATCATGTAAATAGCACATAATACACAGTGGACCCAGAGGGGGCCAAACCATATACTAATAAAGTGGTATAAGAACCACGACTCAGGTCAAGACAGTGTTTAGAGGATGTAGAAGTGCTGGAGACCCAAGGAACTCCCAAGGTAAATTGATAGGGACCCCATAGAGGGTGTGTGTAGTGTTAGAACATGACTGAGATCTCTGTACAATTCAACGTATAAGACATGGTTGGAATTTTAAAGATTAAGGACCCTTCCCAGTGGAACCTGAAGAAACCCCATGGAAGACAAAAGGTTGGAGAGCCACCTCAACCAAGGATACCCTAGTACCCTGTAGTAATCAGGTCCCACACAAAGATGATGTAAAGATGTTTATTTGAAGATATGTAGATAAGATGGTAATAACCCCACCAGGAGCATCCAGCATGATGCTCAGCCCAATGTCAACTGAAGACCAGAGCCCACAGAATCCCAACATTCCCTTGCGCATCATAGCTGCAGCATTCTACAAGCTGGACTAGTAGTGGAGAAAGCATGTATAAGATATAAACAAGAGGCAAGAATACTACATTATCCCCTTTCTTCCACAATGAAAACAAAAAGGAAGGAACAATGGTTAGAAAGAACCAAAGAAATGAAAAACATAAAGAATAACATACCCATCCTCCTTTCCATTAATAACAAGAAAAAAGACAAGAACCCAACAAAAGGAAACAACAAAGAGGAAATCTAAGCTTGAAAATACAGATGACTAACCGACAGACACACCTACTGGCCAGACAGGCATGCAAGAAGGAAAGACATAGTACAAGAACAAATGTACGAAATAGTTCAACTCTCAGAGATATAATAAAATGCCACATCACGAGAGTGTGAACAATTTAAAAACATGAGAATATGGATAAAATTACAACAACAAAAGATGTCAACATTACCCATCTTCCCACCAGAAAGATAATAATAACCATAAAGATAGAAACATTTCCATGTAAGAACAAGGAAAGAGGGACTTTAGCCCAAATTCCTGCCCCAAAAACGAGGGACTCTAACCCAAATCCTGCCTCTAAAACAAGAGACGGTGAATATTTTTGGACTCAAATTTGATAAATGTTTTTTCCACAAAGTTAAGCTGAAACTCTGGCATCAGGCGTATGTAACAGTTTGTGTGTCGTTAGGCAAATAACTCACCGCCTTGGTTCAGTAACGGCAAAAACGATGCAGAATCATCACTTCATTACTTGCAGCATGAGGATTGTTTATTTTATATAGTGAAAAACATGAAATGACAATTTCCTTTCCACATAGCCATTACTTTCATGCTTGATAGCTCGAGTTCCCTTTCCGGTTAGCCTCTCATTTCCTTCACGCTTGTTTGCTCGAGATATGTATTCAATGACAGTTTCCTTTCCACCCAGCTTGCTCATTCCTTTCACACTTGGCTGCTCGAGCGTTATTGTTGTATTCAACTGTGATAATTTTTAACTGTTTCAGCCAAGATAAATCACTCGCCTTCAGTTATGCTCAGATTCTTTAGTTACATCTTTTTTCTTACTTCACACGCTTCCATTTATTCTTTGATCTCGGGTTGACAGTCTATTTAAATGTACAGTCACAATTTGTAAAGTGGATGCCTTCCACCCAAAAACGACTTTTTAACCCTTAACAGGTGGCAATATCACACACACAGCCCTTGTTTACCTTCTTCTCTTTAAGTCTGCAAATGTTTCTTTTTGTAGCATTGGGTTTCTTGAGACTTTGAAGGCTTCCGCTTGTTGACTAATCGCCAGATGATGTAGCACGCTTGCTCTTGAGCTGTCCAGTGTAGTGGACTCTGGTGGGGCATACAGGCGTGACCTCTCTCTTGCTTGTCAGGTTACACTTTCTTTATTTACGCTTTTTTTTCCGTGGGTTTCTTGCTTGACAGGTATCTTTTGCTTACTTGCTTGAGTATAGTTGCACTTCATCAGTAAAAGTGGTAGGTTCGTTGATCCATCGTCGCCATAAATAATGTAGTAATCAGGTCCCACACAAAGATGATGTAAAGATGTTTATTTGAAGATATGTAGATAAGATGGTAAAAACCCCACCAGGAGCATCCAGCATGATGCTCAGCCCAATGTCAACTGAAGACCACAGCCCACAGAATCCCAACATTCCCTTGCGCATCATAGCTGCAGCATTCTACAAGCTGGACTAGTAGTGGAGAAAGCATGTATAACATATAAACAAGATGCAAGAATACTACATACCCACATTACCTACACTAGGGAAGCTGGGTGCACAGGTGCGAAGTAGTGTTGGAAACCGTCATTGAACCCAATGTAGTACTACAGGAAAGTGCTGCTGCTGGAAGAAGAGAAAGTGTCCGGTAGAATCTGAAGGTGGATTCTAGTTGAGAGGTACCTGCAAGCAGAGGGGACAGAGTCTATGTCACTCAGGAGTGACCAGGAGATCTGGAAGACCAATGCCCACCGATGTCGGGAGTTGGAGGAGAGTTGAGGATGAACTTGACTCTACAGCTGTGAGGACCAGGTGATGCTGAGGAATACAAGGAGCCATGCATAAGCTGTCCCACGTCAGATGTTGAGTGCTGAGGGGT
Source organism: Lissotriton helveticus (assembly GCF_964261635.1). Lineage (NCBI taxonomy): Eukaryota > Metazoa > Chordata > Amphibia > Caudata > Salamandridae > Lissotriton > Lissotriton helveticus. The sequence continues at coordinate 15,317,063 of NC_136065.1, read as the reverse complement.
CAGTGTCCATTGGGAGCACCAACAAGCCTTGGCAAATGCAACCCGCGCAGAAGTCGAAGAAGGTGCAGTGTTGGGACCAGAAAGGTCCAGGAGACTCCCCACAAGCAGGGGAGTCAGGGCAGGCTCTGAGACATTAGGGGAGCCCAAAATAAACAAATGTGACACTCAAAAGGATCCACAGGCTGGATGCACTGGAGTCGTAAGAGGACCTCAAGCAGGTCACCAAAAGATGCAGACACGGTGCAAGCAATGCAGTGTGGATGAATATTTTGGTCACTGAAAATGTTCAAGGTTGGGGATACTTGGTGCCTGAAGATCTTAGTGGAAGTAAGCCAACAAGCCTTTGCAACAGCAAGTCGATGTGGTGCACAGGGGTTCGGATCCTGTGGCTCCCACAAGGGATACTGGCCTTAAACTTGGTGAAAGGTCAGGGCAGGCCTTCGAGAGCTGTGCAGAACCACCACTTGTGTTGCAGAACCTTCCGGAGTCCGTAGGAGCTCAGGGTCAGCCCGCCAGTTAGCTTGCAGGGAAGTGACTACTTCACTTCCAGGGAGATTCCTTCAGGTGTCTTTGATGCCCACAGGCCTTGGATGGTTCATGTATGGAGTACAGGCACAGATGATACAGCGGGCTAAAAGTAGGATAACATTATTCATTTGCTACTTGCCGTTTGGAGACCGTGTTTGGCGCTGGAGGACTGTGGTGGTGCGCCGAGGTTCAACAGAAGCGCTTTGTAAGGCGCTACCTTTCGCCGGACCCGCTCCGCGGGTCCCGCTTCACGGAGCAGAGCCTTGCAATTATTTGACCTCACTCCACTAAGGGTCTCTGGCTTACAGGGCTGCGAGCGAGCATACTGCTGGACTCCAACTTCCAAGAGTCCCAGCAGTTTCCATCACCGATCCCACCTGGTGACGCTCTCCCTGTAGGCCACGCCCCCCGCTCCTCTGTGAAAAAGCTCCGGATCAGAAACAGCTGCGGATAACATTATTCATTTGCTACTTGCCGTTTGGAGACCGTGTTTGGCGCTGGAGGACTGTGGTGGTGCGTCGAGGTTCAACAGAAGCGCTTTGTAAGGCGCTACCTTTCGCCGGACCCGCTCCGCGGGTCCCGCTTCACGGAGCAGAGCCTTGCAATTATTTGACCTCACTCCACTAAGGGTCTCTGGCTTACAGGGCTGCGAGCGAGCATACTGCTGGACTCCAACTTCCAAGAGTCCCAGCAGTTTCCATCACCGATCCCACCTGGTGACGCTCTCCCTGTAGGCCACGCCCCCCGCTCCTCTGTGAAAAAGCTCCGGATCAGAAACAGCTGCGGATAACATTATTCATTTGCTACTTGCCGTTTGGAGACCGTGTTTGGCGCTGGAGGACTGTGGTGGTGCGCCGAGGTTCAACAGAAGCGCTTTGTAAGGCGCTACCTTTCGCCGGACCCGCTCCGCGGGTCCCGCTTCACGGAGCAGAGCCTTGCAATTATTTGACCTCACTCCACTAAGGGTCTCTGGCTTACAGGGCTGCGAGCGAGCATACTGCTGGACTCCAACTTCCAAGAGTCCCAGCAGTTTCCATCACCGATCCCACCTGGTGACGCTCTCCCTGTAGGCCACGCCCCCCGCTCCTCTGTGAAAAAGCTCCGGATCAGAAACAGCTGCGGATAACATTATTCATTTGCTACTTGCCGTTTGGAGACCGTGTTTGGCGCTGGAGGACTGTGGTGGTGCGCCGAGGTTCAACAGAAGCGCTTTGTAAGGCGCTACCTTTCGCCGGACCCGCTCCGCGGGTCCCGCTTCACGGAGCAGAGCCTTGCAATTATTTGACCTCACTCCACTAAGGGTCTCTGGCTTACAGGGCTGCGAGCGAGCATACTGCTGGACTCCAACTTCCAAGAGTCCCAGCAGTTTCCATCACCGATCCCACCTGGTGACGCTCTCCCTGTAGGCCACACCCCCCTTCATCAGCAATCTACAAATAGCGTGTCAGTACACCGCTGCGCGGTAGCGCGCGGGTAGCGCCCGGGAGAAGCCCGGGACAAGGGCGGGCCCTCTGTGGCCCTCAGTGGCCGAAGTTGGCTGGGCTGGGCCCAGTTATTTTCATCGTCAGCAAGTACATGTGATTTTGTTTGAGGCTTGTTTGTTGAAGAAAGCTGTTTTATTGTGATACTCCATATCTATCTGGCTTTTATCGCCTGTGTGTTTATTTGCATCTCCTAGACTATTATTTTATTATCTTGAAAGCCCATTTTTATTCCGTGTTATATTGTCATCAGGAATAATTTTTTTATTACAACATTCTTTTGTGAATATACCGGTTTGGAACATGTCTAAAAAATTAAGGTCTGGTAGGGAAGTGGGTGGTATTCCTATGGTGACCAAAGATATTAACCGTACCAGAAATAAATCAGTAAATAACCCCCCCTTGAAAGGACAATGCCAACTGTTTGAGTTTTGGGATTTAGCCTCCCCCAAGTCCGTTAATTTATCCACAACTAAAGGTGCAGGGGTTTTAACTCGAGGGGGCCCTTGCCAAGCAAATGTGTCAGGGTCGCTCTCTTCTGGGCAGCCTTTACAGCAACAGCTTGCGTCGGGGGCATCTCCCCCCCGCGTTTACTCGGAGGGGATTGGTGAGAGTGTGCCCGCCTTCCCAATAACTGATGGGGAACTTATGCTTGCTCAATCTAGCCTGCCACCAGTGTCCCAAACCCCGCTGAAGGGGCATTCGGTGGGCGAGTCATCGGCTCTCTCCATTGACTTTGATCTCTGCGGTCGATATGTTAGTACAGGGAGGGTGGAGCCTCTAGCCCCAGGTAAATCTTCTGGGGGTGCTACCCCGTCTGGGTTGTTGCTGTATAGTAGTACCCCCTCGCCAAATGGTCAGGATTTGTCTGATTTGTTAATAGCTTCTGGCACTCCAGGACTTGACTTATCAGGTATTGGAGGGCCAGGCGCTGCATGTGAAAAACCAATCTCTGAATCGATGATAGCCTTGGAACAATTGCTTGCTTCTATTTTATCTCTTTTGGGGAAATTTGTGGGTAACTCGGATTGTATTTTGGAGTCTGTCACCCAAATACTGAAGGCCCTGCTACAAAAGGCATCGGTAACTGGAAGTGCCCCCCCGACTAGGATGGAACATGGTTCATTGGGGGAACGGATCGTCCCTCCAGTGGATCTTGAAAAGAATGTGGGGACATTGGTCATGACATCACATCTTGTTACTATGCCTCAAACTGCAGTGCCCAACTGTATTAACAACTCAGTTCTTGAGATTGTGGAGGAAGATATATCCACATCTGGCCCTAAAGCTCCTCCAGAGCTCTTTCCTATTTTTATGCCTGAAAATAATAAAGAATCTAATAGTGATGGTCAAGAGATAAAGCCTAAAACCGGCAATTTTAGAAAGAATAAGGGGAATAAAAAGAAACCGTTGAGGAAATACAAGAAGAAAAGGCAACGTCGGATAATTTTTCGAAATTCTCTGACTACCCCGGAGAAAGAAGTGTTTGTTGTAGATCCATCTTTTCTACCCACGAATGTGAATGTTGAGATGGAAGCGAACCCCCCTATTTCTACCTCTTATAATGTGGAAGGTGAAATGTGTCCATTAACATCCTTGGATGATTTTCCACAAAGGGGGACTCTACCTCCCAGCTTGTCACTCTCGACTGGGATCGTTGGTTCCACACAACATCCATCGGGGGCTTTGAATCCTCTGGCCTCTCCTTTCTTAGTAGTCGCTGAGAGGGGAGAGCGCCTTGGTCCTAATTGTCCGGTAATAGCCGTAAAAACTCCTGTGGAAACTCTTGAGTTAGACTTCTTACCTCTTTTTGACGGGGATTTGCCCTTAAATAGGTCTTGGCTCCTCAAACGTTTTTTTGAGATAGAAAGTCTCCGTCATATCCAAACTAGAGATATAGAGCTAGTCACTCTTTTTGGTGAAGTAAAGGTAACAAGTATTAGGGTCAAATTTTATTCACCCATCATTGTAAATTTGATATTAGGGCAAGCTGAGTATTTTCAACGTTCAGGTATTGATATTCTTCCGATTTTTAATCGTGAAAATACAAACCTGCTTTCTGGGGAGTTATTTAGAGGAGCAGAGATAAGTGGTGCGGATTCCGCCTTTACAGACCTGAGGATTTGGGTATCTAAGGGTAAACGTGCGGTCTCCCAAGTAAAACCTCTTCCGCTGTCCCAGAATTCTTTTATGTCTGAGGACAATAATCGGTGGAACTGGCTACAAAGCGCCCTATCTACAAGAACCAAAGATAACCCCAGGTTGTTTCAACATCTTTAACACCTCATTTAATATTATTTCCTGGAATGCGGCAGGGATCCACAATAGCCCAGAGAAACTGGAGTTTTTATATTCCCTGGGTGCTGATGTGATCTGCCTACAGGAAACGTGGTGTATTAATACGTTGAAGATTTCAAAGGACTATTATGCCCTGGAAGTGCCCGCGGTCCCTTCTAAGAAAGGCCATGCTAGGGGGGGCATTGCTTGTTTACTTTTAAATAAATGGCAATGGAGATTCTCTCACTATATTGATCCAAGCAATTTGTTCCATGCTATAACCATTGATAATTTGTCGAACAATGGTATAAAATCCCCCATTGTGATTTTGAATGTTTATATCCCTCCTGATGAGAGTTTTAATAAGATTTTATTGCAGGTTTTTCAATATATAGTTTTGATTAAAAATGTTCCGTCTCCTCCGGAAATTTTGCTGGTGGGGGACTTGAATTCCAAAATCTCCAATGTTAGTTTGGAACTCTTTAGGAATATACCTAGGGAAGAGGCTTATTTTATTCCTCAGTCACTGTTCCCTGATAAATTAGTGACAAATAAACGTGGGAAGATTTTGTTGAATGAATTAGCGGCCGTCGACGGGCTCTTATTAAATGGGAGATTACCATCGGATGTGCCTGCTAAATTTACTCATAAGTCTCCCTTTGGGTCTTCTATTCTGGATTATGTAGTCACGGACTATGGTTTGTTCCCTTCCATTCTGGACCTTAAAGTTATAGATACTCCTTTAAGTGATCATAGCATATTGCTGGTAACTTTCTCCTTGAAACCTGTGACTACCGCACCGTGGTCTATGCACGGTAGGGATGTGGCTTTCCACGCTTCTTCTGGAAGATGTTTTTGGAATCCTTCTGCCATTAATGAGGTGCAGGATTTCCTAGCCTATACACTATTATCTCTAGATGAGTGGCGCGGTAATGAAATGGCTAACTTTGCGGAATTTATGCGTAAAATTACCTCGTATGCTAAAAGAAAGAAAATGCCCTGTCCCAAAAATGGAGAAGTAGTGCCTAGCGTTTTGCGTAGCTTGAATGTGGAAATAAACAAACTGGTCCGTGAACAATATCTTGATAGACTTAGAGACCGGGGAAAAGAAATTTCTAGGTTAAAAAGAAAGAGAAGTAGACTTCGGCAAAAAATAAAAAAGGAAGGGGAGGATAAAGTATGGATTAGTCTGAGGGAGGCAGTTCTGCATGGCAGGATCAGAGAGTTTTGGGCAATAATCGGTAGGTGGTGTGGCTCTCATATAAGCCCTTCCCCTATCGCTATTGCGGAAAAAGCTTGGACCGCCTATATTCAAGACCTTTATTCAGGGAATGGGAGCTTAATTATGGATATTACAAAGGGTGCCCCCATCTGTAATGACTCCGACAGTGGTGTCTCTTCTTTGGGCCTTTGTATTTGCCCCGCTGAAAAAGAAATTGAGTTGGCGATAAAAACTATGCGTGTCTCTGGGGCAATGGGCCCTGATGAACTACCCATGACGGTCCTAAAATCCGATCCTGTAAGGTGGAGTAAAATCCTGTATCCACTTTTTAGGGCGTGTTTTTTGTCTAAAACAGTACCACCCTCGTGGAGGGGAAGTATCCTGGTCCCTATCTTTAAGAAGGGTTCCAGAGATAGTCCTGGTAACTATCGTCTGATAGCACTTCTCGACTCCGTCGGAAAGGTATTTGCGAAATGTATCTTGACATCCCTCTCCGACTGGGCCGAGGAGAACAATATTTTGCCATTAGAACAGACTGGTTTCCGCAGGAATCACGGCACGCTGGACAATCTTACAGCCCTCCAGGTGGTAACAAATAAATACGTGCAGGTGAGAGGTGGCGTTGTGTACGCTGCCTTTATTGATTTCTCCACGGCGTTCGACAGAGTTGATCGTGGAACGCTGTGGAGAAAATTGGCAGCGTTCAGGCTCCCACACTATTTGTTGGAGTTGGTGAAGGCGCTACATACAGAGACCTGGTGCAAGGTTTTGATGGGGGGCGAAAGGGGGTTATCCGGTACAATAAAAACTCTGAATGGCCTTAAACAAGGCTGTTTACTGGCTCCCCTTTTGTTCTCCCTATACACGGCAGACCTTCCGGCTGCCCTGGCCGCCGGAGAGGGTTTTCCCCCGGTGATTGGGGGGGCACCAATTTCATGCATGATGTATGCCGATGACGTTCTCATCCTTGACCTAACACCTAAAGGTTTGGCAAATCGGCTTCATGCTTTGCATTCGTTTGCGGTAGCCCATGCGATGAAGATCAACATTAGTAAAAGTAAAGTCATGTGCATAGCTGGCAGGAAGAGATGCCGTTCTGTTGATTATGGTTGGTTCATTGGGGATCAAAAACTGGAGGTGGTAAAGTTTTACACTTTTCTAGGGAAAATTGTTACAGCTAACTTGAGTGAGAAACTCCATATTGAGCAGTGTACACGCAAAGCTCTGGCCCATGGCAAAGGTTTGAATGCCCTGTACCATGTAACGGGGAAACGGCACTTTCCTATTTTATTGGAAGTATTTAGATCCAAAATCCCCGCTACAATATTATATGGTATTGAACTAATTGATATGGGAAAATGGGACTTTTGCCATAAGATCGAGGGGAAGCTCCTAAGATCTCTCTCTTCCTTAAATACTGCGTGCTCGCTGGCAGCCTGTAGACTCGATTTTGGACTTAGGAGTAGTTGGGCCCAGGGAGTATGTGCCCTGGTAAGATGGGTGGCTTGCCTTGCTAGAGCTGAAGTAGGTACAATGAGAGCCCTCGTCAGAACTGAATTATTGGGTAATCTTAAGGAGTTTTCTCAACTTGTCTGTAATTTTAGAAAAGCTGTATCTTTGCTAAATTTAGATGAAACCACGCTTTTTCTGTATTCACCATCACAGTTGAAATCAGTGCTGAAAGCTGCTTCATGGGATCTATGTTTTCGCTCTGATTTAAAATTAATTTGTGGGAAAAGCCATGTCGTTCACCTCCTTGATTCGTATCGGTTGAGACGACCTCAACCCTATGTTTCATGGTCCCTTCCTCATGGCATACGTAGGTTCTGGTTTCACCTACGCTATGATTTGATACCACTTAACCAATTGTTATCTAAATGGAATGGTTCATCTCCTCTGTGCAACCTATGTAAAGTAAACAATCAGGACTGCATGCATGTGTTATTGATCTGCCCTGCACTTCGTAAACTGCGTGGCAGATGGCTAAAACCTATCTGTCTTCGTTTGGGTATACTTACACTGAATGCTTTCCTTTCTGCACTTTATTGCCCTCCCAACGAAATGTTTTGTTTTTATATTTGTAATTTTTTTAAGGGCTTCCTTGTTATTTATTAATTGAGTTCTGGGAGGTGGTTTTGTGGGGTTGATTCTGTATATTTTCTATGGCACATGTTAGCACTGTATTTTCCCCATGGTTCCGTAATTAATATTGCATTTATTCTAGGGTTTGTAAATGGTACATGTTCTACTCTTGTTATTAGCTTTCTGTGTTTATGTAACCGATATGTTTGGAAATATGTACACTTTCATGTGGTTCTTGTGTTTATGTAACCGATATGTCTGGAAATGTGTACACTTTTATGTGGCCCTCTTACGAGAGCCAAAATCATAATAAAATAATTTGATTTTAGGACAACGTCAAGCCCAAACGAAGTCCAGAGTGCCCAGACAGTAGAAGTAGAAGTGGTGTCTGACTTGAATCATGTCCCACCATGAATCTAGGGACCCACCCTCAGGTAAACCTTTAAGTATCCTAAGAAAAGGGTTGGGAGGATTCAGGGGACCCTCTCAGGGGAAGGTGTGGACAGGGGGGATGTTACTCCTCTGTTCTTTGTCCAGTTTCATGCCAGAGCAGGAGCCAATGGCTCCCAGAACTGGTTTGAGCTGGACTATGCACAGAGTTCACCAAATGTGTCACTCATGCAGACTGAGTGGCGCTTGCAAGCGCACCCACCCAGCCCCAATACACGAAATCCTGTCTAGGAGGTGGTCAAATATGTGACAGGATACCTATTGTTCTGCCTTCCCCTGCTCAAGCTTGGCTCAGCAGCAGGAGGGCAGAATCATCTCTCTGGTCCGCAGCAACCATTTTGTGCTGTCTGGGTCTAGAAGACTAGCACTGGGAACACTGAGAGCTTAATGGAGGGCTCTTCCAGTGTTTGGAATCATACCTCCCATACCATTTACAGTGGGGGGTATGATTCCAACATGTTTGGATTTGTTTCAGACAATTTCAAGATGGTCATCACATAATTAAGTGCTGCCCCTCTGTATGTTATATGGCTGCTTCACTTACAACCCGGAAGAATGGACTCCATTGGCTGTAGCGGTGTCCTACGCGTGCAGGGGCACCCCCTCACTTAGAACCAAACACCCCTGCCTTCAGGATTGCAAAGGCCTGCCTTGGGGTAGACTTATAGGTTTTAAGTGCAGTGATCCTAGATATAGGAAACCTATATCTTTAGTAAGTGGTGCTAGCACCATCTCACACAGGCGGCAATGTTATGTTGTTATGTTATGTTATGTAGCTTTTATATAGTGCACGGCTACTCGATATGAGTGTCCCGGCGCTTTCCACCTGCAGCTCAGAGTAAAAATAACACAACACAGCTAAAATGAGGGAAAAAAACAACAGAGGAAAACAATAAGAGCAATAGACAGTAAAAACAGACTAAAGATTAAAAAGCCAGGTCTTCAGGCTCTTCCTGAACTGGAGCAAATTGGCAGTGCTGCGGAGCGGAAGAGGAAGCAAATTCCACAGCTGAGGGGCTCTGCAGCTGAAAGAACGCCTCCCACGCGGGCCTTCCTCACCCGCGGGACCACCGCTTTAAAGAGGGATTCCGAACGCAGGGAGCGGACTGGACGATAGAAAGCCAGTCTCCGCCGCAGACAGGCATGTAGTTCAATTTTGAGTGGTCTCCCAGGGGTGGCATAATACATTCTTCAGCCCATGAGAGGCCTCTGGGGTACCTATGCCCAGAGTACCTTAACACCATATACTAGGAACTGATAAGAGTACTCCAGTATCCAATCTGGGATGTACCTAAGTAAGGAACATAACAATTGAAGGGAGAAAGCAGAAAGACTGGGGTCCTGATTAGTAGGATCCCAGTCAGACTAGTCAATAGCAGCTTAGCACCAGGCGAAAAGTGGGGGCAACCATGCAGAAGGATCCTACATTACTGCACTATGGAAACTCGCCCCATGATTCTTGGCCGGGTGGGGCGCTTTATTCAAAATGAATAACTCAGCATGTGGTAGACCTAGTTCAATGGGACCACCACAAAATCATTCCGCATGGCATGTTTTCCCTTTCCAGGTCATCTTCCCGGTCCTCGCCTTAAGTTGGGGGGACCCTAAAATAATCACTTTTCCCAGTTTGTGATGAGTTTTAAAGTAAATCTCCCATAGTGGTAGCTAATGCTCTACAGCTGATAGGATGTGTTTCAGGTAACATTTTTGAAGGCTTACACGACTTAAGGGAGATGCAAAGCCTACTTAGGGCCATATGTAGGTGGCCAAATACCGGTCGGTAACGGCCGATCTCGGCCGTTACCGACCGGGATTTGGAGTTTCAGATGTAGGGGGCCAAAATATTACCGAATCTGTAAATTTACCGAATCGGTAAATTTACCGATTCTGTAAATTACCAAATCGGTAAATCTACAGATTCGGTAATATGGGATGTAGATGTATTGCGACTTATATAGCGCACGTATCACCCGAAGGCATCAAGGCGCTTGCCTTGGGAACCCGTCCTGGCTTTTCCCTGTGAGATAACCCCTACTGGGTATCCCCAGGGTGAAAGCCAGGCATCCCACAGCGGGTGGGCCGTCGTAGTGGAGATTAAGCAACTATTGCCCAGAGTTGCAGCGTAGGACCCCATGGTCAGAGAGGCACCAAGGCGAGATTTATCGAGCCCGCTGACATTGTTTCCGTACCCTGCCGCGTCGGGAATCGAACCCTGGTCCCGGGCCGACCTCTGCTTCTGGGTCTGCCGCCTCTAACCAGTGAGCCACACTTCTCCATCTGGCCTGTGGCACGGAAACCAGTGCCACAGGCCCTTAATAATTCGTTATTTGCCATCAAATTCTATTTGATGGTAAATAACAAATTCCTGTGTACATGGACCTCTGTGCATGTACACCTGTGCCATGTGGCACACATACATGCCCTAAGGCCATGAATGTGTGTTTAATGGCACACGAGCCTGAATTCGGGGTGCAACAGGGTGTCAAAGTGACACCCTGTCCCCCTTGAAAAATCGGTAATTTTACCGAATCGGTATTTACCGATTCGGTAATTGCCATTGGTTCCTCAAGGCCCATAGGAGTCAATGGCAATTACCGAATCGGTAAATACCTATTCGGCAATTACTGAATGTTACCGATTCGGTAAGTATTTCGGTAAAAATACTTACATAGCATTTACCGATTTGTAAATACCGAATCGGTAAAATTCGGTATTTACAAATCGGTAAATACAATTTACCTACTTATGGCCCTTAGTGAAATGATGATTTCTAAGGAATAATTATATGGTAAAGTAGTGTTTCTTTTATCGTAATGATTGTGAATTAAAGTGAATGCGTTCCCATAGCTTGTGAGCTACATGTCACTAGCTCTCCTGTGTGTATCCCAGCCTTTTAAATTAGAAATGTTTGTTTAAATTAACATATGTATGACAAAATTAATTATTCAAAGATGAAAATGTGTATATTTTCAGAGTTCTTAAGCTGATGTTTGGAGAAAAATGGTTGAATATCTAAAATATATATCTAAAGGTTATTTTTAGTGATAAATCATGTGCTGAGACTTGATGCATGTGATTTTTCACTTACCATACGACTGGATGTCATCTGTTTTTCTTTGAAAATAGTGCAATTCCATGAGAAATCCCCATCTTTCACACGGAATATCAATACTCTATCCTTTGTTTTTATGTTTGTTCCTTCCATAATTTGCTGTATGTTCTTATGACTGTCGTTTACCTCTGGATGGCGACCAGTACTGCACTAGGTATTCTTAAGCAGTTTATTTTAGGTATTCACTTGGATGGCGGAGAGGTAACGATACAACCATGATTCAGCCAGACCACGGTATAACACCATGCAACATATTACACTCCACATAATACCACTGAACAACACAATTCAACTACACTCTACTCAATACCACATAAATACACCCCACATAAATACACTCTAAGCCACTGTTGGACCCGGCCTCATGGCGTGGTCCTACCCCTCCCGCATGGTGGGTCCAGGACGACATCAGCCCTCCTCCGGACCTCGGGCGGCCCCTTTGGCCCGACCCTGCACGCCCCAACACCACAGATCCGGCTACCATCCCGGATCCCCATCACCGGCCTGGCTCCAGCGTAGGCCCATCACGACCTACGCACGAGGCCGTGCCCGACTCCATCTTGGGTCCCCCACGTCACGACCACGTGGCCTCGGCCCAGGCCCCAGTGAAGCCCCGACATCGCGGCACCAAGATCCACCCAAGTGGTCGAGTGGCCACTCGACAGATCCCGGAGGGAGAGGAGTTTCGATGGCCCTCCAGCCGTCCCCGGACGCCTGGTATCGATCGCCCTCCGGCCTCCCTGGGCGCTGGCTCCACCCCCCTGCTGGGTGTCTGGACACCATCACCCCGGCCCCTCTGACCCCCAGGCGAGAGGGTCCGGACATCAAAGGACCTCCGTCCTATATCTGGGCCAGCCCCGGAGTAGGACGCCAGTTGTATCCTGGACTGGAAGCCCTGCTGACGCTGTCACGGCCGACACCAGACAAACTCATCTCCGGTAACCTGAACCATCTGAGAGCCTGCTGGCACTGCCGCGGCCTACCTTGCTGAAACCATCTGAGAGCCTGCTGGCGCTGCCGCGGCCTACCTTGCTGAAACCATCTGAGAGCCTGCTGGCGCAGCCGCGGCCTACCTTGCTGAACCATCCTGAGAGCCTGCTGGCGCTGCCGCGGCCTACCTTGCTGAAACCATCTGAGAGCCTGCTGGCGCTGCCGCGGCCTACCTTGCTGAACCATCCTGAGAGCCTGCTGGCGCTGCCGCGGCTCGAACCTCTCGGAACCCCCCAGCTCGAGGATTGAGAGCTGTGCGCCGGGTATCCCCTCCTCCGCCCAGAAGCTAGACTGTCCCGCTACCTTACCCCCCTTTTCGAGACTTTACGGATCCCCTCGATCCGCCTGTATATACTACCAAGAACCTGCAACCTTTATTACTTATAAAAGCTTGAGAATTTGACCTCCTGTGTGGTGTCCGTTTGTAGTGTGGTGATTACTCTGCTGTACGATCCTAGGAGAGGGCCCTCAGCCAGGAGGCCTCTCGGTAGCGCTCAGCTACTTCTCAACGGAGAGGTGGACCTAGGGGTGGTCAGTCAGACATCTCCTGCCTCCCCCGGGGTCGCCTTTCTAACATTGGTGGCAAGCGCCGGGATCCTAGCCCACGCAGATCGTACAGAGAGTGATTCACTTGCTACCAAGAAAAACCCACTACGACCATGAGCACAGACTTCCAGAAAGAGAAAATGGAAGACTACAGTCACAAGGAGCTAAAGCAATTCTGCAAAGAACTGGGCATCGCTACCACTGGCTTAAGCACCAAAGAAGACTTTAAATCGGCCCTACAGGCCTGGGTGGACGCCGGCGAGGCGCCACCTCCGAGTGAAGATAACCCGGGCCCGAACAGAGGCCCGGAGGCTGAGGTGAACCCAGCGGGAGGGAGACCCGCAACCCCAAACACGGGCCTCTCCCCCGAAGACGCCCGAGAACGAGAGAGGACCCGGCTCCACGAGTTGGATCTGGCTCGACTCCGACAAGAAGGAGAAATCCAACTGGCAGAAAGGAAGCTAGCCCTCGAGGAGAAAAAACTCATGCTCGAGCACGAGCGCGTCCTCAAAGAAATGGAACTTAAAGCCAAGGCAAACGAGTCTGCCGTCGCCGGGGGTAGGACCTCGCCCCCGCCGGTGGACACGAAGGTGCACATACCCAAGGATGTCGTCAAAGAGTACTATAAGAACGACGACATCCAACAATGGTTCAAAGCCTATGAAGTAGCCATGACCGCTCATCGAGTACCCCTCAAGGACTGGGGCGCCGGCCTGTGGGGGAAGTTTATCAACGAAGGGAGAGACGCCCTGCTGGAATTCCCTGATACCGAGATGACCTCGTACGAGCACATGAAGACCGCCCTCCTCACTCGCTACGGACTCACCCCCGAGATGTACCGGCAGCGATTCCGAGACTGCAAAAAAATCCCCGGTACCACTTGGGTGGAGTACGTGAACTTTTACAGCAGAGCCTTCGAGGGGTGGATCAGAGGCTGCCAGGTCACCACCTACCAGCAGTTGGTCGACCTCATTCTATGGGAACATATGTCCAATAACTGTTTCATCGAACTCCGGCAGCACCTCCTCGACAGCAAATTGACTGAGCCACGAAAACTCGCTGTCGAGGCGGATCGATGGGCGAGCACCCGAGTTCCCCGGAGCACGATGGGAGACTACGGCTGGGGATCCCCGGGGAACCACCGACCACGAGGCGGCGGAGTAGGCCAGAGCCGGGGACGGGACGCCCCCCAGGGGTCCTCCCCTACTTCCACGTCGCCATCCCTGGGCCGGAAAGGGGGCCCCCCAGCCAGACTGGGGCCCCGCCCAAACGTTACATGTCATAGGTGCCAGCGACAAGGTCATTATGCGAATGACCCCCTCTGCCCGATGAACCAGCGACCCGGCACCACCGGGCCCCCAGCCCGCCAGATCGCGGCAGCTGCCCTGGGTGAAGAAAGAAGTGAGGAAGAGGACGACGACCACGAACAGGCCGAGTGGGAGCCCGCCGCCATGACCTTAGCATGCCTGGGTACCCACGACCTGATCCCTCGAGGTCCGATCCCCGGCAACACCCAGAAATACCGCCAGTGGGTCACCATCAATGGTCGCCGGACCGAAGCCCTCCGTGACACCGGAGCCAGCGTGACAGCGGTCCGCTGCCATCTGGTGACCCCCGAACAGATCCTTCCTAACGTCCTGTGCCCAGTCCGGTCCGCAGATAACTCAGAGACTTTGTGCCAGATGGCCCGCATCCCCTTCGAGTGGGGAGGAGTGTCGGGCATGCTGAAAGTGACTGTCCGCGACGATGCCCCCGTGGACTGCCTCCTTGGGAACGACCTGGAAAGTTCCCCATTGGCTGGCGTCGAATGAAGAGAGCACCTGGGGATGCTAGGCCTGCCCGAATGGGTCTGTGCGACCACCCGCTCCATGTCCGCCCGAGCCTCCACCCCAGCGGGGGGAGCTCCGACCGAGGAACCAGAGTGGCCCGCACCCCCGCCACCCGTCGTCCCCGAGGACGCCGACCCCGAACACGGCCCCCAAGGGCCCGACCCAGAAGATCTCACCAAGCTCAACCACCTCCCAGAACTCGCTCAATGGCGCCAAGAAGGTGGCCCCACCCGCGAACAGTTCCGACAGGAACAGAAAACCTGCCCCTCCCTCGAGGGGATTCGACAGCAAGCCGCTACTCAAGCCGCTGGAGACCCCGCGGGGTCCCACTGGGTCTATTGGGACAACGACCTCCTCTACAGTGAGCAGAAGATTGCTGAGCTAGGGGCCGGCCAGGTACTGGTCGTACCCCTCCGATTCAGAGACTTCCTCCTGAACTTAGCACATGATGTGCCCCTCGCCGGGCACCTGGGGCAGGACAAAACTTACAGCCGCCTGGTGACCCATTTCTACTGGCCAAGAATGCGCACCGATGTGCATAACCACTGCCGAACCTGCCCGACCTGTCAAGCCAGCGGGAAGAGCGGGGGGAAAGTTAAAGCCCCGCTCCAGCCGTTCCCCGTGGTGACCACCCCCTTCGAGCGAGTAGGAATAGACATCGTAGGGCCCCTGGACCCTCGCACCTCGCAGGGACACCGCTTCATCCTAGTCCTGGTGGACCATGCCACCCGCTATCCGGAGGCCATCCCCCTCCGAACCATCACGGCCCCCGTGGTGGGCCGAGCCCTCATGAGCATCTTCTCCCGAGTTGGCTTCCCCCGAGAAGTCGTGAGTGATCGGGGCTCCAACTTTATCTCGAAGCATATGCGGTCCCTATGGCAACAGTGCGGGGTCGCCTATCAGTTCACCACCCCGTATCATCCCCAAGGAAATGGACTAGTGGAACAATTTAACAGGACACTGAAGGGGATGATCAAGGGCCTAGAAGAGCCCCTCCGGCGCAAATGGGATGTCCTGCTGCCCTGCCTCCTGTTCGCCTACCGAGAGGTACCCCAGAAATCCCTGGGGTTCAGCCCTTTTGAACTCTTGTACGGACACCCGGTTCGAGGCCCCCTCAGCCTGGTCAAGGAAGGCTGGGAGACAGCCGTTCGAGATGCCCCCCCGGATGTCTACCGGTACCTCCTGACACTCCGCAATCAGACTCGGAAGTTCCGGGAACTTGCCGAGGCCAACCTGGAGGCTAGTCAAGAGGAGATGAAACGCTGGTATGACCAGAACGCCTCGTCCATCGAGTTCGAGCCGGGCCAGCAAGTCTGGGTCATGTCCCCGGTTGAACCGTGTGTCCTCCAGGACAAATGGACGGGGCCCTTCAAAGTAGTGGAGCGCAAGAGCCCCGTCACCTACCTGGTAGACATGGAGTCCCCCAGGAACCCCCTCCGGGTTCTACACGCTAACCGGCTCAAGCCGCACTTTGCACGCACCGAACTGAGTCTGCTGCTGGCGACCGATGAAGGAGCTGAAGACGACTCCGAGCCACTACCAGATCTCCTCAGCACCACGAGAAAGACGGCTCCTTCGAAGGGGTCCGGCTCTCCCCTACCCTGACACCAGAGCAGCAACAAGACTGCCGGAAGCTGCTGGGGCAATTTGCGGATCTGTTTTCCCTCACGCCGGGGGTCACCCGGTGGTGTGTCCACGATGTGGACACCGGAGACAGCCCCCCTGTAAAACACCGAGCTTTTCGAGTGCCCGACCGGGTTCGGGCCTGCATCCAATCGGAAGTGGCCAAGATGTTAGCTCTGGGGGTAGTCGAACCCTCCAACAGTCCCTGGGCCAGTCCCGTTGTCCTGGTCCCTAAAGCCGCCTCCCCCGGAACCGCTCCCGAGCTCCGGTTCTGTGTTGACTACAGGGGACTGAATGCAGTCACCAGGACCGACGCCCATCCCATCCCCAGGGCGAATGAACTGATTGATCGCCTAGGGGCCGCCAAATACCTCAGCACCTTCGATCTCACGGCGGGGTATTGGCAGATCGGCCTTACCCCTGGGGCACAAGAGCGATCGGCCTTCTCGACCCCTGATGCCCACTATCACTTCAAAGTGATGCCCTTCGGCATGAAAAATGCGCCGGCCACCTTCCAGAGACTAGTGAACCAGGTGCTGGCGGGACTAGAGGAATACAGCGCCGCCTATCTAGATGACATGGCGGTGTACAGCCTTCAGTGGGATGCGCACCTGACCCACCTCTGGAAGGTCCTGACGGCCCTCCGGCAGGCCGGACTAACCATCAAAGCCAGCAAATGCCAGATAGGCCAAGGGTCAGTGACCTATCTGGGACACCAAGTGGGGAGCGGCCAAGTAGCTCCCCTCCAACCAAAGATAGACGCCATCCGGGCCTGGGAGCCCCCGGTCACCCAGACCGCCGTCCGAGCCTTCCTGGGGCTCACCGGATACTATCGGCGATTTATAAAAGACTACGGGAGCATTGTGGGGCCCCTCACAGAACTGACCTCAAAGAAATTACCCCAGAAGGTGCACTGGACCCCTGCGTACCAAACAGCCTTTGAGACTTTAAAGACTGCCATGTGCACCGCCCCTGTGCTCCAGGCCCCCGACTACAGCAGGGAGTTTGTAGTCCAAACCGACGCCTCGGAGCACGGCATCGGGGCGGTCCTGTCCCAAGTTAACCCCGAAGGAATCGACCGGCCTGTGGCCTTCCTCAGCCGACGCCTCCTGGCCAGAGAACAGCGGTGGAGCACCATCGAGAGGGAAGCCTTTGCCGTGGTGTGGGCACTCAAGAAGCTCCGGCCCTACCTCTTCGGCACCCACTTCCGAGTCCAGACCGACCACCGGCCCCTGCGTTGGCTGATGCAGATGCGGGGAGAAAACCCGAAACTGCTGCGCTGGTCCATTTCTCTGCAGGGGATAGACTTCACTGTGGAGCATCGCCCCGGCAACGACCACGCCAATGCTGACGGCCTGTCCAGATTCTTCCGCCTCGGCGAGGAGAACCCCCAAGAAGATGGGTGACTCTCCCCTGCCTTCAGCTGGGGGGGACGCGTGTTGGACCCGGCCTCATGGTCACGGCCGACACCAGACGAACTCATCTCCGGTAACCTGAACCATCTGAGAGCCTGCTGGTGCTGCCGCGGCCTACCTTGCTGAAACCATCTGAGAGCCTGCTGGCGCTGCCGCGGCCTACCTTGCTGAAACCATCGGAGAGCCTGCTGGCGCTGCCGCGGCCTACCTTGCTGAAACCATCTGAGAGCCTGCTGGCGCTGCCGCGGCCTACCTTGCTGAAACCATCTGAGAGCCTGCTGGCGCTGCCGCGGCCTACCTTGCTGAACCATCCTGAGAGCCTGCTGGCGCTGCCGCGGCTCGAACCTCTCGGAACCCCCCAGCTCAAGGATTGAGAGCTGTGCGCCGGGTATCCCCTCCTCCACCCAGAAGCTAGACTGTCCCGCTACCTTACCCCCTTTTTCGAGACTTTACGGATCCCCTCGATCCGCCTGTATATACTACCAAGAACCCGCAACCTTTATTACTTATAAAAGCTTGAGAACTTGACCTCCTGTGTGGTGTCCGTTTGTAGTGTGGTGATTACTCTGTTGTACGATCCTAGGAGAGGGCCCTCAGCCAGGAGGCCTCTCGGTAACGCTCGGCTACTTCTCAACGGAGAGGTGGACCTAGGGGTGGTCAGTCAGACATCTCCTGCCTCCCCCGGGGTCGCCTTTCTAACAGCCACATAACAATTCACATACACTCCACACCATACCACATAATTACACTCAACATAATTTCACTCAACGTTACACAGTTCCATACCACACAATTCAACTCCAACCAATTCCATTCCACAACACATAATTCGACACCAAACCACATAATTCAACTACACAACACACTTCCACGACACACCACATATATCCAATTCACAACACATAATTCCACATTGTGGTACAAAATTTAACACCACAAAATTCCACTCAACTACATGCCAATCTACGAGACACAATTCCACTCCACATAATTCCAATCCACTCAATGCCACATAATTTCTATCTACATCATTCCACGGCACATCATGGCACATAATTCCACTACACACCCCACAATTATAAACCACACTATTACACAATAACCAATTCTAATCCAACCAACATAATTATAATCCACACCACAAACATCCAATCCACTCCATAAAACATGGCTAAGACACATTAACAAAAACAATGCTGATAGCTCTCAAACGCAAAGCTAGCAACATTGTTCCACGCCACACAATTCAACTCCACACAATTCCAAACCACACCACAGGATTCAACACCAAACCACATAATACAAATCAACACAATTACACAACACACCACATACATCCAATCCATACCACACAATAACACATTGTGTCACAAAATTCAACAGCACACAACATAATTAAACTCTACTACATACCACTCTACAGAACAAAATACACTCCATAACACCAGTCCCACTCCACATAATTAAAGTACACCAAACACCACATAACTACTATACACATAATTCCACAACACACCAGGCCACATAATTTCACAGCACAAATCCACTCCACCCACACAATTCCACACCACACCATTGCACAATTAACTAATCCCATCCAACCCACATAATTCCACTACACACCGCATTCAAACACCCCATAACACAGAGTTAAAATACACTGCCATTTGCAATGCCAATGGCTCTAAATCAAACAAATGCGAGACCGATTGCATTTACTATATTTGTGTTTCCAGACACCTTTTAATCTTCTCCCCTATTGATATTGATGTATTTTTCCCCTTCTAGGATTTTTAACCGCTGCCATTGTCTCCCTCTCTCCCTTCGAGTTTAATGTAAAATGTGATTCCATCTCCTCGAAAATATTTTCCATGGTTACACTCTGACTCCGTGCATGCATTTAATGTTCTTTTATTTCACGTTTCCTTCTTCTTCTTCTACCTGTGATTTGCCTCCTGCCTCTCGTGCAGCAGTGGCCACAGTATTAGTCATTTATAGCCTGAGCTGAGTCTGGGATCCCCTTGACTCGTGCTGCCCCTCCCTCAGCCCGAGGAGAGATCAGCTGCTTCTTTGTGATCTTGCCCAGGCGGAGTTTATTCTCCGGAGACTTCCCGAGTTACAAAGTCGGAAGCTCTGGCTATTAACGACACATCCTCTCCCAGACAACAGGCCGTGCTCGCCAAAGCAACCAAAAGCAAGGCAGCAAAACAAACACAGAGATAGGTTCAAAACTGGGGGAGAAATAAAAAAAACACAAGGGAGGGGGGGGGGGGGGGGGGGTGTACGGTGAAACCGCCGTGCAGGCTTTTCACGGTGGTCTGCAGCCACGATTGGCGACGGGGGCTTCTAAGCGCTATTAAAAAGGATCAAACGTGAACTCAAAACAAGGGCAGGAATGAAACTTCTGGTTTCCTTTCACTTTCATTTCTCTAGCTCCTCGCAGGCTCTAGCTGATGAGTGATAAGGAGGATGTTCTGCCTTCTGATTGGTGGGTTCTCCCCACCCCCCGTCCGAGCCCTGAGACGGGCTGAGCTCAGATCTTGTGAAGTTCTCACTGGAGCTGATTCTCGCTTCTGGGCTGCGGTTATTCCCCCTCTGTGACCTCACTGCTGCCCCCACTCATCATGACCATGACCATTCTCCTGCTCCATGCTGGGTTCTGTCTGCAGTCAGCCCGGGCAGGTGAGTGACCTGAGGCGGGAGGGAGTGGAGGTGGGGGGGTAGCACATCGTGAATGTCCTGGGGAGTGTATAGTGTCAGGAGGACTGTTCTGGGGTCTGTGGAACACAGGGTGAGGGCTGTGTGTGGGGATCAGTGTAACACAGGGTGAGGGCTGTGTGTGGGGATCAGTGTAACACAGGGTGAGGGCTGTGTGTGGGGATCAGTGTAACACAGGGTGAGGGCTGTGTGTGGGGATCAGTGTAACACAGGGTGAGGGCTGTGTGTGGGGATCAGTGTAACACAGGGTGATGGCTGTGCGTGGGGATCAGTGTAACACAGGGTGGGGCTGTGTGTGGGGATCAGTGTAACACAGGGCGTGGGCTGTGTGTGGGGATCAGTGTAACACTGGGTGAGGGCTGTGTGTGGGGATCAGTGTAACACAGGGCGTGGGCTGTGTGTGGGGATCAGTGTAACACAGGGTGAGGTCTGTGTGTGGGGATCAGTGTAACACAGGGTGAGGGCTGTGTGTGGGGATCAGTGTAACACGGGGTGAGGGCTGTGTGTGGGGATCAGTGTAACACGGGGTGAGGGTTGTGTGTGGGGATCAGTGTAACGCAGAGTGAGGGCTGTGTGTGGGGATCAGTGTAACACGGGGTGAGGGCTGTGTGTGGGGATCAGTGTAACACGGGGTGAGGGCTGTGTGTGGGGATCAGTGTATCACAGGGTGAGGGCTGTGTGTGGGGATCAGTGTAACACAGGGTGAGGGCTGTGTGTGGGCATCAGTGTAACAGGGGGTGAGGGCTGTGTGTGAGGATCAGTGTAACACGGGGTGAGGGCTGTGTGTGGGGATCAGTGTAACACAGGGTGAGGGCTGTGTGTGGGGATCAGTGTAACAGGGTGAGGGCTGTGTGTGGGGATCAGTGTAACACGGGGTGAGGGCTGTGTGTGGGGATCAGTGTAACACGAGGTGAGGGCTGTGTATGGGGATCAGTGTAACACGGGGTGAGGGCTGTGTGTGGGGATCAGTGTAACACAGGGTGAGGGCTGTGTGTGGGGATCAGTGTAACACAGGGTGAGGGCTGTGTGTGGGGATCAGTGTAACGGGGTGAGGGCTGTGTGTGGGGATCAGTGTAACACGGGGTGAGGGCTGTGTGTGGGGATCAGTGTAACACGAGGTGAGGGCTGTGTATGGGGATCAGTGTAACACGGGGTGAGGGCTGTGTGTGGGGATCAGTGTAACACAGGGTGAGGGCTGTGTGTGGGGATCAGTGTAACACAGGGTAATTGTAAAAAATGTAAATGTAAATTGATACTTGTATAGCGCACTACTCACCCGCAAGGGTCTCAAGGCGCTTGTACGAATACTGCTGTGGAACCCATCCTGGCTTTCCCTGTGAGGTGTCCACTCCTGGGCACCCCTAGGGTGAAGCCAGGCATCCTAGCGCTGTTGAGGCCGTTGTGGAGATTAAGCAAGCTATTACCAAGAGTCACAGAGTGGGACCCATGATTGGAATAGGCACCGAGGCGAGAATGATCAGGTCTGTGGAATTTTGAGCCCAAGACCCACCGAGGCAGGAATTGAACCCTGGTCCCGGGCCAGACCTCTGCATCAGGGTCTGCCGCTCTAACCATTGAGCCACATTTCTCCATCAGTGTAACAGGGGGCTGTCAAGTTTCCCAGGTCCATGGGTGATGTGCTGCTACAGCCCTGGTTTTCTCTTCGAATTCTGGAACTTGTAATTTGTCTTATTACATTATAAAACAGAACTTCAAGTTCCAGGGATCCATGGAACATGGCGTGAGGGCTGTGATTGGGAATACATGTAACACGGGGTAAGGCATGTGTGTAGTAGAATAAATATAAAACCGGTGAGGAGTGTGCACAGGGAGGGGCTATGTGTACAGATCAGTGTAACACAATAGAGAGTGTGTATATGTGCATCAGTGTAGCACACCACATGAGCCGAGCCAACAAAATATCATGCAAAACATGCAGCAAACTTCAAGATCTAAAAGTGTATTTCCTTAACATTTGGAAGTGTTTCAATTAATTCCTTACTTCAGTAGTTGATTAAACTTTGACTTCTTTGCCCTCCCCCCGCCACTAAATCACTACTTTAGCAGGGCCCCAGCATAATCAGCTTTCGGGATTAGTCTGCCGAAAGTGCGTGCGCTGTCGCTGTGTAGGAGAATTGTTAAAAGGGCTTGAGGCCCGCCACTGCTTTCCATTTGTTGGCTTCATTGTCACTATTAGTTGCTGCCTCCTAATTGGCCAGCGCATGCTGGGCGTCACCTCCTTTTCATTCTGTAAAGCATGTATAAAGCACATATTTTTTTGTCTTAATTAGTGTCCACCTGCTGATTGGGCTGTGAATGTGGTACAATTTCTCCTTCCCCTCCCACCCAACCAGCACAGCATGTTACTTCTTCCCCTCCAATCCACAATTTTTTTGTGTTTTGTCCCCATCAATATCCCTTGGTCATCTTTGCTGGTCTGTCCCCCACTCCTTTTCCAACGCCTTACTTGCCCGTCTCACCCAAAACAAAATAAAAAATATGACATTGGAGAAGTGTGGCTCACTGGTTAGAGGAGATAGACCCTGAAGCAGAGGTCAGGCCCGGGACCAGGGTTCAATTCCCGACGCGGCAGGGTCTTGAGCCCAAATATCCACGGACTCGATAATTCTTGTTTCGGTGCGCCCCTAAAACTCAAAAAGAGTAGAGCCATCCCATCCAGATCATGGTTCAACTCCGAACTCAACTCCGAAAGAAGATTTCTAAGAGCCAAAGAAAGAAAGTGGAGAAATAACCCTTCCTCTATTCTTCGTGACCAACTCAAATCAGCGCGCAGGAAGTACAACAATCACATCAAAAACAAAAAATCCAGCTTTTTCCGCTCAGCACTGGACAGTGCCAAAAACAGACCCATGGAGTTATATAGCATCATCAGACAACAAACCTCCAAGCCCATAACCTCCTCGGTGCAGGCGTCCAAAGAACTATGCAACAAGTTCGCCAAATTTTTCAAGGACAAGATTACAAAAATCGAACTCTCACTGGCCGATTTCAACACGCAGCACGCAAAGAGCAATGCGGCTGGGTCACCAGACCTTTCACCTGTTCTCTCTCCTGGTCCCTCCTCCAATTCCTGGCTCAGTTTCCATCCTATCCAAGAAACTGAGATAATCACGCTGATATCCACCTCCAAACCCTCAGCCCATGTCCTTGATCCCATTCCTCCCCTACTGACCAAAAAAATGAAGCACGCTCTAGCCCCGCTCTGGAGCACAATCATAAATAGCTCCCTGAAAAGCGGAGTGGTTCCTGACTGCCTCAAAATGGGCCAAGTCACACCCCTGCTGAAAAAACCCGGACTAGATGTGACAGATCTAAACAACTATAGACCTGTGTCGAACCTCCCCCTTCTCTCAAAAACACTTGAAAGATGCGTCCTACATCAACTGACCCAGCACCTGGACAACATCAGCCTCCTGGACCCCCACCAGTCTGGCTTCAGAAAAGGCTGCAGCACAGAAACCGCGATCCTCAATATCATCGACGATATACATGGATCTTTAGACTCTGACCAATGCTGCCTCCTCATTCTCCTTGACCTCTCGGCAGCATTTGATACTGTTGATCACAAACTCCTCTTAAGGACTCTCCAAGAAAGAGCCGGCCTTGGCGAGGTTGTCCTCAAATGGTTCTCCTCCTTCCTCCACAACCGCACACAAAAAATAAAAATAAAAAACTTTACCTCCGACCTCCAGCAAGTCAACAGGGGAGTCCCTCAAGGCTCGGTGCTTTCACCGCAACTCTTTAATATCTACATGGAACCTCTCTCCAAACTACTCAGAAAAGCCAACATTCACTTCTATCTCTATGCAGATGATACCCAGATCTATCTGGAAACAACCTCTCTCAAAGACATACAAAGACTCAATGATGTCTTGAAAGATGTCCAACGTTGGCTCACAAGCAATCACTTAAAACTTAACCCTGACAAGACAGCGACACTCCTCATCTCAAATGAGGAAGACAACCCACAAATTGCCGAGTGGTTAAAAGCCATTGATGCACTTAATGGAAATCTGATTCTAGCAGACTCTGCCAAATCCCTAGGCATTACTCTCGATCCAAAACTGAATATGACGAGGCACATCAAGAATTCGGCCAAAAACGCGTTCCTTAGCCTAAGACTACTGAACAAATTAAAACCCTACATTCCGCCCAATGACCTCAAACAGGCCACCCAATCTCTGGTTCTGTCAAGACTGGACTATGGGAACGCAGTCCTCTCAGGAATTCCAAAATCACACTTGGCTCCCATCAAAACAACGCTACATGCGGCGGCTAGAATGATCACCGGTATCAAGAAATATGATCATATCTCCCCCGCACTCAAGGAACTGAAATGGCTCCCAGCAGAAATGCGGATTAGCTTCAGAACAGCTTGCCTCACCCATAAAGCCCTTCACACCGGCAAACCAGATTACCTGGCAAAAAAACTCATAAAAGCAGGTCAGTCCAGGAACCTAAGAAGCTCAAACTCCCTTCTACTCATCCCAGCTAAGACCAGAAAGAAAAAAACTGCTGACCGATCTTTCACTGGAAGCGCTCCCAGAATCTGGAATGCCATCCCCCCGCATATCAGAATCATTCCCTCTTATGCAGCCCTGCCAAGTGTCACACATCCGGTGTGACACTAACGCATTTTAAGTTTCATAACCGCATTACCGCATGTGAAAGGATTGTCACGCAAATCAGCGTATTTAAAAGCTGAGTGAATTGCCAGTATTTGAGGATGTCACTAGCCTGAGGGACTGTCAAGCCTGATTTAAACTGAGAGTCTGTGGCAGCACGCATCCCGTGGCTTATGCGCGCTGCTCCAGCAGGCTGTATCTAGATTCTTGGTTGAATCACTGCCGCTCCTCGGTTCTTACTGGCTGATGTCATCGCGGCGGGACGTCACTGACTCAGTGACTGTGGAAGCGCGCGCAGTTTATTTTGGGCGCTCGATGCGGCTCTATAGTTTGTGGGCTGCACGGCATGATGTTCATGGTTAAAGGGAGCACTAGTTATAATTACGGCACCGTCCGCCAGCTTGCATCGGCTCGGGCACAACGTGCAAATTGTTATTTCCGCCCCCCATTGAATCATGCAATATTTTACTGTAGCCGATGGAAAGAAGTCGGTGACACTGGGGCCGCCTGGACAGACTGGAGGTGGAGGACCCTTCCTCTGTGAGGTCAGTGAAACTTTGCTATCATCTCATGTTCGTGGACAGTGGGAGAGAGAGCCTGTGCGCGCTAAGTTAAGATGCTGGCTTGAGCCCCCACGTGCAGCTCTTCCGGCGCATCTCGGTTATCTCTCCTTGGTGAAGCCTTGGGAGAGGCCGCAGGGCTCTAGAGCGACTGGAAAGGTTTTTTTTATATTGCTTGGTAAAGGAGCCCCCCCACCCACCCCCTCATTGGGCCTCCTTGTTTGTTCAGAGCGTCACTCTCTTCCTCACGAGTAGAGGGAAAGAGATAAGAGGCAGCACATGAAGGCCACAGCGGATCTTTACTTATTCAGAAACTCAGTCTGCCCGGGTCAGGGCAGCTAGCACAGCAAAGCATACCCCACTCCTTTACCGAACCAATATTTATTAGATCTTCTTATGAAGTAGAATACACCGTGCCGTGTTTATTCACGACGTCCAATTAAATGCTACGGATTACTTTCGATTTATTAGGGCATCTTAAACTGCAGAGAACTTTAACCATTTAAACTCATGAAAACAGTCAGTGCAAACATACCTGACAGCTTACCCAGTTCTGTGTGTGAAGTGTGCCTACCACTCCATTCTAGACTTATTCTGAGTTTGCCTGTGCCCCTGTCACTCACACAGTATGTCTCTGCTTTGGTTTTCAGTTGCATTACAGCTCAGGTCACTGGTGGCTGTTGAGTGAGACTGCAAGTCATTCAGCTGATTATAATGACATTTTGAACCACTTCCAAGCTGCTTTATCTAATTTCTACAATTTTAGCTAGTCTGATCAATGGAAGTCGTTTATATTTCTTACTTTTTACAGCAGTTAACTTAGTTTCTCGTTCCTCAAATGTGTGCAATTTCTGAATTATTGTTTCCCTCCTCTTCATTGCTTAATTTTGCTCACGAGACAGTGTCACTCATAGTCATTGAAATGTCACTCATAATTACTCTTAAAATATTAAAATGTCACACATAGCAATCTGAAACCTTGGCAGCTATGCTTATGTAGAATTCAAACGCCAACTCAAAGACCTGTTCCTCAACCGCTCCTTTGGAAATGGATAGTGGGGAGCAATTAACAATGATCGAGCTCTGCTCCAGCTCTAAGACTCTGAAGTTCCCTGAAAATGTCATTTACTTCAATGTGTTGCTCTTTCACTACTTTTTTCGCTCCTCTGTGGATATGTCTCCCCTCTATTCTTTATCTGTTGATAATCTGTGCTGTACCGACTGTAAAGCGCTCTGATACCCTGGGGTCTGGCTAGCGCTATAGAAAACTTCTTAAATAAAAAAAAAAAATACTCTAATCACGGGTTCACACTCTGCAGCTCTGGGTATCAGCTTGCTTAATCTCCACTACGGCCCCCCCGCGGCGGGATGCCTGGCTTTCACCTTGGGGATGCCCAGTACGGGTATCTCACAGGGAAAAAGCCAGGACGGGTTCCCAAGGCAAGCGCCGAGATGCCTACGGGTAATCGAGCGCTATATAAGAACGCATAATAATAATAATAATAATAATTGGCTTTGGCAATGCTTGTTACTGTTTGAACCACAAAACATTATACAAAATGCAAACAAACATACATCCTGCACAAATCATTAAACCTTTCTTTTTAATTCACAAATAAAAAAGTACAAACATTTTATTTCAATGGGACTAGACAAGCTTTTCAGAATTTGGTTTTATTTGTAACAGACAGAGGGTTATGCTAGATTACAGGGGTCTGTAAGAGATTGATTGCGAGCTCACAGTAGCCCTCTGGCTATCACATGATAATTCCCTGTTGGAGTGTGATTCTGGACTTTAGCAAAGGCGTTTCCAACATGTCGATTGCAAGCTCCTCTGTGCTACTTTGAGTCAAAACTGTGACTGGACAAAACACAGATCTTAGCAGCAGAGTTATCTTGCCAGTATTATCTTCTAAGAGTTGCTGTGCCTGCACATCTCTGCAGCAGGTGCGCTAACCACCAGAGTTATTTTGCCAGTACTATTATTACCTACAAGTTGCTATGTAGACACAGATCTTCGCAGCAAGTGCCTTAACCACCATAATTATCTTGCCAGTGATATTATTCTCGAAAAAGTACTGGGTGGGCACACAAAGCTCCGCAGTAGGTGCATTAAATGCCAGATTTCTATTGCCAATATTCTTATCCCCTAAATGTTGCTGGGCACACACAGATCTCTGCTGCAGGTGCATTAACCGCCAGAGTTTTCTTGCCAGTATTATTATCTCCTAAAAGTTGCTTTGCACACACATCTCTGCAGCAGGTGCATTAACCGCCAGAGTTTTCTTGCCAGTATTATTAGCTCCTAAAAGTTGCTTTGGACACACATATCTTCAGCAGGTGACTGAACACCAGGAGATTGTTTTTAAACCAGCGTCTTTATGATCATTTAAGTGACCCAGAGCATATTTCAGGTCACATTTGTCCTTCTTACCATGTTTGTGGGAGAATTAAAAAAAATAAAAGGTAACTGTCAGAATCTGGTTCTCATGACTCCACCCCTTCCCCTGCCACCAGTGCTTTAGGTGGATAAAAAGAAGTGCCGGTACTCACCAGATTGATTGAGGTGGGCCTCGGTGGTTCCGTAGGGGCGTGCCTGGGGGACGTGGCTGCCAGGCAGGCATTTGGCAATGCCAGTGTTTTCTTGGGCTTTCAGTGGGTGTTGGGCCTTTCACAGAAATGTGCACACAATGCTACATTTTTGAAAGAGCACCATGCAAGCATCTTATCCGCATGCGCGCTAGCGGTCTTCCCGCTGTGCGCTGCGGTTTTTTAAAAGCCGCGTTACATGACGAGCTCAGCTCATCATGAGCGTACGAGCGTCGTAACTCGTCATGAGCGTGGAAGGGGTTAAAGTACAACAAAAAGTTAAAGGGCATTTCGGTGAAGATGTAGTCTCATGGATGACCGTAAACGTGTCACCAGGAAACCCATATTCTAAACCCAGGTGCTCACCTACACCAATCTTGTGGGGTTTTAGCCAAATTTAACAGAACTAGCTTAGATTGCAGACTGTCACTTCCCTTTCCTGCCCCACCTGACACTGGTACTGTCCCACAGCGACATTTCGGGCCCTTGGACTGTGGCCCTCAGCATCTTTAGGCGGCTGAGATAATGCAGCAAAGCAGAGTTAACCCCATTCAGAGGTCTCTGGATGGGACAGAATAGAAGATTCAGGATTTCACACACCTGAGGCTGATAGATTAAATGACAGCATTTTTAATAATGGTAACTATCATCTGCATATTGATGGATTTATAAATATCAAATATGCTGCACAAAATGCTATGCAGAAGGATTGTTAGCCATACTCTGGACATGGACTGCACGTGTGTGCTGCGCAGAGCTGCCACACCACGGTGACTTGACTGAAAGATGTACCATGTTATAGAGCTTTTTTAGGTCTCGTGCCTGCAATTGCAGGGGCGAAGCCCCTGCTGTCGCAAAGCGAGACTATTGCGATCGTTTCAGCTTTCAAGAACTAACAAGACTTGGAGACAAGAGACTGGCACGTGCACGCAGCATGCCGGAATCGGATCAGGTTGCGCGCGTGAACACACGCTCCGATTCCGGCAGACACACACAATGTATATGGACACGCACACACAAACAGACCAGTATTTGCTGTAATTTACGCTACGTAGGATATATGACCACCAAATCATATTAAAGCAGTAATCACTCATTTTCACAATTGTTTGTGTTTGAATCGTTATATATAAGTTTAGGTTTTTATACATATTTCACTTTGGAAATGCAGATGATAAATATCACAGCAGTTAGTTTGATACACAACAGCAGTGACAATCGATAAATGGCTGGTGATATCTGTATTGTACGGTGGCTACCAGAACAGCTACCCATCAGTCAAAAAGGCAGCGATTGCCAATGCTGGGCGTCAGATAAACCCGTTTGCCATTGAACATGTATCTAGGTTCAGATCAAAGCCAGCTTCCACCTGGTGCTTCCCAAATACAGATAACAGTGTGAGAAAGCATCACACATAGACATAAATCAGCAGCTAGAATGGTCACTGGAATCAGGAAATACAACCACATTTCACCAGCACTTTCAGAACTAAAATGGCTCCCAGTCGAGTTGAGTACCAGTTTAAGAACTGCCTGCCTCACACACAAAGCCCTGCATACAGGAAAACCTGAGTATTTGGCTGCTAAACTCAAGAGGGCTGGTCAGAAAAGGAACCTCAGGAGCTGCAGCACCCTACTACTCATCCCTATTAAAACACCCAAACAAAAAACTGCTGCACGGTCCTTCGCGGGAAACGCGCCCAAAATCTGGAACGCCATCCCAGTCGGTATCAGGACTATCTAGTCCTTCACAAATTTCAAAAAACACCTAAAAGTCCTTTTCCTCAACCATTCTCTCTCGAATGGATAGCTGCCATCTAAACGCAAATTCCTGCTCGTCGTCTCTCCAAGACATTGTAGCTCTAACACTCACCTCCTCCCTGATATTTGACCCCTAACTGCTCCTCCCCCCCCAAGTGGTTCAACCCCAAGACAACATGCACTCCATGAGGTTATCTCAGGACTCGCGGCTACCTCAGAGCTGCTCAGCACACGTGAATTTTTGTTTTTTTGGGCAGAGTTTTATATAGCGCGGACTAGACCAGAACCAAATCGGGTATCAGAGTGCTTTACATAGGACCAGTTACGTTACATGAGGACACACATTCATTTTTGTTAGGCACGGGGAGATTAAGTGATTTGCCCAGAATCACAGGATGTTTGGCGTCGGTACCGAGACTCGAACCCAGATCCCCAGGTCCAAGGTCGAGCGCCCTAGCCGTTAGGCCAACTCCTCTTCTGAACCTATATGTAGAATACTGCTTTATTATATCAACCCCAAAACAACGTGCACTCTATGAGGTTATCTCAGGACTCACATACTACCTCAATGCTGCTCAGCACACTTGGACTTCCGAACCTGTATGTAGAATACTGCTTTATTGTGTGAATCTTGCTCAAAAACTGTTGTGAAGCGCTCCGTTTCTCTTGGGTCAGGCCAGCACGATATAAAACTCCTTAATAAATAAATAATAAATAAATTAGCAGTTGGGTCAGATTCAACCGTTATAATAACAAAGCAACAAGCAACTGGAATACCAAACAACTGTGTGTATCCCTATGGGTTTTCACACTTGTGCCAGCAGGCCAGGGTAAGCCCCCTA
The DNA here is from genome assembly GCF_964261635.1 of Lissotriton helveticus. NCBI lineage: Eukaryota > Metazoa > Chordata > Amphibia > Caudata > Salamandridae > Lissotriton > Lissotriton helveticus. Next base: position 15,286,393 of record NC_136065.1, on the reverse strand, counting down.
TCAGTGAAGAGTAAACTACTCACTCATTTTAATGATAGTGCATTTTGTGACTTTTTTATTGCGAATGAGAAATACTTTTTAGGTCGAGCCTAAGGACAGCGCATGCGCTACTCCGTATCTAGCTTTAGATCAAAGCCAGCTTCCACCTGGTGCTTCCCAAATACAGATAACATTGTGAGAAAGCATCACACATAGACATAAATCAGCAGCTAGAATGGTCACTGGAATCAGGAAATACAACCACATTTCACCAGCACTTTGAGAACTAAAATGGCTCCCAGTCGAGTTGAGTGCCAGTTTAAGAACTGCCTGCCTCACGCACCAAGCCCTGCACACAGGAAAACCTGAGTATTTGGCTGCTAAACTCAAGAGGGCTGGTCAGAAAAGGAACCTCAGCAGCTGCAGCACCCTACTACTCATCCCTATTAAAACACCCAAACAAAAAACTGCTGCGCGGTCCGTCGCGGGAAACGCGCCCAAAATCTGGAACGCCATCCCAGTCGGTATCAGGACTATCTAGTCCTTCACAAATTTCAAAAAACACCTAAAAGTCCTTTTCCTCAACCATTCTCTCTCGAATGGATAGCTGCCATCTAAACGCAAATTCCTGCTCGTCGTCTCTCCCAGACATTGTAGCTCTAACACTCACCTCCTCCCTGATATTTGACCCCTAACTGCTCCTCCCCCCCCAGTGGTTCAACCCCAAGACAACATGCACTCCATGAGGTTATCTCAGGACTCGCGGCTACCTCAGAGCTGCTCAGCACACGTGAATTTTTGTTTTTTTGGCCAGAGTTTTATATAGCGCGGACTAGACCAGAACCAAATCGGGTATCAGAGTGCTTTACATAGGACCAGTTACGTTACATGAGGACACACATTCATTTTTGTTAGGCACGGGGAGATTAAGTGATTTGCCCAGAATCACAGGATGTTTGGCGTCGGTACCGAGACTCGAACCCAGATCCCCAGGTCCAAGGTCGAGCGCCCTAGCCGTTAGGCCGACTCCTCTTCTGAACCTATATGTAGAATACTGCTTTATTATATCAACCCCAAAACAACGTGCACTCTATGAGGTTATCTCAGGACTCACATACTACCTCAATGCTGCTCAGCACACTTGGACTTCCGAACCTGTATGTAGAATACTGCTTTATTGTGTGAATCTTGCTCAAAAACTGTTGTGAAGCGCTCCGTTTCTCTTGGGTCAAGCCAGCACGATATAAAACTCCTTAATAAATAAATAATAAATAAATTAGCAGTTGGGTCAGATTCAACCGTTATAATAACAAAGCAACAAGCAACTGGAATACCAAACAACTGTGTGTATCCCTATGGGTTTTCACACTTGTGCCAGCAGGCCAGGGTAAGCCCCCTATCAGTGAAGAGTAAACTACTCACTCATTTTAATGATACTGCATTTTGTGACTTTTTTATTGCGAATGAGAAATACTTTTTAGGTCGAGCCTAAGGACAGCGCATGCGCTACTCCGTATCTAGCTTTAGATCAAAGCCAGCTTCCACCTGGTGCTTCCCAAATACAGATAACATTGTGAGAAAGCATCACACATAGACATAAATCAGCAGCTAGAATGGTCACTGGAATCAGGAAATACAACCACATTTCACCAGCACTTTCAGAACTAAAATGGCTCCCAGTCGAGTTGAGTGCCAGTTTAAGAACTGCCTGCCTCACGCACCAAGCCCTGCACACAGGAAAACCTGAGTATTTGGCTGCTAAACTCAAGAGGGCTGGTCAGAAAAGGAACCTCAGCAGCTGCAGCACCCTACTACTCATCCCTATTAAAACACCCAAACAAAAAACTGCTGCGCAGTCCGTCGCGGGAAACGCGCCCAAAATCTGGAACGCCATCCCAGTCAGTATCAGGACTATCTAGTCCTTCACAAATTTAAAAAAAAACACCTAAAAGTCCTTTTCCTCAACCATTCTCTCTCGAATGGATAGCTGCCATCTAAACGCAAATTCCTGCTCGTCCTCTCTCCCAGACATTGTAGCTCTAACACTCACCTCCTCCCTGATATTTGACCCCTAACTGCTCCTCCCCCCCCCAGTGGTTCAACCCCAAGACAACATGCACTCCATGAGGTTATCTCAGGACTCGCGGACTACCTCAGAGCTGCTCAGCACATGTGGATTTTTATTTTTTTTCCCAGAGTTTTATATAGCGTGGACTAGACCCGAACCGAATTGGGTATCAGAGTGCTTTACATAGCACCAGTTACGTTACATGAGAGCACACATTCATTTTTTTAGGCTCGAGGAGATTAAGTGATTTGCCCAGAATCACAGGATGTTTGGCGTCGTTACCAAGACTCGAACCCAGATCCCCAGGTCCAAGGTCCAGCGCCCTAGCCGTTAGGCTAACTCCTCTTCCCAACCTATATGTAGAATACTGCTTTATTATATCAACCCCAAAACAACGTGCACTCTATGAGGTTATCTCAGGACTCACATACTACCTCAATGCTGCTCAGCACACTTCGACTTCCGAACCTGTATGTAGAATACTGCTTTATTGTATGAATCTTGCTCAAAAACTGTTGTGAAGCATTTCGTTTCCCTTGGGTCAGGCCAGCGCGATATAAAACTCCTTAATAAATAAATAATAAATAAATTAGCAGTTGGGTCAGATTCAAGCATTATATTAACCAAGCATCAAGCAACTGGAATACCAAACAAATGTGTGCATCCCTATGGGTTTTCACACTTGTGCCCGCAGGCCAGGTTAAGCCCCCTATCAGTGAAGAGTAAACTACTCACACATTTTAATGCTTGTGCATCTTGTAACTTTCTTATTGCTAATGAGAAATACTTTTTAGGTCGAGCCTAAGGACAGCGCATGCGCTACTCCGCGAACCATGCTGTATTGGAGTATGGAATAGAAGCCCCGCCCACTCCCTGCCCATATCGTTAATAGGCTTGTTAGTCCATCCTTACTACTAAGTACTCCTGAGGACTCGCTCTTTTACTTCGTTTATTACTCTGTGTGTTTTTTTAGTCTGTAAGCACTATTTTCTTTAACAAGCTTCTCCTACTGCAGGCACCACATGGTTAACTTCAACATTCAGCGTGCCATGTGAAAAGGGGGGGCCCTCGGCCCCCCCGCACGCATGGCGGCGCGGCGACCGTCTCACCTCCTCTCCCCTCGGGTCCTTCGACGGTGGGGGCGTGCCCTGGGGGCGCGGCCCACCGCCGATTGGCCGGCGCCCCTCCTGACCCGGATTCAATGGACTGGTTCCGGGTCGGGGGGGGCGGGCGTTAGGAGGGGCCACCCGGCCCCTCGGGAATAAGAGGTAGGGAGCGCCCAGGAGACCCCCTTGTCCCTGGACGCTCCCTCGCTGAACGTTGTGCCCCGCGTTCGGGGCTTCTTTGTTTTATTAATTTCTCCTTTTTGCGTTGCAGGTTTAAGAAACTTGGGAGCTGGTTCCGGGGTTGCCGAGCAGAATTCATCGGCTTGGTGGCGTCGCGAGAGGAGACCCGCGCTGGAATCCAGGTCACCGGTGTGCGGCGCGGAGGGGGAGCGTGTCACAGGTCGCTCGAGGCTGTAATCAGTGGAGACGGAGGTATTTTGCGAGGGCGGGATCTGTGTGTCAGCCGGCCGGTACATTTAGGAGCCGAGTGAAGGTAAAAAGGCAGACCCGATACCGGCGGTACAACCGTCCTGTTAACCGGGGCACAAAGGAGTATTTCCCGCCAAACCAGGGTAGAGCGGGGAGGTTTGTCGATCGCGTTGTGAAGTGCCTAATTAACTCTTTGTTTGCGCCACGATCTCGCATAGACGATAGGGCTGAATGTAGTGCAGTTTTACACGGAGAGAGCAAAGCAGGGTCGACCAGGGCAGGGCCTGGAGGGGAGACCCTGTGCACAGTACAAAACGAAGTGGCATTTATGTGTTTTGTTTTTTCATGCGACATTGCAGGCCTTTTTATAATTGATTGTGCTGGATGTAACACAAAGTGTGCAATTTCTAAAAAACGAGGTGATCTATCAGGAACGTTTTTCACGAATGTATTGTTTCAATTATTGAGTGATTATTGGTGCATATCCCTACACAAAGTGAATTGAGGATATAGATCCTAGAGTACTGCTTGATTGGTATGATTGATACTGCTTTGTAATTACGAGCCTCCAGTGTTTGTCAAAAAACGAGGGGTCTGTTGTCCCTACAATCATCCCACCTTTTGTTTCAGGCTGGTGATACGGGTCTTGATACTGACATTTAACGACGTTAATAGGTCGTTTTAGGGGGGATATTGTGGTAATTGGGGTTGATTGTGCTGACATTACTATTGTAGTGCACAGCAACAGGGAGGTGAACAGGCGGGTTCAATCGTTTCCTTGTATTCACACTGGATTTCCCTAAATCTGCCCTTGTGTAATTACACTGTGCTAATACATGTCTCAATTCCAGGCAATTTAACGAGATTTCGGGGTGCGATCCTCTAGCGGACAGGACCTAAGGCCAGCCAGCACACAACGTGGTGTGGACGGGGACCGCTGATCATTACCGCCGGCGAGGACGCAGGACTGGTCGGTAAGAGGGGTACGGGGGGCTAGCATTTCATCGCTCCTGGTGGCCGCCGGGTGGGTCTACATTAGGTTTACTCACCCCTTACATAAGCGGACAAGCCGCTAGTGTTGCGGTCGCCGTTGCATGGTGCTGAAAGCCCCCTGGTGACCCTCCATCTGAAAGGTACACACAGTTGACCTGTCGGGAACTAAGTAGGCAGCGGGTGTTTTTTGGGGTAAGCGTCATGCCAGGTCCAAGAGGTGGAAAAAGGGGGTCCAACATGGAGGCTATGATGCGGGCTATGATGCGGGAGATGAGCGACATTAAGCAACAGCTAGGACAAATTAAGGAGCGGGAAGCTCGGTTGGAGGACAGAGAGGGCGAGGCACCGGGCCCGTCCGGGAGACCGATCCGCAAGAGGGTGGCACCAGTGCCAAGAGGGGAATTTGTCACCCCGCAAGGGAAACCTAGGTCCAAAAGACCCAAGGAGGCGGTCCCCACCCCAGGCCCAGTGGACCCGTTACCAGCCGCACCGCCCGCGGTGGTCCCACCCCCGCATGTGCCTACACCCATTGCCCCTGTGGTGCCGGTGCCGGCAGGTCAACCAGTAGACGCTGGGTCTGCTCCCGCACCGGTGCCCACAATCCCGGGGACAGGCTGGCCGCACCCGGCGCCCGCCTTGCCACCTGTGCCAGGACCACCGGGCTTGACCCCAGTGGTACCTGTTGTCCCGGGGGGTAATGTAGATTCGATGCCACCCGAATTGGTATCTCAGTTAACGGCCATGATGCCATGGCTCCAAAAAGGGGGAGCCTTCCCGAATTCTGCAGACCATGCAGCAGAGGCGGCAAGGTTTGTAGAAAAAATCAGATCGGCACCGGTCACCGACAGTGTTGTATTGCCAATATCTTCTCCCCTTGCAGGTGCAAGTGTTCCCCAGCTGGACGGAGTTAATGGGCAGCCGCCCTCGGTGCCCACACCTGGTAAGGAAGTGGCATTGCCGCTCTTGGGGGACGGTGTGATACCTTCCAGGAGCGAAAATCTAGCTCAGCATGTGTCATTAGCTGTGAAAGAAATGATTTGGGCTGATAAATACGTGTACATTTATTCGTTATTGTTGGATAATAGGGAAATGGAGCAGGCAAAAGCACTAAAAGAGTGGATGCTCCCAAGTGAATGGAGGGCGCAGTGTACTAGATTCAGGGTTGAGGAAAATCTCAATAATTGGATGCAAGCATGGGCTGTTTTCACTGCAATTAAGGCTGAGCGTCCTCCAGATCTACAGGCTGCATTGGCTTGCTACTCGAGCAGGATTGTGGGGTGGAGTCAACAGTATTCTGGGGATGCATGGAAGGGTTATGATGTCAATTTTAGGAAGGCATTGGAATTCAATAGATCGTTGCCATGGGACTCGGTAGATTCCTTGGCTTGGCACAAACAGTTCTCTGACACTGCACCTCCCCCTCAGTTCGGTGCGGCCAAGGTGTTCACTAGACCGCAGCAGCCCTTTCGGCCCCCCCAAACGAGTGAAGTACCTGGGAAATTTAGGGCAGGTGGGCCAGAGAAGAAAGGGGTGTGCTGGGATTTTAATAGGCGTACCTGCACAAGGGCCGCGTGTAAGTTTAGGCATGCATGTGCTTCCTGTGGGCACCCCTCTCATCCAGAAACTACCTGTAGGTCCAAGCAAGGTAACACAGGACAGAGGGGTAGGGGAAAGCCACTATAAGTCAGACAGGTCACGCCCCCCCACTCCAGTGGATGTGGTGGCAATGATTCCATTGTTGAACAGATACCCGGACCACAAAGCGGCCACCCTACTCCAGGAAGGTTTTTCTAAAGGTTTTAGGATCCCGGCCGGGGGATACACAGGCAGTGCGCACTGTAGAAATCAATTATCAGTCACACACAATCCGGCTGTTGTGGCCGCCAAAATTGACAAGGAGCTTTCCTTAGGCAGGATATCTGGCCCTTTTTCTGCAGTGCCAGTACCCAATTTTGTGTGTTCCCCACTGGGAGTTGTCCCCAAGAAAGAGAAGGGGCAATTCAGATTGATTCATAACCTGTCAGCGCCAAAGGGGGCCTCACTGAATGATGCCATTGACGAAGGTATCTGTAGTGTTAAGTACGCCTCTTTTGATCAGGCTGTTACCTTATTGCAGGCCACGGGACCCGGGGCGCTGATGGCGAAATCAGACATAGAGTCCGCCTTCCGCCTCCTCCCAGTCCACCCGGCGGACCAGCATCTTTTAGGTTTCACCTTTAGGGATAGGTTCTACATGGACAAATGCATGCCTATGGGTTGTTCTATTTCTTGCGCCTACTTTGAGATGTTTAGTTCATTTCTTGAATGGGCCTTGAGACAAGTGACGGGCCATCAAAGGGTCATGCATTACTTAGATGATTTCCTCTTCCTCGGTACAGCGGGTTCTCAGGAGTGCGCACTGGCATTGCAGGAATTTTGCGTGCTCATGCGGGCTTTTGGGGTCCCGCTTGCGCCTGGGAAGACGGTGGGCCCGACCACCTGCTTGGAATTTCTGGGCATCGAGATTGACTCAATGGAGAGATGTTTTAGACTACCTAAGGACAAGGTGTGCAAATTCAAGACATCGCTACAGTTATGCCTCCGGAAGGAGAAGGTCACTTTGCAGCAATTACAGGAGGTTGTAGGGCAACTGAATTTCGCACTAAGAATCATCCCAATGGCTCGCCCCTTCTCTCGCTCCATCGCGCACGCGATGAAGGGGTTGAGGGAAAAGCACCACCGCACGCGCCTATCGTCTGAAATTCGCCAGGATATGCTTATTTGGATGGCATTCCTGGAGGATTTTAACGGTAGGGTGGTCTGGCCCGACCCGCTCACGACATCAGCGGAGTTGGGACTATGGACTGATGCGGCCGGTAGTGTGGGCTTTGGTGCCATCCTAGGGAATAGGTGGGTCGCTCAACGATGGCCAGAAGAATGGAACACATGGGGTTTGCTCAGCAACATTGGCTTCCTGGAACTTTTTCCAATATGGGTGGCACTGATGGTTTGGCCCGAACACCTATGTAACCAATCAGTGGTGTTTTGGTCAGATAACATGACAGTGGTGGAATGTATCAATCAGCAGGGGGCGCGGTGTCCTTTCATACTTCGTCTGATCAAGGAAATTGTTCTGCGGTGCCTTAAACTGAATGCTAATTTTAGAGCCAAACATGTCCCTGGTGTTTTAAACAATGCTGCTGACTCCCTTTCTCGCTTCAAAATGCAGGTTTTCAGGGAACATCTCCCCACAGCAGACCCCTCGCCAGCACACTTCCCAGCAGTACTTTGGCAGATTGGTGCCCCAGATTACAAGACCTCGTGGTCGCTAGCCTAGCCCCCAGGACCAAGACGGCTTACGAAGGGGCGTTTCTGTCTTATTGTTCTTTCTTGGGGCCACAGTGGGAAGTGCTTTGGGCGAAAGAGGATGGGTTTGCAGCTTATTTAGAATGGATGCACAAAGAGGGGCGATCAGTGGCAGCGGCAACCAGACATAGGGCAGCAGTGTCATTCTTCGCTCAAGCTAGGGGCTTCCGGGATCCCACTAATACCTTTATGATACGCAAGGCTTTAAGGGGATGGCGCCGTATTCAGGGACACCAGAAGGATAAGAGGAAGCCCATGGGGTTGGCCCGGCTAACAGCCTTACTGGGCATGCTGGAGATTGTTTGTAACTCGGAGTGGGAAGTGCTTCTTTTTAGGGCGGCATTCTCCCTGGCATTTTATGGGGCACTGAGAATTAGTGAACTGGTGGCAGGATCCAAGTCTGACATACTAGGTGGCTTGCAGAAGGCTGGGGTGACGATAAGGGGTGACACCATGTGGGTGACTATCCAGAAATCAAAGACCGATCAGGAAGGTAGGGGTCACACCATAGTTCTGCAACGGGCCCCCGCCAACCCGTGCTGCCCGGTGAGGCACGTAGAATCACTCATGGGATTATTGGTCGGTTCAGCAGGCAGGGCGTTGCTCTGTCACGCCGACGGGAGCCCCTTGACCAGGTATCAATTCAGGAGAGTGTTCGAAATAGGGGTTACAAAAGCGGGTCTTGATCCTAGAGATTTTGGATCTCATTCCTTCAGGATTGGGGCAGCAACTGAGGCGGTGGCGGGGGGCCTCCCAGTGGAAAGAGTGAAGACAATTGGGAGGTGGTCGTCAGACTGCTATAAACGTTATGTTCGGATTGACATGCTATGATTTCCTGTCACTCACGCTTGGTCTCTTTCCGCTCTCTTACAGTTTCTCAGACCTGTTACGCAGGGGAGGAATTTGTCGTCGGGCACCGCCAATATTCATCGGCACGGAGCGGCGAACAGGAAACAACAAAGAACAATGTCTGGATTGTCGGTCATTCATATGTGAAGCGAGCGGAATGTGTCTTCCTGTCAGGTGACAAGAAAGAAAGGGCGGCACAACTAGGGTTGAATATCACGTTCTTTGGCAGAGGAGGGTTGTGTCTTCACGAGTTTAGGGGATTCTTCCAAGGGCTGTTAGCACGCCAGCGGGCTCCACCGTCAGTGGTGGTACTTCACCTTGGTGAGAACGATTTGGCAACACTGGGCAGGCGCATCTTGATTGAGGAGATTATCTCAACAGCGGGTTGGATAGCTAGGACCTGCCCCGGGTGCACACTAGTATGGTCACAACTAATACCTCGACTTCAATGGCGGGGGGGTCATTCGGTCAGGGCGTTGAATCACTCGGTAAAGAGGATCAACACACGGTTGGATAGGTTGTTTCGAACCCCCGTGTTACAGTCAATACCTCATGGGTGCATCTGGGGTCACAAGTATTACTTGAAGGACGGGGTTCATTTGACAGAAGAGGGTAATGTCCTATGGGCTGACAATATCTGGGCTTGGCTAGAGGGCTGGGGTAGGAGGAGTATGTCCTTAGGCAGGGGCTAGAGGGGGAGGCCAGATCGTCGGTTAACAATACTGGCCTGTGGCGGTAAGGTCATTATCGGTGAGCACATATTTGAGGTCTGAGGGGGCGGGCATCATCCTATGGAGGTTCCCGCCCGGGGGGAGGGGCCTGCGGGCCACTCCCAGTACTCCAGGGGCAAGGTAATATGCAAAGGAGCGCGGGTAGGAGTAGTTCACGCTTTCCTTAGGCTGGTAGCCACCCCGCGCGCGTGGACTCATGACGCCACCGGCGCAGAGTAAGGGCCCTCCTTTAGTGGGTAAATGGAGTTTGGGGCGTAGACCGGGCAATTCCCGGGGTAACACTGCGCATGCGCACTTCTAGGGGGGAGGCGCAGCTTGTAGGACCTGACACCGGTAGTGACCCTGCCATATGGCCAGAAATGTACAAAAATCAAGGTAGGATGTTTAGTTTAAGCTAGGAACAACTTGTATTAGAGTTTTGTTAAGGTCAGGCTCTCAAACTTGTTGATAACAATTGTATAACTGAATGTCCTGCTGATTTTTGTATTCATTGTTGATTATGCAATTAAAACCTTTTTTAATTTCATACTTTAATAAATACGGCCGGGCGACTAGCGCCCGCCTTCCAAAAAGTAAAACACGTCTCGTGTCCACGTTCCTGGGTGTTGGGTGCCGGATTGGGGGGGAGGCGGCAGCTAGTCGCTGACCATGTGAAAAGGGGGGGCCCTCGGCCCCCCCGCACGCATGGCGGCGCGGCGACCGTCTCACCTCCTCTCCCCTCGGGTCCTTCGACGGTGGGGGCGTGCCCTGGGGGCGCGGCCCACCGCCGATTGGCCGGCGCCCCTCCTGACCCGGATTCAATGGACTGGTTCCGGGTCGGGGGGGGCGGGCGTTAGGAGGGGCCACCCGGCCCCTCGGGAATAAGAGGTAGGGAGCGCCCAGGAGACCCCCTTGTCCCTGGACGCTCCCTCGCTGAACGTTGTGCCCCGCGTTCGGGGCTTCTTTGTTTCCCACCCACCATCCCTTGGTACAAAGTTTAAGCAGCGTTATGTCCGGTTTAATGGTAAGTTTCAAAGGTATGGACCGCGGGAGAGAGTAGGCTGTTGTTGTATTTTGTGATCTGTTGTCAGGACTTTTTCCCCTTTGTAGAAAAGTGATGTGTGAAGTGAACTGTATTTGAAGATATGTGTCTTTAGGCCTTTTTTCCCTTTGTAGCTATACGTTGATATTGTGATTTTGAGTAACATGTGTGAACCGAATTGTAATTTTATGCCATGTGTCGTTAGGCCTTTTTTCCCCTTTAGCTATGCGTGGATACTGTTATTTATTAGCCAGTGTAGTTGTCCTTTAGAATTTTTTCCATAGGTCGTCGTATTTATTAGGTATGGGGCATGCGGTAAGGTCATTATCGGTGAGCACATATTTGAGGTCTGAGGGGGCGGGCATCATCCTATGGAGGTTCCCGCCCGGGGGGAGGGGCCTGCGGGCCACTCCCAGTACTCCAGGGGCAAGGTAATATGCAAAGGAGCGCGGGTAGGAGTAGTTCACGCTTTCCTTAGGCTGGTAGCCACCCCGCGCGCGTGGACTCATGACGCCACCGGCGCAGAGTAAGGGCCCTCCTTTAGTGGGTAAATGGAGTTTGGGGCGTAGACCGGGCAATTCCCGGGGTAACACTGCGCATGCGCACTTCTAGGGGGGAGGCGCAGCTTGTAGGACCTGACACCGGTAGTGACCCTGCCATATGGCCAGAAATGTACAAAAATCAAGGTAGGATGTTTAGTTTAAGCTAGGAACAACTTTTATTAGAGTTTTGTTAAGGTCAGGCTCTCAAACTTGTTGATAACAATTGTATAACTGAATGTCCTGCTGATTTTTGTATTCATTGTTGATTATGCAATTAAAACCTTTTTTAATTTCATACTTTAATAAATACGGCCGGGCGACTAGCGCCCGCCTTCCAAAAAGTAAAACACGTCTCGTGTCCACGTTCCTGGGTGTTGGGTGCCGGATTGGGGGGGAGGCGGCAGCTAGTCGCTGACCATGTGAGCTTTCAGTTTCCGAGCAACCTGGACAATGGCGGCTACTTCTTTGAATAGATCTCGTTCAGTTCGGTCAGGAGTGAAGTTGTCGGCTTCTCTTTGGCAGCCCTTAATGGCTGACTACTGGCGCGATAAATGGCACTAGCTTTCTTTTGCATGAACCATAGCCAGTGGAAGAATGTTGAGATTAAGGAGCGGAGTGCAGCAGACACCGACCTAGACAGAGTCTAGCTAACCTTTAGCGTTTTAACCGCAACTTTTTGCTCTCGTTAGAAAATAAAGCAAGCTTTTGCAATGCAATAGGTCTCGCATTAACAGGAGTTTAAGATTTTGGCAATGCAATAGCTTAAACTCTCGCAAATGCGATACCTATTGTATTGCAAATAGGTATATTGTTTCACTAGTGACCATGTGGGGCTTTCACATTCATAGAGGCCGTGCCCCTTTCCTCACACAAACGGCGTCTAAAGAAAGGGGCGTACCTGACATTAAAGTGAAACTACGGTATGGGGGCTAGCAAAACAATATACCTATTTGCAATGCAATAGGTATCGTATTTGCGAGAATTTAAGCTATTGCATTGCCAATAGCTTAAACTCTTGTTAAAGCGAGAGTGTGAGTTGTATTGCGCGCTGTCTTGCTGGGAGAGTGGGGTGGTTGCGATTCGGTTTAAAGTGAATGTACAGAAGAATGTGCCTTTGTTACAGAACCAATCCTCAAAATGAAATCCTTGATGCCTGACTGCTCCAACTGAAAAATAACATGTATGCACCGGAATTTCATACACGCTTGCAATTCTCCTTGGCCAGGAACAGAAAATTCCCCTTCATGTGGTCTCCCACACTCACTGTCTGACCGAGTAGGTAGGCGTGTTTCTGGTGAATTTACAATAGTGTGTGTTATTCAAATAGTGTGCACATGTGTGTGCAAGAATGCAAAGTAGATATGGAAAGTGCAGTCACATTCCAAAGAGATAATGCTTTGGCTGGTGTAATATTAAGTGTATGTGTGCAACAACCGTCCTACGGCTCTGACTCCCAGTGCAATATGAACAGGTCTCCCCTCTTACATTGTACAAGTATTGCCACCAAGTGGCCAACGCACACAGGGCTGCCCTCTTGCCAAAGTAAAACCAAAGGGGATGATGGACGGAGTGTTGAAAATTGCAAGCACTTTCCCCCAGTCAACTGAACTGGGTTTAATCCATCATCATTCTTTAGCCCACTCCACCAGCCCAGTTCAGACATGGCCATATGCAAATCAGTCTGACCCTGTGCCTCATGGGAACAGTCCAGCCCGAACTGCCGAGCCTTTTCTTGAACAATCCGGTTTACATGTGATTAACAGTTCCTTTATTACATCACAGATTGACACTACAGTAGAGTGTTAATCCACTGAGAGGACTCACATATTGAGTCTTTGGTGTGACCTACGAAAAAAGAGCTGGTACCATTGATAGAGGCTCATTTAGGGTAATATAAACGTTATAGTTGAAAGGAACATGTTATAGAAACTGCGTTTGAAAGGTCCCAATGATAGTAACTGGTTTTGTGTGTTCTGTCTGTTTTTACATTTGGCAGTCCCCCGGAAAAACTTATTTAAAGTGTCCAGTACTGGTGCCAGGCGACATTGTTGTCCTGAAGAAATTGCCCTCAAATCGTCGTGGCAATGAAACATGTTGGCTCAGTATAGTGGTATGCATGATAGGCAACCCTTTTTATCTTTGAATAAAAGTGCACTGTAAATAACAAAGTTGATATTGAGTTAAGTGCAACTTTGTTCAATTTTAGATTCACTCGGTTGCATCTTGGGAATGTGATTCATCTTTTCACCTCACTCCTTGCACAGCACCTCATTTTGGTTTTGGGTTTTGGACACTATTATTATTTTTCTTTAAGAAATAGCCATCTCTTAAAAGCCTTCCTGAAGGGCAAGATCTGTGAAAGGGAGTTCCAGAGTTTGCTTGCAGCCCTACACAATGCTGTGTCGCCTCATTTCTTTCTTTTAGTTCTCGGTACCATGAGCTGGAGTTGAAGCGATGAACGAATGTGTCTGCCTGGGATATACCAGCCAAACATGGCTTTTAATCTTTTTGGATATGGGAGATAAAGAGCCTTGGGTACCATGCAGAGAGATTTAAAGCTGATGCGCTTATTAATTGTAAGCCTGTAAAGGGTCTTCAATTCCTTCGCAGCAAATGGCCCCTGGGAATTTCCAGAACAAGTCTAGCCACTGCATTCTGCATTACCTGGAGTCTGTGCTACATGTTTTTGTTTGAGTCCATGTTCAATGAGTCGCAGTATTCCAGTCTGGATATTAGCAAGGTGAGAGAGAGCTGCCTACAAGCATACTGCTGGATGAAAGTAACACTTTTCTTAAGTATCCTTAAGATCCAGGTGCATGTTGGTATTGTACAATTCACCTGAGCATTAAAGTTGAGTTTAGTGTCCATCAGCTCTCAAAGGTTCTAGGCCTTTTTCCCCAGAGTAGGACAGGTCCCTAAGGAGTGAGTCCAACAGCTACTGTTCCAGCTGGATGCCCCTCGGCCAAAAATTATCACAAAGGAATGGATTATTGCCGCCAAGGGAGCCACATAGAGTTTAAAGAGCGTAGGGCTCAAAGAATAGCCCTGCGGCAATGCACAGGGTAGGAAGAAGGCCTCTGAGTAGAAATGTTGTAACTTCACCATTTGGGATCTTTCCCTAAGGAAGGAGGACAAGAGGGCTAAGGCTTGATGAGATTTGTCAAGACCTTGGAGTCTAACCAGCAGCAGCGAAGGAGAGATGGTATCAAATGCTGCTGATAGATCTAAGAGTATCAGCACCACCCCTTGTCCTTCATCCACTAGTCTGTCGCTGAGTTGAATGCATTTCCAGTGCCATGAGGTGTCCTAAAGTCAAATAGGGAGTCATTGAACCAGCCCTGCTGTTCTGCAGTTTCCATCAAATGGATATTAAGGTGCATCTCCAGAATCTTTGCATGAACAGGAAGCAGGTAACTCTGATGATAGTTCTTACAGTCCGAGATGTCCAAATTTGTTCTTTTTAAGAGAGGCCTAATGATAGCCTGCTTCCAGTTCCGAGGGTAAGATCCGGATAGGTTCACAGTATTCATTAATTTGCATAGTGTATCAGCTATAATACTGGTGGTCATATAGAGAACTGCTCGTAGGCAGGCTTCTAGAAGTGAACCTGAATAGGTTTTCAGAAGGTATTGTCCTACCAACTTGGGAGAAAGTGTAGAAAGCAAGGAGAGACCTTTTGGCTCTTGACTTGATCATGGTGACATCACTTGAGGTATCACTGGGGCAACTAGTGGTAATTGACTGGGTAGGCATAATGGGGGATGGGCCAAAACCTTCGTGAATGTCCGTAATCTTGGAGTGGCAGAAGGTTGCTAGCTGGTTACAGAACATTTGCGAGCCCTCTGGCTCCGCTCTTGTTTGCGAGGCCAAAAGCAATTGTACTATAGAGAGGTGTGGCTCACTGGTTAGAGGCGGCAGACCTGTAAGCAGAGAACGGCCCGGGACCAGGGTTCAATTCCCGACGCGGCAGGGTCTTGGACCAGGGTCAACGGACTCGATAATTCTCGCCTCAGTGCCTACTCTAACCAGGAAACACACTCGGTAACTCTGGGCATCAAGCTTGCCTCATCTCTACAACGGCCCCCACAGACGCCTGAGATGCCTGGTTTCACCCTAGAGATACCCAGAAAGGGAGCATCTCACAGGGAAAACCAGGACGGGTTCCCCAGCGGTCTACAGCGCCAGGACACTCGGGTAGAGTAACAGTGCGCTTTACAAGTATCCCACATTTACATTTACTAGCTTAAAAAGTTATTTAGCAGAGGAGGTATTCTCGATTTTATGGGTGCAATACATAGATTTTTCTTCATTTAGCACAAGCTTGTATTCTTTAATACTCTTTTTATGAGATTTTTTCTTGTTCGTCTAATCCCCTCAACCATAGAATATAGGGTTACATCACATACACAATAATTTATCTGAAGTTATTAACCATTTCAAACTTTCATATTGTTGATGTGAGAAATTGAATTATTCCTTTGAGTGAAGGGCCTCCCGCCACAAGTAATACTCCCACTATTCTTGTTAGGACTAGGGGTGGGCGGAATTGCGAAAATGACTTTCGCAAACTATTGCGAAATTGCGCAAAATCTCCATGAGCATGTGGAACTTTCGTGAAGATGCGTAATTTGCTTTTCCCGCCAGTTCGCGATGTGTTTTTTGCGTGCTTGCGGGGAATTTTACCTCTGACTTGCCCATGCGGTCGCTAATAGGCATAGCCATCTTGCTTGCGAGGCTTATTACCTCTTCTGGGTCAATTGACGTGTTCGCGATCGCAAACTCGCGCTGGACAGCGTGACCTGTTACCAACAATCCAACATCTCGTGGCGCACGTGAACGGACCCGGAAAGTTTTGACATTTTCACGCTCTCCGCGGAATGTCAAAATATTGCAAATTCCGCAAGCGCAACGAAATTTACCACCCAGGCCCAGTTGGACCACAAAAGGTTTCAGTCATTTAAATCTGACCTCAGCCCCTGGTTACAATGGCCAGGGCCACAATAATTATGCTATTGTGTGGCTGCAGTGATTTTCGCATAATTATTGATTTTTCGCATTTGCCACATAATCTGCAGATTTTAACAAAAAAAATGCTTCTAACTTAGAAGGTTCATGTTTATAATTGGCAGCCGCACTTTTTTAAACATTTCTGCTGCTGCGCACGCATGCCACACACTTCATCTTCAATAATGGCGGCTGCGCACCTTTCTTTGCTTTTGTATGCCTCCAACTATACTTAATTGAACCAAGCACTGAGATGTTTTTCTCTGCAGTGCGGCAAGTTTTGCTTCAACTTCATTAATGTCGGTCACGCTGTCTTTTATTTTCTTAAGAGCAAGGAAACGTATGCTCAGCGCTTATCTTTCACTTTTTAATTGCATTAAGGGTGCAGTACCTTATGTGACTAATAGAGGTCCCTTTACAACTCCACAGGGGCACCTACTACCAGACTCTCGTATTGCAAACTTTCCATTTTTTGTTTTGAAAACATATTTTATTGGATTTATATATTCATCAAAATATACCATCATCACACATCAATAGTCTGGCACAACACATCATGCTCCCTCATCCATATCTCGCCCTACAGTCCCTTCAGCATTAGAGTTATTCCATATTAATAAGAGAGGATGTGCCTAGCCATACTGGTGCTCACAAGTGGCTACCTCCAGTCCCTGGTTCAATCCCCCCACCTTATAAACTTCCCCCTCCCCCTCCCACTGCACTGGTGTGTGTCACTGCTCTTATCGTCATCTATCTTACATCGCTTTGCGGCCTTAGTTGATGACATTCCTCTGCTTACTTATTGTCCTAGGGGACTCCGTCCTTCCCCGCTCCCTCTATCTTCAGCACCCCCTAGTTGGATCTCCGACAGTGCTTGTACCAATGCCACCCATGCTTTCGCTGAGTCTAGTGCCTTTTCATTGTTAAGCTGCCTAGCCTGCTGGTATCTAATTTCTCTCTCGCTACTTGCCTATTTTAAAAACTCGGTTCTCCATTTCCCCCCTAGGGGCCCTCCTTTGCCTCCCAACGTCTCGTTATTTCCCTTTTTGCTAGAATGAGCCCATGTCCACAAATTTGCTAGTTATTTTTGTTTTGGAAGTGTGTGGAAACCAGTGCAGTATACATGTTGCCATATCGAAAATCAACCGTCTCTCTGTGATTGTATTCAATGTGTCACCCACTTCTTCCCAATAGTCTCTTAATTTGGGGCACAGCCACAGAATATGTTCCAATTCTGCTCCTTCATGCGCACACCAGGGGCACACTGCTTCTGCTAGTCTAAAATATTTCCTAATCTTCCCAGGGGTCAGATACGCCCTGTGAAGTATATAAAAATGCACCAACTGAAATCTTGCATTTTTCGTGCTCTTCCAAGCCCTCCGCAGTATTTGTGCCCAGACTGTTTCTGGAATGGGTTTGTCTATGCCCTCTTCCCACTTTGCTTTCAGGTTGTCCAGGGGCACTAGCCCTTCATTCAACATCCTAGCGTACAGACAAGTGACCGCCTTAAAGGTCCCGCTGCCATCATTGTATATTGACACGCAATTGTCGTTTTAGGTTCAGTGAGCCCTTCCCTCCAGTGTGCCTGCAGCGCACCTGTCAGTTCTGCATGTAGCAGAAACCCTCCCCTAGGCAGATCGTATCTCTCTTGCAGCGCCTGGTAGGATAGCATTTCTCCGTTCTCATAAAGGTCTCCAATTACTTGGATCCCTTCCTGCTCCCAGCCCTGCAATGGTGTCCAGTCACCCCCATGGGGTAGCGCCGTGGCCATCCCCAGCGGGATTTCTGGCGCATAAGGATGCAATACTCCCGCCCTGCGCTGCGAACGATTCCAGCATAGCCTCAGCGTGTTCTCTTCCAGAGATAGATCCCTAAGAACCAGCTTTTGTTGCATTACTATATTGGAGAGGACATGACGAGGGATCCCCTACCTCTTAAATGCTCTGGGCCCCTAAATTCCTTGGCCACTGCTTGCGTTAATACTTGTAACTGGGCCACCAAATAATACAATTCAAAATCCGGGACCGCTAATCCGCCCTCAGCCTTAGGTCTAACTAACGTCGCCTGGGCCACTCTTCTTCTGCCCGACCCCCACAGGAATCCCACTATCAGCGATTTCAATGATTTGAAGAACGAGCTCGGGATCCAGATCAGTAGTGTTCTAAAAAAATATAGCAGCCTAGTCAGCGCTACCATCTTTAAAAGGGCTATGCGACCTGCCATCGACAACAGGAGCGTAGCCCAAAAGGCCACACTGCCCTTCAATGCCCTTACACCTCTCCCGACATTCCACTCTAACATATCAGTAGCCCTGTGATAGATATGCACCCCCAAATATGGCAGACAAGTCGGTTCCCATCGAGCCTCACTAGGTCCAATGGGAGGAGGTTCTTCAGATCTCATCGGAAACAAGCATGTCTTCGACCAGTTCACCCTCAGTCCCGATACACCTCCAGACCCCGAGAGCAAGCTTGCCGCTCCCTCCAGCGCTCTCCCTGTATCCTCCAAAAACATCAATAGGTCGTCAGCATATAGCGAAATATATTGACTTTCCCCCCTGTAGTACAGGCCCCCGTAATTCTCCCCCAGCCTGGCCTTCGCCACCAGTGGTTCTATAGCTAAGGCAAACAACAAGGGGGAGAGCGAACACCCCTGCCTAGTCCCCCGAACTACCGGGTACTGGGATGATACCAATAACCCAACCCGTACTCTCGCTACTGCTGACATGTATAGCACTTTTGTCCAAGTCACAAAATCAGACCCCATTCCAAACCGTCCTAACGTCTTGTATAAATATAACCATTCTAGGCTATCAAATGCTGTCTCGATATCTACTGACAACACCACAGGTTGCTGTGCACTGGGCTTTTCCTCCTCTAACATTCTTATCATTCTCTGAACACTAAGGGAGGTATTCCTGGTTGGTATGAATCCAGCTTGATCCTCATGGATCAATGTGGGCATATGCTGCAAGAGTCGAGTCGCTAATAATCTACTCAAGATTTTATAATCAGTAGTTAACATTGATAATGGGCAATAGGAGGCCGTGCTCGTTCCCGCCTGTCCAGTCTTCAGTAATGGGATCACAAGCGCTTCCCGCATTGAGCCAGGGAGATGACCCAGTTATTTTGCCTCTTTGTAAACCTCCAGCAACCTCGGGGCCAGCAAGTCTACATATTTCGCATAGAACTCAATCGGTAAGCCATCAGTTCCTGGCGTTTTGTTCCGGGCCATATGCTTGATAGCAATCCTAATTTCCTCTAACTTTATGTCTTGGCCTAAACATTTCGCCTGCTCCTCCTACAGCACTGGGAGTGTCATCTCATCCAGGAAGGAGTCAATCGTGATGTCCCCCGCCCTCAATGAACTATCATAGAGTCTCTCATAGTACTGCCGGAATCGATGCAAGATCTCACTCTGGGCGAACACTACCTCCCCTCCATCATCCTCTAATGCCAATATAGGCGAACCCCGATTCGTCGGGTTGGCCAGCCAGACTAGCAGCGTACCTGCCTTATCTCCCTCTGCATGTGATTTCGTAAGATAAGCCTTATGGTCAAAATAGCGTAATCTCTCCACCTCCACTGCCATATCTTCTTTCGCTGCCATCACTTCCTCTTGAGCCTCGGAGTGTCCTGGCCATGCCATCTCCGCCCTCCTCAGCCTACTCTCAGCCCGGGGCCTACATCTTGGAGCAGTACCTTCCTTACACCAACATATTTACCTATACAGAGCCCCCCCGTATGACCGTCTTGAAGGCGTACCATTCCAGCGCCCTTGTGGAGGCCATACCCGCATTCTCAGTGAAGTAGTGTGTTATCCCTTCTCCCACCTCTTTCTGGAAAACCGGGTCGTCCAGTGTCTCAGGCCGCAAACGCCTGGTGGGAATAGCCGACACCGCCAGCATCCAGTGCATGGTAAGCAACAATGGATTATGATCTGACAACGTCCTGCGAGATATTCGGTATGCACCACCGAAGGCACCACCGAGGGTGAGCATAATACTGCATCTAATCGAACATGTAAATCATGTACCGCCGAGAAATACGAGTAGTCCCATTCATAAGGGTGGTGCGCGCACCATACATCTATTAACGCCCATCTGTCCTGCCAGTCCCGCCTCCTTTTGGTTAACCTATGTACCGGGGAGTCCAGCAGAGGGGGATGCGATCGGTCCAGTGCTACATCCGCTATAGTGTTAAAATCTCCACCCAGCATCATCGAGCCTGTGAAGTAATGTGCTAATGTGCTAGACAGATGCTCCAGGAAACGTGGCTGGTCAATGTTCGGTGGATAGATGCTACATAACGCTATATCCCTTCCCCGGACTCTACCCTCTATTGCTACAAATCTGCCTTCCGGGTCTATCGTCTGCCTTGTCACCTGGAAAGGAACTCCAGCCCTAATCCATATCAATGCCCCTCGTGCGAACGCCAAATATGTGGTATGAAATACCTGGCCTCTCCACCTCCTCTGCAAAGCCCTAGTGAGGTGAGTCTCCTGCAGCAGCATTATATGGACCCCTCTCCTAACCAAGTATGCGTGGACCTTATGGCGGCGTGTCATGGTATGGAGCCCCCTTACATTCCAGGTTATACAGCATAGATCAGCTACAGCCCCCATCGCTAATGCATATTGTCATCCTTTCCATACATGTCGCAGAAACCCCACCGGTGCACCCCTGATCCCAACTCCCTTCCCAACATCAACCAAACAGCTAATCCCCATCCAAACCATTGCAACAAATAACACACAACTAAGCCCACCAGCGATATCTGAGGGCATGCCTTATGGGCAACGATTTGCGAATCGCAATTAAGGAATCCCTTTTCATTGATTCCTAGGGGCCTAGAGGCCCATAGGAATGAATGTGAAGGCATTCTCATTTTGCGATTCGCAATTAAGGAATCGCAAAATGAGAATGCAATTTCAAGGGTGCAGGGGGGCGTCCAAAGGACACCCCCCTGCACCTCTGAAATGTACCTTTAAGTACTTTTTACACACACACACATGCCCCAAGGGCATGTGTGTGTGTAAAATGAAACTTTCAAAAATGCACTTTTGTGCATTTTTGAAAGTTTTCACAAATTAGCATGAAGTTTAACCTCATGTTAATTTAACCACTTCCTATTTGCGATTTTTTAACTTAAAAAAAATCATGCATTGCATTTAGGAAATCGCAAAATTGCGATTTCTCAAATGCAATCGCAATTTAAGAAATCGCAAATAAATTGCGATTTCTTAAATTGCGAAAAAAGCAAAAAAGGTTAATGCATCCCAAATCAATGAATTGCATTCGCAAACGGCCGAATTTTGCGATTCGCACCGTTTGCAAATGCAATTCAGTTTGATGCATGTGGGCATTAATGTCTTATATTCTAATTGGCAGTGCAACAGTTTCAGTGTCAAGAGCTCTAGCCGTTAGGCCACATCTCCTTCTAGTTGCGCTGTTACAATGTGAGGCTACAGCAACAGCCCTGCACAGGAATACACTCCCATTGACTGTGAGAGGGCCTCACGAGGGCCTCACGGACATGCTCCACTCAGAGCCTGACCCTAGCTGCTGGATTACTGGTAATCTCTTAACACGAGGAAAGTTCTGCTACTCAAAAGAAGTACACTGAGAAGTGCCAGTACTCTGAGCTGGTGAGTACCCGCTCCTTTAAAGCACTGCCTGCCACTCCTTGACCCCCAATCATTTATTTATTTTGCAGTTTTATACAGCACAAACTCGACCCAGAAGGTATTGGGGTGCTTTAAAGGAGCACCAGTTAAATTACACAAGTCATATTTGTTAGGCACGAGAAGATTAAGTGATTTGCCCAGAATCACAGGATGTTGAGCCGATGCCGAGACTCAACTCTGGTTCACCAGATTCCAAGACAGCAGCCCTGGGGTTCCTAGAGTATTATTTTCCGATCCCAGCTCCTTACGTACAGCTGTCTCACCTGAAGGCATTGGGTTAAAGGCAGTGCAGGGTCGCTCATCCTTTAGATAAGAACAGGATTAAAGTAAGGGGCTTTCTCGGGGTTTCTTTCCCTACTAATGCTCAAACAGATCTAGGCGCATCTGTACAGATCTGAGGGGGTGTGGCCATGTAATTCATTGCATCTCTGTAAGTGATGGGCTTCGTCGAATAAATCTAGGGGAGTTGTTTCACCATTGAAGGGGCATGTAAATACAGGTTTTGAAGTATAACCGCGTTGAGCCATATAATCCCCCATAAGCCCTCATACCCTGTGTAATATTTAAGTTGCTCGTACATATTTAAACTTGCTATGTAAGTGTCACCATGGTGCTGGACAGTACTTGGCTCATATAGAATGTTAAAGGGAGAGATTTGGAGACTTGAGGATGGATGGGACCATTTCTGAGAATAAACCGATACTTGAACTTGACCTTCTGTCTCTGGATTCTTGTGTTATGGCTGCATGTCACAGTGGCGACCAGGATGGGACAAAAAGTTCACATATGAAGAAGCCTTAATCAGGAGGTCCCAACACCTCATGAGCCCAGAAACTTCCAATTTGTGATTGATCACCGGTGTGCTGAACCTGCTGTGCCACTTGAGGAATACATGAATTTTTCAGGAGATTCAATTCCGTAAGGACAGGGAAAGGATTTGTTTTAATGCAGCCTGCGTGATGTCTCTGTGTTAATGTGTTTGTGGCCCTCTCAGGAGGTGTTTTATTATTCAAGTTTCCTGATCTTCGTATTTCACATGAAAAGCACCCTTAGCGCTGAATGAGGTGGTGAGCTACAGGCCCTGGGACTAAACACCCTTTTTATGTGTTTTCAAAGAAGTGATTTTTTAAATTTTATTTCAAAAGGGTCCCCCTGCCTCGCCGTAAACTTCTGCTCGTACCTTGTTGTGTACTCTGCACTCGAGTCATTGCCATAAGCCTGCCTTGAAGCTCTCCATCCCACTGCATCCTGCTGCTGTTGCCCTTATCCTGCAGTTTGCGGTGTGCTGTGTTTCATTCAGTGGCGGCTGGTGACATTTGAAATTGGTGAGGCGTAAAATTGGCGGTGGAGAAAAGTCCACATCTTATTGTCCTGTATTGGCACCCGCTCTCCACTCAAGGCTGACATAACAAAAGCTGTATAATGTCCCCGCTTTATGACCAAACATTGCAACTAAATCTCCAAAACCGACCCCAGTCCCCAACTGTGGCACAAAACAATCAATCAACCTCCCCCAATGAGGACCGGCAACACCATGAGTAGGGTCTGCAGATGCACTGGTCCCGCGGGACCCACCTTGGCTGCATCAAACACACCAACAGGTTCCGTTGTGCCCTCGCAGTCAAGGGGCCCACTTGGTCAGCCAAGGCAGCGATCTAATGTCCCGTGGTACTTCAGTGTCCTACCTCACCCCTCTCCATGGGAGACATGAGCTCCCAGGCAACTTCCAAACGGTCCAGAACAAGCGCTGAGAGGCCGAGCTCAAAGCATCCAAGTCACAGGTAGGACTTGCCAGAGGGAGGATTACAAACGTGTGGCAAATATTAACACAGTAAATGGCGACATGGTAGGCACACTGGCACGTTTCGGATTTCATTTTCAATGAGAGTTGGTGTAATAAACCGGGGTTCAAAGTAAAGACTGCAAAATGCCCTTGCCTGTTGTAATACTCTGCCCGAGCAGGACGCAGCCCCCACATCGGAACAGGCAGACAGCGCGCCGACCAACCACACTCCGCTCGCTGACTAAGTCAACGTCCATGACCTGTATAGACATCCCAGGCCACCGAAAATCAACACACCAAATAGTTACCCGCTCTTCAGCAACAGGCCGCTCCTTGCCTTTAAAACACCATCACAACCGGATGGACGCAGCCCCACGCTCGGTCCTAAATCCATACAGCCGTAAAAGAGCATTTGCTCCTTTTCACTGGTAGCCTGGCAGGCACAGCCCTAATCAAATCAGGACCAGTTCCTGTGGCCTGTGACATTATGAAACATTTCCAATCCATCCAGCTTAAAAGTACATGTGATCCTTATCTATGACAGCACTGGCAGACACAACCGAATCTACTTCAAAGGTCCGGGCTCCGGACCAAGTGCTGCCCTTCATACTGTATAAATATAAAAAAAAACTTACCTTGGCTTCCCCCGCTGACTCCCGACTCGAGTCCCGAGACTGCAGACTCCCGCCGTCCTGGATTTTGAATGCCGCCGCCGCTGCGTCTGACGTGGTGTGGGCTCTCGTCACTGAAGGCTGCAGGCAGCCTCCCTCCCCTCCATGGCAGCCGGCGCTGATTGGTTCGGCCGGCTGCCCTAACCTCGTCATTTCTCCTAGTCTGCATCCTGCAGAACGGAGAGTAGGAGGTGGCTTGGGGGAGCGGCTTGCCCACTGTTGCTAATACTGTCTGTTTGGACGCCTCTCAGGCTGTCCAAACAGTCAGTATTAACAACAGTGGGCAAGCCACTCCCCCAAGCCACTCCCCCTGCCCTGAGGCTCGAGTAACCAGGAAGTTCTAATCTGCTGACTGCTTTCTCGCCGTGCGAGAAGGGCAGGCAGAAACAAATGGTAGTTATAAGTAAATAACTACCATTTGTTTCTGCCTTCTTCTCGCACGGCGAGAAAGCAGGGGGGGGCGGCGCCCAAACGCCCCCATGGGAGAACCGCCACTGGTTTCATTTGACTGTTGTGCTCGCGCAGATCCTTGTGGCTTTAATCGCATGGCCATTGCCGTGTTCAAGCCTTCTTCATTAGGAAATCTTTTCCTACTCTGCCACAAGCCTTCGCCTACAGGCCCCTGATAATCACGCTTGTAGCGTAACCTGGGTGCATCTTTCTTTAGGCAAAATGGTTGTTTTTGGCTGCGGCTTAGGTGTGATTAGTGGTTTTGCTGCAAAGGTGCATAAAAAGAGAGACATGCACACTACTACTACGGAGCAACGCACGATTTTTACTGAACATTGCACAACTGCACTGCTGTCAAGACCAGCATTACCAATCTGCAGTGCTGACATGCCCACAACCCCGTTGCCCCCTCCCCCCTCCCCCCTCCCCCCGAGGGCAGGAATAGGGCGTGCACTTTGCCAGGGCCGGTTTTTGGTTCCCAGTCCGGCCCTAGTCAGTGGTGTTTGTTTGAGTGAGTCTATTTCAAATGCAGAAAAATTGTTATTTTTGTGTACATTGAGAATTTAGCTGACTTATTATCATTCTCTATATAGAGGTCTTTTAGTCTCTTTCCTCTAATAACATGCAGAACGTAACAGCAATGCCATTTTTCCTAACACCACCTCAGGAACCACGCATCAAGTGGCAGAAATCGCGAACGATATTTGAAAGATATGCCAAGGTATGTGGGGCATTTTTAAACTTGGAAAGGAAGACTGCTTTGCTGTTACATTGTCTAGGCCATGAAGGTGAAGAAGTGTTTGATCATCTTCCAGACATTGTTGAGGAGGACCTGAATGAATATGAATCTTGCAAAGCAAATTTGGATAGGTATCATTTGCTAGAACTCAGCACTATCTTAGAGCGTTACCAATTTGGTAGTAGGAATCAAAAGGAACGAGAGACAGTAGAAAATGATGTCACAGTTTTAAGAAAGTTATCCTCATCGTGCAAATTTGGCCCTCTGCTGTAGGAAAGGATAAGGGACCAATTCATGTTAGGCTGTGAACATTGAGAATGTGAGGGAGGAACTGTGGCAGAAGGACAACCCCTCCCTAGATGAGGTCCAACTAATTGCTAAAAAGATAGAACATTTCAACAAGTGTGTGGAGGTTCAGTTTCAGTTTCAGTTTCAAAAGCTTTATTCGGTTTGCAAAGCACAACCATATAAGCAATCACAAAATACACAGGCATCATTATTATTATCAATCCTTATTAAATACATCATTAATACTTGTCTTCAAAGAATAAACTTGTACACGCCCTTGGCAAATAATATCACGCAAATTTAAAGAAAATGCCTCTTGCGATCTAAACTACATAATGTGCAAATGTCGCTATGCGGTATCTTTAGTTATTCAGATATCATACAAATTTCAAAAGTGACAAGGGCTCTAAAAAAGTACAATATGTGCAAATTTCGCAATAAAGTGACCTGTGCACTCCAGACTACGTAATGTGCAAATATCGCTGTACGGTACTTTCGATAAATAGTTAGCATTTCATACTAATTTCCTAAAGTAACAAATAATCTGGAAGGGAATGTGCAAATTTAGCACTAAAGTGCCATATGCCAACAATTTTATAATTCATACAGGGTTTATAAAGAGAAAGTGTCAAGTGCGTTAAAAATGTGAATGTTTACAATAATGACATTCTGGACTTAGTAAGGGACCAATTCATGTTAGGCTGTAACATTGAGAATGTGAGGGAGGAACTGTGGCAGAAGGACAAACCCTCCCTAGATGAGGTCCAACCAATTGCTAAAAAGATAGAACATTCCAACAAGTTTGTGGAGGTTATTTTAAAAAGGAAGAGGGCAAAGGAGATCTGGTTCATGTGGTTAAGTGAGCCTTGGAAATTCAAGCGAAAAGGAAAGCTAGTGACAAGAAGGTGGATAGAAAGAGTACGTTCCAGGGAAAATGCTTTCCCCGTGGAAAACCTGGCAACATGGCTAATGATAAAGGGTGTCTGGAGAGTAATGCAATTTGCAACTACTGCAAAAAGGAAGGACATTTTGCCAATGAATGCAAAGAGAAGACTTTCTAGGAAAAGGTGTGTGAAGTCAAGGAAAAAGATTGTAGTAGTGTGATGATGATACAGACTTCGAGTGTGGGCACATTGTTTTGCAGGTGAATGGCACTGAAGGTACCAGCCTATTAGATGAAGTAATTGTGGAAGGTAAAGTGACAAAGGTGTTTTTTTATTCTGGAGCCAAGATCACAATTGTATCTAAGGAGTTTTACCTAAAGAAACAAAAGGATAAAATTAAAGTCTTTAGACCTGACATAACACTGTGTGCCTATTGGGGAGAACCCATTAAGTTGTATGGGTAATTTTGGGGTCTGGTTGAATACAGAGGGAGGTACGTGAATGCAAAATCTACAAGTCAGAAAAGGGGGACAGCATACTGAGCTGATTCCATCAGAGGGATCTGGAGGTGATACTGGATACTAACAGTTGTCCACCTATTGGGCTAAAGAAAGATTTTGATGTGAAGGAAGTGGGCATACTGAGTGATTCTAAGTAAGGCATTTGTACGAGAATTGGAGACAAATTTCCTAAGTCTTTTAATGGAAACTTGTTTGTCTCTGACACTATGTACACTACATATGGTTGGTGAGTGGAGCCAACCCAATCTGAAAGAAGGTTCTGATTGTATCAGTCTCTTGGCGAGGGGAGATGGAATCAGAGATAGAAAAGTTGAATAATGATTGAATTATTGAGGATATGGAAGGAACACAGTGGCTTTCTCTGTTTGTTGAAGCTAGAAACCCCAATGGGAGCCTACACCTGTGTGTAGATTTGAGAGAGTTGAATAAGCATGTGACAGTGGACCGGTATCCGTTACCAAAAAATTCAGATATGGTGATGCTGTTGCAAGAGGCAAGGGTATTTTCTAACCTTGGGCAATGAACTCCGCTCTGCTAGCGGAGTTTGTGGAGATTTATTAAGTACGCATTTCATTAAAGCCATGGAATTCAGGCAAAAACTCCGATCCTCCACGTAGCGAAGTCAGCTATTAAACTGCACCCACAAATGCTTTGATAAAGCAACTTAACATGCTACAAAGCATATAACCAATTCACAAAAGTGAACTTTGAAAATGAAAAATGTTGAACTTGGCCCTTTTTGGCAGGTTCACCCCTAAAACTTTTTGCCTTTTCTGTGACATGATATTGGTGGTTTCAGGCCTCTGGGCACTTTAGCACTGTGGTCCAATGTAAAGTGCGTGCGCTTTCTGTGTACGTGTGGTGAGATTGGCCTGCCCTCCCACAGGAATGCATGGGGGATTCCCTGATTTAGTGTGTCAGTGATAATTCCTGGGATGGGAGGAGCAGCATGGTAGAGTTTAGTATGAATGAAATTGTGAGAATAAATGCTGCGCAATGGTGTGTGCAGATTTATTATGACTGTTGGAGAAATGCCACTTTTAGAAGTTTGCACTTATGTGTGCGATATGTCTGCCTGCCTGATGTGAATTGCATGTCTGGCTTGTGAGTGACAGGGGCTGGGAGGTGTGTGTGGCTCCAGGAGGGACAGGGTGAGTCAGCACTAGGCTGAATGGGACATCAGTACTGGGAGTAGTGGGAGGAGTAGTCCCCTGACTTTGAATAGGACTGTGCCCAGCCAGGACAATGCTGGCTCTGCCCCCTGTGGTGCGCCTGATCACCTAGCCCCTATCTGACAAAGGGGAAGAGAAGCTTGCAAAACAAAGTGCTCCAAATCCCCCCTGAACCAGTTGCATCTGATTCCCCAAACCCTGCGCTGCAGACAAAGGATTTATGAGTATAAATACTGGGGCCTGGAACCCAGATCTTTAGGATCACTTTGGAAATTAACAAGACAACCCTCTACCGAGGAAGAGCACCCGAAGACCGCAGGAGTTGTACTGCCCATCTGCCAGAGCGCTGTAGTGGGTTGGCCTGTGGTGGTGTCTCTCGTGCCAAGGAGAGGTAGAAAGGACCAAGGAAGAAACTTTCATCATCTTGTCAAACATTCTCCAAGAGAATGCTTTTGCACTTGACTCGTGAGGGACACCTAGTAACGACTAGTTGAACTTCCGCTCTTTGTAGAACTATTTTGATATTGTATACTATAATATCCACTGCCCACTGCTAATCTCATCCCATAATGCTTTGCAGGGCCTTTGGTTGGGATTGTATTTTTGCCCATAACTGTGCTTGGGGTGGTCCTAAGAGGATGGAACTAACACCGAATCGTTCAGCAAGATGTGCTCTTTGTTTTCAAGGCTTCTGCTTGGTTCTTTCCCTAGGTTAGGGAAAATCCCAAAATCATCACCTCTCTCACCGCTTGCTACATTTTCATTTTGACTTTTGTGAAATGACTATATGCATTTTAGCATGTAAAGACAGAGATTCTTATTATTTTACCAAAAGTGTATGAGGTCTCTGTTTTATTAAGTGGGAGTCCGACAGAGTTTTTGTTCAACTTTGTGGAATTCCACGTAGTAATACTCAGTAAACTACACCCACCCTTAGTATTTTCCAACATTGACCTTAGGTCAGCATATCATCAGATCAGCCTTGATGAAACATGCAGAGATCTCACAGTGATCATTATGCCCTTTGGAAAATGTTGCTGTGCCAGGCTACTTTTTGGGTTACTTTTAGCAGCCACTGTGTTGCAAAGGGCCCTGGAAATGGTGCTGAGGGGTTTTGAAGGCATAAGGATTCATCAGGATGATGTGCTGTTTTTGCATGATCATTTTGAGCATGACGAGAGAGTGAAGCAGGTGTTGCGGAGATTAGGCAAATTCAATCTTACAATTATGATGGAAAAGTGCATTGTTCAGAGGATGTTCATAGAGTATTTGGGCCATACAATAACAGGAAAAGGCACAATGCCCACAGAAGACCTTGTAGATGCCATAAAAAACGTAATCCCCCCTCCAATAAGTATGAATTGATGAGATTCATTGGAATGGTGAAATATTACAATAAGTTTGTGAAGGCATTTGCGGGGATTTGTGTCCACATGAGGAGTCTGCTTCTCAAAGGGGCTGAGTTCGTTTGGATTGATGCATGCACAGCGGAGATTAAGGAAGTAAAGGAAAGACTAAGTAAAGCTCCCTAATTGAGGAATTCTGATCCCAGAAGACAGTTCGTACAAACTACCAAAATCAGTATGAAGGGTTTAGAAGCAGTGCTGCAGCAAACGGGGATGGAACTCTAAGAAAGTTTTCTTATTTCTCTCCCGAGCTCTCAAAGTGTTGGAGTTGCGTTACTCGGTCTTAGAGAGAGAGGCTTTGGCAGTCCATTGGGCTGTAAAGAAATTAAAGAATCTGCTGTGGGGTACTAGTTTTGAAGTGCAGACGGATCACAAACCCTTGTGTGGAATACAAAAATTGGCATTGGTGCAGTGTCCAGCAGGCTCAGAAAATAGGTAGGTGCTCTACATGAGTTTGATTTTGATATAAAGTATCTATCTGGAGTGGAGAACAGGGTAGCTGACATATTATCCAGATTGGTGCAGGTGCATTGTAAAAATGTCTAAAGCATGTGATGAAGACAATGAAGTGGTGTGTAAGATTGAAGGCAGCGCTATCGCAGAAAATAAAGGGCGAGATGCATTAAACTCTGACCAGGGTATGTTAGAGGTTCTGGATTTGATAAAAAAGGATGGAGTGCTTGGACAAAAGACAGTAGCAAGAGTGAGAAGTTGGCATGTAAAGGATGATTTGTTAGAGAAACATTGACTGTTGTTCAGGGAAACAAAGTAAGCCTGGGCGGAGTTCGTGTAGCGGCGATATGCGAAACTCTGCAAAGTGTTAAAAAAACTCTGCTGTGCTATGCGGAGTTCTGCGTTGGTGGAGTTGCTTGTTCTGCCCGTTCGCGGGATGTTTCTGCCGTACTTCGATGTGGATTGCGTGTTCGGGGAGAAATTTCGCACGAACTGCACCAGGCGGTCATGCATGGACACGGCCATCTTGTTTTCTTCTCCCTGTTATGGTGCAGGCGCCTACTTCTCAATCCTGCCTTAATCTTTTCAATCTTTCTTTCTAAAAACTATTTTTCTGATTTTTTTTATTTATTACCTTTCCCTGTGTCTTTTTAAGTGAATATGTTGTGTTGTTGTCTACTTTATGTGTGTTTTTAGTGCGCTTTGTACTGTTTTTCTATATTGCTTGCTTCATCACTTTTATACTTCCTTACTTCTTCTCCTTCCTTACTTTTTTACTTTTTACATTTTCTTTTCAGCCCTGCCCCCCCATCATCATGGCGTAGAGTGCCACCTGGGCAAAGAGAAGCGGCCTTCCTTGTGGAAGGCGGCGCCCAGAAGGGTTCAGCCCGGGGCCTTGTTTTCAGAGATAGATAGCCGCACTTGTTGTTTTGGTGCAGCGCCACCTCCGCTCCACCCTGGCAGCAGGTGGGATGCCTGGATCTGGGTACGGGCTCCAGGAGCACCAGCAGCGGTAGGCGAGGGTGCACCAGGCAGTGTATCGCTGCTCTGGGGTCCAGTGCACCCATAAGCAGCTGACGCACCGGTGGTCCGATATCATGGACAGAGAGCAGTACCTACTGGACATGCTATGTGTTGAGGTCGCAGGCTTGGTGAGTAATTAATCATAATTATTATTGTATGTTCTATGTTATTGCAAATATTATTTGTTTCCCAAATAGCAAGAAAACTGCTGCTCACATGCAGGTAAGTGACTATAAAAAATCTTATCTTATGTGATTGTTATTCTAGACAGGTGCTTGGCGCAACCTAATCGAACTTGTTTGCAACTTTGGGCTTGCCTGGCCTGATTATGTAAGAGAACTTAAGTTAGGTAATGCAAACTAGGGAGATTCCTTTCCTTTGTCCGGTCACTAATATAGTGGTAGTAAGTTATTTAGTATTAGTTAGTAATTTAGCAGCCTGCATCCTCTCACTTCAGTCCTTGACTCCTTTGTAGAATCTTTTTTGTAGTTTGCATATTGAGTGAACAGCAACCAAACAATTTGGTGTATGCAATATGTTTACGTCCATCAATGCATTTAGACTAAATGCAGACTTAGTAAATTGGCCCATCAAAGGGGTTTGAGATGAATGCGAATGAGATCGAAACTTAGAAGCAAATATAATTTTTTTGCAATTCATTCCAAAATCTGTGGAATAGCCGGACTAGGTAGGTTTACGATTCAGGAGACGGAATGGAACTGTGGAATTATAAAGATAGGACGGTCTGCGATTCCGATACTAGTCTACTACTACTAGTCGATCTGATTTAGGAAAATACAATGTTTTTGCAACTGGCGTTTCCTGTCAAAAAATCTTTTTGGAGCGATTATTTGATATTTATTTAACACCAATAATTGTTTGACTCTTTAATTACATCTTACATGATCATCAGCAACCAGGGGCAAGAGCATGAGGTCTTCGATGGCGGTTGTGGGAGCTGGAAGTGCCGCCCAGTGCCAGGAACTCTCCCCGTCCGCCTGTTGTTAATATTTATAATATATATTTCCCTAACTTTTACTACTCCCTATTTTTAACTATATTATTTCTGCTTCCTAATTTAATTTTTTCCCAAATCCTCTACAATCTGTTTCTAAATTCTTTTTATCCCTGCATTACCTTCTAACTTAGTTATTTATATTTCTAGTGTCTGAGGTTTTTTTTCCACCTCAAACTGCCTCTGCCCTGACTCTGTATTAGTCTGTTTGCAGCTTGCTTTCTTATGGTTTTTCGGTCAGCTTTCCCTCTCCCCTTATATCTTTTGTGGATTGCCTAGTGGTGGTACTGTAAGACTCAGAGAACCCATTGGTCCTTACTACTACTGGTACTAGTACTACTACTCTGCTGTGCAGATTGTATGCCCTAGTTAGGTATTCTATGCATGTTTCTTGAGATGAGAAGGCTTTTCTTTACTTTCTCATGCTCAATCAGTAAATTATGGTCAAGTTGGACACCCCTACTCTTCGTCTCATCTAGGCCTAGTATTATAATAGCAGCAGTTGTTGATGAAATGATTACTGTGCACCATGGCCGGAAGCAAGTATGAGGAGGAGGAGGAAGAAGATGGCACCTTTACATTTTCAAACCAAGAAGACCTTATGTCCGATTGCCTCTCCAGTTGGCCACTCTTTTCCTTTTCAAAACTCAAATTCACCAATAGCTCTGGTCACTGAGTCCAGTCCTTTGGGTTGTCCTCTTCTTAAGAGGCTTTTCAAAAATTGCCACCAACAAAATGCCCAACCGGATATTTTATTATTTTTGATAGGACATGCTGTCTACTTAAGTCTGTGTGCCCGAATTGTAGTGATGTGTGCGGTGTATGTATTGTACTTTCAATCTTGCTAGTGAAAATCAATAAATAGGGGGAGGCATATATGGCATCTAAAAAATTTGCAATGTTTTTTCTAGGTGTACTAACCACCAATGCTGGGACCAGTAGGTTAGGCGACTCCAGCCAGGAGGGAGCAGATGCAGCAGCTGCAGGGGGTGAGCCAGTAGCAGTAGCGGGAGGAGGTAAGTTATATTTCTTGCTTATTGACAATCAAATTTATACAATCGCTGCAAGGGTGTACACTGTATACTCTACTATTAAGACTAGTTGTGAGCAGTTGAAGAAGACACCCTTTAGTTAGCATTAGCATTAGCTGGAGTTGGGTTGATGGAAACGGGATGGATGGAGGAAGGACAGGTGACATGTAATATGTGACTGGAAGAGAAGAATGCGTGGGTGAAGGGGCCCTAGGATGCAATGGTAGCTGATAGGATGCATGGGTGGCTGAAGGATGAGTAAAATGTGATGCCTGCCTGGGTGAGTGGGTTAAACTGTATAGGTGAAAGGTAGGCTCCGGGGGGTTTGATAGGTCAAACTCGAAGGCAAGCAGGGATGCATGGGTCATTAAATGACAAATGTATGTTGGTGAAAGGTTTGTTGAGAATAATAGCCATGTTTAGATGGGTAGATGCCTGGATGGTATTCAATCAAAGGGGAAGACTTGATGAAGAGAATGTAAAAGAAATGTAAACTGTGCCTGAGAAGCAAAGCCAATGGTGAAG
Organism: Lissotriton helveticus; assembly: GCF_964261635.1. Lineage (NCBI taxonomy): Eukaryota > Metazoa > Chordata > Amphibia > Caudata > Salamandridae > Lissotriton > Lissotriton helveticus. Next base: position 15,252,680 of record NC_136065.1, on the reverse strand, counting down.
AATAAAAATAATGCTAGAAGAACAATGCAAATATAAATGGAAAATCCCTGGGAAGAAGAATAAACAAGGAATGTTTTTTCCAAGGATTTTGATTCAAACGTTTGAGGTTGTATTTCAGTCTACTCCCTTGACTCACATTAGTTTTCAAGCACAACATATATTATTATAATATATATATTATGTATGTATGTACCCCGACAATCATCAATGAGCTCCCTCCGAGACCCACTCCCTCTCTACCCATGTCATTTTGACAGTGTCAGCCATGGGTGGGCTATCGGCTGCATGGTTATTACAATAGTAGTACCTCACGTCACGTGACATAGTATCGTATATCATCAATCATTCATAATAGTAATTAATCATATCATCTGCCTTGTTATAGTAGTCGGGGTGAAAGTGAGATAATTGTGTAGGTTCAACTTCCCCACCTACAGACATTAGAAAAGTAACGCAAGTCTGCGACGCGAGTATGTCTGTCTAGGGCGCAAGCTGAGCTTGCATGCCTACAAGAATAATTTAGCTAAACAAGAAAGAGGAGAACATACTTGTCTAGTCCATAGTGCCTAATGCCTGAAACTCTAATCACATACATCAAATCTTGGGGGCAGAGGAATCGAGGATACTACAAATGTTAATTGTTGGTAGTGCTACTGTGCCCCTATAATTTTATGTGTATAATTTTATGTGTTACTGTTTTTCTAAGAGTATTGGTTACAATTGTCTTTTTTCTTTCTTGAAATAGCTACTCCTTCCCAACCCACCAGGCAGGAGATAGCAGCCAAGACCCGGCAACGGAAGTTGGATGCCATCAGAGCAGAATATAGTCATCTGTTGGCTCTGGCGGAGGAGGAGGAGCAGCTTCAAATGTCCTGGGCCCCAGCCAGGCCCCCCCAGTGCCTCCGGTGGTATGGTGCCATGGTCCAGCAGCCACCCGCCGCAAGTCAACCACTGCTGCCCACCCCTGTCCATGTGAAACCTTTCACCGCCATATGCTCCTCAGGATGGCACACCTAGAGGCTAGGATGGAGAAGCACTTTGACCATCTTGAGCGAAAGACCCGGCTCCTAGCCCACTGCTATATGGTAGACCTCTTTTGCCCCTTTTTAAATCTTTTTCTGGATGGGTGGGACTTGGGGAGAGGGTGAGAATGTGGGAGTTGGGGAAAACTTGGGTGTTAATTTTTTATGGACTTTTGGATTTTCTATAGACAATTGGACTTTTACTGGACATTTGTTGGCGTTGGGGAGAGAAGTGGGTCAGGTGTTGTGGGTTTCTTTCGTTATAGTTTATTTGTTAGGGGAATACATTTATAGTTTTACATATGATGTAAATCTTTTTTAGGGGTGTTACTCTTTTACTTCGCACTTTTATCTTTGCTGCAGGGCTCAGCCCTTTTTTGAAACCTGCGTATAGTTTAACACACCAACAGATATATGCAGTACCCTCACTTGTCCTACTACTGTACTTTCAGTCTCTCCTCCAAGTCTATGCAGTCTGCATCTAAAACCCCTATGAACACGGACGGGGTGTGGGTGTGTGAATTAATTTCCATAGTATATAGATTATTGCATCTTGAATCAATATTTGATGGAACTACTATACTTCACTCTATTTCAAAGCTATTTCAAGTGGAAGGATCAATATTTTTTGCAACAGTCGGGTACTTCCATGGGCAATTTGGCTGCCCCAGCCTGCGCTAACCTGTTTATGTAAAGATATGAGGAAGAACATATTCTGACCCAGCAACCGTGGCTAACTCATACAAAACTCATCTTAAGATACATAGATGACATATTTCTACTATGGAGTGGGACCGAAAACTACATTGATAGAGGCGATTAAGAACCTCAATAAAGCAGATGACCGAATACAATTTACATCGGAGATTCAAGAACTAAAAATAACCTTTTTGGACGTGGAGATTACAAGAACCACCACAGGATTCACCACTGATATCTACCACAAATCCACAGATTGCAATAAACTTTTGCAATATCATAGCTTCCATCAGGACAGCTTAAAACACCACCTTCCATACTCACAAATGCTCCGGGTAAAAAGGATAGTATCATCACCCCAAACAGCACACAACAGAATCAACGAAATGGAGTGTGGATTCACTCAAAGAGGGTACCCCAAGAATGTACTAGACCAAGCAAGGTCTAAAGAAAACACCAGGATGGTTATAGTGTCAAAATACTCTACTAAAAGGAAGGCATATCGGAACATCATTAAACGCAATTGGTCGATACTAGCACAAGAAAATGACTTTAACAATATCTTCAAAGAAGAGCAATCTTTGCATACCAAAGAGCCAGCAACATGGGGGAAATATTGAAATTCAAAACCAACCAAATTGAAAATACCCACAAAGGAACAGTACCATACCAAAATTGCATTAATTGCAACAGCGTCAAGAGGGGAGCAGCGATCATTCATCCAAGAAAAGGGCACATCTTAAAACTCAGAGTACCTGCTACATGCAACACCACAAATGTAGTCTATCTACTAAAATGTCCCTGTGGAGAAGGCTATGTTGGTAAAACTGAACGAAAGATAAAAACCAGATTGAATGAGCACAAATCCTACATACTCAATAAACTATTGAAATCTACGGTAGCGAGTAACTTTATGGAGAAATCTCACAGCAATAGTCAACTCAAATTTACTGTTCTGGAAATAGTTCTCAAAATGGAAGGTAAAGACAACAATGAGCAACTGCTGCAGAAAGAGAATTATTAGATTCACAGACTTGAAACTCTTAAACCGTTCGGGATGAATGATAGAGTGGAATATAGTTGTTACCTGTAATTATGACACATTGTGAATATTGTATTTACCTATCTCTGATTTATCCTTCGCAATGATCGAATACTGACACCTATTAGATTGGTATATGTGGGATAAAAAAATTTCCCCGTGAATTATGTATTAATAATCACCACTTTTATATCTTTGCACATTGATTGCAGTGAGCACTTTCACGTTCTGTTGCATACTCCAACATGGCACTCGAAATTGTTTCACAGGAGTCCTTCTACTATGTCAATCACTTCAAACTCAGCCAGTTTTTACTTCCGCATTTTCCCACTTCTGATTCGCACATGAACTTCTGCACATGGCGAAAGGCAACTTCATCTGGCAATATTTCAGAGTAAGTCACCTTTAGCTTTGATAATTTTGTTGGCAGAAAGACGGCTCGGCTGCGTAGTGACGGCTTTCAGCAGCGTTAGTCTCGTATTCCGCATGTAATGCGCATCGTAAGATAACACTGGAGCATCTAATTGTACATTGTCAGTATCACACCGATCTAGCTTGTTAAGCACTTACGAGTGTCCACACTAATTTCAAACACACACGAGCATCGGCACTAATTTTTGGGTACCACCCTATTTTTAATAAATACTTGATTTCATCCCACGCAATCAGCTTGAAAACACCCGATATGTTGAGTTTAGATGTTTAAATCACAGAGAACCAAGGACCTCAATACTACTCCGCATGGAAAATTTTCGTACTTTCCATGATTTTATATCGATACAGTTGAAAGCAATCCCACACAGTTCCTCGTGTATTGAAGTTCTCTAATTTGTTTTTAGATGCATGTTCCCTGATGAAGGCTAACATTAGCCGAAATGCATCTGATAATGAATTAACATGTGTTTGGAGTGAAAACTAACTCAGATTGAACAAATAAAAATTACGAATTAGAACTACGAAGTTGCGAACTGATATGTGATCTTTGGAGCACCAGCTAAGGTTTATTCAGATAAACCCCGGGTGGGGGATATCGTTGTGCCTAGGGAACGTTCCCCATTAAGGGGCATACTTATAATCTTGAATGAATCCCCATACTTCTTCTCTCTTACCTGTGATTAGGCAAAGCAATAGCTGGATGCTGATGGTTTCCCAAGGTGCCATGGTGGTGGTAGTAATAGACAGGAGCATGCTAGTGGACTAGTCGAATACTAGAAGTACCAGATTCTGCAGCGAGGTTCCGCGCCCTCCTAGCCTAACTCAAACTGTAGGATGAGGAATATTCATTGCAGGGAGCTAAATAATTACATTTACAAACTGAGATAATGCTGTTTGATATGCAAGCTTTGCAAAACAAATGAGGCAGTCACCTGAGGGAGACTAGATAGACTGAGCAGAGTACGACTAGCAGTACACACGAAGAAAACTGCCAGTTGAGAAAACATGGTAAACTATGCTAAAGTAAAAAAAAAAAATCTAAAAGATGTGCTAGTACAAGTTACAAACTGAAGCTGACTCGAGCTATGGAGTGGAGTGGACAAGTGTAACCTTTAGTGCTGGAACGATGATGATGCTGGTAATTATGATGGATTAGGTTTCTCTGAAAAAATGTGAATATCAAATACTGTCTGTGCATGGGTGGGCAATCTAATATATATTGGCAGTTTGAGCTATAGTTTTACTTAAAGTAGAACTTAAGATCCTCACCCTGCCTGCCCTCCCTGAGTTGGAGTTGCTTTCACCACATGCGCCCCACCAAGTGTGTGATCAGTTAATTGTGTAAATTAATTTTATTCATACCAATAAATCATGCAGCTCAGGGGAAGAGGGTTAGGGGTTTGATGGATGGATAGGAAGGGGGATTTGTGGGAAAGGTTTGACAAAGACAAACACTACTTCACAAGGACAACACATTCATCTTGGCTGCTGACCATCATAAATCTGTTATGGGAGGAAAAGGAAATGCATGCTTGATGATGAGTACTACTAGACTAGTACAGGTAAATTAGTTTTACGTCTGCTACCAGAGAGACCCAAGTTACATTATGTTCTTGTAGTGGGCTTTGAAAGATAGCAAATAAAATTAAAATATGTATAGGAGTCAAATAAACAAACATAAATAACATACACAGTTGTAATGATTAAACAGAAAAAAGTTACTGTATTGCCAAATGCGAGTTTCATCTCTTACAACTGCATTTCTGTTGGACTGCCTGCTATTCTTGGGTGCCTGGCGGAGGCAGTTTGGTAAGGTAAGTGTGAGTTGTTTTTCCAGTATGGCGCATGGTAAGGGCCCCTGGATGGAACACAAAAGATATTGAAGAATCAAGGGGAAAAAGTTAAACTGCATAAAGAAGTACAACAAGAAGTCTTTGTTTCAGAGACAGCTTGGCTAGATCATATCTGTTTTCGGCACGCACCTCCTACAACAGGCCCCCCACCAAACCTCCACTTAGCTTCCAATTTGAGCCAGACCTCAGCGGGTTAGCAAACAAAAGACACACACAGCAATGTAGCATTTTCCCAATTAAGTACAAAATCAATGAACCACTGTCAGTCACACCACACTCACCACCAGCACCACTAGACAGACATGTGAAAGTCTGGTGTTGTTTACCTTTAGTCTACATCAAAGCCATCATCAACCAAATTGTTTGGTTTCAATGAATTAGAAAAACGTCCATCTTCTTCTAGTGACAGTTCTCAAAGTAGTCACACCCATGCCCTGAGTCATTCCATCATCTCTGATCCTCCTGAGTCTGACTCAAAGTATGGTGTCCATCTCAGTAACAACAGTGTCCCGATTGAGTCCCAACTCAATGCAATGGATCAACTTGTAGTAATACAGTTTTGTTATTGAACAACAAAAAGGGAAGATTGAATTGACAGAGTCACTTTTTTTGTGTAGATTAGACTAGATTTGTGTTTGCAAGCTTTGCATTAACTAAGTGACTGGTCAGGTCTGAGTCTTTGAGGAGTATATTTTAGCATAAAACAATAAAAGAGCAGTGTGGAGTGGACGCTGTGAAGGAATCTCGCTATCTTACCTTTCAAAGGGAAAGGAAAAAAAATAACCTTCAGAGGAAAATTATTGATCAACCGTCGGTAGGCCACCACAACATTGTGAACCTCAATCATCATCATCATCACTAAAACGCAAAGCATAACAAACAATCACCCAGTCGCACACTGCCTGCCTCCACCACATGAATCATCTCTACTTTTCCAAGTTGACAGACACATGATTGATGATGTGACATATCAATCATTCACAAGTTGACATCACAACAAACAACAATTACTCAGTGTGCAATGCATGCCATCATTTACCTTTTCTTCTGATGTGTTCACCGTGATCGAATGGTGGCACATTGCAAAATGCAGATCATCCATTGCGTCGCTGTAAATCAAATTATTGATAATCTCACATGTGGGGCAGTCCCTCTAGGCTAGGAGGAAAGGATAGATAGATAGTCAGGGCCCAGAGTTGGAGACATAGGCAGGCACACAGTTGTTTTTTATTCTCCATTGAATGTCTGGCTTGAGGGAAATAGCTTTAGGGTGAGTCAGGACTTCTTCACTGCACACAGTTGAAACTCGGTGGGGATGGACACACACAAATATTAAACTTAATAATGTTCTCCAGCTATATCTTTTTTATGTCAAAGAAAGAAAGAAAGTAACTAGAAATGAAAACCTTGTAGTCAGGGAAGTAGAGCTCATCCTTAAACTCTGGTGTTCGCCCAGAAGTAGGTCACTTAACACACTACTTCCATTACCTGAGTCACCATCATCATCTTGCTGCTGTGGTACTTCAGGTAGGGTGTAATTCAGTGGTATAAAGTGCTGATTAATTTGATCATAGTTAATCTGTCCAAGTTTTGGGGTGAGAGACTGGTCCTTCTCACTGTCAGAATGGTGCCAGCAGCACTCATACACACTCAGCAGAGATGCTTGCTACGGGGCATTGCAGATAGTTTATCGCCAGCCAGCTAAGCACTGGCGATTGGTGCCTTTGCACATACCAATACAGCAATGGATTTTGATCAAACTAGACCTCTGTTGGGTCATCCAGATAGGCCTGGACCATCTGCTCCATGGTCATGGGTGCTCAGCTTTGCGCTGCCTCTTTTGTCTTTGCCTCAGCACCGGATTTAAGCCCTGCCAGTAGAAATCATTCCTTTGCCGATTATGGGGTGATGCCCCTGTTCTTGTTGTTCTTGTTGCTGTTGGTGTTTTGGCTGCTGTGAGTCAACCATACTGCCTCAGACCCTGAAGTTGAATTTGAAGGCTGGCCTGCAGTACTTGTTGTGCCCTTGAGGAACAGGCCTCTAATTCCCGGCCATTCCTTTTCTAGCTGACTGGCTTGCACAGCTCTCCATGTTTTGTAGTTGGCAACATCCCCCGTCTGAAAAAGGAAGTAAAGTGTCCAGTATTGGTTTGTACCATGGCTCAAGAATTATGGCACAAATGTAAGGGCAGATTCATGGACCTAACCTGAGACAAAAACCTCAACTTACTACTTCTCGTATTCACAGAAGGCACTTACGATTTTTAGTATTCATTGAAATCACTTATGTCTCCTAACTTTACGTCCACAATCGGACCAGAATCTCTGCATCAGGACCATACTTTCCGGGTAAAATTGTACACTCTGGCTCAAGCCGTATTCTCCGGCTCTCGCCAGATAAAGTGCAATCAATGGGCTGGAATACAATTTTTACAAAATGGACCATTAGGAATGTGTGATAAATGGTAGAGGAGGTTATGGAAAATAGTCTGGGCAAGGAAAAAAGTGTGGCCAGACACTACATAATAACCCAGAAAAGTTTGCTCCTTTGTATCATGGTATATGCAGTGCACACTTTCCTCTCCCCTCAGTGTTGACTGTAGTGTCAACACTACAGTCAACACTAAGGGTGCTCCTCTTAGTGTTGACTGTAGTGTTGACACCGCAGTAGGTGATGTCTCCTCCTCTTGTGCACCTAAAAGGAAAGAAGCAAGAAGAACATCAGTGAAATGTGGCATTGCTGTAGTTCAATAATTACTATTACAAACAAATATTATAATATAAAATTTAGTGTGTCGTCACACTTGTTAGTGTTACCTCAGTTTTTAAAATAATTAACAATACAATGTAACCATTTGTGAGACTTTGACAATAACAAGGGCTTTCATGGTGTACTGTACAGTCCAGTACACTAAGGAAGGATAGGAAACAAAAGAAGAACAACAAAAGTCCAAATGTAACGGTTTGGCATTGTGCATCATGTGGCGGGGAATGGATGCTGCACTCAGGGAGCGGCAGCTGACAAATGACAAAGGAATGGAACAATCCCTCCTGGCTCCCTGCTCTCCAGCGCGCAGCTCCATGGTCTATCGGGCAGTGCTCTGCCTCGACCTTTATCAGGAACAAAATCCTCAGCAATGCCAGCAACTCAAAGGAACTCTCCAACATCATCAAGCAGTTCGCAAAACCCCCCATTGAAGCCACAGACATCACACCATCCCGGCACCTCTGCAACAAGCTCAGCTCCTTCTTCCTCCTGAAAATCAAAGCCCTCCACGACAAAATAAGGAAACAGACCCCTGAAACCATCCTCCCCTCCAGCAATGACAGCCAGCCCACCATCACTAGCTGGGCACCGGTCACCACCGAAGACTTCAACACAAACATGAAGAGCATCCACTCAGGAGCCCCCACGGACCCCTGCCTGACTCACATTTTCCACTGAGCCACCGCCGACATTGCGCTCGAACTACGCCAGACGATCAATGCCACCTTCAATTCTGGCATCTTTCCCGATGATTGGCAGCAGGCTGAGGTCAATCTCTTCCTCAAGAAACCCTCAGACGACCCGACGGACCTGAAAAATTACAGGCCCATCTCTCTCCTTCCCTTCTCAGCCAAAGTCCCCAAGAAATTCGGCAATGCACAACTGACAACCTTCGTCGAAGAGAACGCCATCCTCGACTCCTCCCAGTCCGGATTCCACAGCAACCACAGCACCGAGACTGCCCTCCTCGCCGCCACCGACAACATCTGCATGCTACTCGACCAGGGACACACCACAGCTAAGCATGAGCGCAAAATCCGCTCCGATCGCGGATTTTTCGGATTTTCGGTAAATCCGCGATCCGCGAACTCTCGCGAATTTACCGAGAATCCGCAATCCGCGATCGGAGCGGATTTTGCGGTCAAAAGTTCAAGCCCCATGTAAATAATTTACGATGGCGCCGGCAAGCTGCCAGCGCCATCCTCAAATGGTTACTTAATTAGCTTCGACAGGAAGCTCTAACAGATAAGATAAAGCAGGGGCTCGAGCGCCTGCTTTATTTTATCAGTTGGAGCTTCCTGTTGAAGCTAATTAAGTAACTTTTGCAGGATGGCGCTGGCAGCTTGCCGGCGCCATCGTAAATTATTTACATGGTGTCTTCTTCTTGAATAAATATGAAGGGCAGGGTTCATTCTGCCACGACGGTCCTGGCACAAAAAAAAAACCTCAACAGGAAACACTTGCAGATATCAATAACGCATGTGCCCTAGTTGAAGCTTAAATTCAGTGACTCATTCATCAGCCCAAAAATAATCGTGAGCGCCCCCGTCCGTTTGGCCCCGCCCACACACTCGAGGTGTGCACCGTCTTCCCGCCATTTACCCACTATGATGGCCATTTCACTCCAGGGACCCCTGCGCACTTCGGCGCGATTGCATAGTAACACACACTTGGTCGCTGGAACTAGTTGAAGTGCAAATGCAGTGACTCATTCATCAGCCCAAAAAAAATTGTGAGCGTTGGGAGGCTGGGCAGATGTGCCTTCTTCACAAATATACCATCGAAAATCCGCTGTGATGCTGGCCAGATGCATTTGCATCTTTGACTTTCACGAGCGCAACCCCCGTGCTGTTCCTGTGACCAGGGGGCTTCTGTCTCTTAATCTGCTGCTCTGATCGATCTCTGACCTTTAATACACACAAGAGGCATGTGCGCTCGCATGGAAGCCCCGTCCGTTTGGCCCCGCCCACACACTCGAGGAAGCCCCGCCCCCAAATCCGCAGATCCGCTAAATCCGCGTATTTTGCGGATCCACGATCCGTGAATCCGCAAATTCGTGAATCGTGGATCCGCAAAATCCGCCCATGCTTAACCACAGCCCTCATCCTACTAGACCTCTCCGCAGCCTACTACACCGTCTCCCATCGCACTCTTGCACCCAGACTCCAGGGCGCTGGCATACGGGGATCAGCCCTCAACTGGATCTGCTCCTTTCTCACCGGCAGAACCCAAAGGATCAGACTGCCACCCTTTCTCTCCGAACCCACAGAGATCAACTGCGAGGTACCCCAAGAACCAGCGCCTTGAGACCCACATAGGTGAGTAGCATGCTTAAAAAATCCCCATATTGATTGATTGATTGTGCAAGTCATATAGCAGACATGGGGTTACTGTTAATGTTTCATTGATGCCAAGTCATTTTACTTTGAAACTGAAATTTTTAAAAAACATTGCAAAAGAAATTTTAAAAAATGTGAAAAATTTAAGGCGAAAAAATGGAAAATATAAAAAAAAAATGGAAAAATTCACACATAAAAATTAGGAAAAAAATGAAAATAATGAAATAATTTTAAATAAGTAAAAAATAAAAATTAACCTCAAGCATCAAATTAACATTTTTTTTAAGCTGCTTATCTCATTGATCAACCATCCATGCAGACATATGCCAAAAGGGAACACTGGCTGAATGCACAAAATGGCTGCCAGCCACATGGCCAGGCCACAACAAAAAGCAATAAGCCAAGGGGAACAAAGGGAAGACATGCAGAACTATGGCAAAAGCACACTGACTACCTTCACAAAATGGCTGCCAGCGAAATGGTCACATCAACAACAAGCAGGTGGACTTGAAAACAATGAACACAAGTAGGCCTAAGGAGGACACAGATTACCAAATGTCCCCCGCCACATGGCCCCGAGGAGCCAAGGGAAATGTATTGCTGACCTACTTGCAAACACACTCACAGACTGGCCAGACAAAAGATGCATGCTTGGTAAACAACACATTTTTAATGCAACAATGAACAAACGAAAATCCACAGCGCTAAAAAGGTTTGCAAGTACCAACCACTCACATCCAACAAAGGCACTTAACTAAATATACACATGAAAAAAATTGAAATATCACAAAAAACATATTTTGTATTTTAATCCAATGTCATCTATGGCCAAAATGATGTTTAAATTAAACAGAGACCACAGAAACAGTTGTTTCATGCACCCATGAGTAGCTCTACGTTTATTGGCTAGAACTCCAATTGGCAGACTAGGCCACATAGTGAATCAATTCAAATGAATTTTGCAAATGTATTAAACCATGGAGAAAATGTGAAAAACTGTGCTGAATAAAAGAAGAAAAAGGCATGCAAAACAACAACCAGCAAGGAAACCTAGCCACCACAGAGAAGACATGCAGGCCTATGGCAAAAAGCACACTAGCTGCCTTCTCAAAATGGCCACCAGCCACATGGCCAAGCCAAAACAAGAAGTAATAATAAGTCTACAAAGGAAAGACAATGGAGGCCTGTTGCAAAAGCACACTGGCTGCCTTCACAAAATGGCCACCAGCCACATGGCCAGGCCACCAGAGCAAGCAGCAATAAGCCAAGAGAAACATAGGGAAGACATGCAGGCCTATGGCAAAAAAGCACACTGACTACCTCCACAAAATGGCCACCAGCCACTTGGTCACAACAACACGCAGGAGGCCTGGAAAACAATGAACACAAGAAGGCCTATGGACACAGACTTTACTGAAGGGTCACTGGACACATGGGGAGCCAAGGCAAATGCTGGGGTCTACTATTACAACCACACTCGCACAACGGCCAGACAAAGGCAGCATGCCAAACAACACATCTCATGAAAAAAATGTAAATACCACAAAAACTCATTTTGTAGTTCAATCCAATTTCATCCATGCCCTAAATGACGTTAATTCAAAAGAGACCAAAGAAACAGTTGTTGTTTCATGCACCCATGAGAAGCTCAGGGCCTACTTGCTGAGAAAGGCCTACTGGCAGACTACTGGACTACATAGTGAATTAAATAAATATTACAAATTGATTTAAAAGGCAAAACTGGGAGAAAATGTAGTGAACTGTGCAAAGTTTTTCCTTCATAAAAGAAGAACAAATATTTACAAAGAAACAACTAGGCCCCAACTGAAACCACAGGCCACCCACCACAATACATTTTAAAAAATTGGTGAAAAGTTCAAATAAATTTAGGTGCATAGCCCCAAGCAAACAAACAACACCAGTTTTCGGACTTACTTTGAAAGCTCAAATTCAAAGTCCTCAAATCCAATGATATATGCAGCAGACACAAAGAGTGATCCTTCCAGCTCCAAATCCAAATGAAAAGTGACCAGGAGATGGAAAAAGCACAAGGAGGGGCCTGCTGGGCAGGAACAGGAAGCTAGAGGATCAGAAGCACTTCCTTCCTCTTGAAAAAAAAAGTAAAAAAAATAAAAAGGACCCCATGGCAGAAAAAAAGTATATCCAAATGTCAATTTTAGGAGTTTTTTTTACTCCAAATCGTCATTTGAAGAAGGATTTCATGCTACTCGAGGAGAGAACCATCTCCAGCTTGCAGTCATGGTAATTCCTGTGTGTTCGAGATCGCGTTCTTCACAAAGCCCCGCCTGAAGTTTGCTGGATTGCTCAAATGACGTGTTGGTGTAAACTCTCGCAGGACCATGCGGCCGCCTAGCAAATCTTGTGGCGCTCGCGAACGGCTCAGAAAATCTCATCACGATCGCAGGCACCCAGTAAGTCGCTCCCGCATGAAAACGGTTTTCCAGTGTGCCACGACAAAATAAACTCTGCTCTGTTGCGGAGTGCAGATTTGTTCGGCAACTCTGCGTTCTACACGGAATGCGGAGTTGCCAAAACTCCCCAAGTGGAGCGGAGATTTATACCCAGGGTTAGTACAAGGTTAGTCCCAGCAACTACTTTGTGGGCGAACTCATTGCTTAGGCACACAGTGGTCATCAAGAGATGTCTAAGACCAAAGAGAGGTTCAGGATGACATACTGGTGACCAGGCATGGACAGTCATGTGGAAAGAGTAATAAGAGAATGTCTGCAGTGTGCCAAAGGTCAACCCATTGTGATCAGGGACCGTCCCACACATTCTTGAAAATAAGTTAGCTTTGAACATCATGGGCCCTATACATGGTGGTGGTTATGAGTTGCATTTGTTTGTAATGACTGACGTGTACTCTAGGTGGCCAGAGTTAGCGTTCTTTAAAGCTATAGAAACTAAGCATGTAATAAGGTTTCTCGAGCAATCTTTTGGTAGGGAAGGCATACTCCGTGTTATCCTCACTGACAATGGGGTGCAGTTGCTATCTAAAGAAATGGAGTAGCTTTTAAGTAATCATGCGGTAAGGCTCAAGAAATTCTCTTTGTACCAGCCTGACATGAATGCCATGGTGGAATGTTTCAATAGAGTGTTGAAGAAAACAATAGCCATGGGTAAGGATGGTGGTTTGGATTTGAAGGAAGACGTAATCAAAAAGGTTCAGGTGTACAGCATGGCTCTCCATGTTGTCATGGGTAAACCCCCTTTTGAACTGTTTAAAGGTAGACAACCCAATACACTGGTGGCACCCCATGGGTCAATGACATGGAATCGAGAACAGGGAAATTGGAGGCAGACATGGGTTGAGAGCTGAAAGAGGCAAAAAAACTAGAAGCTTGCAAGAAAGGTTTTGATCTGAAGAAGTCTGCCAAAAAATACGGTTGTCAATATGGGGGATTGGGTCATGGTTAGAACACCGTTCAAGAATGGTGGTGCATCAGGGTTTCACAAAACTTTTAGAGTCATCAAAGTGTTCACCAATGTGATTAAAACCAAAGACTTCTGCATATGGATTCTCAGGAGAGTTGTGCTCAAAGGCAATGTGATTCACAGTGGGCCTGCAAATACTAAGGTACCAGAGTTGCTCCTCAGGAAGTCCAGCAGGAGAGTTTATCCTCCCACTTATTTAAAAGAATATGTTAATTAGATTTTACCATGTTGCTCGTTCTTGTTAATTCTCATTTGTTTACTTTTTGTACATAGAATTTGTAATATAGGATGTTGTATTTTTGGAAGGTAATATCTTTTGGGGTGGAATGTGCACTCTCTTCTGACCCTCTGTCTCCCCCCTCCCTCAGGGACTTCTCCTCCCTCTCCGGCCCCTCCAAGAGGTTGTAGAGTTTATTTGGAAGAGTAAGATGCACAGTAGAAGTTAAACTGGGGGGGGCAGTGTTGTGAAGGGGTGCAAAGGAATAGTATTGTCTGTGGGGGAGAGGTGTGCGCTCTCTTCTCTGATCCCCTGTCCCTCTCTTCCCCCAGGCTCCCACCGCCTCTGGTACTTTGACTCCTCCCTCTCGGGGCCCCTTCTCAGGATCCCTGAGTTCTCCGAAGTCGGGTACGTGGACGATATCCCCATCTCCAGTTACACCAGTGAGAGCTGTAGGGTGGGGCCCCAGGCCCTCTGGATGGAGAAAATCACAGTTGAGGACCCCCAGTACTGGGAGAGGAACACAAACAGGCTCCGAGATGAGGAGCAGGATTTCAAGAAGCAATTGAGATCTGCGATGTACAGAGTTAACCACACCAGGGGTGAGTGACACTGGGGGAAGGGGCAACCAGACCAGGTGTGAGTGACACTGTGGGAGTTGGCAACCAGACTGGGGTGAGTGACACTGGGGGAAGGGTAATCAGGCCAGGGGTGACTGACACCAGAGGGAGGGGCATACAGACCAGTGGTGAGTTGCACCATAGGAAGGAGCAACCAGACGGGGGTGAGTGACACTGGGGGAGGGGTAATCAGGCTAGGGGTGACTAACACCAGAGGAAGGGGCAACCACACCAGGGGTGAGTGACACCGGGAGAGGGGAAATGTGACTGCGGTGAGTGTCACGGGGGGGACCAGACTAAGGGGGAGTGACTCCTGGGGAGAGGTGACCAGACCAGGGGTGAGTGACATTGGGAGAGGAGAAATCAGAGCAAAGGGAGTGACACCTGTGGAGGCATGACCATACCAGGGGTGTGTGACACAGGGGAGGTGGGTAACCAGACCAGGTGTGAGTGACACCTGAGGAAGAAAGGCGACCAGACTCGGGGTGAATGGCATAAGTGGGCGGGGCAACCATACTCAGGGTGAGTGACACCAGAGGGAAAGGGCCAACCAGACCAGGATGAGTGACACCAGGGGAAAGATGACCAGACCAGGGGTAAGTAACACAGGGGAGGGGGGTATCCAGACATAGGGGAGTGACATGTGGGGAAGAAGGGCAACCAGACTGGGGGTGAACGACACCAGGGGGAGGGGCAACCATACTCAGGGTGAGTGACACTAGAGAGAGAGGGGCAACCAGACCAGGGGTGAGTGACAGTGGGGGAGGAGCAACCAAACTAGCGGTAAGTGACTCTGGGGGAGGGGTAGGCAGATAAGGGGTGAGTGACACTGGGGAAGGGGGCAATCCAACTAGGGTCAATGACACTGGGGAGGAACAATCAGGCCAGGGGTGAGTGACACTGGTGGAGGGGCAACCAGTTCGGGAGTGAGTGACACCGTGGATGGGGGCAACCAGATTGGGGGTGAATAATGAGAAGGGAAACCAGGCCTGGGGTGAGTGACACTGGTGGAGGGGGAGAAACAGACCATGTGTGAGTGATGGGGGAAGTGACATGGGGGTTTAAGTGAGTGACACCAGACTATGGTGAGTAAAATGAGTTGCTTTTGTAGCACACTGTGAGTGACTGTTGGTGCAGGGCACCGTGACACTAAGAGTGAGGGAGCGCACCATGGTTTGGGGAGGGTGAGTGGAACACTATGGAGGTGAACCTGCCTAAATTGTCTGATCGAGGAGTGACCTTCGCTTTACTTGACTTCTGTCACTCAGACTTCCTCTTTTTGGTGTCACAGTAACCCACTCACTCTGCAGCTCACTCCCCTCTGGCCTGTCTCTTCTCTTTGGGGACTTCACTCTGCTCCACCTCAAGTTTTAATCCTGCCTCCTTGAGGTGTGACTCTTCCTCCCTCCCCTCACCCTGGTCCCTTGGTCCTCACATTGCTCCTCTTCCTCTTCGGGCCTTGCTTTCACCCTTCAGTCCTCCCCACCTTATAGGTCTTTAAATTGCCCAGTATATGTCCGGCCATGGGCTGCCTTGGAGGGTGGTGGGTCGGCAGTGGGAGAAGGTTTATTGTGTCCCTTAACTGTCTGTCTGGAGATGTCGCAGCCCTCACTCTGCTCCCTCAGCCCACACTCTCCCCCCTTTAAGGACTTCACATTGTCCAGTACATGCAATGATATGACCTCCGGGAGGACGACTGGGGGGTATTTGTGTCTCTTCTCACTGTCTACCTGTAGGTGTCAGACCCCACTCCCTCAACGGCCCCTCACTCTGCTTCCCCAGCATATTGCTTCCGGCCCCCTTCAGGTCTCCCCATTGTCCAGTACATGATGGCTGTGAGCTCAGGAGGACAGCACTGTGGTGGGGGGAGGCTTATGGCTCCTGTCACTGTCTGCCTCTCCACTTGGGGCTCTTACTCTGCTTCCCCAGTCCCTCACTACCATGTACACCTTCTCCCCCCCTCAGGTCTCCACACATACCAAAAGATCTACGGCTGTGAGCTCTGGGACGACAACTCCACTAGGGGGTTTACTAAATACGCCTTCGATGGACAAGACTTCCTCAGCTTTGACAAGGACAGACTGACCTGGACGGCGGCCACGTATGCGGCCAAGATCACACAGGACCAATGGAACTCGGAGAGGAATGATGCCCTTCGAAGGAAGGACTACCTGGAAGGGAGATGCATCGAGTATCTGAAGAAACACCTGAGAAACGGAAAGGAGAGTCTGCAAAAACGTGGGTCATAGGTATTTATATAGCGCTTACTAGCCCTCACTAGGCACTGAATTGTGTTTGTTCATAGGTACTGGTAGCACTGCACTCAACGAAGCTCATGGCGGGGAGAGGGGCGGTGGAGACAGTGTCCCTTTCGGGGTTGTGGTTTGTCTGGCCTGTGTGCACCTCTCCCACCACCCAGCTTAAAGTCTCCAGCTCTGTTCCCCAGGGGTGATGGAAGCGGGTCTGCGGGAGCAGTGTTACTCATGGTAAAGGACCACTGGGGGGCACTGCTGTGTGGGAGAGGGGTAAAGTATCCTACACAGTGAGGGACTTGAACATCCCATATAAGGTCCTTTTTCTCAACCACCCCCCCCTGCTTGCAATCTTTCTGTGGTGGTTTCTACTCTTTCAAGATGGAGGAGGGTTATATGCTTGGGGATGATAATGGGGGGGCAATGTTAGAACATGTTGATGAGGTCTGGTATCGTCCCCTGACTCCTCTACCCCCACCTAGCAGCACGCCCAGCAGGATTTCCCCCCCCCTTGAAGCCTCTCCCTTGCCTCTACTCCCCAACCAGTGTCCTGATGTCGCCAGGTGAGGGCAGTGCAGGGTGGATACAACGCTTCCCACTGCAGATAGTCTCAGCATTGTGCAGGTGGCGTGTGTGTTGCAGGTCACACAGAAACATCACATATGTCAGTAACACGCTCTCATACACACTGTCAGGCTGTGTGGTCTGGCAGTGATGCGGTGTGTGCACCTGCTGCACGTCATTATGTATGGGTTCTGACGACTGTACACGTTTATTGATGTGTACAATTAAATGTCATCAGACAAACGACCGAGGTTTGGGAGTGAAGCACTCGTGTATCAGGATGTACATTTTGGCACAATGATTTAAAAATTCCTCGCATGACAGTAAATGTTTGATTTCTTTAGAATGAAACTGGTGTGCGCTTGTTTTTGTGTCCGGCCTGAGACAGCATGCGCTTTTGCTCCTGAGTCTCTTGTAAGGGAAGAGCAGAGCATGGCTAACAGTTGGGGGGCGGTCAGGTGTTCCTATGTAAACCAAGTTTAATAAAGTGGAGAGAAAAATAAATTATAAAAGAAAAAATTTACAGAGAAAGTACAAAATAGTGGACGTGGGAGCAGGAGAGTGGATGTGGGAGGGGAAAAGGAAGGTAAAAATATGTGAGAAAAGCAAGAATTGTGCTGGTTAGAAAATGGACAGGAGGAAGAAGGGGAACGGAGAACGAGTGGAAGTAATGAAAGTGGCAGGGAATTTATGGACAGGCGGACGGATTGATGGTCGGAAGGGTGTGAAAGATCTTTGTGTGAATGGAACGGTCAACTGATGAATGGATGTAAAAATTGAAAGATGAAGATATGGGTGGGTGAAAGCAGCGATGAATGCGTACATATGAATGTAATTTAAAAGGATGGTGAGAATAATGGAAAGGTGAAAGGATAATGGACGGGTGGGAAGTTGACAGGATGGATGGATGGATGGATGGATGAATGAGCGGATGTCGGGATGAAGGATACTATTCTAGGAAGGGTCACACTTACTTGCATTATTCACTCCGTGTCATTATTGGCTTGGTTTAAAGTGTTGGGCATATTCATTTTCTGGGTTCTCCTTTGGTATGGCCTGTCATTGTATAGTATAGTACAGTATAGTATTAAATGGTATGTTATGATATGGCCTGTCGTTGTATAGTATAGTACAGTATAGTATTGAATGGTATGTTATAATATGGTTTGTCATTGTATAGTATAGTATAGTATAGTATAGTATAGTATAGTATAGTATAGTATAGTATTGAATGGTATGTTATGATATGGTTGGTCATTGTATTGTATAGTATAGTATAGTATAGTATAGTATAGTATAGTATATTATAGTATTGAATGGTATGTTATGATATGGCCTGTTATTGTATAGTATAGTATAGTATAGTATAGTATAGTATAGTATAGTATAGTATAGTATAGTATTGAATGGTATGTTATGATATGGTTTGTCATTGTATAGTATAGTACAGTATAGTATTGAATGGTATGTTATATGGTTTCCACAAGGTGGAAGGAGGTTGCTACCACAATGGTGGGGAGCAACCTGGGTTGTTAAAATACCCCTCACACACCAACAGGCCCCTTGGTGTCATGCTTCATCATCGGGGTCTTCGCAAAACCTCTACGGAATGCGGCGTGCTACGACTTCACGGCTACGCAGGAGCACTTTTAGGTGAACTATGTGTTTGGTGTGTGTGGGTAAACAATGTGAGTGGTGAGGTGAAGGTGAAAAAAATAAAAAATACCTGGCACGTGAGTACAGAAAAATTTATTAAGTCTCCGGCTGGTATTATTAAAAGAGTGCTGTGATGGTTGTGGTCTACTGATTAGGGTAACCCAACCATGTCAGTGCGTCGACATGTTTCGGAGTTTGAAGAACTCCTTCTTCAGGACGAGGATATGCACTACTTATCCCCACCTTACTCACATGTGTGTAGATATAAAAGTGTGCTCTACAAAAAAGATATGGTGAAAATGTACCTATCTATGTTTAAAGTAAGGTCCGTTGCGCCCAATTGGCGATTCAAGACACCTGAAAACAGAAAAGTCAAATCAAAAACAAGAAATTACATGTTTTTTTAAACTTTTTGCTGTGTAAAATACACAGGGGGTAACAAGGAACAAAAGTGAAGGTCCAGGAACCCTGAAAAAAGGAAAAAACGAAAAAACGAATAACACAATAAACAAGACACACAATCAGGCATAATATCTGGTGGGACCACTGAGGGAAAAAGATCCTCATACAGATGTATTGCTTACTTATGGAAAGAGGTTTACATGGCCTCATGAGCCACAGCGTGTAGGGGGGGTCCGTTCTGCCAGGTAAGGCAACCTGTGAGGTATTCAAGGAAATGGATCAATATGATGTAAACTCTCGTTTTTGTTGAAAGTATTACACACCACATCCACACATTCATTCACACTCACGGTTACTTTCAGGGCTTCCTGACTTCCTCCCTCTTCACGCGGCTCCGACGAGTGAATTATGAGTTACAGGGAGGGTTATTTATAACGCCATGGGACCAGCATGGGGAGCACCTTTGCTCCTAGTTTGGCTGGTCTCTACGTACACCATCTAGAGACCACCAAAATCCTGCACCAAGACAACCCGTTCAGGAGCAAAATCTTATCCTGGAAACGTTATATTGATGACGTGTTGGTTGTGTGGGAAGGTAACAACAAATCAGTCATGGATTTCATGGAATGGATCAATACCCAAAATGAGTTTTTAAAGTTCACTCATCAAATGTCAAATGAATCTATGGTTTTCCTAGACCTGAATATATATCATGAAGCTGGTCTCCTAAAAACAGAGACGCACTTCAAACCAACGGCAAGGAACTGCCTCCTTAGGTTCGATAGCTTTCATCCGCGTCACCTAAGAGAGAACCTACCATAT
Source organism: Lissotriton helveticus (assembly GCF_964261635.1). Lineage (NCBI taxonomy): Eukaryota > Metazoa > Chordata > Amphibia > Caudata > Salamandridae > Lissotriton > Lissotriton helveticus. The sequence goes on along the minus strand of NC_136065.1, from coordinate 15,232,535 downwards.
GGGCAGTTCCTTCGCCTACGGCGAAACTGCAGCGATGTGGGGAAGTACAAAATCCAGGCTCTGGACCTGAGTAAAAAACTACAACAGAGAAAATACCCAGACAAGATCATAACCCGGGCAATGAAAAGAGCCAGGAACAATAACCGTGAAGCTCTACTGGATGACAACCCACCAAAAGAGGAATCAGGCAGACCAGTCTGTATAACGACCTACAATCCTGTGTCAAACCAGGTATCCAAACTAATAAACAAACATTGGCGCATCCTGACTAGTGTAAATCTGGATTTGGAAAAACCCATTTTTGCCCATAGAAGGGGAAGAAACCTGAAGGACATTCTGGTCCACACTAGACCGAAAACCAATGCAGTACATCAGACAAGGCTGAAAGGACTACACGGGCATTATCCATGTGGGAACTGTAACAACTGCCATTTGACCACGAAAAGTCTGACTCTAGAATTTAAGAATGGCGAAAAATGGGAACAACGAGCAGTCACAAATTGCAATAGCCGCAACGTGGTATATCTCATCACGTGCCCTTGCGGCAAGGAGTATGTAGGAATGACCACACGTGCAGTGAAAACGAGAATTAACGAACACAAGAGCAATGTAAGGTGCAAAAAACAGACAACAAAAATGGCATCTCATTTTCTTGAAGCACACCACTGTGTGAACGACATACATTGGACTGTTATTGAGCAGTTACCATCAGAAAGAGGCTTATTTGAGAAAGAACAGAGATGGGTGTTTCGTCTGGGCTCAGACGTGACGGGGTTGAACGACTCCATCCCATGGAGCCAAGTACGCTAGAAAACCCATGAGATCTGCCAAATACGCCTACTAACGGCCATGCGGTATCTACCTGAATGAGTCTAAACTCATCACTTAGGTGACCGTGCTGCATAAACTAGATTTACATGGAATAGCTGCACCGACAACTCAATTGGGGGTTTTGTGATCAGAACCTATGTAGCCGATGTGTCAAGCTTCTGAAACTTGCTTCCCCTTATGTATATGTATATAGTTTCCTCTTTATATATATATATATATTCTTTCATTTTTATTATTTGACTCAGGTCAATACCCTGACCATTCCCCTTTCTCACAAATTACAGTAGCGATAAACTCGATCTCTGTACTGACAGTAGTCTTTTTTCTACAATCTCCCAAAATAAGGATCTGTTTGACCACTTTTTCAAGCATTTCCAGCAGTTTAAAATCCTGTAGCAATCACCCAAAGTTATCGCTGAAAACATCCTCCGTATACCAAGACGCATGCGTCTTTCCTTTGCGCATGCGCATTAGGCGAGCAGCGATGATACACTAGTAGCATAGTATAGTATAGTATAGTATTGAATGGTATGTTATGATATGGTTTGTCATTGTATAGTATAGTATAGTATAGTATAGTTTAGTATAGTATAGTATTGAATGGTATGTTATGATATGGACTGTTATTGTATAGTATAGTATAGTATAGTATAGTATAGTATAGTATAGTATAGTATTGAATGGTATGTTATGATATGGTTTGTCATTGTATAGTATAGTATAGTATAGTATAGTATAGTTTAGTATAGTATAGTATTGAATGGTATGTTATGATATGGACTGTTATTGTATAGTATAGTATAGTATAGTATAGTATAGTATAGTATAGTATTGAATGGTATGTTATGATATGGTTTGTCATTGTATAGTATAGTATAGTATAGTATAGTATAGTATAGTATAGTATTGAATGGTATGTTATGATATGGCCTGTTATTGTATAGTATAGTATAGTATAGTATAGTATAGTATAGTATTGAATGGTATGTTATGGTATGGCCTGTATTATACTATGATTTTACTGCAATAGAAGAACAAATGATCCTGACTTCGGCAGCCAGGTACTCTGTAAAAACACAGAATATAAAGATCTAATTTGCAACATATGATACACAATCAAAATCTTGACCTCGCATAAATGCGCTGTCGCTTGCAAAATCTTTTTGCAACCTATTGGCTTGTTAATGTTTTCAGCCATGTTGCACAGCGCTGTGTATCAGCTGTAAGCTTTTTTGTAAAAAGTGTTTTTATGCAGCCAGCACTGTCTGCGCCATAGCACTTTCTTTTTGTTGCTGGCAGGTGGGGTTGGAGGCATCTGCACCCTCGTTGTTGCACGCTGTCCCTACGTTGAATCATGCGCTCCCACCAGCAATAAAAAAAAACTGCTGGCCTTGTTACAGTGTTTAAAAAATATATATCATTCAGCTAAGCCTGGGTGAAGAACTCTGCTCCATTCATGGAGTTTTCTGCACTCTGCGTTCCGGGAAGCATGCAGAGTTCTGAAAAACTCCTCGGAGCAGTTTTTCCTCGCTCACACCCGCCAATGCTAAGTTGGTGAGCGCTAGCGAGGAAAATCCAACACTAGACCACATCCCAGCAAGATTTCTCAACGTGACCAGTCGTGTATGCTCGCAACTGTTCGCATTGAGAAACCATCCATACGTGCCGATGAACTTGCCACTTGAGGATAAAATCTACTCTAGTGGCAGAAAGAAACAGCGCCCTATTGCGCTACGCATGGTGCTGTTTGGTTTGATTTTGCAGCGCGGTAAAAACACCTGGCGCTCAAAATCACTGTGAATGGTGCAAACTAATGGACTCTGCCACTTGCAGAGCTTTGCATAGCACGGCAAACTCTGCCTAGGCCTACTTTCATCCATGCTGCACAGCAGCTAAGCAGGTGTGCAACATGGTAAAGACATTGACAATGCCAATGGCTCGCATAGGCTGTACCTAATTGTTTCACCAGTATTAGTTGTTATTCTGTTGTTGGATGATTGGAGCCATTACACATGTTTCATTTATGTTGTAAGGTAGCATGGCAGAGAGAAGTGTCAGATGTTTACCAACCTCTCAATCTCTAGATTAAATCTGTTACTCGCAGGTCCTTAAAATGTTTGTGTGATCTTCCACAGATGATGCAGTAAATTTGGCTGAGACTATAAACAAAAAAAGTAGTACATCTGCACCTGTAAGACTAGTTCTATGTACAGATGTAAGAGGCAGAACAGTTGAATGTCCAACCACATTGAGACTACGGGCCCGATTCAAAGAACTAACTTAAGACAAAATCCTAAACTTACTACTTTTGGTATTCACAGAAGTTAGGATTTTGTCTTAAGTTTGTCTTAAGTTTGTCTTAAGACACAATCCTAACTTAAGTCTGTCTTAAGTCTGTCTTAAGACAAAATCCTAACTTCTGTGAATACCAAAAGTAGTAAGCTTAGGATTTTGTCTTAAGTTAGTTCTGTGAATCGGGCCCTACGTTCATGAGGCAGAACAGTCGAATGCTGAACCACTTTCGACAACTTTTAAGAGGCAGAAAAAGGTGTCCAGTGTCCATCTTTAATTGACTTGGGTTTGGTAGAGATTTCTTTTAGATGTGTCTCTACTCGAGTGCATTAGTGACCACTGGTAGTACGCACCCAGATTTTTTACTAGTCTGTAGGAAGGGGGTAGTATGCTGTCCATGTTTATGTTATGCCATTTCCACCACCTCCTCAGCCTGTGTGTTTGTGCTGTGTGCTGCATGGAATGTTGGAGTGATGACTTGGTACCAGTGGATGAAGGGGACTGTTTGCGGCCTATTTTTAAAACACTGTGGTGAGTTTCAACATATCTATGATTCTTTTCATAACATTCAAGTTCAAGCTCACTTGAAATGCCGCCTTGATCAGCCCATGGACGCGGTCCTTCTGTGACGCCACCCCTCTCCATTCTTCTCTACATCAGCATCATTGTAGTTGCTGGGCAGCTTCCTGAGCTGCTTAAGGATGCATTACAACATGTGCACACCGGGAGCCACATGGCAAAGCATCTCATCCGTGTCGCCATGTTTTTTTTTGCTGAAGATCCTCTGAGCACAAGTAACTCTGTCAATTGAAAGGGAAGCAGGCAGCGCTATCGGCAGGATGCTAATGGTGAAGACTCTGTGGGCCTTCCATATCCGAGGCCTCCCATAACTGGGTATTCCCGTTCAGCAGAGGCAGCATCCTGCCTGAGTCCACCGCCAACTATTCCATGAGGTGAGAGGGGCTGAGAACTTCCTGAAAGTGGGCGCACGCATGCAATCTCTGCATGGCCCGTTTTCAGGCTACTCCCAAATCTGCTACACCACTTACTCTCACCCTCATTTTCTTGCAATGCACTGTGTGGTGCATAAAGAAGTCAGGCGGCCAGCCCAAGTAACGTTTTACAGCATCCCTTACATCGGCTGTATGCACAACGTGTGCAACTGAAAGGAGTACTGCCAAGGGCCAGGGCCGTTTCTAGGTGTTTTGCCGCCCTAGGCGAGAATTGAAAAATGCCGCCCCCTCCGTTTTTCTACCATCACTCTCTTCCCCCGTCATCCAGGCTAGAAGAATAAATACATTAACACTCTCCCAGCATCATCACACACATGGTCACAAGTCTCACTAGGAGTGCAGAAACTAAAGCCACGGTTCTTCCTCCACCTCGGGCCTCTACCCCAAACTTGCCAATAGTTTGGAACCAAGGCGAGGGCAGAGCAGTTGAGTGTAATTTCACAAAAGTATACCCACTACCAGTGCTTAATTTGTACACAAAATAAGTGCCAAGGCCGTCGCCAAGAGGCTACTGCAGCTTGCACCACACATTGCCCCTGCCAGCACTGCAGACGGCCGTCCAGCACCTCCAGTTCATCTTTAGCACCCTCCCATGCAAAGTGCTTTGCCGCCGCTGTCGATACACAATTAACACATTGCACAACTATGTATTGTTGGGTGGAGCATGATAAAATGCAGCCCACCTGGTCGTACCTGATGTACAAGTCAAGTACACACATACTAATTTAAGAAGACCACAGGCCCATCACTCTCTGCGGAACCGTACCTCTGTTCCTAGATTAATCAATCAATCAATCAATCAATCAATCAATCAATCAATCAATCACATTTGTAAAGTGCACTACTCACCCATGAGGATCTCAAGGCACTGGGGGAAGGGGGGGGGGTGCTGCTACTGCTCAAAGAGCCTTGTCTTGAGTTGCTTCCTGAAGGAGAGATGGTCAGCCCGCCGTAGGTGGGTGGGGAGGGAGTTTCATGTCTTGGCCGCCAGATAGGAGAAAGATCTTCCCCCGGTGGTGGTTCTGCGAATCCATGGGATGGTGGTGAGGGCGAGGCTGGCGAATTGGAGCTGGCGGGTGGGTGTGTAGAACGTGAGGCGGTTGTTGAGGTATTTGGGGCCCATGTCGTGGAGAGCCTTGTGTGCGGGGGTGAGGAGCCTGAACATGATTCTCTTGCTGACGGGGAGCCAGTGCAGGTCTCTCAGGTGGGCAGAGATGTGGCTGTGACGGGGATGTCCAGAATGAGTCGTGCAGAAGCGTTCTGTATGCGTTGAAGTCTTTTCTGTAGTTTGGCTGTGGTTCCCGCGTAGAGGGCGTTCCCGTAGTCCAGTCGGCTGGTGACAAGGGCCTGGGTGACCGTCTTTCTGGTTTCGGTGGGGATCCACCGGAAGATCTTTCTGAGCATGCGTAGGGTGTTGAAGCATGATGACGAGACGGCGTTGACTTGCTTGGTCATTGTGAGGGAGGAGTCCTGGATGAAGCCTAGGTTGCGTGTGTGCTCCATTGGAATTGGGGCGGTGCCCAGTGCAGGGGGCCACCAGGAGTCGTCCCAGGTGGATGGGGATGGTCCAAGGATGAGGACTTCCGTCTTGTCCGAGTTCAGCTTTAGACAGCTGAGATTCATCCATTCTGCGACGTCTTTCATTCTTTGCAGAAGGCTGGCTCTGGCGGTGGCGGGGTTGTTTACTGTATGAAATAGCGGCTGAGCGCATACTTGACACGGCCCCTGAGACCTCGTGCTTCCCATGGAAAAAAGCCTCTGTGTAAAATACTGCACGTTTGTTCAGTAGCGCTCACTGTTTTGCGGTTGCTACTGCTAGGAGACCTCTTAGTTCACCAATTCTGTGACTCACTAATAAATTTTTCTTTTGCTAATAAACATTTTAAGACATCAGCTGGCATGAGTGCAGAGTTTCCTTGCCACAGGCAAAAAACATCCAAAGTCATATTTTTGTCTGAGAACTCACTTTATCATCATGCTATCTAGAAACGAAGCCTACCAATAGCTGCGAAACTCATTTAGGCATTAGACAACTTCTATCTTTCATGATGACACCACTTCTTAGTTCTCCAGTCTCTGGGACGAGCTCAGAGACTCACAGGCCTCATTTACAATTACAATAACAGGCCTTACTCACAGTGAACACATTAATGCATTGCAGCATCTAAAATATTTATATTTTTGTACACCCCAAGTTCGCAGCGGCGACGACCTTCGCTGACTCATCGGTACACTACTCTCGGGGTGAAACTAGTCACGTACGGTGGTACGTCCAAGGCTTTGTGCTGGAGGCAGTAAAAAAAGAGGGCCGGGAGTTGGGACAAGACTGTGTGGCAGGTGGCAGCAGCAGTATTAGTAATAAATTAATTTACCTCACCATCCACGTGACGTCTACCAAGAGGCACCAGAGCAGCGCGCCAGCCGACACACACACAGTCCGTCCCCCGCGCGGCGAGAGAGAGGGTGGTGCGCGTCACTGTCACTGGCAGCAGAAGCGCGGCTCATGGATTGGCCACAAATATTTCCCAGGGCCGTCATTGGTAGCGCAATCCCGCGCTACAAGATTGAAGGCCCTGGGGACCCACACTTACACTGTTAGTGTGTCTCGACCCGCCCGCTCCACACAAGCCACTATTCTAGGGTGCGCCGCCAGCCCGCCACTGTACTAGGGTGCACTCTAAGCTGTGCTGCGCATCAGCGTTGACAAGCAGCAGATGCGCTAGCACTGTACACAGTGCACTCGGTGCAGCTGCCCGGATGATTTTTGCCGCCCTCCTCATTTTGCCGCCCTAGGCGGCCGCCTAATCCTGCCTAATGGCAGAAACAGCCCTGCCAAGGGCTCTTCGCCGCCACGCAATTGAGCGTTCTCCCACCACAGTGGTCCGCAGTACTTAATTACACAGTCGTTATTGCTTTTCCATATTGAAGCCCATTTCATTGTTGACTGCAAATTCTCCAGATGCATTTAAGTTGTCGTTTTCGAAACACTACATCAAGGAACTGGTTTGCTCACCAGCTATACTACATGGGATTGCATGGTGGGATTCGTACAAACACTTTGCTACTTCCTGACATGCCATACACATTCATGGTTTCATTATGCATTTCCTGTGTCCTCTACACTTTACTCTTCCTTTCAGTAGGGATGACGATGGGTATCAGCCCCATTTGGTTACTTTACATCTGTCTCAATGAGTGATTGCCCCATTTTCTCAGATTAAGTTTGCCTAGATGGGCTTCTTTTTGTTTCTACCCTCACACAGGGTGTGTCTGTTTGGGGCCAGTCCCATTCACATTAGCTAAACTCCCTTACATCTCAGTGTAGATCATGGGTCTCAGTCCCATCTTCTCATACACTGTCACCCTCCCATAGAGTGTGTCTGATTGGGTTCTAGTCCCATTCACATTAGCTTACGCCCTCTTGCCAGGGGTATGTTATGGCCTTAGTCCCATCTTCACGCATCATTCGTACACTGTTACTCTCACTGGGGGGGGGGGGGGGGGTCTCATTGGGTTCCATCCTATCTTCTACATTATCTATCCCCGTTTGGGGTACAGTTTATTTTCAGTCTACACTGAGACTTTTCTGTTGCGTTCTCGCAATGTTTTGCTTATCCTATGTTACATTGTCTATTTGAACATGCAACGGTATTTCTCATATCTTATTTCATTATCATTATGAAAGTGGGAGAGGATGAATTATACATTTTTGTATTTTTATTCATTTCCTCTGTTTCTGAACTTGTTCAGTAATCCACGTAATGTAACATTTTCTTTTTCTTCCTTGGATCCTGGACTATACACATTGTTGTTATTCTTCCTTTGTCTATAAACTTTCCTTTTCTGTAGTGCCATCTCTCTTTCTTCCTTGTTCAGAAGGAGATCATTCCCTCACTTCTTCATGTGTTAGGGTGTAATTCTTGTGTTCAGTTTGTGTTGTACTTTTACTTTCTTTCTTTGCATGCCTTTCTGGCCAGTGGGTGTGTTTGGGGAGTAGTCTCATGCGGCCATGCCTCTCTGCTACTTGTTGTTTCAATCAATCAATCATGGACATTTATAGAGCGCACTACTTACCCGGAGGGTCTCAAGGCGCTTGGGGGTGGGGGGTGCTGCTACTGCTCGAACAGCCAGGTCTTGAGCTTCTTCCTGAAGGAGAGGTGGTCTTGGGTCAGGCGCAGGTCGGTCGGGAGGGAGTTCCAGGTCTTGGCGGCCAGGTGGGAGAAGGACCTTCCTCCTGTTGTCGTTCTTCGGATGCGGGGGACGGTGGCGAGGGCGTGACTGGCTGATCGGAGGTGGCGTTTGGGAGCGTAGAAGTTGATGCGGTTGTTGAGGTAGCTCGGGCCTACCTCCCAGACAGGCTTTAGTGTATTGGGGCTGGGTGGGGGTACTCAGAGATTGCTTTTAAAACAGTGCTGGTGGCACACTAGGTGTCCCTGTGCATACCCCAGTTCAAACTGGTTGCAGGGGTAATCAGCCCCTGCTCTTGCGTGAAACTGGACAAAGGGAAAGGGTTGTAACCATCCCTCTCCTCAGACCCTTCCATAGGTGGGTCCCTAGGGTATGTCCAACCCCTTTCTTCAGTATAAGTAAGGGACCCCTGGCAACAGGACTTTAGATTATACCTGGACGAAACTCTGAAGCTGAATCCTGGAACTTTGACACACAACTAATGACTAGAGGACTGAAGAATCTCCCTTGGATCAAGGAGTGACTCCCCTGCTCAAGCAGGCACCAAAGAAGCATCTTGCCGGTCTGCATTTCCGAAGCTCCCGCCGGACTCCAAAGTATTTGCAACTCAGGACATGGACTTCCAGACTTCTCAGAGGCTGACACGAGAACCCAGCAATGCTGAGACCTGCAGCTCTCACGAGTGACATGGGAGTGGAACTCCTGGACACCGTGCGAATTTGCTAGTGCATCAACTTCCCGAGCTTTCCTGAAATTGTGCATTGAGTACCATCTGCACCAAAGATTGTGGGCCTACACGCCACGAATATTCCGTGAGCCCGCTTCTGGCATTTCTGTTTGAGGCCCCTTCGTGATCCCTGGTCCGTCGACTGGTGGGTCCCCTCGAAGTTAACTCTGCTTTTCCTTGGGCTTCAATGGTTGCTCCAGATGTGTCCAGATGGGACTCCCCACCGTGTGGTGAGTCCCTCAGACCTTGCTGGTCTGCACCGTAGCCGATTTTTACTTCCTGCGTGGGTTGCTGTTGCGAAGGCTTATTGGGTCCAATCCAGAAACCGACACCGCAGCACTTGACACCATTCGTGGGACAGCTTGAATCCAGCACCTGGTCATCATCAACACCTCCTGGTCCTCGTGGCTGAAGATTCAACCTGCACCTTCTTCACCTGAAATCACCCAACATCGGTGGGCATCTGCCTATCGTCTTCTTGGTCACTAGCAAGTGGCCCAGACTTTGTCCCCTCTGCTTTCAGGTTCTTCTCATCCTTGATCCAGGCTTGGATCCACCCGGACACTTTCCACTTGGACACCGGCAGCACTTTGCAGCAGATCACCATTGAAAACGACGTTGAAACCAGACACGAAAAGACACCTATGCACCCGGCTTCCCTGGGTGAGGTAACTCGAGTACTCCAGTGCTCTCTTGGGAGTTGACTCTAGAACCTCCTAGTTTTAAAGTGGTCCTAACTTTACCACTCCTAAACTGAGAAAAATCCTAACTTAGCATTTAGGAGTCCTAAAGTTAGGACTCCTAACTTCTGTGAATACCAAAATGAGTAAGTGCCTTTTGTGAATACCTAAATGGTAGTAAGTTTAGTAAGTTTAGGATTTTGTCTTAAGTTAGTTCTGTGAATCGGGCACTATAATCCTAACTAACTCAGGGAACATGGTAGAAATTCGAGTTTAGTATGCCTGAACTCAGAATGATAAAATACAACTTTTAGTGAAGTTGGTTTTAACATTCTGTGTTTGAAAATACCACTTTTAGAAAGTAGGTATTTTCTGACCTAAGCATTCAGCCTGCCTCTGCTAGCTTGTGTATTAGCTGTCTCGGTTGTGAGTGACAGGGGCTGGGGGATACTCCAGGAGACAGGGTGAATCAGCACAGGGCTGAATAGACACATCTACAAATAGATGGGTGGGATGAATCGCACCTGGGTCTGAATAAGGCTGTGCCTTACCTCCACAATGCTGGCTCCACCTCCTGTGGTGCGTCTGATGACCCTGGCCCACACTGATAAAGGAAGAAGGTGCACACTGGCAGAATGCACCCAAAACTGGTTTGAACTCGGTACAGGCCTCTCTGCCTTCAGAGGACAAAGGATTTGCTGGTATAAATATTGGAGCCCAGACCCCAGAGCTTTACATTACTTCTGAAATAATTAACCTGCCAGGAAGAAGGACTGGGAAAGCTGAAGGAGGAGTACTGCCCCTATGCTGCATGTTGAACGATTTGCCCGGCGTGGTTGCTTCTGTCTTGGGTAGGGAAAGGACTGCACTGTGCTTTCATCATCCTGCTGTTAGAATTTTCTCCTAGGGCTTGAAGTAGAGCTTGCCTCCTATTGGAAAGTGTCTGGGATAGAAAAGACTTCAGAGAACTTGCGGGAATCAAGGAATCTGCCAAAAAGAAGAGCTGGAAGTGCTGCCAGGAGGAGCACTGACCCTTTGCTGTGCTGTTGCTTTGTTGGGTTGGCCTGCAGCTGTGCTTCTGCCTTGGGTAGTGAAAGGACAGGACTGTACTTTGTCCACTTGTGCTGAGTATCTCTAGGGGCCTGACACCAAGCTGGCCTCCTGTTAAGAAGTCTCAGGGACTGCAAAGACTTCACCAACCTCAGGGTACCCCTCCTGGAACCGCTGTTTCAGTTTCCACTGAGAAGAAGGAACTGCGACTGACTCCGTCATCCGACTCCGTCGCTGGCCTTGTGTCCTGAAGGCACCGCAGGCAGCATAGTCAAGCCCTGCACTGCAAGCCTTGGTCTCACCGAGCCGCTAACTGCACCGCATCGAAAGGCACCACAACCTGCACTGCCTCACTTCACTTCGCTGGCTTGGTTTCACCGACACGGTCGCGTTGGCTCGACACCCGTGACCGCCTTGTCATGCACAGCTGTCCTGCTCGGCCAGCACCAATACCCGCCAACCAGCTCTGTCGCTTGCATCGCAACCTGCCAGCACAGCATGGAGCACCGTCTCACCCTGCACCGCCAGCCTTGGTCTCACCGACAGCATCTGGAAGATCATCACTGAGCCGCTGCTCACAGAGCATCGAGAGGCACCTCACCGTGCACCGCTTCCACTTTGCATTATAACCGCGATAGATGCCACGACCGTCTCTGTCACCTGCACCGCATCCTGCCAGCGCCGCATCGAGCACCATCTCGCCCTGCACTGTAAGCCTTGGTCTCACCGACACCGTCTGGACGATCGTTACCGAGCCACTGCTCGAACCGCATCGAGAAGCACCGCACTGTGCACCACTTCCACTTTGCATCGCAACCACGACGGATGCCAAAAAAGACTTGCACCTCCGTGTGAGCCACACTAAGAAAGGTACTGTTAACGAATCTGTCCCGCTCTTGCTGGCCTGAACTGACGCGGTCAGCTGGAACTGTGAGACTCTGTTGTTTTTCAGCATCATGGTAGGCTCGGACCGAGCTACCGACTTGTGCGTTCTGTGTTTTCAACGCATTGTTGACATTTTAAGACATCTGGTGAAGTAACTATTTCTAAAGTACTGTATTGTGGATTGTTATCGTATTTGGTCTTGTTTTAAGTATATCAAAATATTGGATATTTTTCTAAACTGGTGTGTTGTCCGTTTGTAGTACTTACATTGTATTACTGTTGGGTTTGTGCAAATGCTTTACACACTGCCTCTAAGATAAGCCTGACTGCTCGTGCCAAGCTACCAAGGGGGGTGAGCAGGGGTTATTTTAGGAGTGTAACTCCCGTATCCTGACTAGAGTGGTGGTTTCTGCATGGCTTTGGCGTAAACCTTAGCCAATCAGAAATCCCATGTGGGAGCGAGGGCTTGATAAACAGGCGTGGAGGCTGCAATATAGGTTTGAAAGTAGGTTTATTGATATTAGAGGAATGAGGAAGTGGTTGGGGATTGAGAATTCCTTCTTCTTTTGAGTTTTCCCGAGATGAGTCAGAGGAACCAGAGGTCTGTGTTGTTGTTCTCTTGCCTTCTAGGTCGTCGGGACCGGGTTGGTTGTTCCGGAGGCTCATAGGAGAAGGGAAAATAGACAAAGGGGAATTGTCAGAATGGAGTTCTGTTTAACAAATTTGGTTACCGTCACCACACCCTTGTTTGTCAGGACATGCCAATGGCAAGTGGTCTTAAAAATTGTGGGATGGGTTGTGCATCTTAAAGTGCCTAAGAGGGGATATTGGTGTATATTTTCCAACAGTGAACAGCCAATAAACATAGATAGAATAATGTACCAACACTAGCATACTTCGCAAAACAGCGTGGTACAAATCAGTCTTTCAGGTTTCACTTTACCCAGTGTGCTTTCCACCCACTGTACTCTCACCCGCCCCACCCTTGGTGTGTCCCCGAGTCAGTTAACTCACCGACCCCGCCGTAACTCTCTTCCGAGTTACGGCCGCCTTCCAGCCTCCTCCGGACACCACCAGTCCTCCGACCAGTTTTCCTCTTCAGGGTTGTCAGGGCCGCTGTTCTGGATATCGGGTCCCGCGTCTTCTCTCTCGGGTCCCGCGTCTTCTCTCTCGGGTCCCGCGCCTTCTCTCTCGGGTCCCGCGCCTTCTCTCTCGGGTCCCGCGTCTTCTCTCTCGGGTCCCGCGTCTTCTCTCGTCCTCGCCGTATCCGTGTCTCTCCTCCTTCTTCCTCTGACCTGCCCTTGCGCGCAGGTTATTGGTTCTTGCCTCTCACTTCCGGGGCATGGGGGTTGGACTTCCGGATCACGCGAGCGATCGCCAGTCCCCTGTGAAGATACATGAGAGTCATGCAGGGGTAGTAGTCCTCGGGAGGTGTCGTGACACCATGGACGTCCCTGCAAGTTCCGGGTAAGGGCGGGATCCTCCTCACATCCCATTTCTAAAAAGCAGTGAGGGGACAGGTGGGTGAAGTGTCACATGAGTGTGGGTGAGTAGTATGTTCCTGTGACTGCAGGGTGAGTTACAGGGTGAACAGCGCAAGTGCATTGTGAGCGCAGAGTGATTGCTGTGAGTGCAGGGTGAGCGGGTGAATGGTGTGAGTGCATTGTGATCGCCGTGAGTGCATTGTGATCGCTGTGCATGCAGGGTGAGCATGAAAGTGAAGGGCGAGAATGCAGGGTGCATTCCTAGACACTTGAAGTAACTAAGCATGCTGTTGCTTGCAGCATTGGGTTTCAGATATAAGTTAAACTATTGCTATTATGCTGGGCTTTAAGTGGGATGAAAAAAACAGGAAGGGAAGGAAGCTGGGTTTCTGTTTCAGTAACCCCACCCCACTTTTTGCTAGATTTCTGTTGCACTTTGACTTGATGTGACCTGTTTCCCTGCCAAGCAGGTTCCTGAGGCCTGTGTTCTTTCCCAAAACTGTACCTTTGTACCCCCAATTAGCCCAATTGGCACTCTCTAGCCATTTGTAGGTCCCTTGTAAAAGGTACCATGGGTACCGAGGGCACTGTGACAAGGGTAGGCCTCTGAGGGTTGGCCCTGTGATGAGGGAAGGCCTCTAAGGGCTGCATCACATATTGTATCACCCTTCTAGGTCCTTTACCTTAACACACACACTCTGCCATTGCAGGCTGTGTGTTTTGGAACAGAGAAAAGTGAAGAGTCGACATGGCACACATTCCTGTGTGTCATGCCTGCAACTCACTGCATATGGTGTAGGTAAGACACCCCTCTAGCTGGGTGCACTATACCACTGGTGAGGGTACAGTTGCATGAGCACTTTACCCTTACAGTGTATAAGTTAATTTTTAGACATTCTAAGTGCAGTACAGCCATAAAGAGTATATGGTCTGGGAGATTGTCATTACGAACTTCACAGCACCATAATGGCTTTACTGAATTCTGTGAAGTTTGGTGGCAAACTTCTCAGCATAATAAACCCACACTGATTCCAGTGTGTGGTTTATTATACAATGCACTCAGAGGGCATCCTAGGGATGAACCCTGAAAAACGACCAACCTCTGGAGGGTCCCCTGACTGGTATACACCAGCTTGCCACCATAAGACATGTTTCTGGAACCCTGGGGTGGGAGCCTTTGCTCCCTGAGCCAGCCCAGAAGCATAGCCTTTCCTGGGCAGAGGTGGTCGCACCTCCCCCAGACCAGGAAGTGCCATCTGTGGCAAGGAAGCTTAAAAGGTCTTGCTGCCTTTGTAACGTGACACCCAGCCTCTCCTGCTATCAGGGGCAGCCCCCTTCCTGTCTCCCCACTTTTCCGCGAGAAGATTGGCGGGAAATATTAGTATGGCCCAGAAGGTGTGCCCACCTCTGCCTACCTCACCCCTTAGGTGAAGCCCACTCTTTAGTGCCCCCCATCTTCCAGATGGCAGGCACTCTCCAATCAGGATTAGGGGTGCCGACTCCCCCATGTGGGGTGAATATGCCAAGAGTGTAGTCACTCTAAGGTCAGTAGCCCTTTGGCTACAGACGTCAAAACCCCTAAAATGCCCCCTAATTTCAGTATTTAGGGGACAGCCCTGAACCTAGAAGACAGATTCCCGCAACCTAAGAAGAAGAAGAACGAATACAGACGCCCAGCAGAGGAGACTGCAGAGAAGAATTGACTTGGCCCCAGCCCTACCGGCCTGTCTGCAGTTTTCAGAGATCCTGCACCAAAAGTAGCCTTCTTGGGAGGTCTGTCTGCCTTCAACAAACGCCGGATCTCCTGTTAACAGCAGCTCTGAGCCTCTGTAAAGTATAGTCTTTCTTTCACTTCTATACTTTTATGAGGTAATATGTTCTTAACCTCGCACGTTCTGTTTCCAGCATCCTCGAGAGAGACAGCGTTCCTTCAAACATGTTTATGTTTGAAGGTGCATCTCTCGAGGATGCTCTTACAGTTTAGATATACAGTTGTTGTAGTT
This sequence comes from Lissotriton helveticus, assembly GCF_964261635.1. Taxonomy (NCBI): domain Eukaryota; kingdom Metazoa; phylum Chordata; class Amphibia; order Caudata; family Salamandridae; genus Lissotriton; species Lissotriton helveticus. The sequence continues at coordinate 15,217,382 of NC_136065.1, read as the reverse complement.
GTCATTGAACTGACATATTGCCTGAGAGCTGGTGGCGCTCCCGTGTGATGCTGATATTACATGGAATAAAACCCATTTGGATATAAATCTACTCCTTCGAATTTTCCTTCTTGGATAAATAAGAACCAACATTACATTTGGCGACAGGATTTGGGAATAATTCTACCATTTTCAGCATTTTCACTAATTTCTTGGATCATTAATCTGTCTAGCAACGATAAACTTCCAAGAATGTATTTGTTCCACTGTGCTCATTTTTAAGACAAAAGCGTGCGTTTCACTCACCTTTTAAACGGAGGTTGAAAGTGTTGATTTCATCGAATTACGGATTTTTGACCAGATCTGTAATTTAACACGAAGCTCAAACCACGCGAGAACAGACCGCGATGACGTCATCGCGCAACGGAGGTAATTAGTTTATGAAGCCGATTTCTTGAGGAAAACGCTACGCACACGAATGATTTTGCTTTAAAATAACATCTCACTTGAAAGCCCTTGTCCAAGCGTTCAGTTAAACGGAAATCTTTTAAAAGCTTCATTTCTTTGAAGGATCTTCAGTATGGTATGTGCAAGTTTTTAATTGTCATTTCACGAGTGAAATTCAAATTCTTTAAAACAGCTTGGGAATTTTGTTTTGAACAATTTAAATACTTTGGAGTTTAAAAAAAAACAAAAAAAAACCTGCTTTTACTTAAATTTAAAGAAACAGAAAGAGTGCAAGAGGCAAGAGTTGTATGTGACGACATCATCACTTAAAAGAGGAAATTACTTCGAAACCCTTTTCCAAAGGGAAAGTTTCTACGCGCACGACTAATTTTTGTTTAAAAATTACATTTTAATTAAAGATCGTTGCGTAAACGTGCTAAGTCTTCATTTTAAATTTCAAAAGTGAAATACATTTGTGGGAAGGAGGCTGTAAATAACTCCTTTGGCTCTTTAAAAACATTTAACGTTCAAAAGACTGGTGCATTGCTAGTAAGGAGATTGGAAACATCTTCTTAGGAGGCATTAAACATTTTAAAGACATTTGACATTTTAAAGACTTTCAACATTTTAAAGATATTTATCATTTTAAAGACTTTCAGCATTTTAAAGACATTTAACATTTTAAAGTCTGCAGTTAAAAACTAAAAGAAAGAAAGAGTACAAGAGTCATTTAAATTTTCTGAATAGTATTTTGAAACATATTTACAAGCCATCTCTTTTTCAGGATAATTTATTTATTTATTTTAAAATGGCTCATAATCAACAGGTGATTATTCTGAACAAGTTCTTACCTATTAATGGAAAACCTGTCGAACCGTGGAAAAGTTGGTTTAGGAGCTTCGAGAATTATTGAGTGGCGATTGATGCAGAGGAATATGCTCCTAAAAGGAAGCTTGCTCTTCTTTATAGTCATTTAGGGAGAGCTGGTAGAGAAGTTTACGATAACTTACCCCTTTCAATTCCACCTTCAGGAAGAGGCGAAGGCTGGAATATTTACAGAGATGCAGTTCAAAGACTTAATAAGAAATTTTTGAAACTTCCGAATGTCATTCTGGAGCATTTTAATTTTAGAAAAAGGAAGCAAAACCCAGAGGAAAGCGTAGAACACTACATTTCAGTTTTGAGGAACATGTCAGCTGATTGTAACTTTGGGGCTGATCTAGACATATACATCAGGGATCAATTTGTTTATGGTTGTTGCCTTAAAAAAATTCAAGAAAGAATCTTAAGTTGCAGAGATCCAACATTAGCTGAGGTGGTTGATATGGCTAAAAGTATCGAAAGGAGCATTGTTTCTTCGAAAAGTATTATGGTTGAAAATGTTTCTCCTGTTAACTTTGTGCAGAATGATGTTTCTGTTAATGCAGTGTCATTTAAAAATGGTAATTTTAAACCTCAGCAGAGAAATAATAACACATTTTGTTTCAGGTGTGGATCAAAAACACATCTCAGTAACAGTCCCATGTGTAATGCTCTAGGTAAGAAGTGTACAAACTGTCAGAAGTTTGGTCATTTTAATAGTGTGTGCAGGGCTAAGCCTACTGTACACGTTAGGTCTGTAGCAACACTTGAGAATGCTGAACAACATGATCAACATGATGTTTTTTCAGGGTTTGATATGGTTCCCTTAGAATCTGAAATGCAACATGTTAGTATTAACACCTTAGAATTACCTTCAGTTTCAAATGAGTCTCTACAGAGAGAAATTACTCAACTATAAATACATTAGTTTATTTGGGAGCGATTGAGAAACCTAAGGGGTTTTAATTAGAACATACATTTTGTATTATTGAGTGGCCACAAAAATGTATACCAAGGTTCGGCAAGAACTTTACAAAATAAGTCATATTTTGATGTATGGAGATAGAGTAACTCCACCTTTTTCTTCCTGCATGGTATCAGTGAATGTATGCATAGGAGTTTACTTGGGCCTAGTAAGCACTTTTGGTAAGCTTAAAGTGTACTATTGTAGAAACTTACAATAGAAGTATTTTGTTATTTCTTATTATTCTTTTCATTTTGAAGATTTTAAAAGGTCAAGTTTTTATTTAAAAGAATGGATGGTGGCATAAAAGGTCTTTTATTGAAAATGTTCATGGTTCAAACATCTTCATAGTTATAACTAAAAGAATTCTTTGTTACAAATCTGATTCTCCCTACGATGTATGTTCAAAATTTTCTTTAGGCACACTCTCTAGTTACCCTCATAACATTCTTTCTTTTCCTGTTTTACATTCCACTTCGTCAGCAAGTATAGTTTTGCATACTTCACCAATATCTTCTCAAATATCTTCTACTTCAAGTGAAATGTAGGAACCTGTTAAGTCAAATCATAATTGTTCATTCTTACAAAGTTTAAAAATTTCTATATGTCTTAATTTATTTGTTTGATTTGCATTTTATTTATTATAAGGAAGGAGATGATGTAAAGTATAGTCTTTCTTTCACTTCTATACTTTTATGAGGTAATATGTTCTTAACCTCGCACGTTCTGTTTACAGCATCCTCGAGAGAGACAGCGTTCCTTCAAACACGTTTATGTTTGAAGGTGCATCTCTCGAGGATGCTCTTACAGTTTAGATATACAGTTATTGTAGTTGTCATTGAACTGACATATTGCCTGAGAGCTGGTGGCGCTCCCGTGTGATGCTGATATTACATGGAATAAAACCCATTTGGATATAAATCTACTCCTTCGAATTTTCCTTCTTGGATAAATAAGAACCAACATTACAGCCTCTGAGGAGAAAGAAACCCGATGCCTGAAACAACCACTGCACCCGATGCCTACGGCCCAAATCTGGGTGGCCCACCAGTCCCAGCTGGGTCCCCCAGTACTCCAGAGTCCGAGTCCACTGTGGGTTAACTCCTTCAGGACTCTCCCGACGTCACCTGTAGCCTCTGCACAAAGACGCCACCAACTGCGAGTGGCCGGTAAAGTGAAATCTGAACTAAAAGACAACCCTGCATCCACTCGCCCTGTGCCCTAGAAAACAAAACCAGAGGTAAACCTACATCCCGAGCCCTTCAACTTACCTGCCCAGCTGTTAGTTCCTCTCGGAAAACTTCCTGGACCAAGCCTGCAGCCAAAAAACAAAACCATCAATCCCCATTGAAAACAACAGAGCACCCGAAGCTAAAACAGCACCATGCCCCCGGGCTCCCTGTGCCGCTGCGGGTGCACCTTGCATGCTAATTCGGGCCCCCCTTTGCCCTGAGCCTAACACGAGGAGCTTTGCTCCCACAACCCTGTGGCCTGCTTTGAGCAGCCACCAACCGGAGCCCCCTTATCCCCCATTGGAGAACATTGGGCCTTAGCACTCTGCACCCAGCCGCCCTAGCGCCCCTGAGGGCGTTCCGAGAGCACATCCTCGACCCTGGGGGAACCCTGGTTCTAACGCCAGAATACCAACTCCCACAAACCAGTACTTACCTGCAAACTAATAAATTAATTTACTCCCATTGGATTGCATTGATTACTTTTCGTAGAAAATTCTTCTGTGTGGAGTTGATTTGTATGAAACATTGAAAAACTGCATATTTGTAAAAACTGAATTACTTGCCTTTTGTCTAGGGACTGTTTCAGTGTGGTATCAAGGCATATCACACTGATTAGCAAAGGTAACTTAAAAAGTAATCTAAAAAGTAACGTACACTGTAATCTATAAAGTAACTGAAAAGTCATTTTGAACTGTTGACTTACCTGTAAATCAACCCACTGCATTCGAACCTGCATTCTACTGTAAATCACTGCACAATATTTTGTAAAATATTATTTCACTTATCTGCACCAGTCCTGGCTTGGTTTTAGAAATAAAATAACTAAATAATATTTTTATACAAACAAATTGGGCTGAGTTCAGTCTTTGAGAGTGTGAACTCATTTCTTGCCTGATTGTGTACAATAAATGCTTAACACTACCCTCTGATAAAGCCGTACTGCAAGCCCACACTACAACAAATAGAGAGTAAGTTGCTATCTACTTTTACCTCTGCCTACCTTTGGGGTTCCACTGGACTCTGTGCACACCACACCTCATTTTGGTATAGTATACACAGAGCCAGCTTCCTACAGGGGGCCTCTCAAAGGGGCAATATAATTAAAGGTGTGGCTTAAAACATTTATGCAAAAAATCGGTGATCAACATAATGTGCCGCCCGACTGGTATTTTGCTACTTCTGTTATCGCCTCCACATAAGTAGCATTACACCTACAACAAGCCAGGACCATTGGCTTTGTCAAAGGTTGTTTGTTGCATAAGATAAATATACTACATGCATATGTACAACTATTCCTTCGTTGTATATAATATTGAAAATGCTCTAGTTCTTGTGCAAGAGGTTGTGGCGTAATGGCTAAAGTTGCTAACTTTGGAGCTGAGGAAGCAGGTTTGAGTCTCAGCGTTGGCTCACCATCCTGTGTTTCTGGGCAGATCGCTTAATCGTCCATGCCTACCAAAAAAATAAATGCAGGTGTCCTTGTTGGTGCTCATTTAAAGCACCTCAAGTTTAGGAATACAGAATTGCCAAAAATATAAAAGTTACATCAAAACAGGGAACTGCTGCAGAGTTTAGATTTTTTTTCCAGTCCAGAGTGTGAGAGCAAAAATGGAGAGCCTGATAGGAACCTGTCTCGGCACCTGCTTTTACGAACAGCTGTGGCCCACTTAAAGCCCTGCTATTATAGCATTAATCAGGGATCGAGGGTGAGGAAATAAATAATGTGCTGATCTTGCAACAAACCTCTAGTCTTATGATTAGGCTTGCCAGCTCATTATTTTGATGTTGGAGACGGTACAAAAATAAATAGTCACCTAAAGCCGTATTTTTAGCACTTATCTGTGCATACTTCGAACAGCAAATATAAAGAGAAAGCACTTTTAATTGTGTTCTATGGCTGCCTGAATGATCCATGTTTGATAATTAAAGGGAATAAAGACAGAGAATTCACATTATAAATTTATATATACTTTTTTATTTAAAACCCTATTTAGTGTCAAGGTTTTTGCAGACTCTATGGCTGCCATTTTTCCTTTGGCAACCCTACTTTATATTCCTTTTCATGAAATGTATTCTCACGATACCGCAGTAAATGTAAAATCCAAATGTAAAGGGGGTACTGGAACCAGAAAAAAAGACTAAGCATCTGTAAACAGTTTACAAAGGAATGTAAATATACAAATGGGGGCATATTCTCAAGGAGCTATCGCCAAGTTAACAGCACTTAATCACAGCCAAAGTGGTGATAAATTTATCGCACCATTCTCAAGCTGGTGCCAACAGCCGATAACCCCAGTTAAACCGCGATAGTAGCCGCAAAAAACATTGCCACCGATGACCCCGGCAACTATCGCTATTGAGATGCAGAGTAGGCGTTCCCGTGCCAAAAGCCGAAACAACACCACTCCACAACATTCTCAATGACCAGACAGATTGGCGAAAAGACCATGAAACATGTGATAAGGTGTGTTAGCGATTCAGAAAAGGGGGTGGTGATGAACAGAGTGTCTGAATTAAGCAGACCACTCTTACCCAGTCCAAAGATCAGGGCTTGATCCATCACCGTTATTTAGCTCACTGCCCCATCCCAGCTCAGAACCTGGCTATATGCAAACTAGTCTGTCCCTGGCCCAGTGCATCATGGTAACAGGGCAGACCAAACTACCAAGCCAATTCTTCACCAGAAAGGAGACAAGCTTCCGGGGACCGGTTTCTGCCATTTCAGGCGTCGTCGGCCCGGCTTGCTTGAATCCTGATGGAGCAGTGAGCAAGGGACTCATGTCTGAGTATACCCTTCCACTCTTATGGTGGACAAAATGATTCAGAAAAGGGGGTGGTGATGAACAGAGTGTCTGAATTAAGCAGACCACTCTTACCCAGTCCAAAGATCAGGGCTTGATCCATCACCGTTATTTAGCTCACTGCCCCATCCCAGCTCAGAACCTGGCTATATGCAAATTAGTCTGTCCCTGGCCCAGTGCATCATGGGAACAGGGCAGACCAAGCTACCAAGCCAATTCTTCACCAGAAAGGAGACAAGCTTCCGGGGACCGGTTTCTGCCATTTCAGGCGTTGTCGGCCCGGCTTGCTTGAATCCTGATGGAGCAGTGAGCAAGGGACTCATGTCTGAGTATACCCTTCCACGCTTATGGTGGACAAAATGATTCAGAAAAGGGGGTGGTGATGAACAGAGTATCTGAATTAAGCAGACCACTCTTACCCAGTGCAAAGATCAGGGCTTGATCCATCACCGTTATTTAGCTCACTGCCCCATCCCAGCTCAGAACCTGGCTATATGCAAATTAGTCTGTCCCTGGCCCAGTGCATCATGGGAACAGGGCAGACCAAACTACCAAGCCAATTCTTCACCAGAAAGGAGACAAGCTTCCAGGGACCGGTTTCTGCCATTTAAGGCGTCGTCGGCCCGGCTTGCTTGAATCCTGATGGAGCAGTGAGCAAGGGACTCATGTCTGAGTATACCCTTCCACGCTTATGGTGGACAAAATGATTCAGAAAAGGGGGTGGTGATGAACAGAGTGTCTTAATTAAGCAGACCACTCTTACCCAGTCCAAAGATCAGGGCTTGACCCATCACCGTTATTTAGCTCACTGCCCCATCCCAGCTCAGAACCTGGCTATATGCAAATTAGTCTGTCCCTGGCCCAGTGCATCATGGGAACAGGGCAGATCAAACTACCAAGCCAATTCTTCACCAGAAAGGAGACAAGCTTCCGGGGACCGGTTTCTGCCATTTCAGGCGTCGTCGGCCCGGCTTGCTTGAATCCTGATGGAGCAGTGAGCAAGGGACTCATGTCTGAGTATACCCTTCCACGCTTATGGTGGACAAAATGATTCAGAAAAGGGGGTGGTGATGAACAGAGTGTCTGAATTAAGCAGACCACTCTTACCCAGTCCAAAGATCAGGGCTTGATCCATCACCGTTATTTAGCTCACTGCCCCATCCCAGCTCAAGACCTGGCTATATGCAAATTAGTCTGTCCCTGGCCCAGGGCATCATGGGAACAGGGCAGACCAAACTACCAAGCCAATTCTTCACCAGAAAGGAGACAAGCTTCCGGGGACCGGTTTCTGCCATTTCAGGCGTCGTCGGCCCGGCTTGCTTGAATCCTGATGGAGCAGTGAGCAAGGGACTCATGTCTGAGTATACCCTTCCACGCTTATGGTGGACAAAATGATTCAGAAAAGGGGGTGGTGATGAACAGAGTGTCTGAATTAAGCAGACCACTCTTACCCAGTCAAAAGATCAGGGCTTGATCCATCACCGTTATTTAGCTCACTGCCCCATCCCAGCTCAGAACCTGGCTATATGCAAATTAGTCTGTCCCTGGCCCAGTGCATCATGGGAACAGGGCAGACCAAACTACCAAGCCAATTCTTCACCAGAAAGGAGACAAGCTTCCGGGGACCGGTTTCTGCCATTTCAGGCGTCGTCGGCCCGGCTTGCTTGAATCCTGATGGAGCAGTGAGCAAGGGACTCATGTCTGAGTATACCCTTCCACGCTTATGGTGGACAAAATTATTCAGAAAAGGGGGTGGTGATGAACAGAGTGTCTGAATTAAGCAGACCACTCTTACCCAGTCCAAAGATCAGGGCTTGATCCATCACCGTTATTTAGCTCACTGCCCCATCCCAGCTCAGAACCTGGCTATATGCAAATTAGTCTGTCCCTGGCCCAGTGCATCATGGGAACAGGGCAGACCAAACTACCAAGCCAATTCTTCACCAGAAAGGAGACAAGCTTCCGGGGACCGGTTTCTGCCATTTCAGGCGTCGTCGGCCCGGCTTGCTTGAATCCTGATGGAGCAGTGAGCAAGGGACTCATGTCTGAGTATACCCTTCCACGCTTATGGTGGACAAAATGATTCAGAAAAGGGGGTGGTGATGAACAGAGTGTCTGAATTAAGCAGACCACTCTTACCCAGTCCAAAGATCAGGGCTTGATCCATCACCGTTATTTAGCTCACTGCCCCATCCCAGCTCAGAACCTGGCTATATGCAAATTAGTCTGTCCCTGGCCCAGTGCATCATGGGAACAGGGCAGACCAAACTACCAAGCCAATTCTTCACCAGAAAGGAGACAAGCTTCCGGGGACCGGTTTCTGCCATTTCAGGCGTTGTCGGCCCGGCTTGCTTGAATCCTGATGGAGCAGTGAGCAAGGGACTCATGTCTGAGTATACCCTTCCACGCTTATGGTGGACAAAATGATTCAGAAAAGGGGGTGGTGATGAACAGAGTGTCTGAATTAAGCAGACCACTCTTACCCAGTCCAAAGATCAGGGCTTGATCCATCACCGTTATTTAGCTCACTGCCCCATCCCAGCTCAGAACCTGGCTATATGCAAATTAGTCTGTCCCTGGCCCAGTGCATCATGGGAACAGGGCAGACCAAACTACCAAGCCAATTCTTCACCAGAAAGGAGACAAGCTTCCGGGGACCGGTTTCTGCCATTTCAGGCGTCGTCGGCCCGGCTTGCTTGAATCCTGATGGAGCAGTGAGCAAGGGACTCATGTCTGAGTATACCCTTCCACGCTTATGGTGGACAAAATTATTCAGAAAAGGGGGTGGCTGTTCATCACCACCCCCTTTTCTGAATCATTTTGTCCACCTTAAGCGTGGAAGGGTATACTCAGATGTGAGTCCCTTGCTCATTGCACCATCAGGATTCAAGCAAGCCGGGCCGACGACGCCTGAAATGGCAGAAACCGGTCCCCGGAAGCTTGTTTCCTTCCCAGTACAAGAATTGGCTTGGTAGTTTGGTTTGCCCTGTTCAGATCATGCACTGGGACAGGAACAGACTAATTTGCATATAGCCAAGTTCTGAGCTGGGATGGTGCAGTGAGCTAAAAAACGGTGATGGATCAAGCCCTGATCTTTTGACTGGGTAAGAGTGGTCTGCTTAATTCAGGCACTCTGTTCATCACCACCCCCTTTTCTGAATCATTTTGTCCACCTTAAGCGTTGAAGGGTATACTCAGATGTGAGTGCCTTGCTCATTGCACCATCAGGATTCAAGCAAGCCGGGCCGACGACGCCTGAAATGGCAGAAACCGGTCCCCGGAAGCTTGTTTCCTTCCCAGTACAAGAATTGGCTTGGTAGTTTGGTTTGCCCTGTTCCCATCATGCACTGGGACAGGAACAGACTAATTTGCATATAGCCAAGTTCTGAGCTGGGATGGTGCAGTGAGCTAAAAAACGGTGATGGACCAAGCCCTGATCTTTTGACTGGGTAAGAGTGGTCTGCTTAATTCAGGCACTCTGTTCATCACCACCCCCTTTTCTGAATCATTTTGTCCACCTTAAGCGTGGAAGGGTATACTCAGATGTAAGTCCCTTGCTCATTGCACCATCAGGATTCAAGCAAGCCGGGCCGACGACGCCTGAAATGGCAGAAACCGGTCCCCGGAAGCTTGTTTCCTCCCAGTACAAGAATTGGCTTGGTAGTTTGGTTTGCCCTGTTCCCATCATGCACTGGGACAGGAACAGACTAATTTGCATATAGCCAAGTTCTGAGCTGGGATGGTGCAGTGAGCCAAAAAACGGTAATGGATCAAGCCCTGATCTTTTGACTGGGTAAGAGTGGTCTGCTTAATTCAGGCACTCTGTTCATCACCACCCCCTTTTCTGAATCATTTTGTCCACCTTAAGCGTGGAAGGGTATACTCAGATGTGAGTCCCTTGCTCATTGCACCATCAGGATTCAAGCAAGCCGGGCCGACGACGCCTGAAATGGCAGAAACCGGTCCCCGGAAGCTTGTTTCCTTCCCAGTACAAGAATTGGCTTGGTAGTTTGGTTTGCCCTGTTCCCATCATGCACTGGGACAGGAACAGACTAATTTGCATATAGCCAAGTTCTGAGCTGGGATGGTGCAGTGAGCTAAGAAACGGTGATGGATCAAGCCCTGATCTTTTGACTGGGTAAGAGTGGTCTGCTTAATTCAGGCACTCTGTTCATCACCACCCCCTTTTCTAAATCATTTTGTCCACCTTAAGCGTGGAAGGGTATACTCAGATGTGAGTCCCTTGCTCATTGCACCATCAGGATTCAAGCAAGCCGGGCCGACGACGCCTGAAATGGCAGAAACCGGTCCCCGGAAGCTTGTTTCCTTCCCAGTACAAGAATTGGCTTAGTAGTTTGGTTTGCCCTGTTCCCATCATGCACTGGGACAGGAACAGACTAATTTGCATATAGCCAAGTTCTGAGCTGGGATGGTGCAGTGAGCTAAAAAACGGTGATGGATCAAGCCCTGATCTTTCGACTGGGTAAGAGTGGTCTGCTTAATTCAGGCACTCTGTTCATCACCACCCCCTTTTCTGAATCATTTTGTCCACCTTAAGCGTGGAAGGGTATACTCAGATGTGAGTCCCTTGCTCATTGCACCATCAGGATTCAAGCAAGCCGGGCCGACAACGCCTGAAATGGCAGAAACCGGTCCCCGGAAGCTTGTTTCCTTCCCAGTACAAGAATTGGCTTGGTAGTTTGGTTTGCCCTGTTCCCATCATGCACTGGGACAGGAACAGACTAATTTGCATATAGCCAAGTTCTGAGCTGGGATGGTGCAGTGAGCTAAAAAATGGTGATGGATCAAGCCCTGATCTTTTGACTGGGTAAGAGTGGTCTGCTTAATTCAGGCACTCTGTTCATCACCACCCCCTTTTCTGAATCAAGGTGTGTTAGCAGCAGGAAATTAACACCTGCTCTGACCTAGTGTAAAATCGGACGGCAGTCTGCACCACAAAAGGGAGCCCAGCACAGACCCACACCTGGAGAACAGCAGATGCCATGGAGCCACTGAACCTGTAGGCCGGACGCCCAAGAGAGCCACAACACCCACCGCCACCACCCGCCCGGACCACCACAGAGGCAGTGCAGAAAAAGACAGCGACCCTCCAAAAATGCACCAATCCCATAGACCCAACACCAGAGAATTTCATTGCCCATCACATGCTCAAAGGGACAACCCTCCTCCGCATCCTGACCACCATTGCCCATAGTCTGAAGGTACCAACACAGCGGACAACCAACATCCCACCTCAGACAAAGCTGCTGGCCGTGCTGCACAAGTTGGTCCCTGGTACCCTCCAACAAACATCCACCTGAGACGAAGGAGTCACACAGCCAGGCCAATCCAAGTCCTTCACAACGCTCATGGATGACACCATCAGCTTGGTACCCCACTATCTATACTTCCCATATACTGCATAGGAACAGCCGGAGACCAAGCAAGGTGTGCACGCCACAGCTGGCTTCCCGCACGTGTCAAGGGGCAATTAACTGCACACATGTCCTACTAGTGGCCCCTGGCAACACTGCACACAATAAGTGCAAAAGAAAGCATACGTATCCCACCAATGTGCAGGCAATAGTGGACCATCAGGGAATCGCAGCCAACACCGCCAACCACCCAGGCAGTGTGCATGATTCCTACACCCTCCGACAGTCCGTCATCAACCTGTGCCACCAGAATGGCGCCCGCGGAAATGCACAGCTCATTGGCCAATACCAAATGCACACACCACACACCTCAATTCCACAATCATGCAACACATAACACAGGAACTGCACACGTCACAAGCTCGCATACAACATGCACACCCACCAGACACAACAGCACAACTCCCTGTGGGAACCTTGGTCAGCCATGTACATTAGCCATCAATGGCATGGCACCTCGGCCACACAATAGCAGAATGTCAGAAGAGGTGGGGAACAGGCATGGGTGAAGGAGGCAAGTGACCGATGAATGAGACTGTACACAATGCCAAGTGTGGCGTCGATGTACTGGCCAGACTGCAATACGCAGACCACACACATATCCATGTCGATACACACCGCTGGTGTTTGGAGTGTAGTGGACAGTGGATGCAACCATGTCACCCCAGCCTGTGCGGAAGACCGTGGAAATGTGGCTTGTTACGTCCCTCCATATGCATGAGCGGAGTAGGCTGGCCCGGCGTTTGCCTGGCCAAGGCAGGGGTGTGAATAAAAGGCACGTAACTCTGGGCGTGGTCCTCTTCCAGAATGCCCAACATCTCTTCCAGGGCGGCGCCTCTCACCCTGCCATAAGGCCGACACCGTGAATGATGTTGCCAGTGATCCTATGTGCCTGCTGAACTCTGGGACGCTGGTCCCGTACCAGTGCTGCCCGCCCCTGCGCACCCAGGCTTCAAAGCCCACCTGCTGACATCGGCATGTGTTGAAGAGGGCCCACCACCTGCCGGTGCAATCTCCAAGCCCGAGGCCTGTGACCTTGGCAGCCTACTCAGACCATCACGGCCTCCGCAACACAGGCCCGCAGTACTCCTTTCTCGTCGACGTACTCCACCGGCATGCACAGCGGACAAGTAGGTCACACATTTGGAACTGAGTCTGGATTACACCATGGCCAATCACAATAATTATGGCTGAGTGTATGTCACTATACACCCTTCAATGTGGTGCCACCAGGTCTTAGTAGTACATCACAACCGCAAGATTCTGTGGGCCCACGCGGACTACTGCTCCTGGCCTATCTTACCCTTCAGTAGGTCACAGAATTGGAACTGAACATCAATTATTCAAAGGCAGAGTACATATCATTGCACGCAAAGAGAGGCGCAAGCGGATGACGTGTTACATTTGGGAGGAAAATAGGATCATTGTTAGGGGGTGATCGAACACTACCGACAACTGCCCTGGTGTCACTAACTCTGTGCATCGAGAGCCTATGACACGTGGCTGTGGCCCTGCGCTGTCCGCTGCCTCCGGCCTCAACTACGGTCCACCAGGGCTCACACATCAAATCGAGTCCTGACCGGCCCGGACGTCGCATCACCGCAGGAGGTACACACCACCATCGCCGGGGTCAACTCCAACCACCATCTGCCAGAGTCGTAACAGTGGTACTGGCAGACTAATGGAGTGGCTCAGACATGTTGTGGATGCCATCATCTGCCTGATCCCCTGCCCGGCACGCAAGGTGCCACTGACTCAGTGCACCGCAACCTATGGACCGTTACTACTTGAGTTTTGTGCTGTGCAGATGTTGCCCAGCATTGTCACCTCAGGCAGTGTGGGAGACCTGGGACGTTGATGAGGAAGTTGATGCAGGTCTAACACACCCCACTGCATCTGCATTAGGAATATCCCAAATGGACACAATCCTAGTCATTTTCATCACATGATCGCACTCAGCTGTAGTGCCCCAACCTTCAGTGCACTGCAACTCACGGACACTTCTGTTTGTATTTTGGGTGACCTCTGTACTTGCTCCGGCTCCCTCCATGTTGCTCAGCAGTTGACTCTATTATGCAGGTGTTTTCTTTTTCCATTGCACTGGTCTCCACTGGACAAGTTGTTGCCAGCACCAAGCACTGCGTGCGGGCTGGCTTATACTCACCCCACACACATCCAGCACAGGTGTCACTGTACATCTCTCCCTGCCAATAAAGGGGCCGGGCGCACGTGTCCGTATACAGTTCAACATGATACCTGCTTGTGTCCCTGTGGTCTTGTTGTATGCATGAGGGGCCCTCGTCCCTATGACATTAAATTGTGCTGTGTACAGCGGACACAAACATGTCACCACAGGCAGCGGGTTAGAGCTTGGACATGTAGCTTTGTCGTCACTCACTCAATTCATAAGGGGAGTGGACTGGGCCATCGTACGCAGAGCCAATGTGGGTGTTTGACTGATATGTGCGTGCCCCTGGGCGCAGTTCTGTACTGGGAATGTGCATCTGCATGTGACTCTATGGCAGTGTCGGTCTCCTTTGTGGGGTGTAGGTGGTCCCTGAAGGGCACTAGACTCCCACGTATGTGATCTAGTTCACCTTCCATGGGTTCGGACCACACCCACACCTGTCTGGCCACCTCCATTTGGCGTTCTGACACCTGGAATTGGGGTGCCATGTGTGCGTCGGTGAAGTGTTGTGAGCCAGTCGTGCTTGCAGGTGCTTCATGCAGTGTGGTCTGTTGCAGGGGCTGTGTTCTCTTCTAAGTAACTCCTTGCACCGTCTCCACACTGTTGACTGTGGCCTCCATTTCCTCAGGCTCCTCCTGTGGCAGAGGACTCCCACCTTCTGTCGCCATGTGTGTACTGCGATGCCCTGGCTGTCTTACTAGGAAAATTAGTATTTCTTTTATGGTTTGTTTTTTATCATTTTAAACTATTATCTGTATATATTTTAAAACTGCTTTTATGTCAAAATAAAGCTTGTTGATGATATTGCTTATTCTCCTTGGTGAATGGTTGTTCAGAAAGGGTTAACGTAAAATCCTAATGCCCATAGGGAGGAATTGTTTACCCAGAAAGCTTAATAAATGGGCTTGTTTATGGAGTTGAAATGGTGAAGATTTGGTGTTGAAATGGAAGCAAACAGATTAATGGCACTCCGGGCACTTACAGTTTATTTCCAGAAGTCCTGGGCAACAGAAAGGTTTGATGCCACCAATGTGTCTGTTGTTTCCCAATCTGCAGTGAGAACTCTGAGCGGCAGTGAGTACTCTGAGGGGCCAGTGGGTAAGGGACCAGTAAGCACTCTAAGGGCCAGTGAGTACTCCGAGGGGCCAGTGAGCACTCTGAGAGACCAGTGAGCACTCTGAGGGGCCGGTGAGTACTCTTAGGGGTCGGTGAGTACTCTGAGGGGCCGGTGAGTACTCTGAGGGGTCAGTATGTACCTGGCACTGGTCATTACGAGTTGCCCAGCTACACAGTGGCTTCACTAAAAATAATATGGTTCAGTATCAAACATCCTATCTTGAGTGCAATGAAACACTCAACCTCTCTGCACTGTTGCTGTTGTAGTTCTAAATCTTAGAACATTACTTTTGGATTAAATCACTCTTAAGAAACAATATAACAATATGACACTTCACTACTGATTTCTGCGCATAGTTTTTGTTATTTTTCACAAAATTATATTTTCAGAAAGCATTCCTATTCGTAATATTTCACAACATTACACATATTTGCATATACTTCAAATTTATACAACAAATGATGTAACAAATAATATGATCATCCGAAGAGATATCTTCATGCCCGATGCATTTCGAGCTAACACTAACAGACCACCTGCACAAACTCAAATTTCAGGAGAACAACCATCAGCGGAAAAAGGAGCTGGTAAAACCACAGACATTAGTCAGTCTTTTTTGTTACAGGTAGGGGACACGAACCAACCCCCAGGAAAGCAGAAACATGTAGGAATACCAGGAGAGGTAGTGGAAGGAGCACACACAAGGAGCCAAAGACAAACCTAGTGTTAAACATCTCTCAAACAGAGCTGACTCAAGATGAACTAAGAGTTCTAAACAAAGGTTTGGGGTACGTTCCAACATACAACACAAATAAATTGGAGAGTGAAATTTCTTTCTTTAAGTTCATGAGAGTGTTGAAACTCATTCAACAAAGGAGGTGCTGAACTGTTCCTAGAACGAGGGGGAAGTTAAAGTAAAGACTGGCGTGACCGGAGGTGTAAATATTACACCTTGGGGCATCCATTTTGTTGGATGTATTTGCCTCACACACCCCGAGGGATGTCATGCTTCATCATCGGCGGTTGCTCCCCGTCGGGGGGGCGGTGCAATCCCCGACGGGCACACCTCAAAGAGGGGCACTTTGGCGGAGATCTTTTGTATCCAACTGCCCTATGGTGAAGTGCGGGTGTGTGGGCAAGGGAGCAGGTGAGCCTGGTGTGATAATTAAAATGCAGCACGGGGTGCCGGAAACTATTTTATTCTGGTGGTCCCCCTACTACAATTAAAATCGTGAATACAAGCTCGCTTGGTGTCACCTCGTTAGGTAGAGTGACCCTTGTCGAGCTAAGGAAAATAATAAGTGGTCAACATGTTTCTCGCAATCGGATAAATCTCCTGCGATTCATCAGGACCTCAAAAAAGTGAAAAATTATAAAATAAGGAACTCAAAAACATGCCAGTGTCATGTATGTGGTGTGGGTATATTTCACCTCCGTGGACAGTCCTATGCCTAATGGTCAAGAACTAAGTGCCACATGAGTGGTCGGCGGGTCGGTACATCGAGGTTAAGCCTTCAGATTCAGCTTAATCAGCCCGTGACCGTGTGGGGACACCTACCCATCTCTGCCGAAGAGTTAAAGAGTGTTGAAACTCAGACATTTTTTCACTAATATAGTGCCTGTTCAACCAGAAAAAGAAGAACCAGAATTTTTAGAGTTCAAACCTAAGTCAAGATTTCAAGCACCGACGTCACATAAAATCCTTGATGCCTTTGAGAATGCAGTAAAGAATGATATGGACCGGTTAAATTTTCAAAAGTCTAAAAAGAAAAATTTATCGGTACACGACAGAAACACCCTGAAAAACTTACAGGAAAATGAGGAAATTTTTATTCAAAAGGCTGACAAAGGGGGAGCCATAATAGTTATGGACAGAAGTATGTACCAGCGTAAAGTTGACGAACATGTGTCAGATTCATCAACTTATTTTGAACTGAAATGCTTTCTGAAAATATCATTTTGTGAAAAATAACAAAAACTATGCGCAGAAATCAGTAGTGAAGTGTCATATTGTTATATTGTTTCTTAAGACTGATTTAATCCAAAAGTAATGTTCTAAGATTTAGAACTACAACAGCAACAGTGCAGAGAGGTTGAGTGTTTCATTGCACTCAAGATAGGATGTTTCAGTAGTGGCACGGTTGGGACAAACGTGCTACCTCCACTGCACGCTTTACCAAAGAATTTCTAAAAACAGTCAAAAGTTTGAATACAGGTCAGTTAAGTCAAGGAGTGCTTCTCCACTTTGAAAAACATTTTCAGTATCAAACACCCTGTTGTAATAAATCCACATTGATGCCAGTGTTGAATTTGTTATGACTTGCGTCCAGATGGCACTGTAGAGGTGCCCCTTGAAAACCTACCAGTCCTCTACTGTGTTGGCTGATGGATGTCGACCACCCTGCCACCACACATGAGTTTCTGACCCACTGTAGCTCAGAACCCACACAATGCCTGCTCTAGAGGACAGTTTTCACACCTCCTGCAGCAGAATGGCGAGTGATTTAGCATATCAAGGCCAGAGCCTTCAAAGACTCTGCTGCCTTTGATATGTGACCCCGGCTTCCCCCAGACCTGTGAGATGCCACCCCTTGCCCTGGGGTCCATTTGGCACCAGAGCAGGTGAGCGAATTAGCTAGTCAGAAGGTGGGTCACACTTGCAGGCTGAGCTCACCTCTAAGGTGGGCAGCCTGAAATGGACAGTCAAAGAAGTGTTTCAGTATCTTGTTTTTAATAAAACTAGGAACTCTGGGCGAGGGTTATGTCCACTCCCGACGGGAAAGTGGTACCCCCAGGGGTGGGTAGCCAATTACTACCTTACACTCCCTTTAAAGCCCCTAAATTGAGTATTTAGGTGGGCCCCTGACAACTGGAATGATTCTACTTTCTGGGAACAGAAGAGGAATAAGGAGCTGTGGCCGCAAGAACAGAGGACTGACCACAAACTTACAGCGAAACCCTGCCTAACTGCTGGAACCTCAACAATTGGAATGACCCAACTCATCCCAAAGCTCTACATCTGCTCCAAGGTTGAAAGGTTGGCCTGGCACTTCGACAAATGGTTAGCTTCTCCTTTGAAGTGGAGTAGCCACTCCCCTGAGGCACCGGCCGCATCTGCCCGGTATACCGTTCTGCCAACCCCCGGGTTCATAGAGGGAACAGTATCCCAGAAAGAGATATGTATGCTTTTGGAGGTCCGATCCGTCTCCCCACCAAGCTTGGAGGTGCCAGGATTTCCAGAAGCAGCACAGAACCAAAAGGACCATTTGCAACAACAAAGGCTTGTTGTGTGTCTAGTCCAGACACCACCACTGCAAAAATGACTTGCCTACTGAGGCATGACAGAACCGACATAGCTGACCCTGAGAGGGGCCCTGCTGTCGGTTTTCTTCCACCTTCGCAGGTTTGACTGAGAACTGTGAGAGCCTACAACGCACAGAAGCAGTCATCCATAATGATCTGCATCCGAGCTCCCTGGCCCAGGTCCACGAACACCGCCTGCTCCCCCTTGCTCCCAAGACCCTCATGAGCCAACCCCCTCTTCAGAGCTCCTGGACTTGTCCCAAAGTCCACCTCTGCAGCCTGTTGCTAGGTGGCCCCTTTCTTTGTCAACGGTGTAGCGCACAAGGCTACCAACCAATCCAGTACCTCTGCACCCGGACACACCAGGGCAGGTAAAAAGAAAACTGATGGGGACCTTGGCCCCTTATCACCTTAAGTCCTAAAGGGGACCCCCGAAATACGACTGCAAATACCTGTATGCAGTATATGAGCCTTTCTCCATATCAAACGCATTTGTGCTACAATTTTACTTCCCTGTAAAAAGTAATATGTCGAAAAGTGCTTAATCAGTTAAGAAGTTCTTGGTGTTAAAATATATATAAAAATAGTTGTTGAAGTTGAAGTTAAGAGTTTTGTATAGCGCTCGATCACCGTGCGGTTTCTTGGCGCTGAGGACGGAAAGCTCCGGGGTTGGGGCGGAGGAGGCCACTTAGGGTGAAAAAGCACGGGAGAAGAGGAACGTTTTGAGAGCTTTACGAAAGTCCAGATTGATAGGAGTAGACCTGATAGAAAAGGAAGGGCATTCCAAAGGGGGGGGGGCAAGGTAGAGAACCTCATGCCTCCGAGTTTTTTCCTCCTAAAACGAGGAATACATAAGAGAAGCTGGGAGGAGGAATGCAGATCTCTGTTGGGGACATAAGCTTTAATTTTGGAATTGATAAAGGCTGGGGCAGTGCCAGCCAGGGCCAGGAAAATCGTGCAGCCCATCTTGAATAGAGAACGTTCAAGGATGGGCAGCCAGTGGAGAGTTTTTAACAACGGAGTGACATGGTGGAATTTAGGAAGTCGGTAAATCAAATGGGCAGCCTGGTTTTGAATTAGTTGTAGGCGCCGGAGTTCGCATGCTGGAACACCTACATATAAGCCATTGCCATAATCAAGGCGTGACATGATCATGGCAAGGAGAATTAGTTTGAGAGCTATAAAAGAGAAGAAACGAGAAAAATTGCGTATGGTTCGGAGAGTCAGGAAGCATGATGAAACCACAGTGCTAATCTGGGGGCGCATTGTGAGGTCCTTGCTGACTTTGATTCCCAGGGTTTTTGCAGAGGCAGAGGGTAGAGGGGGAGGGCCAAGGGAGAGAGGCCAGAAGACGGAGGTCCAGGGACTGGGAGAGCCACCCGTAAGTACCAGCTCTGTCTTGTCGGGATTTAGCTTTAGATGGTTGCCGTTCATCCAGTCGCTGATGAAGGTCATGATGGTTTGAAAGTTGAGAATTGAGGCTGAGAGGGGGGAGAGATTAAAGATGAGCTGGAGGTCATCGGCATAGTTGAATACCGTGACCTCCATTTTTTGCAGAGCAAATATGAGGGGGAGGATATAAAGATTGAAATGAAGAGGGGAAAGAGAGGATCCCTGGGGGACCCCGCCAAGGACAGGGCGTGTGGGAGCAGAAAAGCCCGCCAGCTGAACGGCCTGTGTGCGGTTCTCTAGAAAAGAGGTGAGCCAGGCCAAAGCGGGTCCTCGGATGCCGGCGCCCCTGACACGGTCGAGAAGGATGGAATGATCGACCGTGTCAAAGGCGGCGGACAGATCGAGGAGGACCAGAGCCTGAGGGGAGTTGATATCAGCACTCCCTCTGAGCTCGTCCAGGATGGAAAGGACAACAGATTCCGTAGAATGTAGTGGGCGAAAGCCTGCCTGGTGAGGAGCCAGAAAGTGGCTCTCCTCAATAAAGGCACTAAGGTGTGTGGTAACGTGACTCTCCAGAATCTTTCCCAGGAACGTGAGTAAGGAGATAGGGCGAAAGTTGGAAAGAGAGGTGGGATCAGCACCTGGCTTTTTTAAAATAGGAATTACTTTAGCTGCTTCAAACAGATCAGGGACAATGCCCTGAGGGAAAGAGTTATTGAGGAGAGTTAGTGGGGGCTCAGGACAATTGGAGAAAATCTCTCTCAAAATGTGGGCAGGGCAGCTGTCAGAGGGCGACCCTGATTTGACTTTCTTGAGCAGAGTGGAGAAAAGTTCCTTGCAAATCAGGGTGAATTGGTCTAGGAAGAAAGGATTAAGAGGCGGATGGGGACATGAGAAGGAAGGGGAAGGCGGGGGAATATTAAGCTTGATGGTTGCAATTTTCTCAATGAAATATTCATTGAGGGAGTTGCAGAGGAGCTGTGAGGGAACTGACTTACGGTTAGCTCTCTCAGGGGTGGCTAGCTCATGAGCAATAGTAAAGATTTCCTTGGGTATTTTTCTAAATAGGTCTAGAGTTTCTTCTTAAGTGTGTATCTCATTTAACGACTTTGTGTGTACAACAAATACTTAACACTGCCCTCCGATAAGCCTAAACTGCTCACCCACTGTTGGAACCGGAGGTCTCTGGTTGGCACAGGTATGCACTTGTGACAAGCAGGGACCCTCACTTCCAGTCAGGGCAAGGGAACTACTCCTTCGAATAACCCCTGCTTACCCTCTAGGTAGTGTGGCGCGAGCAGACAAGGCTAATCCTCAGGGCGATAATTAGTTAAGCATATATGATCACACACATTAAACCCACTGACCCACCACATATGGACACCAGTCAAATGGTTGTATCAAAAATACGTATACTTTATATAAAAGATAGATTCAAGCAGGATTATCACGAGACCAAAATAACGCTTAGCGATTTGAGGCCACCAGATTACAATAGGCAAGCTTAGTCTTTAAATGTTCGTTGTTCAGCAAGGTACGATGACAGGGAAATAAGAACGTTGCGGACCCTGGATCCGATATGAACTTGAGACGGAGTTCAAGTGTACCTTGCTTGTGGAAGTCCGAGGCATTTCAGGCACGGCTACTGGTGAGGGCGGACCCTGGACGAGGCCGACGGTTCTCCAGAGGATCTCTCCGACTCGAGGAGCGAGGCGGGGGAGCAGGACTGTGGACGGTTGCGGCGATCCGGGGTCAATGCAGCTCACGGGGCGAGGCGCCGTTCAGGACTGCGGGATGTACTACTTCTTAGCACGCCGGGTCGTACTCGTGGATCTGTGAGGGGCGTCGCGTTCTATGGCAGGCGGGTGCAACACCAGGTTTCCGGTACCACTGTACGGGGAGGCCTTTCTTGAGGTGCGGCACGAGCCTTGGTATGCAGGGGGGCAAAGCGAGACAGTCGGGTACGTTACGACGTACGGACCGTCCGAGGCTATGGAATGCGCTCCGTGCAGATTCCGGCTGGAGTGGGCTCCGTTAGCGGCGAGGTGACAGGAGAGCGGGCGGCCTGGCACTGAAGCGGAGAGCGACTCAGGGATGAGCGGGGCTCTCTACGGCGGGGCGACCAGGCTCCGAGCTGTCACAACCTGGGAGGGGGCGAAGGCACCTGAGTTAAAACTCTGGCGAGGGAATAAGAACTAAGGCCCAACAGCAGACGGGCACAAGCAGAATAGAACCCAATGGTCCTGGGGTTCCGTTCAGGGGGCAAGCTCTCGATCAAGCCCTTGGAGATCGTTTCAGGCACAAGTCTACAAAGTCCTCTCTGGTCCTTTCCTCTCCGTTCTCAGCAAGGCACCACTGCAGGCCAGTCTTACAGGATACAGACTGGTTTCCGTCCTTCAGCTTCTCTTGGTCCTTCTAGTCAGGCAGAGGTTCGTCGTGGTCAAAACTGGATCTGATTTGTAAGGAGCGGAGCTCCTATATTTATACTGCGGTTCTTTTGTCTTTGCAGGCCAGGGGGCCTGAGCCTAGTTTAACCCGGTTTTGGAGTACTCTGTTGACAGGATGCTGCTGTCTTCTTTCAGGGTGCAGGGCAGAGACATCAGATGTTCCGCAGGAGGTAGAGCCAGCATTGTGGTGGTGGAGCACAACCCTATTCAGAGTCAAGGACTACTCCGCCCACCCATCCTGGAGTAAGCACCCCATTCACCACCTGGAGCCCCCGACTGTCCCTGGGAATCTCCCAGCCCTGTCACTCACACAAACCCAGACAGCAGATACACATCCTGGCAGAGGCAGGCTGAACAGTTAGGCGAGCAAAGGCTAACTTTCTTTGCAAACACAGGATATTAAAATAAACCTTACTAAAGGAAGTATTTTATTATTCTGAGTTCAGGCATACTAAACTCGATGTGCTACCGTGTTCCCTGAGCCTGCCGGGACTATAGCGTGTAATAGTTCCGACAGCCCATCTGGCCTAAGAGAACAGGTAGCCCTTCAATAGTGAAGAACGAAAAGGGCGGTAATTCACTACTAGGACATGCCACACTCTAGGCTTGTCCTACCTTACGCTTACAATGCACCCTGCCCGTAGGCCTACCATAGGAGTGACTGATATGAAGGTTAGGGAAGGTTCAGAGACTGGCAGGTGTGGGCACTTGCGCAGTCAGCGTGACAGTACGGGTTAGTACGCGGGGTCTGCAATGGCGGACCCTAGACATATCTTACGAAGCTGCTTCTGTGGGTGTCGCAACCAGCGCTGCAGGCCCACTAGCAGCATTTGTATCTACAAGCCCCGGCACTCCGCGTGCACTTTACTGGGACTGATAGTAAACCAAATAAGCCAATCGTGGAAATCAATTACACATACACTTTACATTGGGAGCACTTGCACTGCGGCACGGATTGGCCATGGCGCAGTGCCCTGAGCATCGAACACCAGCAAAACATCTGAGGCACATCAGCAAAAAAGTGGAAGGGAGACTCACGCCAAGGTGCCAGGTCTAACACCCACACTATCACAAAGAGAGCATTTGGGATTATTCAGCCCTGTAAGCCAATAAGGGTCGTCTAGACTTTCTACATATTTTACGCTGTTTTGGTACACTGCATAAAAAGCCAGCTTCCTACAGATCATGAATATCAACCTAGTTTAATTCATCATTTCCAGGAGATCTAAATGCTGGCATTCCCATTACTTTTTTATTAAACCGAGAGAGATGTTGAGCGAGGTATTGGTGATCAATCGTGGAACCTGATTTTAAGAAAACGTTTTTAAACAAGACGAGTAAATTGTTGATACATTTTTACAAAGAAAAGAGAGCAGTTACCCCTGAATGGAAGATCAGCCTGTGATATTGTCATGTATCTCCTATAAATCTATATAGGATCTGCGAGTTTAGACAACATAAACTGTGGGATCGGTGTCCAGACCAAGTCCAGACACCCTCACCGGATATGTTTGCCTGTGTACCAGCTGGCTCAGAGTGCCACTATGAACATCTCTTATCAAGGAGAGAATAGTTTCTGGCAACTATCGAACATGACAACCCGTCCCCTCAGGGATTGTGGAGACAATACAGTACTTTTCGCTCGGTCACTCGTGCTCACTTTGTCTCGGGGAGAGATACACAGAATAAATGTTTTTCAATAAGCATTTATTGAATCAGAGTCATTCTAGTGTAGTGCTGCGACAGCCATAAAACAGAAACAGACATAAACGATTATAAGCACCAACAGAGTAAAAGGATGGTAGATTTCTATAATAGTGCTAAAACAATCAGTATATTCAGGTATATAGATACATGGCTGTAAAAATACGTATTCCTATGATGCAAACCCTAACTAGATGTACCTAAATGTACCTAGCATGTATGTAGGTGTAAAGCCAAGAATCCACCTAGGATATAACAAACCCCATTACCTGGTGTGAGAGAATGAAGGACCCCCGTCTTGATCTCGAGATGGACACCCCGCGAGCGTTGTCAGACCACTGCGTGCTGTAGTGTTTGCGTGCAGGAACCTCAGTGTCTCGCGTCAGTGTGTCAGCATGGAAGTCTTTCTCCTCTGCCTGCCTCAGCAACGATATGGTGTTTATAAACCCAAAAGGTACCCATCAGGGGGTTCTAATTTGCTGTGTCGTGTTGGCTGAGGATGATGAAAGGGATGACCCTCATACATAGTTATTATGGAGAAGATGGTGGTCCTGCTGTGATTCAGAGAATCCTAATGCATAATTAATGAGGCTAGTTTTTAGAGAAAGCCCCATAACATTTATGGAGCATTTTACTAGGTAAAAGTTCCGCACAAAACCCATTATGTGTACAATGGCACAGTAAATGTAGGTGAAAGGTTCGATGGCTACCCAAGCCTACCTTGGGGTACATTACAAATTATAACACTATCCCTCGGAAGGCAAAAGGCCTCTATGTCTGGAATAGACTGTCCCACGGATCTATGGTTTATTCACGAGAACAGATTACTTTTTGGTGACCCAGGTAGAGATTGCTGTAAGACTTGCTGTGGTATAAAAGTTGGCTGTCTTAGTGTGGGCTCATGGAATTTCATCCAGGGGATTTAAGAATAACCGTATATTATCATAGGTTGAAGGTAACAATCTAGATATGTAAGAAATTGGAATATTATTTGTGGCAGATTACTACCCACCTCAATTACTAATTAAAGTCCTTTTCAGGAAAAAAAATCAAATCACTAAATTAACCTGAATTCAACTGTCTGTGCCAAGCTTCCCTCTTAGGGTATTTTCATGGTGGCAGCCACACTAAATTCTGGCTCAGAGGGCTGAGGGTGAGTGTGTTATGATAATCCTGGTGTTGCACCACTGCCATAGGTACCTCCATCCACCCTGGCACCATCACTTCTGGGGTCATCCCTGGCACCGCAGGTTTGATGGACGAAGAACCAATTATTACCCATGATACCGTCCCGGCACTGCTCGACATCATTGCTGGCACAGTCCAGGCCTCACCATACCCTGAACTATCAACCCCTTGACAAGCCTTACCCTCCTGAAAGTGGTGATGAGGAGAGGGTGTATGGTCCCTTAGTGAACCCTTATGCCGACAATAACTGGTTGCGCATGCTAGTGAACTTGAAACCCTCTCAGACTCTTCAATGCTTTCCCTTCTGGGCCAGGTTTCATATGAAGGCACATCCTTTGCAACAGTGATACACTGGGCGGCTTGACTTACAGCTGCGAGCCGTGGATGTTGAGAAAATTTCTTGACCGAGGTGCTTGCCTGGTTGAACCAATGCTTCGCTTTACTAGAACCCTTACCTATGTCTTCTAGGTGGGCTGAGGGAAACCTTGCACTGGGGCACCTGTGCACTGAATGATTGCCCATCAGCACCATCTAGCCCCAGGAGACCCAGTGTTCCTCTCTGACCACTTCTCCCAGGAGAGCCTGGTTATCCAATCCTCCACTGCAGAGGTCAACCCTAGCATGTTCCCTACCACTCCAATGTGCATGGAATGGAAGAGGCTGGACACCTTTGAGAATCATATTTTCTCTTCCATGAGCCTTGCATTGTGGTCGGGAACACTGCAAGCCTCATGGGCCGATATTCCCAAGCATTGTGAGATTCGGCTGTGCAGCTGCTTCCCATGCTGCTTGCGGAAAGACTTGCCACCTTCAACCAGGCTTTTGTGGACAGCAGGGATGCGGCAAAGTTCTCCATCTGGTGCAGACTGGACACCATAAACTCCCTGGTTACAGCCATGACTTCTGCGGTAGCTCTGCATCGCCACACCTGGTTACGGGCAACTAGATCCCCGGGGGTGTGCACTGATTGACATGCCCTTCAATGGCTCCCACCAATTCTGCAACAAGGTTGATGCAGTGCTTGATCACTTCCACAAGACTAGGGTCAATGGTAGATCCCTTAGCATTTCCCTCTCAACCCGGCCACAGTCTGTTCACCCCTACCGCAGAAAGGGCAACTCAGGGCCATCCACAAATTCAGCCCCACCCAGTAAAACAGCCTGCCCAGTTCTTTTGAGTACTGGGCCATGAAGCCCAAATAGGATGTGGGTCCAATCCCAGTGTGCTGCTCAGTGCCTTGCCGCTCCACCGGCCGCAGCATCTAAGCTTCTTTTGCTTGCCTTTCACTCTCCATTGGCTATCCATTAGAGACCGGACACAATTTAAAGCCCTGTGCTTGGCCCATTAGGCCCTCCACAAGTTTGTCCCCCTCTCCCTTCAGTCGATGTTCAATTGGTATATACCTTTTGCAACCTTCGATCCCTAACTGCCAATAAGATTGTGGTGTCCAGGATAAAGAAAGATTGCTGGGGTAGAAAAAGCTTTTCCTACAACACCTGTATTTGGTAGAATGCTCTGCATGACCACCTGAGGGCACAGACAAACCTGGTCAGTTTCAGAAAGCTCCTAAAATGTCTGGCTGTTTCCTGCTGTCCACTGATTAGGTCATTGTTCTTCACCTGTCACTTGACACTCCTTTAGACACAGCATCAAGATGCATTTTATGTTAGATGCGCACTTTACAAAATATATTAATATAACATAACATTTAGCACAGCCATCCTGTTGGCAGTGGAATGAAGCACCACCTGCCCTAATTGTCCATGATTACATAAAGCAAGTGGGTGCTCCAGATTGGGCAGAATCTGCTTCTTTTTGTAGAAATGACCCAGGCTCTCCCAACATCCCAAGAACAGCTGATGGAGGACCATCTCTTCATGCTTTGTCAGTGCAGGCTCTTTTGGCCAAAGGAGTCTCTCAGAGTGCCCGCTCTAGAAGTAGGGCATGATGACTATTCCCGCTTCTTTCTGGTACTGCAGAAAGACGGAGGCCTCTGCCTCATACTGGTAAAGTGCCCTGATTGCCTTTCCTAGCTTCCAGTCTGGGCATCCAGGCTCAATCCACCACAGCCAAAGCTGACACTACTGTATTAGTGCACGGAGTACCTGTCCTATGCATCTGCAAAGCTGTGACGTTGAGGTCTTTCCCTACGTTCAGAAAGCACTGCTTCTTGGACAGACTGGTCCGTTGTGATGAACATTTTGCATGCATGCTAAAACAGGACATTTTAGTCTAAACAGGTTCACAGACCCGCTTACAGGGAGAGAGTGCGTGGGTATGTATTTTAGGGTGAGGTGTCTGCGTTAAATGTCTCTATCAGAAGAACAAGTTACTTACGTGTGCTAACGTGTTTTTTGGTAGGGAATCTATCCAACCCAAACACATATTCCTTGCCGTCCCTTGCATTCCCACTTCTCTGTGGACCCGGCTATTTGCCGAAAACATGCCTTTAGGTACTGCACACTGGTCCAAAAAGTAACATTGCATTCAAGGCATGTGTGGCTATAGATGCATATATGACAAGTGGACTCATACTGACACCATGTAGTACTAAATATGGATTAACAATTCATTGCATTATAAAAAACAATGCTATAACATATAGTCAAAAAATGCTTTATTATTATTTATATTCTTTTGCCGTGAATCTAACCTACTAGCATTCATTGGTTTAGATCCAGCAATTATACTCTTATTGTGCACATTGTGCTTTTTGTGTGTCACAATACAGTACAGTTTATATATATATATATAATTAATCAATAGATCAAAGTATACAAAATTACAAAAATTACTAATTATTATTCAAAAGCATGGCTAGAAATTGTTTATGATTGCCTACGCGCGTTTCGGCTATCAGCCTTCATCAGGAAGCCATGATGTGTATTCCAAATGTACCTATCTAGTATTGCAGCCGCAATACGTAGAGGGGGACTCTAGAATCACCTTGTAGTTCGTGCGATTGCCGAGTAGTTTATTCAAGCTGGTGCTGCAATGGCTGTCATTTAAGACTTGCCGTACACATAGGGCTTGTAGATATGTTGCTTTCCTTATTCCTCTATGTTCTATGGAACTTAACGGCACAACAATGTGTGATTTCATTTGTTTCTTCGTATTAATTCATATCAGATAGTGCTTCGTAATTGTTGCTTAGTCTGTAGAGGCTCTATCTTATCTCCCTCCTTCTGGTCTATAGCTGGGAAAGGCACACCTTAGGTTATGCTTGGCAGCATATTCCAATAAGGGGATCTGGTCACGAAGTCCAAGGCGCATTGACAAGTTGTCGGTAGCTAGGAGTATAGTGATCCCGATTTAGGAACTTTAGTCGGGGATACCTCCTATTTATACACACTGTGTGGCTATAAATGCACATGCTTAGCATATTCATACCATCTAGTGTTGGACTATGATGTTTGCAAGTTGTTTTTCTTCAAAGAAAGTCTTTCTAGTCATGAGGTAGTGTGACTCCTCCCCTTTCTGTACTGTGCATGGTCATCAACTCCATTCTTAGATTGTTTTCTTCCGCCGTCGTGTTTGTATGTATAGGCATTTATATATAGCGCACTACTTACCCGTAGGGTCCCAAGGCGCTTCGACCGCTGCGAAACCCTTCCTGGCTTCCCTGAGAGATGGTCCCTTAATGGGTATCTCCAGGGTGAGACCAGGCATCCCCGGCGGTCTGGTGGGGCCGTTAGTGAAGATGAGGCAAGCTAATGCCCAGAGTTGCCGAGTGTGAACGCTGATCAGAGTGGGCACCGAGGCGAGAGAATTATCGAGTCCGCTGACCCTGGTCCAGAAACCTGCCGCGCCGGGAATCGAACCCTGGTCCCGGGCCGTCCTCTGCTCTCGGGTCTGCCGCCTCTAACCAGTGAGCCACACTCCGGTTCATCCCTATTGTTGCTTATCTCTCTTAGGTTTTACTGTGAGAATTGTTTTGATTGCTGCTTCTTCTCTCTCTCTCATCTATTCAACAACATCAACTTTGTCAGGGCGACTGAACTCGGCCGTGGCTTTCTTGGGCCTTAGCCCTTCAGGGAGGACCTTACATTTTTGGCATTTTACCCTCACCATGTCCTCCCGGTGATGTAATAGTTGCACTTCCACTTCTGTCCTTGATGACGTGCCAAGTACTCGTGCACTGATCTCCACTAGGTTTATAACCTGTGCCTCTCTCCTGAACATGGCGAGGCCTGCAGATCTTTTCAGTCCAAGAAGATGATGCATGATCATCAAATTCGACCTGAGGGCATTTAAGAGGAGGTGCAGGCACAGGTGTCAGCTGCAGATGAAGGAACATTCTTCCCTGATGACAGCAGGATCACACACCAGGTCAAGCTGAGAGTTTTGTGCCCCAATTACCTGGACCCGACCCCAGGACACAAACACAAAGGCTCGCTTTCCTAGTCAGTGAGGCAAAAATCCAGAGTTGGGTCACCACTGCCTTCGGGCCATGGTTGGCACGACCGCCTGTCTCGGACACGGCTGGCTTCGGCTTGACCCTGAAAAATAGCACAGGCCACAAGCTCTCAAACTGACTCCTCCTACATGGGAGCTGAGATGACCATCGAAGCCGAAATCCTTGCATTAAAACACTGTTCAATGTTGATGCCGAAAACACCTGCTTCGAACCAGGAACCATTGACACTGAAAACCTCCCCAGCAGGGCTGAAAACATTAGAATTCAGTAAACCAGAACACAGGTCCCAGCCTCTAGCACCTGTGCTTCAACATCTGAAGGAAGAGTTAGACTCCAAGCAAAAACATACTATGATTTATCCAGACACTTGATCCGTCATCACAAGACCTCCACAAACTGGTGCACAGCCATGTAAGAGACCTTTCAAGAGGCATTGGATAGATCACCCACAGCAAAGCATGAAAAGAAGTCGGACAAAGCCCCAAATCTTGTGCACATAAACCAACCACCAACACCTGCCGAGCACCATACACATTCACCACTGGCTTCACCTGCTGCCCCTGGACCATACTCACCAGAGAGGTCCCTCTACTCTTATGCAGGGATGTGAGAATAAGGAGACCCGTGGAACACTTACAATGCAGAACCTCCTGCTTATATAGACCCTGATCTGTATCCTGCTAACCCTCTCCACCAGATGACACAACCACCTACCATGACCTCATAGGTAGAGCCACCACCTTTCCTAAAAACCAGTTACACATTGAGCTATTAGAGGAAGATTTCTTTGTAGAGAACCTATCCCCCAATCAACGTTTGGCACAGAACCTGCTGATGCTAAAAAGCATGTTGAGACACAGCACAGGTATATTCAATGACCCGTTAGGTCTAAGGTAATTGTGCCAAGGGTCGACAAAAATGATAAGGCGTCACCCAATTACCCTACATACTTAACAGGATAACTTCCACCTGATTCCTTGGTGGGTGCCACACCACAGCACACAGGAAGGCCAACTCCCAAATATCTGGTGAGGCACCCCTTCCAGCTAAAGAAAGAAAGAACATTTATTCAGCAGGAAAGAAGGTGGCTGCCCAATCCGCCAATCATTAGTGCATTGCTAATTCCATCGGCCTCCTCTTGTGCTACTACAGGGCCCACTGGGATGAGATGAAGGAAATTATCTAACATCTGCCAGATGAACATTAAAAGTGAGCTTATCAGATTGCCTCTGAGGGTAATCTCAACTCTATTACTACTATTCGTTGTGTCCTTGATGTGCCTGATACGGCAGCTAGAGGCATAAATACCAGCGCCCTCTTCAGAAGACATGCCTGGGCATGGGTCTCGGGCTTTAAACCAAAAGAACCTCTTGGCCCTCCCATTTGACGGAAAACATCTTTTTAGTCTTCAAGTTGAAACACTCCTTGAGCAGATCAAAAAGGGCAATGAGACAGCGAAGGCCATGGGGGTATTGCAGGTACCATCACACCCCAGCTCTTTTTTGCTGCTCCTCTTAACATGGAAGCTCAAAGAACACCTCCCCTGAGGCTTCCACCTCCCGCAAGCATCCCAAGGCACAAACCACCTCACTTAGGGGATACTATAGAGGCTCCTACGGTGGTAACATTTGTAAAGGTAGAGGCAAGGGGGGGTTCACAAAGCCTCATGGAAAATTGACCCGCACCAAGGTTTATACCACCGTATTTGATTTATCCAATTTCTATATTTCACAGTAATAATAGATATTTAGACAAAAACTTCCCACACATAAGAATTTCAAAAAAGAGTTGATTGTAGATTTTTCAATTTTCTTTATTCAAGTTCTTAGTTAAAATTCACAGCATTGCTTGTTGCCAACGCGTTTCGTCACATCCGTGACTTCTTCAGGGCTCAAAGTTAATGTTTCTGACAGAATTCCTAGTTAGCGTCAGCCACCATATAATCTCTACGTGTTCTGGTCTGATATATTCACATTGATATATCCGGCGCGTACCCCTCAAGACAATCAGTACAACATAGGGAAGGTACCTCCTGTTCTTTTATTTCCTGTTCTTTTATTCTCGGCTAAAAGATTAGTGTCTCGTGGCCAGCGCTAGTATGAGTATAGGTGAGTCTCCAAACGTCCTGGACAATGTATGCATTGAACAGGAAATAAAAGAACAGGAGGTACCTTCCCTATGTGGTACTGATTGTCTTGAGGGGTACGCGCCGGATATATCAATGTGAATATATCAGACCAGAACACGTAGAGATTATATGGTGGCTGACGCTAACTAGGAATTCTGTCAGAAACATTAACTTTGAGCACTGAAGAAGTCACGGATGTGACGAAACGCGTTGGCAACAAGCAATGCTGTGAATTTGAACTAAGAACTTGAATAAAGAAAATTGAAAAATCTACAATCAACTCTTTTTTGAAATTCTTATGTGTGGGAAGTTTTTGTCTAAATATCTATTATTACTGTGAAATATAGAAATTGGATAAATCAAAAACGTGTGTATAAACCTTGGTGCGGGTCAATTTTCCATGATATATGTTTAGTGACTTTGTCACTTTCAGGGGGTGTATATGGGTCGCATCCTCAACCGTGTCGCACAAGGAAACATCTGCTAAATAGGCACTTACCAATAGTGAAAATTTGTGCTGGTCATTATAGTTCTGACCCTTGAGCGTTTTTGTGAAATAGGGTTCACAAAGCCATTCGCCACAACTACCAAACCCTGAATTACCAACCATTCCCATGATCACATAAGACCTGTCGGCAGGTGTTGGATATTATCCAACATGGTTATTGCCTGGAACTCACTTCCACAACTCCAAGCATTCCACCTCACAATCACAAACTTTCACCACAGCATCCACAGTTGCTCAGGGAAGAAGTGCAAGTGCTTCTCAAAAATGGTGACATACAACCAGTGGCAGTCCACCAGCAAGGCACAGGAGTCTATTCCCAAAAAAGATGGCACCCAGTCTTGGACCTCAGATCCCAAAACAAATACATTCTCTCAAAGCTCTTTCATATGCTCACACTTCAAGATGTCATCCCTGTAAGGCAACTTAATGGCCGCTCTTGACCTCAAAGATGCCTGTTTCTACATTCCTATTTACCCGGCTCATCTCCGCATCTCTGCTATCCCAGGTTTGTCATAAATCGTCAGCACTTCTAATTCAAACTGCTTCCCTTCGAGGGCACAACTGCCCCAAGGGTGTTCACCAAACATCTCACAGTAGCAGCGGCTCACCTGTACAGACAAACAGTCATGTCTTTCCATATATAGACAAATGGCTCATCAAATGCAGAAATCAGCAAAAGTGCTTCCAGCACACCCAGGCCACCATAAACCTACTTCATCAACTAGGCTTTACCATCAACACTGTCATATCCTACCTCCAACCCCTTCAAATACGACTCTACCTAGGAGCAATCCTAAACTCACAACAGGGAATAGCTCACCCCATTACTACCAGGATACAATCCTTCCAGAAACCCATTCCCGAGTTTCAGAAACATCAACAGGTATCAGTGATGACAGCCATGCATCTCCTCAGTATGATGGCTTCATGTATAGCCACAGTCCCTCATGCCAGACTTAAGATGCACTCATTTCAGGATTGCTTAGCGCACTAATGGACTAAAGTAGATGGTCAATTGGAAGATCTAGTGTTAGTCAACCACCAAGCTTGCCTCTCTCTGCAGTAGTGGAACACCAACGACTTTTTAAAAGGATGGCCTTTTCTAGCCCGAATTCCACAGAGAATAATAACAATGAACACCTCCCTCACTTGATGGGGAGTGTATTCCCAAAATCTAACTGTCCATGGACACTGGACTCCCTCTCAGATACATCTCCACATCAATCACCTGGAGTTGCTAACTGTTCACCTAGCACTGAAAGCCTTCCTTCCTCCCCTGATTGGCAAGGTAGCCCTTATCAGAACCAGCAACATGACAGCCCTGTATTATCTCAAAAAGCAAGGGGGTACCAGGCCCCCTCACCTTTCACATTTAGCCCAGACCATTTGAATGATTGTTCACTACTGTTATTCCAAACACACTGATCCATTAGCAGCCAAAGTTCAAGACATGTTCTGCTACTTATTTCATTTGCATACCTCTGGTTTAGTTGTTATAGCAATATGTTGTACACTTAGCAGCAGTAGCCACATATCTACAAAACGTACAACACACTTCCCTACTCAGTGTTCCAGCCATCAAAGCATTTCTGGAAGGTCTTAAAATAGTCATTCCACCTAGACTGCCACCATCTCCACCATGGAACATAAATATTGTATTGACAAGATTAATGGGCCCTATTTAAACCAAATTCATACCAATCCTAAATTTCTTGTGAAGGTGGTCTCTCAACCCCACCTTAATCAATCTATTGCATTGCCTGTCTTTTTTCCCCTAACCTGACTCCGTTGCGGAAAGGGCTGTACATGCAATACACTTAAAAGTAGCTCTCATGTACTGTACTGACAGAACCAATTAATTTAGAAAACACAACAACTCTGTATTGCTTTTTCAAAACGACAAAAATTAAGGGCCATCTTTACTTCAAACGTTGCATGTTGGGTTGTCAAATGCATACAAACATGCTGTGCTAAAGCTAAAAGGACTTTACCTATCCCTCCTAGAGCACACTCCACTTGTAAAAAAAGAGTTTCAATGACCCTTCTAGGAAATGCACCTACGGCTGATATATACAAAGCAGCTACATAGTCTACACCACAAACATTTACAAAACAATACTGTGTAGATGTGCTGGCCTATCAACAACCTAATGTTGGCTTAGCGGTTCTACGTACACTATTTCAAACAACTGTAACCCGCACAGGTTAGCTACCGCTTGTGGAGGAGGACTGCTTTTCAGTTTATGCTAAGCATGCGTATCTACAGCCACCCATGCCTCGAACAAAAAATGTTACTTACCCAGCAAGCATCTGTTCGTGGCATGTAGTGCTGTAGATTCCCGTGCACTCACCCACTGCCTCGGACACCTGTGTGTGTAGTACAGTTACTTTTAAAAGTTATCACACACTCACTTGGCATGGGCATCCTACTATACTACACCATGCTTCCACTCCAACCTCACCTGCCTTGCGAGACAATAATCTAACACTGGAGTCGATACGCATGCGCATTACCAGCAGCCAGATGAGGAGTCACATTACCTTGTGACCCTAAAGACTTTCTTAGAAGAAAACCAACATGAACACTTCCGAGCCCAACACTAGATGACAGGATTATACTAAGCAAGTGAATCTACAGCACTACATGCCATGAATAGATGCTTACTGGGTCAGTAATATTTTCCTTTTTACGTGCGGATGTGTTTTTGGTGCTGAACTAGTCATGAAAGGAACTGAAGTCAACGCAACGGGTGGCATCTTTATAACCACAGCACCATCACTTTCAAAGAAGTGTTGAACGAAGCCAGAGGTACTGCTCAAGATGTCCAAAACCAGTCTGATGCCTGGGGAATATGTTAAGGTGAGCATCTGCAGTTAGACAGAGTTTCTATCATAAAAAGCATTACCAATATAAAGTAACTTGTTCATTAAGTTGTGTTATGGTCTGGAATCGTATTAATCCAATTTCATGCGGAGGGCAACAAGGATGCACCTTAAAATTGCACACTGATAGCCCAGTTAGATGGAGCTGAAAAGATCTTCAAGAAGCAGATATTATAACATCTTATAGACTGGCAGAGCAGTATTGTTCGGGCAGAGAGCTCTCTGCCAGGTCTCTGCAGTGCTTGCGTCCTCTCCTCAAATTCGCCATAGCAAGCAGTATGTTTGTTCAAGTCGCGATGAACAACATCTGTTTGAACGCTGCGGGGTCACTGCGTGTAGGGTCAGTAGGTGCAGGGTCAGTGGGTGCAGGGTCCATAGGTTCCGGTGTCAGTGGGTGCAAGTTACCATAGGTGGGGTCTAGCCTGAGTGTTTTATTTGCAGAATTCTAAGAAAGATTTTCTTCATCATCACTTTGCCAGAGTTTCGATAGTTGTCTTGTCTCGAACACAAGAGTAGGGACAGGTTACTGACTCTAGTAAAATATTGACTCCCAGTCCTACAGTGTCCCCCTTCTTTCATGCAGGTCCTCCAATACCCCAGTAGATATCGCCTGACATTTAGCCTCAACGCGGCAAGAGAAAGGAAAGGCATTCTGGGAGGTGATGCTGAGGGAGTTTATTGGAGCATGGCCTGGATGAGCAATGGCCACAAAGGGAGTCTGCCACAGTTCCTTTCGTGGACTCTGGACCAAGTCTAGAGGAGTTTGTGAAGTATACAGAGAGAGCTGCATTCTTTGGGGTTCTACAGAAGCTGGTGCAGATGAAAGGGGAGGGGAGAGCAGGGCTAACAACATAAGTTAAAAAATAAAATGTAAATTTGTATTTGTAAAGCGCAAACTATTTATCCATACGGGTCTCAAGGCGCTTGGGGCCGTTGTGGAAATTAAGTGAGCTATTGCCCAAAGTTACTGAGCTGAGCTGCAGCCGGAGATCAAACCGTGAACCCTGTACTCCGAAGTCAGCTGCCGGGGATCAAACCGTCGACCCTGTACTCCGAAGTCATCTGCCCTGGCCGCTGCACCACACCTTTCCACCTCTCCAAGGTGGGTGTGGACAGTAGAGAGGGGAAGGGTGCTGCTATGAGGACAGGTGGTTGAAGTCTGGTTGAGGGAAGTGGAGGGAGTGGGAACTCTTTGTGTGTTGTTTGCCACCCTGGGAATATGTCTGTGAAGGTGTCTGAAGAAATAGTGTTTCAACTCCTTGCAGAGGTGGGGAAGGGAGGGAACGTGGCCTGTCTGGATTGGAGCGGTGTTCCAAGCCCCAGGGCACAGCAGGAGTACACCAGGCATCTTGCCTCCCTGCATTACCCAATTTCCAATCTGACAAAGATGCTGCTGCCTGCCCATCATGCCTGCTCCACTAGTCACCAAGTGCTCCCATCCCACGCTGTATTGTTTCTTGCAGTACTTTGAAAAAAGGGTTTGGAAATGAGCCACTGTCTTTATACACTTCTTGTGACTAGGCCTGGGCAGTAAATTCCGTTCCGCTCGCAGAATTTGGGTAATTTTGCGTTCCGCGGAGAACACGGAATTGTCAAAAATTCCGCGATCCGCAGCTTCACAGAATTTTTTGCTGGTTCACGATTTCAAAAAACGTGTTCGCAAGATATTTCTCCCCGAGCACGCAAACAGCGTTTACGAACAGGAAAAAAGCATTGCGAACGGGCGGGACAAGCAATTCTGCATGTTCGCGGAACTTTTGCATGCCCGCCGAGATTTTTTTACTGTTTCACTGAGCTTTACGTAGTGCGACTACCAAAATTCCGCCCACCCCTGCTTGTGACATCACTGAATTTGTAAAGTGACGTGAGTGGGCTACTAAGGTGAGCCCTCCTGCTACATCTAAATCCAAGGTTTCTGTATTTGATATCAAGGAATATAGTCCAACCATGTGATGGAGAACGGGTGTTCTGAATAAATAGTTCTATTTCATTTATTGGTATTGTTTTGTAATTGTAGTTATTATGTTTCCTTCTAGGCCCTCCTAAAACAAGGATTTCACAGAGAAAGAGAGGCGGTCGCATCTTTCTGACCGGCTACGCTTATGGATTTTATCCCAGAGACATCGAGGTGAAGTGGTTCAGGAATGGCGTAGAGATGCCCTGGGAGTCGAGGGATATCCTACCAAACCCTGATAGAACCTACCAGGTTAGGATAACAGTGGAAGTTCAGGAAGGAAACGAGGAAAACTACATGCTTCAGGTGGATCACAGCAGCCTGACGGAGATTGTGACGTTAGTGTATGGTAAGTGTCCCCCATTCCTAAGCATAGGGCACTTTTGTCCAAGGGACGTAGGTCACAGCAGCCTGCTAGAGAATAAAAGGTGGTCTCCAAGCAGTCAGGGTGAGTGGCACTTCTATACCTGAGGGGGATGTCAATCTCCATGTAGGGGAAAGAAGAAGGTAGTGGGTTACTGACTGTCAAAGATTGCAACTGAGGTATGGTAACTGTGGGACTGACGGCCTGAAAGCGACTCTTTATCTTCTTGTTGTAGCTGGTGTATGAAGACTGTGGGACTGAAGGCCCGAGAGAGCGACGCAGCAGCTCATTGTGGCTGGTGCATGGTAACTATGGGACTAAGGGACTTAGAAAGCGACACTGCAGATGATTGTGACCGGTGTATGGTAACTTTGAGACTGAGGGCCAAAGAGAGGGACGCTGCAGCTGATTGTGGCTGATGTATGCTATATTTGAGACTGATGGTCTGAGAGAGTGATGCTGCCTCTGTTTTTGGCTGATGTACAGTAACTATGGGACGGAGGGCTTAAGAGAGCAACTCTGCATCTGATTGTGGCAGATGTATCCTAACTGTGGGACTGAGGGCCTGAGAGAGTGAAGCTGCTGCTGATTGTATTTGATGTATGGCAGCTGTGGGACTGAGGGCCTGAGATTGTGACGCTTCTGCTGATTGGGGCCGGTGTATGCTAACTTCAGGACTGAGGACTTTAGAGTGCGACACTGCAGCCGATTGTAGCTGGTGCATTGTAACTGCAGGACTGAGGTCAGAGAGATCGCCGCTTCCGCTGATTGTAGCTGGTGTAGGGTAACTGTGAGACTGAGAGCCTGGGAGAGCTGTTCTGAGGCTGATGTTGGCTGGTGTATGCTATCTGTGGGACTGAGGGCCTGAGAGAGCGATGCTGCCGCTGATTGTGGCTTGTGTATGGTAACTGTGGGACTGAGGGCCTGAGAGAGCGAGCTGCACTGATTGTGGCTGGTGTATGATAACTGTGAAACTGAGGGCTGAGAGAGTGACGCTGCAGCTGATTGTTGCTGGTGTAGGGTAGCTGTGGACTGAGGACCTGAGAGAGCGACGCTGCAGCTGATTGTAGCCGGTGTATGGTAACTGTGGGACTAAGGGCCTGAGAGAGCGATGTTACAGCATGATTATGCCTGGTGTATGGTAACTGTGAGACTAAGGGCCTGAGAGAGCGATGCTGCAGCTGATTGTGGCCGGTGTATGGTAACTGTGAAACTGAGGGCCTAAGAGAGCGACGCTGCAGCTGATTGTTGTTGCTGTATTGTAACTGTGGGACTGAAGGCCTGAGAGAAGGATTCTGCAGCTGATTGTGGCTGGTGTATGGTAACTGTGAGACTGAGGGCCTGAGAGAGCGACCCCACAGCTGATTGTGGCTGGTGTATGGTAACTGTGAGACTGAGGGCCTGAGAGAGCGACCCCACAGCTGATTGTGGCTGGTGTATGTTAACTGTGAGACTGTGTCAGAGTAGAAAATCCTTGGGATCGGTTTGATGCTCAGAATGATCCAACTCTTGATAGTCCCAGGCCAGAATTGCTGGCACAGGTCAGTGAGATGATCAAGCGAGGGAAGGATATGAAGGGACCAGCAGGGAGGGAGACCTGGAATGGCACAAGAAACCATAAATATGAATAATCCTGTCTGTCACTAATTAGGGGTAAACAGCGGCACGGCGGCACATAAACCGACCAGGTGACGCAAACAACGTATACCTGTAACGAAACAAATATGCAGCCTGATATGTTCCACATGATTCTGTGGATCCTGTGTTGTTACACCAGTCAATCCTTTAATTCTGCTGTGTTGGAACAGAGAAAAGAACATCCATGTGATATTCAGGTAGTATATAAACTGACACTCCATTCAATTATCCAACTACTGTGAAAGCCCTCTTTTGGGAACCTACCCTTAATTGAATCGACTTATCATCATAGGGTTTGAGGGAGTCATATACCGCTCTAGCAATCACCCCTGTTAAGAGCCAAAGAGAACAGAATAGAATGAGTAAGGTCCCGCATGCTGCGAATTGCTTTTCCAAAAGAGCGGTGGACACGGAGCTTTAGTCAATAGTAAACATGTACACTCATTCAAAAAAAGAACACCAAACTGCCTCAATGTCCGTATTTGTGTATCAGACAAAATGGCAAAATAGAGGGAGGTAATATCAGACTTACGATCCACTCTAAACTTGGTTCAAAAGAATTCCCTCCATGTAGGGTCGCATTCTAATGTTCACGCTAGGTGATGACGTAGCGTGAACGGAGGCCATTTTGGGTGCGCGCGAAAGAGCGTGGAATTGGGTGCCAGAGCTGCAGGAAGACAGCAGCAAGCTCGGCGCTTTCCGTGTAGAGTGATAATTACAAATAAATAGTGGTGCTACATTATATGGTGTCCTGTCTTCCTTACAGGAGTAATACGAACTCCACAGTGGCGACCATGCTGGGACCCTAAAAAAAATAAAAAATTAAAAAAAGGAAAATAGGAGTGACCCACAGAAGCAACAGGAGAGGACAGCTACACAGCAGCACACAGATGGGCCCCATAGGAGAAAGGCCAGACAACCACGGAGAGCGCGGCAAAAGCGCCAGAACTCACCTGCTCCGAGGGAAAACCAAAGAGACCAGGTACAGAGGCACCATTCACCCAGGACAAGTGGGAGAAATCAGCATACCAAGAAGTGGGAGGCGACAGGAAGATAGTGGCCCACAGCCCACCAGACACCCAGATAAGCACGCAGGGGTGCAACACTGAAGAGAGGGAGCCCAAACAGAGCAGGTGCACTGGCGGAATTAAGGAGCAGTGATAAAGGAGACGCAGAGAGTCCCCAACTCCAACCAGAACAGGGAGAAGAGAAGAGTGCACCAGGCAGCCCCAAGAGCCCGAATACAGCGCCGGAAAAGCGCAAAACCATGTGTGCGCAGGCGTCTTCAGCGACAGCTCCAATACCATTCCTGCCCAAACCGGGAGAACCCCTAATGAAGTGGGATGATTGGAGGGAGTACATTCTCGTTTACATCGAGGTCCTGGAAGATGAAAATGAGCGGGCGTTCACGAGCAAAAGGAAAAGAAGGATTTTGCTGCACTACCTAGGCCCGGAAGGGATCAGGGTATTTAAGAACCTAGTACCCAAGCCTCGGCAAGATGCAGATGATGATGTGTTTGAAAATGCCATAGAAGAACTCAATGAGCATTACCGGCCGGCGGTGTGTGTGTCAATCGATCAATACAACTTTCAGCAGCGGAAACAAGAAAGTGGAGAGTCAATCGATGAATACGTGGCAGCGTTAAAAAGGTTACCGACGACGTGCAAATATGGCGCGCTCCATGATGAGTTCATTAAGGACCAGGTTGTAATGCACACGACAAACAAAATGGTGCAGGACAAATTATGGGCAAGTGGCGAGGCCACGTTGAAGGAAGTGATCGCGATAGTAAAAAAGGCGTAACTAGCGAAGAGATGTGCGGACGCAGCTCAGAGAGAACCAGTGGTGAGACCAATGGTGAATAAGGTGGACGAGGAAGAACCTAAAGGATGGAACAAGAGCACGGGGACAAACTACAGAGGACCCAACAAGTGGCCGGGAAAGCCGGGACCACAAGGGAAGCAGACAAAAGGAATCAGAAACCCATGCTACCGTTGTGGCAGTTCGGCGCATGAAGCACACGACAAGCGATGTCCTGCGTTCCGTGCTAAGTGCATGTTTTGCGGCATAATGGGGCATTATGAAAAGGTATGTCGGCGGAAAGCGGGCCGCAACACGGTGAAGTACGTGGACCAAGACCAAGAGGACACAGAGGGAAGGAGTCAGGAGGAAGAAGACTCAGTGCTATGTATAGAGGTTCAAGTACTAGGAGTCGACATCCGGAGATCGGATAAACCGCTGCTCGACATGCTGATAGGCAGAGTGCTGATAAGCATTGTGGCGGACTCGGGATCGCCGTACACAATTGTTCAGAGAGCAGTCTGGAACGAGAAGTTCAAACCTCATTTGGGACCAAAGCTGGAAACACCGGACATAAGACCTGTCTCGTACACGGGAGACCGCATCCCGATGGTGGGGTATCGACTGTTAAA
Source organism: Lissotriton helveticus (assembly GCF_964261635.1). Lineage (NCBI taxonomy): Eukaryota > Metazoa > Chordata > Amphibia > Caudata > Salamandridae > Lissotriton > Lissotriton helveticus. The sequence continues at coordinate 15,175,996 of NC_136065.1, read as the reverse complement.
ATTCGAGTTCAGCGGATGGAGCGCGGATTGCAAACTGTATGTGGCAGAAAAGGGCCCGTCAGTACTAGGTTGGATGGATCAAGGAGACCAGGGCATCAAGCTGGACCCGGGCGGAGCAGTACAAGTGCTGATGACGGCGCCGGAACAATGGCCGGACTTAGAAAAATTGAAAAGAGATTTCCCAAAGGTGTTTGGAAGGAAAGTTGGGAAGCTGGAAAAGTTCACGCACAAGATCGTCCTCAAGATGGATGTCACACGGGTATTACACAAAGTGCGTAATGTACCCATTGCAGTGAAGGAAGCAGTGCAACAGGAATTATGAGAGCTGGAAAGAAATGGAATAATCAAACCCATAACGTGTGCAGAGTGGCTAGCGCCCCTGGTGGTAGTAATGAAGCCCAGCGGCAAGGTCCGGTTGTGTGTGGACCTACGTGAACTGAACAAAAGCATAGTGATGGAGAAGTTTCCGTTACCTCGCATCGAGGAAATGTTGGCCAAAACCAAGGGTATAAAATGGTACTCCACCATTGACTTAACATCGACGTATCACCAGATAGCGCTACACCCGGAGAGCAGGAAGTTGACGTCATTCATAACTCCCTTCGGGTGTTACCAATTCTGCAGAATGCCATTTGGACTTGCCTCGGCGGCGGCTGTCTTCCAGAAACTTATGCACCGGCTCTTCAAAGACATGGAAGGTATTCAATACTTCCAGGATGATATTCTGGTGATGGGTAGAGACCGGCGGGACCAGGACACCAAGTTAGCCAAGGAACTGACCGTGCTGGAAGAAAAAGGCCTAACCGCAGAGTGGGAAAAGTGCCGTCTAGAGATGGCTTCAGTTACCTATCTTGGACATGAAATTGGAGAGCAAGGCATCACACCAAAAAAAGAAAATGTGAAAGCCACATGTGATGCTCCACCTCCCTCCAGTAAGGAAGAAGTCAGGTCCTTCCTAGGGATGGCTGAGTACTACAGCAAATTCGTGCAACACTTTGCCACCAAGACCCATCACATGAGGCAACTCACGAGAGAGAAGACGGTGTTTGCATGGACGGACGAAACGCAGAAGGAGTTTGAATGCATCAAAAAGGATGTCGTTCAGGCCATACCCCTGCAGGGGTACGATCCACAAGGACAAACGGTGCTGACAACGGACGCCAGCGACAAAGGGTTGGGTGCAGTCCTAATGCAAGACAGAGGCAGCAGAATAATGGAGACACTAAGCTTCGCGTCCAGAGCCCTGACAGACACAGAAAAAAAGTTTAGCGTCATCGAAAAAGAAATGCTGGCAGTAGTGTGGGCCATGGGCAGGTTTCGCCAGTTCTTATGGGGCACGAGGTTCCAACTGAAAACGGACCACAAGCCATTGGTGAGAGTACTCATGTCCAGTGGGCATGCGAGGGCCACCCCCAGAATTGCCAAGATGACCCTGAAATTATTGGAGTACAGATACGATGTGGAGTACATCCCAGGAAGTAGAAACAAGGTGGCAGACTACCTAAGCAGCGCTGCAGCAATGGAGGAAGTCAACGAAGAGACGGAAGCGAGTGAAGAGATGGTGGCTTTGATGGAAGACCCGGAGAAAGTTATTAGCAACCAAGAATGGAAGGAAGCGTACAATGTGGAACAGAACATCCAAAAGGTAATGGAACACATAGTGGGCGGATGGCCTGAAAAAAAGCATTTACGAGGGAACTTAAGGAAATACTACGAAGTGAGAGAGGAATTGTCCCTGGATGACAAGGGAGTGTTCGTGTATAGAGGAGATAAAGTGGTACCCCCTGAGGGGCTAATTCCCAGGCTACTAGCAATACTGGATGAGGGTCATCTAGGCATTGGGAAAACTAAGCTGAGGGCCAAACAGGGATACTGGTGGCCAGGCATGGACATACAAACAGAACGACATGTAAGAGAGTGTGACCAATGCCAGAAGGCAGATAAGAGGATGACACCATTGAGGCCAGCCTTGGGAAAATTCGCCGCCCCGAAGAATCCATGGGAGGAACTCTCAATTGACATATTGGGACCAATATTAGATGACAAAGGAACTCCGAAATAGCTATGCGCCATAGTGGACAGGTATTCCAAATGGCCTGAAGTGCACATTCAAGAAGAGATGGATACGGAGATGATACTCAAGTTCCTCACAGCGACATTCCTCAGGGAAGGCATTCCCAAGTCCATATTGAGTGACAACGGTCCTCAATTCACTTCAGAAAAATGGCTCAACTATATGGAGCGGAATGAGATCATACCTAAACACACGTCCAAATATCATCCAGCTGGAAATGAGCAAGTGGAACGCTTTAATAGAGTGTTAATGGGATCCATCCAGGCAGCCATCATGATGGGAAAGGACTGGGAAAAGGAGATTTTACACATGATTTGGGCCTATCGCATCACACCCACAAGTACGGGGTATAGCCCCTTCCAGATCCTTAGAAGCAGAGACCCCTTCACTAAAGACAATTTGGCATGGAAGGAAAAGACAGTTACAAGTAAACGGTCTCCTGCCGTAGTACAGAAGAACTTGGAAAAAGCCCAAAACATATATACAGAACATTACAACAAAAGGAAGAATGTAAAGGACACATCCTTGGAGGAAGGAGAATGGGTGAGGGTCAAGCTAGCGGTGTTACAGAAAAAGGGTGACAGCAAATACAGCAGGCCCCTACAAGTAAAAGAGGTGTATGACGAGCAGCGTTGCTCAGTGATGGGAATGTATGGTCACAGGATCGTATGGCCCGATGTAACAAAATCATACAATGATTCCCCGAAGATCGGGAACAGAGGGCGTCAGATCAGAGCACATCAGAGAGCGATCACACCACACAGGAAGGAGATATGGATTGTGCAGAAACAGGGTTGGAGCAAGGAGGTGGCGAAAGTCCCAGAGCAGTGGTACAGAGTCGAGTGGAGAGAGAGCCGTCCTGTGGAGCGAGTCCGTGTACCCAAGAAGGTAGAGACTAGAGATGGGGTCTACAATGATCAGCGGGAGAGAAGTGACTTCTACCCCGATAAGATGCACCAGAGGGGGCCGATTGATTATGAGACCTTCCAGGTTCGGAGACTATGAAATGGGTGAAGGAAAGTAAACCCCCCCATGACTGCTTTTCTCTGTGTGATAATAAAAGGGGGAGATATGTAGGTTCGCATTCTAGTGTTCACGCAACGTGATGACGTAGCGTGAACGGCGGCCTTTTTGGGTGCGCGCGAAAGAGCGCGAAATTGGGTGCCGGAGCTGCAGGAAGGCAGCAGCAAGCTCGGCTCCTCGTGTAGAGTGATAATTACAAATAAATAGCAGTCCTACATTATATGGTGTCCTGTCTTCATTACAGGAGTAATACGAACTCCACACTCCACAAGAGCCAGAGGAATGTAGATCGCCAACGGGGGGATTTCAGTTAGATGCCAAAGCTTTCAGGCGGGAAAGAAAAGACAGTCTTCCCTTCCGCATGAGCTAAATATAGTTTGCCAATGGAAGAAAGACCGGCTTCCCCCAAGCGAAAACGAGAGTCTTGACGCAATAAGCGGTGCATATTACCCTTACCCGACAGTGGACAAACTGTGTCTCTAACCGACAAGATCTCTCACTGTATCTAAAATTTCTGACAGAACAGCACTGTCAGTCTTCCGGGTTATAGACAGCTCCGCCCCCACGCTCCGTGTTGGCTCAGCAGAGAGTCATGGGACGTGTAGTCCCTGTCCAGGGCCATGAATACTTCCGGTTATCGTCCTTCACCGCAGCGACACTGATCGGCTCCTGGGTGTGAAAGTAAGTACAAACAACTGGAAATTGCATGATTCGAGCGTTCAATGGTACTGCGCTCTTGACAGTACATCCACTCGTTAACAACAGCGCATACAGGGACCAGGTTTTGTCGGGATCTGTCAGCAGCGCCAAACAACAAATATGCCACTAACCTTTGAAGTCCTCCAGCGGGGACGATGGATGGTAGAAAATCCCCCCTACTCGCCTGAGTGCAAACCCCCATAAAGTGATGATACACTGCTCTGAGAGGAAATACCCTGGGGAAAAGGGAAGTGGAGAAAAATACAAACTATGCTGCTCAGGTAGGTGTCTTCTTATACCTATGTATGGTACGTCGATCGCGAAATGTCTTCATAAGCCACCCCACTGGTAAATGCTGAGTGTAGGAGAAGAAACGTGTGTAAGAAACAGCGTAGGGATAATCATACACACTTAGGGGTCCATTACGATGTCGGGCGGATCGCCACCGCCATGGTGGTGGTGGCGATCCGCCCGACAGTAATGTCGGCCCGCCACCCATTTCCCCACCGCCATATTAGTATGGCGGGGGGACCGCGGCAGACGTAAACTCCGTCCACCGCTTTTCCGCCCCGGTCGTCTTGGGGCCAGGGCGGAAAATGTTTAATATGGTGGCAGTGTCTAATAGACTCCGCCAGCCATATTAGGATGGGCCTGCAGACATGCCTTACCGTGGCGGCAATGCTGCCACGGAAAGGCATGCGGAGACTCCCTGCAGGGGCCCGTTGCGGGCCCCCTGGGACTCTGGGGGGTGCACATGGGGCTAAGTGCAACATGTCAGGCACCGCGCGGTGCCTGTCATGTTGTGCTTTGAAATGCACAACGTGCATTTTTACCATTGCGGCGGACGGCGCTTTCTGCACCGCCCGCCGCAATGGTAAAAATACAGGATACGCCCGTGTAGCGGGCACATCCTAATTGTCAAGGCGGAACGGCCGCTCCTATGGCGAGCGGTCCCGTTTTGAACTGGGATGGCGGACGGACTAAGTACGCCCACCATCCTAATGGACCCCTTAGTGTCATTAGGTATAGAATAGCTACACATACTCACAAATGTTTATGCAGCAATACATGAACACCGGGTCACTAAACGATAATCCAATCAAAGAGAGAGTAATAGCAATTGTAGCTCCTTCACAGAGGGTAGTCTTTGATAGCAAGAAGTACATGAGGGTTTTACCAAATTCAAACAGAAGCGTACAAGGTTACTATACTAATATGGTACTCCACCATAATTCCAAATAAAGACACTATAGGTTCATAAGGAAGTAAGCCAAGGTAAGACTCCCTTTAGCCAGATGCTGAATTTCAGTTGAACACCAGAGCACAGAGGCTTACAAGCAGCAGTTTGCACCCCCGCACTCTCAATGAGAACCACCAGAGTAAACACGTGCTAGTGAAGTGAAGTGCTCTTGCACTTCCTAGATACTCGCACGCTGTTAAAGTCACAGCACAGTGAGTGAATACAAAGCCACTCATGCTCCACGCTGTGGGACAACGGAGCGGGGGGGAAAGAAGTCTGTTTTGTGAGAGGAGCGCTCCGGCGCGTCTCTCCCAACTTGCCACAATACCTAACTGCTTCACAGAACGTAGCACAGATCCAGGAACTTTGGCACTGTAAAGCACCATGGCACGCTCCTTCGGAACCGCTCCAGCGAGAAAACCACCTCCACAGCATGAGGGGCAATAACAAGGTACACAGACCAGAACGTCTTGAAGGAACTACGTCGATTGCCAAGCCCCAAACCCAGGAAGGGGAAGGGATTTATAGTGCACCACAATTCCATGACGGTTCAACCCCTTCACCCGCTGCAACTCATGGACAAGCATGACAGGTTTCTGTAGATATCTTCTGTGAAAGGAAGCCACTAATCTAGCCGCATGTACCCCAGAAGCTGGTTCTCAGGAGTGTTCCTCTGGCCCATACCCTGTCCAAGCTACCAGATACCACAGCTTGTTTCTCCTTAGTTTTGCTTCTATGATACTTGATACCTCATATTCCATTTCATCATTGACCCAAACAGGTAAAGGTAACTTTCTCACCGGACTGAATGAAAGCTTCAGTAGGGAGAAGTGAAAAATAAGATGAATTCGGAGATGTGTCGGTAAGGCCAATTTCATTGCAACAGGGCTAACACATTTGCTGATTTTATAGGGTCCTATACACCTGGGGTTAAAAACAATGTGTTCCCTAAAACAAATGTTCTTGGCGGATAACCATACTTTGTCCCGAATTTTATACAAAGGCCCGGCCTTCTTCTACAGATATCTTGGATTTCACTTTTGCTTCTTGTAACTGTCTTCGGGTGTTCACCAGTGTATCCTGAATATGGGCTACTCTTTTAGATATTTCTGGCACTTTGGTGATTTCAGTAGGGTGGATAAATGGTACGAACCTAGGATGACAACAATGGGTGCTGAAGTAGGGTGACGCTCGACTGGAAGTGTGTGAGACGCTTTTGTAGGCGATTTCAGCTAACCAATGATAGTCCACCGATGCTTCTGTGCTGTTGTCAATGTGCCAACACAAATATTGCTTCAAGATCTGGTTGAGGCATTCTGTCTGCCCATCGTTTTGTGGGTGAAAACTCGTGACAGGGCTGTTGTTATGTGTAATGATGAGCACCACACTTTCCAGAACTGGGCTGTGAATTGTGTACCTAGGCCAGACAATATTGACCTTGGCAGTCTGTGTAGACGGACAATATGCATCAGAAGTAACTGAGCTAATTGGCCCACAGTGGGAATCTGTTTGCAGGCTATAAAGTGTCTCATCTCTGTCAAGTAATCTATTACTACGAAGATTACAGTAAACCTTTTGCCTTTGGGGAGCCCAACAATAAAGTCCAAAGATATGTTTTCCCACAGGGTACCAGGTGTTGGGAGGGGCTGTAGTAACCCTTGTGGTCTTTGATAATCAGTTTTCTTTTGTGCAAAGGTCTCCCATTCCTTTATTTATTGTCTGATGTCAATCCCATTGAAAGGCCAATAGAACTGATGTGTAATTCTCTCAACCATCTTCTCTACCTCATTGTGTCCAGCACTTTGTAGTACATACCACCAGTGAAATACTTTCTTTCACAATGGTTCGGTAGGTTTGAAAATACAGTTTCCATTCATTGGGATTTGTTGTTTTCAGTTGCCATTCTGTGTGTCTTTTTAGCCAGGTTCTCCAGGTGAAGGTTTTAACCCCATTGATCACTTCTTTGAGGAATGCATCAGGTTGTATAACACAGAGAACCTTCTTGGGATTGAAGTACTGGGTTTTTCGGAACCAATAACCCAGCGGTGCCAGGGGCAACACCCTAAGACTTCGAGTTCTTCCTGCTCAGACCACAGAAACACAGAGTCTTCTAGGTGAAGTCAAAGATCAAATTTATTGGCTGCAACCAAGTAACAGGCGTCCTAGAAGTACAACACGGTGTATATTCTCAGGAGACTGCTCAAACTTACAAAGCCAGCCTTCTCTTTTTATACAAAATATTACGCTTTAGGCAAACATTCTCCGTTTTACAGTTGACCATTCACATATTTTCACTACAAAGAAAAGGCAGAGTCATGATGACAATCCCATATTTCAGTTTGTTCAGCACACAATAAATTATCTTGAAGGCCCAGTATTTTCATCAGATATCGACGGACCCCCAATAAAAACGGGCACCTCCTCCTCATAAAGCAAGTCATAAAGAAGAAACAGTGACAGGTGTGTGTGTGTGGTTAGGCATGGTTTGTGTGGGATGAAAGGTTTATGACATGTTGTGCCTTGATGCTATCTCATTCGGCCACTGGGAGAGGAACTGACCGAACAGGTTTGGCCTTGGGCAGTGGATTCAGCTTGCCCAGGTCACAGGGAAGTCAGCAAAGGTGTACGTGTCCTTCAGGATCGTGTTTTAGCCTTAGTCATCTGCCTATGTGAGGGCAACTCACAAAATGGCTGCCGTACACAAAATGGAACCCGAGGGTTCAGGACAAAAACTATGATTTGTAAATGTAAATGTGATGTAAATGTGTTGGACTTGAAAAGCGCACAGCTGCCCGTGAGCGTCCCGGTGCTGAAGACCGCTCGGGAACCCGTCCTGGCTTTCCCTGTGAGATGGTCCCTTCTGGGTATCTCCAAGGTGAAACCAGGCATCCCCGGCGTCTGTGGGGGGCCGTTGTAGAGATGAGGCAAGCTTAATGCCCAGAGTTGCCGAGTGTGATCCCTGGTTAGAGTAGCTTGTCCCTGGGAGAGAGTGAGGAACACGGACCTTACTGTGGCTTGATTACTTCAGAAAACGGGCTAATTTTAACTGCCGGCCTGAACTGAGGCCAGTGACCGGCCGCTTCCCTCCCCGTGGTCTGCATAGCCAGACCTACACGCGCAAAAATAATGTGAGCCGCCCTGATACCCGAAGCCTCTGAAGCCTGACACCACGCCTTAAGTCCTGCTCTGCGCCTATTGCAGGTGTGAACACGATATACCTACGCCACGGCAATCTTTGTGCCCGCGTGCAGAATCTGTTTCCCAGTCCCTGTCCTGAAGAGAACCTTGAATACTTAGGTTCGAAACGCGTCGACAATACCACCCTGTGGCTACAACAAAGGGTGCCGCTAGGATGTAAATCATACCACCACTCTGTATCCTAGCCTCGCAACCCTATTTAACATTACACCACAGGCTTTCGTTGACAGGCAGGCTTGTTTTCTATCTCAACCCCGCCTGCCACTTGGTTTTTTCAATCTCTAGGACTGGTGCCCGTTTGTTTGCTTATGGACTAATCTCTGCACTGTATATAATTGCAATTTATTTGAATTATTATACATATGTGATTGTCTTTTGGTGTGTCTAACCAATTTTTTGTTTGATTCTTTGTTGTAAATTTGTAAGTGTGTGCATTTGTAGATACTGTACATATGAACCTTTTGAATTGACAGTGGTTTTGTTTGTGCTTGTGTTTCAAAAAATTGCTGATAAATGTAAAAAAGAAAAAATAAATTTGTTTGGAAAATTAAATCCAGTGGTCACATGGTACAGATTGACTGTGTGCCTGGGGAATTGTTTCACGAATAATCCTGTCCAGCCACCTTGTTCTGTTTTTCCTATTGTTGAGATCCGGGTTGGTCAGATGTAGGATCCGATACCTTTACTGTTTCACACCCTGGTTAGAGTAGGCACCGAGGCGAGAATTGTCGAGTCCGCTGACCCTGGTCCACGACCCTGCCGCGTCGGGAATTGAACCCTGGTCCCGGGCCGTTCTCTGCTTCAGGGTCTGCCGCCTCTAACCAGTGAGCCACACCTCTCCACTATTTCAGGGTGAAATCGTCACTTGAATATGACGAAAATGCTTGTGCATAACGTACTAGCCATTCTCGGTCTTCTGATATCAAACTTGTCATGCTACGATGATGTTTATAACACGGGTCCAGAATTTTAAGTACCACAGACCCTCCTTTTGCCCTTACATAGGCAAGAAATCTATACTCACGCTAATCTGAGTCCAGGGCTATATTCCTAAAGTCATTGAGATGTTGCTGTAGCATCATCCTATCACTTAGCTTGTCCCTTGATACAGGTTTCTTTATACACGATGTAGCACAGAGGCCACATAGTGCAGGGGCACACTGTACACACAGACAGAATAGGAAAAGGATGGCTAAGACCACTCCAACGACCATCAGAATTTTCCATCCCCAGGCGGATATCAGTTCCCAGAACCATCCCATCAACGACCAATCTCCTTTATCCACATGAATAGATTCGGAAATCTTATGCAGTTTGGAGATGGCTTGGTACACTGTTGGAGCATTATCTGGAATGAAAACACAGCAACTCGATTGGATCACTCTACATACCCCACCTCGGTCTGCAAGTATGACGTCTAATGCGACCCTGTTCTGAAGAGTCATAAGGCGATCCGACTGGAGCTCAGCAGTCAAGTTACTAAGGGCACCGGCAGTTTCAATTACGGTGGATTCAACCACTCTCGTCAATTGCCTTATGTTCCTGCTGTTAACCATGGGTCCCCAGAACGGCAGAAAACCTTTCACGAAGTCTCCAAATTCTTGTCCCGCGGTGTCCTCTTTACTCAAGACACCTCTAACTATCCTTGTCTTATGGTAATCTGCCGTAGCTGTGTAGGTGGGAGGCAACAGGAATGAAACAAAACATGTGCCCGAAAAGTCAGGGGGCAACCATGTATAGGCTCTATCATGGCAGATGAAATAGGTACCCTTAGCTGCTAGAAACGAAGGGGAAGTCTGAGATGCAAAAACATATTTTTCAGTACAGATACTCTTCCCTAACTGAGCTCTGGGATTCTTGCCATTACCTTCCAGACATAGGTGACCCTGATGGGGTACAATCCAGATAGGGGAAGATCTCTTAGCTTGCTGTTTCTCATTCAGAGTAGCTCCATATCCGGTTACGTTCCATCCTATATATACTAGCGTCTCATCTCTCGGGATAGTTTCGTAGGAAATATCTTCCTTAATCATATCTTCTCTACCCTTAACTAGAGCACTATTCTTAGGATTGTCTGTTACAGAACGTGGGGGGTAGACTTCATGTGCGTAAATGAACATTGTTCTGTATGCCCACACAGAACCATTATGGCTGAAAGGCAGGACCAGATAAGGGATACCTTTATCGGTAGTATGAGGCATAAGACCACACACCCAACAGTTAGTCGTGTTCACTACTAGTTGGTGTTGGTGTAACAGCTGAACAAAGGAGTTATTAATGAACTCTAATCTCCTAGCGGATTCATGTTCAGGAAGAGTTTGAAAAGAATGTGAGGATACAGTAGAAGGAGGAGGTATGGGCGATGTAGTGGGTGCAAATGTTACTTGAAAAGAGAATAAAACATATCCTATTAAAAACATCATTACACTGAACAACATAAAAATACATAGTATCAAAAAATGTTTCGTGGTCATCAGTCTACATATTCTGGATTTAAAGTTCGTTGTTTTGGCAGGCCTCTCCATCTCGAAAAACTCCATCCTCTCTAAAATGCTGCTCGCGATGGTAGGGTGTTCTATGCTAAGGAATGCTTCTGTCAATCCAGGGCAACTCCCTTAGACCAACCAGAACTGTCGACCTAACGTCTTCAGCTGCACCCCAAAGACTTTGGGCAACCGCGACCCTACAGCGGAACCCGGATGGTGGTTCGAAAAACAAAAATAAAAAAGTTTCTCAGATGAGAGGGCTGCACATTCAAAAATAGCAAAGGAAAGGAATATTTTATTTGTCCATAGTTCTCGGCCTCAGATTATATCTTTTCTTTCCAGGTATTGTCTGGTCTTGGAAAAGGAGTTCAGGCTCTGTAGTGTCCAATCGAATTGACGGTGGCACAGCTTCTTGCAAGAGATTGTCACTTTCTTTTTCAGAAATTGTTCCTTTTATACGTGCATCACTAAAAGGCAGAAATCGAGGCACAGTTTCAGTCTCTGAGTCAGCGACGCCCTCCTGGACCCACCGGTCGTACGGCAGAGGCAAAGGTACCCTCTTGCAGTGTACACCGTGGATCCAGTGCTTCTTTCCTTCCACTCGAACAGCTGATCTTGTTGAGAGAAGGACGAGATGAGGGCCGGTCCACCGGGGCTGGTCGTTCTTCGTCCGCTGGAAATTCTTGACCAGCACCCAGGATCCAGGATCGATTGGGTGTCCTGGAGCTTCAGAGACCTGAGGCAGAGTGTTGTGAACCTGTTGGTGTAAAACACGCTATTTAGCCGTCAATTCATACAGATAGTCAAGTAGTACAGGGTGTTCGATTTCACTGAATTTTGTCGGCCTTGGCACTCCCCATATGTTGGCCGGACGGCCGAACACTATCTCGTAGGGACTAAGTCCCACTCGCGAATGCACAGTCATTCTTGTTGATAGGAGTGCTAAAGGCAGGGCGTCAGGCCATTTAAGACCAGAGCTCGCTTGAATCTTGGCTAGTTTTAACTTTAGCGTGCCATTATAGCATTCTACTAGTCCAGCTGATTGGGGGTGATTTGCAGCGTGAAACTTCTGTTGGATGCCTAGCCCTTCGCATACTTTCTTCATCACTTGACCCACAAATTCACTCCCATTATCACTCCAGACCATTCTCGGCATTCCAAATCTAGGGAAGAATTCTTTCACAAGGGCTTTTGCTGTGGATAAGGCAGTGTTGTCTTTTAGGGGATATGCTTCTACCCATCTTGAAAAGGCACAAACAACAACGAGTACGTATTTCAAATTGTTGCACCTTTCCATGTGGATGAAATCTAGCTGCAAAACCTTGAACGGATACGTAGGAGGCGCAAAATGACCAGCTGGAGTTGGGGTTCCCCTACCAGGATTGTGTTTCAGACACACCATGCAATTCTTGACAACATTCTCTGCACACTTAGGAATTCCCGCATTTTGCCATACTGGAGCTAGCAACTTACAAATACCTTTCACACTGATGTGAGCCATTCCATGAGCCATCGTAACCACTGCTAATACATACGCATTGGGTAACAACCATCTCTGATGTTCTGACAATTCAACCCAACAACCATTGGCATCCAGTTTACCCGTACTTTCTCTCCACACACTCAATTCTTTCTCTGTAGCTTCAGCTTGAATAGACTTCACACTCTCTATCGTACCTTCACACATTCCAACATCACCAACCCATCTTGCAGGGCCTGCAACATACATTCGACTCATCACATCCCTTGCTGTCTCTTTTGCAACTTCGTCAGCAAATGCATTTCCACGACCAACATCGTCAGTCACCTTCTTGTGTGCGCTACATTTCACAATCGCAACTTGCAACGGCAAGGTCAGTGACTCAAGAAGCTCATTCACCAACTGACCATGCTGTATCTTAGCTCCATGCGAAGTCAGGAATCCACGTTCTTTCCATAATCGTCCAAAACTGTGAGCCACACCAAATGCATACTGGCTGTTGGTATATATAGTCACTTTCATTCCTTTCGACAACACAAACGCTCTCGCAAGTGCAATCAACTCTGCTGCTTGAGCTGATGTATGTGGGATACGTGCAGCTTCAACAATCGTATGCAAAGTCGTGACAGCATATGCTGCAGTCGTGTCACCATTCGGAAGCTTGAAGCATGAACCATCCACCCATAATGTACCATCGCACTTCACAAGAGGAGTATCTTTTAAGTCTACTCTCCCTTTTGTTTCTTCTTCTGTCCTGAGAAAACAATCATGCTGTTCTGAAGCATCTGTCTCTGCTACAATCGGCAACAACGTAGCTAGATTAAGCGTGTTGCATCTTTTTATGTGCACATGATTCGCTAACAATGTCAACTCGTAACCTGACAACCGAGCACTAGTTAAGTGCTGTGTCTTGGTCCTGTTTAACAACGTGTCCACTGCATGTGGAACCATCACAATCAATGTGTTATTCATCACTAAACCAGCAGACTGTCGAATAGAAACAGCTGCTGCTGCTGTGGCTCTTAAACAACTCGGCAATGCTTTAGCTACCGGGTCCAAAGTCGACGAAAAATACCCACATGGACGCTGCTTGTCTCCGAACAACTGTGTCAACACTGATAATGCACAACCTTCTTTCTCATGGACATACAATGTAAAGGGCTTACTGTAGTCAGGGGTACCCAACACAGGAGCCGAACATAATGCATTGCGCAATTCGGAAAAACTTTTCTGACACTCTTCCGACCATGGGATAGGATTCGGTGTATCTTTACAAGTTAATGCCACCAGAGGTTTAGACAGTAGAGAAAAATTTGGTATCCATTGTCTGCAATATGATGTAACACCCAAGAAAGCACGTACTTCTCTCTGTGTCCTTGGCACACTCAATTTCGCTATTGCCTGAATTCTTTCTGGGGTCAGTTTTCTTCCCTCCTTCGATAAGAGATGACCTAAGTAGGTCACTTCTTGACGACAATATTGCAATTTCGAGAGAGATACTTTGTGATGCAAATCACACAAATGACGCAGCAATGACAACGTGGCTTCTTTACAAATCCCCTTAGTATCTGCAGCGACGAGCAAATCATCAACATACTGAATAAGGGTAGCGCCATCAGGTAAAACAATCGTATCAAGCTGTGTCTTTAAAGCCTGACTATATATTGAAGGACTTTCACAGTAGCCCTGGTTAGCGCGTTTGAAGCGGAAGCTTCGTCCTCCTAGACTGAAGCCAAAAATATCCCTACTTTCCTCGGCTATCGGGATGCTGAAGAAAGCATTCTTCAAGTCAATCACCGAGAACCAAGTCGCGGAAGCTGGAATCATGGTCAATAGGGCAGTTATATCAGGAACAACTGGAAATTGTGGCACGACTATTTTATTGACCTCTCTAAGATCAATCACGAACCTGTAAACGGGTGGCTGGGAAGGGTCAGTACGCTTCAAAACAGGCAGAACCGGACTATTGCAGATGTTACCTCTTGTCTCTTCAATCACATCTTTGTCAATTAAATCATAAATGATCGTTAACAACGCCTTTTCACCTTCGCTAGAGATCTTGTATTGGGGAATGCGTGGCATTTTAACATTTGCCTTCAATGTCACAACATATGGCGGTATTTCCAAAAGCGAGACGGAGGAAAGCCAGGACTTACGTGAGAGGTTCCAGAGTCTAGTACCGAGCGCGAGACAAGAGACTGCACGTGAGACGAAGCGGGGTGCTTTACACATTCAGAAGCATTGAACTCAGCGGGACACAGGATGCCCACGTGTTACTGTTCGGCATACGTTTAACAAATCAGTTCAGTATCCCCTGACGAAGGTATATTCATACCGAAATGCATTGGGATTGACTGAATGTGAAGCTGCAGAAAGCAATTATGTACATGATGTAATGTGCAGAACATAAAGAAAAGAGAAAAAAGAGAAGACAAGCAAGAAAAATTGTCATTAAATCAAAATATCGACTCTGTATTGTATTTCATTTTGCATTTATTTAGAAGAGGCTGTGGAAAGTTTGATAAGCATTGTAACGTAAAAATTTAAATTTAAAGAAAAGCAGCAGTTTTTTTTTATAAAAAAGTGCACCCAAAGGGGCATGTGAATAGTGCGCCACTCACGAACAGTATCTGTTTGTAGTTAGAGGTATTTCCAAAAGACCCACATCATTAGGACCAGTAGCCCAAAGAATATCAGGGAGAAATGACAATTCTGTCGGTAGTTTGTCCTTTGACAAATACATTGGAGAGATCACTTTCTTACCCAGTGTAAGTTGTACTCCTGAAGGAGAACAGTACAAAGTCGCATACAATCTTTTTAGCAGATCCAATCCCAACAAGTTCTCACCACAACCTGTCGTCAGAATAAGGGGTGCTTCGAATTCACAAGGTCCAACAGAAAGGGACATAGGACTAGAAACTGGGTTTCTAACCGGGGCGCCAGAAAAACCTACTGAAACATTCATTTCGCCAGACAAAGGTGCGCCAGGGAGTTTTAAGTGCATAATAGAACTCTTTGTAGCACCAGTATCCAACAGAAAAGGCTCTGACACACCTGATGTAATTACCTCAACGTAGGGTCCACTCTGATCTACTGGAACTGAAACAACTCCCTCTCTTTGTCTATGGCTGTCCTAGCAATCATTACCTTCCATATTCTCATCTTCTGCATAGTAGTCATCAGCATAGTACTGAGCCGTCCTACCAAACGCGTTATTCTGCTGATCAAAGCTATTCATTGAATTTTGCGGTGGAAAGGAACGTGCGTTCTGGGGGATATTTCCACCCCCTCTACCTCTAGGCGCTTGTTGAACACCTCGACCTCTCGTGCCAGAAGCACCATTCATACGCTGTAACAAGATAGGGCAACTATACTTGAAATGACCTTCTTCCTTACAATAGGAACACTGATTTGGACCTACAGGGACACGTGGTTGAGTATACTCGACTCTTTGCGAGTTCCTCTGATACTGTTGAGGCTGCTGATAGTTATTCTGACCACCACCACCACGGGGCAGATATGCTGGCTGTAAAAGAACCTTAGTCTTTAACTCTTTCGTTTTCTTCTCTGCTCTATCCTTCTCATCTTTATCTCTATTTTCGTAATACTGTGCAGTAGCCAGTATTTGTGCTGAAGAAGAAACGGCCCAAGAACTTTCTGAATCTTTCAATTTCTTACATAACTCGGGAAGCAAATTATGCACAAACTTGTCAACGAATAACCGTTGACCACCTTCTGTACTCATATCTTGACCGCTGTGGTCGACAAACGTCTCTTCAAACCTGGTGAAGAAATCAGACACTGTTTCATCTTTCTTCTGCTTACACGCAGACAATTTATCCCAATTCACACGCATCGCAGGCATTAAGGTTTTCATGTAATTAATTATCCTACCAGGGAGATCTGCTACTAAAGGCTCAGGTTTAGCACCACCAACTTGTCGGCCATCTGCAGCAGTAATATTAGCCCATGAGTCCCCTAACTCTTGATCATGATCTGCATGACGAATCTTTCCCCATAAAGGCTGTGGAACAACATTTCCAAACAACATGTCTATATCGGCTAAGTTCATGATGCATGAACCTGCAGTTTGTGACAACTCCTTGTAATACCCTGCAGGATTTTTACGTGGATCAGGCAAAGTCTGTTTAAGGGCCAAGACTTCAGCTCGTTTCCATGGGACATGTACCCAAACACGCTGAAAGTGAGCTGGAACAGCATCAATGTGATTAGCGACATCGGCCTGAACCGCTTCCTTCCATACTGGAGGAACTTCTCTCATGGGATATTGTCTCACCTTCTTTTTCACCGAGGAATCAAACAATGAACGAGAAACGCCTTCACTCCTGAAGGATAACAATGTCCCAACCGCTTTCTCAACATCTGAACCCACAATCGTGCCTTTTGAAAATTCGAACCGTACACGGCTCAACTCGGGCGGATTAGGCTCCAATCCATTTTCCTCTAAATCCTCACACAGAAAAACACACATTTTCTCAAAAACGTATCTCTGTTTCGGTGCTTCCCACTGATGGAAGACATCCATGACAGACTCTAGGTCATAACCCGTTGAGTCAGTAACCCATTTACGTGCCAAATAATTCAACGTTTCCTTCTCTCTAGAATCAGGCAATTGACTACGCAACTGTTTACGCTCTGAGATAGGGGTCGTACTTGTTGCCCCAAAGAAAGGATATAGAAGACTAGTGACAGTGCTAGTCACTCTTTGTCGAACAGAGGGAGAAGTCGATGAAAAGACAAGCGGAAAAGCAGGGTGAGGCAAGGCAGATGCAGAGGCAGTGTCAGGAGGAATACCCGGAGTGGGAGTCGATATAGTAGTCAAAGTTGTAGGAAGTAAAGGCAGAGCAGATGTCAAAGGCGGTGGCCCTTGAGGAGGCTGCACCGGAGGAATAGGGACCAACTGAAGAATAGCTGGTGGTTGTGGAGGAACAGGAGGCAACACAACCAAAGGTTGCGGAGGTGCCGTAGCATTCTGCGCATACGGGGGTGGCGAACTCAACAAATGCGACATTAGGGGATCTTTCTCCAGTTCTTTTGCTGTATCTTTCTGAAGAGGCGGCAAAACTGGATAACATTTATCTATCACCATTTTACGTTGCCTGTGCAACTGCTCACTCATCTGTTCTTCTTCGTTATCTTTGTACTGCATAGCAGCTTGCATTATCGAGATAACCCTTTCTCTCTCATTTTTCTTCGCTAATTTAATTTCCTTCTGTTTGGCTTCCTTACGCCATAGGCGGAAAGAGTCAAACATCGCCGGCCGGGCTTTCTTCTTAAAAAGTTTGACCTCGAGGTTGTCTAGTATTTCCGTGTCAAAACTACAGTGTTGGGGCCATTTTAAAACACCATCCTTGCTGGTGTATTTGATCCATACTTCATTGTATGTGATGGGGCCTACTCCATGTTTCACATACAGTTCATAAGTTGGAGTTCCAATCGGAGGAACCGGACACGAGTCCTCCAATCGGGAATCCCTTTTACAACCAAGACAAAACAAATTTCCAAGTCTGCTAAGACCAGGCATCTTCGCTCTCAAGTCTAGCTTCAAACTTCAAAGGATTATCGAATACGATATTCTCGTGAATACACGAGTCCTTCGGCTTTGGTACTTGCAAGTTCCAAATCAAAGATCCCTAGGGGATACCCAAAACTAAGAACCAAACTAAGGACTGGGAGACGCTCCACTTATACTTAACTGAGGTATCGATGACGTCACCAGAAGACTCGTCTATCGTTTCGCTCTACCAAACATCAAGGGTCCAAAGCAGGGCGATAGTCAGGGCAGCAGTCCTTCGTAGCCGTCGGGAAGCGGGGAACCTCGCAGCAAAGACTTTCGGACCACGTCGACATGCAGGGGTCGATGAAGTGGCGGCCTTCCTCCAGAATTTTCACACGAAGCTCCTCACGAACCTCTGGCTTGGACCGGTACCGCTGACATCGCCCCACGTTGGGCGCCAATTAAAGTACTGGGTTTTCCAGAACCAATAACCCAGCGGTGCCAGGGGCAACACCCTAAGACTTCGAGTTCTTCCTGCTCAGACCACAGAAACACAGAGTCTTCTAGGTGAAGTCAAAGATCAAATTTATTGGCTGCAACCAAGTAACAGGCGTCCTAGAAGTACAACATGGTGTATATTCTCAGGAGACTGCTCAAACTTACAAAGCCAGCCTTCTCTTTTTATACAAAATATTACGCTTTAGGCAAACATTCTCCGTTTTACAGTTGACCATTCACATATTTTCACTACAAAGAAAAGGCAGAGTCATGATGACAAGCCCATATTTCAGTTTGTTCAGCCCACAATAAATTATCCGGCAAGGCCCAGTATTTTCATCAGATATCGACGGACCCCCAATAAAAACGGGCACCTCCTCCTCATAAAGCAAGTCATAAAGAAGAAACAGTGACAGGTGTGTGTGTGCGGTTAGGCATGGTTTGTGTGGGATGAAAGGTTTATGACATGTTGTGCCTTGATGCTATCTCATTCGGCCACTGGGAGAGGAACTGACCGAACAGGTTTGGCCTTGGGCAGTGGAGTCAGCTTGCCCAGGTCACAGGGAAGTCAGGAAAGGTGTACGTGTCCTTCAAGATCGTGTTTTAGCCTTAGTCATCTGCCTATGTGAGGGCAACTCACAAAATGGCTGCCGTACACAAAATGGAACCCGAGGGTTCAGGACGAAAACTACGATTTCAGGGTGAAATCGTCACTTGAATATGACGAAAATGCTTGTGCATAACGTACTAGCCATTCTCGGTCTTCTGATATCAAACTTGTCATGCTACGATGATGTTTATAACACGGGTCCAGAATTTTAAGTACCACAGGATCAATGCAAAGCATTCCTGTACCTTTTCTAGTTCCTTAATAAACGTTTGTCAACTGAGGACATCTTCCTTCTTATTTTCACTACCAGGTATGTAGGTAAGGATAAAGTGGTATTCTGAGAAGAATAACATTCAACGTAGTTGTCGTGGGGTTAGGTGTCTAGAGGCTGCCATGAACTGAAAGTTTCTGTGGTCAGTATATATGGTGACTACGTGCTTGGCTCCCAATATGTGCCTCCATTCCATAAAGCAACTTTAATTGCCGGGTCTGGTGGCTCAGTGGACTAATGCGTCAATTGCAGATGCCTGTGTTTGACCTCATGGTCACGGGTTCAAATCCCGGTGGGTCCACTCAGCCTTTCATCAATCTAAGGTCAATATAAAGGGTACCATTGAGTTGGGTAACAATGAACATCTGTTATTCAGCACCAAGAGACCTATGGGTGAATGTGCACTTTACAAATACACATGTTATGTTATGTTAATTGCCATGAGTTCTTTTTCTGAAATGGTGTAGTTCTTTTCTGCGTCATTTAGTTTCCTTAACATGTACGCAACAGACTGCAGTTGTCCTGTGGAAGTATGTCATTGAGACAGTACTTTCCCCACTGCTACATCGGAAGCGCCCGCTTCCAGAATGTAGGGTTTTTCTGGATCAGGGTGTGTCAAGATAGGGGCTGATACAAAGGTATCCTTTAAGCCAGTGAATGCCCTCTGTGCTTCTTGATTCCACTCAAGTTTCATTGATTTCCTCAGCAATTTGGTCATCGGTGCAACCAGTTTGGAGAAATGGTTAATAAATCTGCGATAGAAATTTGCAAATCCATTAAAACATTGGATGGCTTGAATGTTTTGTGGGGGTGGCTACTCCTTAACCACTGTTACTTTTCTGTCAGTCATTTCCTGTCCTGATGGGGTGAGCATTACTCCGAGGAACTCTATAGTGTGTACGTGAAACTCGTATTTGCTTAATTTGCAGAGCAGGCGAAGAATTCTTAAGACTGATTTCACATGCTGTTTATATGGGTTCCTTTGTTTTCAGAATAGATGAGTATATCATCTATATACACTACAACTTAGAGGTCCAGAATCTCATGAAGAACCTCATTAAGGAAATATTGGAAGGCAGTCAGGGCATTGCATAAACCGAAGGGCATTACCATGTATTCAAATAATCCGTAGCGGGTATTAAATGCAGTCTTCCATTCATCTCCACTGCTCATGTGAACTAGATGGTGGGCTCCCCTGAGGTCAAGTTTAGTTTAAATCACTGCCTTCTTAACCTGTGCCAATAACACAGGAATCAACGGTAAGGCATATCTGTTCTTTATAGTAATGGTATTTAATGGCCTATAGTCTATGCAGGCGCGTAGTTCGCCATTAGCCTTTGGGATAAAGAAAAGCAGAGAGGCAGCAGGAGACTTGGAGGGATAAGTAAAACCTATCTCCAGGTATTTGTCAAGATATTTTCTGAGGTGCAGATTTTCCAGTTCGGTTAGGGCATATATCCTACCACTAGGTACCACAGCTCCCGGGATCAGGTCGATTTGAAAATCATATTGTCGATGGGGTGGTAGTACTTCTGCATGGATACCATTAAAAACCTCTGCATAATCTTGGTATTGTTCCGGTAGTTGGACATCCTTCTCGGCTGCAGTGGCAATACACAGCGCCCTAGCGAGTCCTTCTTGTCATCTCAGACAGTGTTCGAGACAATATGGAGAATTAATCTGGACACTTCTGGTCACCCAATTGACGTCAGGATTGTGCTTCTGTAACCATGGTAATCCTAGAAAGATGCCGTATTGAGGGGCTTGTATGATATTAAATGTTATAATCTCTGTATGGGAGGGTCCATAAATAACATCCATGTTCTCTGATATATATATATATATATATATATATCCGATACAACTTCCGGCTACGCCTTAGGTACTGAGTGTACACCTATGCATTGTGCTGTGTCTATGTCCATGAATATGCTAGTGGCTCCGGAATCGATCATGGCTGGTACCTGTACCCATTCAAGGTGTATTAGTAAGCTGTAGAAATGTGCCTGGTGAGGAGTTATCCCACTATGTAAGGAAGGGATGTACGACTGACTCGAAGGAGCCCCTTCATGATTCTTTGAGCATGTTAGTTTTCTGAAGGTTTGTCAACGGTATCTGTCACTACCCTACTGCTTCAAAATCAATTAGTCTTTGGTTTCACCGGACACTCTTTTATGAAATGTCCCTTTTGCCACAATGTAAGCAGAGGCCTTTCTTATGGCACGCTTATTTCTCTGTCAGGGTCAGTGCTGCTCGCACAGTTCCAATCTCCATGGGCTTGTGTGTGAATGCATTATAATGGTCAGTAGATTGTGGATGGTCAAACCAAGGCATAGGTCGATCTCTTCAGTTATGTTTCCCTTTGCGCTCATTGATACTGTGATCCAAATGCAACACCAGGCTGAGCAGGTCCTCACATGATGTAGGTTGAGGATCAATCTGAGCGATCACGTCCTTGAGATCATCACGTAGACCTTGATAGAATAGTGCTGCTTGTTTAGACTCTGGCCATTTGGTTTCAGCTACCAGCCTCCAAAAGGTGTTGAGATACACCCGCAGATCTGTATTCCCTTGCCTTAACTCTAATAACTCCCTGTCTGCGGTGAATAATTCTGCACGTCTGTCAAAAGCCTTTTCAAACTCCATCCGAAAGGCTTCCCAATCATATAGCAGAGAATCCTCTCTACTCACTCGAGGTATTGCCTACTGAGCAGCCTTGCCTGAGATGAGGAAGGCTACTCTAGCTTGATTGGTGGGAAAATACTTTTGTCTACAGGAAAAATGTAGCATGAGTTGTCTGTTTCCCCATGATACCTTTCTGGGGTGGCTAACGGTATGGGGAGAGGCTTCTCCACTACAACTGGGCCTGTGAGTACCATAGACGGCCTTCCTACATCAAACGGATTCCTTTGCATGCGTTCTACCATGGCCTTTAAGTCTGTGGTTTCTTTGCCGTATGCCGCTGCTTCAGCCTTTGCGTCCGCTAGGACTGCCAACACATCCTCTAAAGTGGCCAATCCGTCACAACCCAATCAGTAGGATAATTATTCTTAGGTCGGAAATTCTGTCAGAGTAGAAAATCCTCAGGATCGGTTTGATGCTCAGAATGGTCCACCTCTTGATAGTTCCATGCCAGAATTGCTGTGATAGCACAGGTCAGTGGGATGATCAACGAGGGAAGGATAGAAAGGGAACAGCAGGGAGGGAGAACTGGAATGACACAATAAATCATAAACATGAATAATCCTGTCTGTCACTAATTAGGGGTATACATCAGCACATAAACTGACCAAGTGACAACTTATACCTGTAACAAAACAAATACGCAGCCTGAGATGTTCTACATTATTCTGTGGATCCTGTGTTGTTGCACCTGTCACTCCTTTAATTCTGCTGTGTTGTACCTAAGAAAAGAACACCCATAAGATATTCAGGAAGTATATAAACTGACCCTCCATTCAATTATCCAACCACTGTGAATAGCCTATTTTGGGAACCACTTATCATCACAGGGTTTAAGTGAGCCCTATGCTGCTCTACCAATGACCCCTGTTAAGTGCCAAAGAGAACAGAATAGAATGAGTAAGCTCCCGCATGCTGCGTATCGGTTTTCCAAAAGATCGGTGGACATGGAGCTTTAGTCAATAGTAAACATATACACTCATTCAAAAAAAGAACGCCAAACTGTCTCAGTGTCCGTATTTGTGTATCAGACAAAATGGCAAAATAGAGGGAAGTAATAAAAGTCTTACGATTCACTCTAACCTTTGTTCTAAAGGACTCCTTCCGCAAGAGCCAGAGGAATGTAGGTCGCCAACGGGGGGATTTCAGTTAGATGCCCAAGCTTTCAGACGGGGAAGAAAAGATCATCTTTCTTTCCGCAAGAGCTAAATATAGCTCACTATTGGAAGAAAGACTGGCTTCCGCCAAGACATAACGAGATTCTTTAGGAAATAAGTGGTGTATAGCACCCTTACCCGACCGTGGACAAACTGCAGCTCAAACCTGCGTGATCTCTCACCGCATCCAGAATTTCCGACAGTACAGTGCAGTACGTCTCCCGGGTTATAGATGGCTTCTCCCCTACGCTGGCGTCGGCTCAGCAGAGAATCATGGGATGTGTAGTCCCTGTCCAGAGACATGAATCCTTCCGGTTTGCGTCCTTCACCACAGCGACACAGATCGCATGCCTGGGTGTGAAGGTAAGTACAAATAACAGGAAATTATATGAATCGAGTGCTCGACAGGTCCGCGCTCTTGACACACTGAGGGCCTGAGAGACCGACACTGCAGCTGATTGTGGCTGTTGTGTGGTATCTGTGGGACTGAGGTCCTGAGAGATCTATCCTAAAGCTGATTGTGGCTAGTGTATGGTAACTGTGAGACTAAGGGCCTGAGGGAGCGATGCTGCAGCTGTTTGTGGCTGGTGTAGTGTAACCATGGCACGCTCATGGAGAGGACCATTGCATATCGGGGTTTGTCACAGCTTTATTATAGTTTGTAGGAGGTCATGACTGTGGTTTACCGGAAGCAGATGGTGCTCTCCGTGAGGGGGCTTGCACACCTGAGGAATCGGGGTGACCCTGGGCCTGACTTTTTTTTCCATATTATGGGGGGGAGTTTATGTTTTGTCAGGGGGACATATGCCTGGGAGGAAGTGGGGAGTCACTGCAGCTGACCAATGATTGACCAGTGTAAGGACAGCTCACTGTCTGGGTGAGAGGAATATTGTTATGAGGTTCAGAAACAGTTGACTGCAGAGAATGATTTAATGACTCCCCGTGAACGCCTCATGCTTTTAAGACTAGAAAACTCAACTGGCATTTTCAAATAAAAACCAAACCAAGAAGAAATGTTTACTCAACATACAAAATGAGCACTTCTTTACACCAACAATTGTACCAACTATGAGAGAAAACTTCTAAGAACAGCCCTGTAGGTTAGTGTTTTGCTCCTGTTAGCAGTGAGATGGTTCCCCCCGGTGTGTGCAGTCGCTCCTGTTCCCACACACATCTGCATTCCAGTTATCCCAGTAATTATGACACCGCCCAGCATTTTATCTTGGTAAATTTCAGCAGATCAAACATGACAAAATGTACTGAGTGAAATGTGTGGTAAAAAGCGACACATGCAGAATTTGCTTCAGTAAACACTACATTTTTCATCTAATTGATATTTTCGAAGAGGAACCCCAACAGGGGTATCTGTACCTCTCCCTATGGTGCTGATAGTTATCATGTCTAGTAAATTCCTAACCACCATCTGGCCGACTAGTTATCGGGACCATAGTGTGACAATATCACAGAAGTATTTTTACGTGTTTGTCAGTTTCAAGGTAAGCAATCTCATAGGGGTGTTAGATGTATTTTCCATGATCCTGGTTTTCTTTTCTTTTTTTTGTTTGTCCTCATCTCACCTTAGATCTAGGCAGATTTTACAAGCCGTCTAGGATGGACCTGGGCACCCTTCGACTCACTGCATAGATCCATGCCCCCCAGGGCTTCCTCACGTGGTTGAGGTCAGGTGTAATCATTGGACCGGGAGACGACCACCATTAATCTAGTAGTTTATCAGATGTAAGCGGCGTCCCCAAACTAGAAGGGGAGACCAGATGTTAGCATGTGGTCCTATCCTATCTCCCTGGTCCCTACGGGTGATATTCAGCACAGCTTTTACCCAGTTTTCTCTGTTGGGGGGCGGGGGGTCTTTCCACCTTAGACAGATCTCTCTCCTGGCTATGATTATCAGGTATAGTAATAGCCCCTTGTCTATCTGGGAGAATGCCTCTCCTGTAAAATCGTGTGAGCCAAAGATAACCAGGTTAATATCGATTTCCAAATCTATACCAAAAATAGCAATCAATGTTTCCCTCACATTTTTCCAAAATAAACTTAATTCCTGACATTCAAAGAACATATGGACATCGTCAACTTTATCACTTTTACATCTAGGGCATTTTGGAATCGGGATTGGGGCAAACTTCGCAATTCTGGCCGGGGTATAATAAAGCCTATTTAACACAAAAAAGTGGTTCTTTTTTAGCCTCGCTGGCTTTATAAATTTGTAGAGCAGTTTAAGGGAAGATTAAAATCTTGCTTCTGCAGGTATGGTCTGGGGTAGGGAGTTCCACACCATAGATTGGGAGGGGATCTCACTGTCTTCTGCATCAAGCAATCTTGCATACCAGTAAGATATTTCTTTTTTCCTTAATTGTGGGTCTAGAAATAGCTGCTCAAGATCCCAATTCCCTTTGATTTCACCCTCTTCCACCTCATGCCATGATCTCAACTAGAGGTACTTAAATCTTGAGAATGTGGGACCGATTTTGGCCAATAAGAATTCCCATGGAAGTAGACCATCCGAGTCAACCAGTTCCAACCAAGTCCGCAAACCAGCCTCCCTTAATTGAGTCGCTAAGCTGTCATTCAAGCACTCTGGGGTCCCTGGAGAATCCCATATTGGGGCAAGATCAGAAAAATACCCGATACTCCAAATTCGCCTCAATTTATACCAGTTTGACAAAGCGGTTTTCAAAACCTTGAGGCAGACTCGTTTAAAGAATCTGGGAGCCCCAAATTTATACAGGAACCCACCTTGCCCGTTATCCCCCTCTGCTGAAGCCATTTCCCTCAAGAGGCTACCCCACTTAGTCTCTGCTGGTGTTGCTAGCAGCATCCTAATACCTTTAAACTGGAATGCCATTAAATACCAGTTAATATCTTGTAGAGCCAAGCCGCCCTTTGGAAGCTTTCTTCTCAGCTTCTTCCAGGACAGTCTTGCACTTTTTTGTCCCCATATGAAACTTCCAATCTTACCCTGAATCATTATTAATAGATTTCTGTGGGAAGGTGAGGGGAATTGTGTTGAACAAATAAGTCAATTTGTGGAGGACCGTCATCTTTACTAGGTGCACCTTACCATAAATGGGCAAAGGTAGATTTTTCCACCTTGCAAAGAGGTACTCTATGTCTTTTTCAATCTTAGCCAAATTTAGCGCGGGGATTTTTTTCAGGTCTTTCACAATTTTTATCCCCAAATATCTAAACTCCCCACTTTCTGGACCTCCCCTATAAACTGTGTTGGCAAGGTATCCCGACAATGAGCCAAACTCCTGAAACAATATCTCAATCCGAGGAATGGCAATATTGGGGTTGCTAGTATAAATAATAACATCATCTGCGTAGAGAGCTAATTTACACAGATACTCTGGTGATTTAAATGGTCTGATACCATTGTCCAACCTGATCATCGGTGCCAGGGGTTCGATGTATATATTGAATAAAAGCAGTGACAGGGGACATATCTGCCTTGTTCCCCTCTTTATTTCAAAGCTAGGGATCAGGGAGCCATTTAACAAGATTTTCGCTGACGCCCCAGTGTAACACTTTTTTAAGGTGTGCACAAATACCGGGCCCATTCCCACAGTCTCTAATACCCCCCAGAGGTATCTCCAGCACACTCGATCAAATGCCTTAGCGGCGTCTAAGGCTACTACTGCAAGAGGGTCATTCCTTCTCTTGACCAAGTCGATGTTACCGATCAAGATTTGAGTTTGTTCCTGGATAGATCTTCCCACCATAAAGCCTCTCTGATTGGGATTTATTAGGCTTGGTGCCAGTTTTGCCAACCTCCCTGCTAAAATGCCCATGAAGATCTTATAGTCGGCATTCAGCAGGGAGATTGGTCTGTAGGAATCTGCCAACAACGGGTCTTTTCCTGGCTTCAATATTAAGACTATTGTAGCCTCTTTCCAAGATCTTGGAACCACCCCAAAAGTGGAATAGACGGAGTTAAAGAGTATATGGAGAATAGGGAAAAGCTCATCGGCTAACAATTTATTAATCTCATTAGGAAGAGAGTCAAGGACGGTAGCTTTTTTATTTTTTGCCCTCTTAATTTGAGCCTCTATCTCCTCCATGGAGATGGATGCTTCTAATGAGTCTTTAGTGACTTTAGTTAATACTGGCATGGACTTCTCCCTTAGCCATAAGCTAATTGCTTCAGAAAAAGGTGTTATTTCCTCGCTATACAGGGTTGAAAAGAGGGACCGAAGACAATCCTGCATTTCTGTAGAATTACTTGATTTTGTACCCGTACTATCTATGATAAGTTCGTTTATATCATTTTTTGCTCGGTCCACCCTTGCTTTCCAGGCCAGCAATGCTCCGGCTCTTTCCCCATATTCAAAATACTCCATATTCCGTGCTTGCCACTGGGCCTTGCATTTCACATCTAAGAAAATCCTTAGACTCTGTTTGGCTTTCTCACGACCCTCCTCTGGCTCAGCTTTCCTTTTCAAGAGCCGATATTCTTGACTCCAGGGAATGCAATTCTAGGGCATTTTTTTGTTTTTAATTCTTATTTGGGTACCCAACATCCCTCTCAAATTGGCTTTATAAGCCTCCCAGACTTGATCTATTGAAGTAGAGCCTAAGTTGAAAGTGAAAAATTCAGTAGAGGCCAATTTGATTGCCTGGATGATCTCTGAGTCCATCAGATATCCTCTATTCAAAGTCTACCTTGGTTGTATACAAGTACTACTCGTGGAATTTACAAAGAGCAAAGGGGCGTGATCTGAAAGATGACTTGGTGCTATGGAGATACTTTGGATCTTATCTAGGGCTTCTTTATTGATCAAAACATAATCTATTCATGCTAAGTGATGGTATTTTTTACTGTGAAAAGTAAAACCCTGTAAACCACCCATCTTAGCTCTTTATATATCCACCATATAGATGTTAAGAAGGAGATTTTTCAAAACCCTTCGAGATCTGGGGGATCCAATAGCATGAATGCGGTTGGACCTGTCCTTAACTGGATCAAGGCGGATGTTAAAGTCACCTCCGACTATCATCGGGAGGGTCGCTATGATGAGGTTATCCTGTAGTTTAACCGGAAAGGAGGGGTCATCCACATTAGGGCCATAAAATGAGCTACAAGTCAATTTTTCCCCTTCAAAATCCAACTGGGCGATGATCCATCTTCCTGATTGGTCTGTTGAGACTGATTTTATTTCGCAACTAAATCCCCTCTTGACCAAAATTGCCAACCCTCGGCAGTGCATTGTTTGTTGAGAGTGGCAGAAACATTGTAACCAAGGGAGTTTTGAAAAGATGCTCTTAGACTCTGTTTGATTTAGGTGAGTTTCTTGTAGTAAACAAACATTTACTGGTAGCATCTCTAAATATTTAAAAATTCATCTTTGCCGTCTAGGGCATCTTAGACCATTTATATTCCAGGAAATAAATTGGATATTACGGCCCCCCTTCATTTTGTCTTTTCACCACGTATTCCCTGCTTAACAAACAGCCTTTACCGTATAGTTTGGGTAACCAATGAGATGAGAGACTTTTTACTTTTTTTCCTGCCACCCTGTGCCCCACCGCCCACCCATCCGTCCTCCCCCGTCCCACCCTAACCCCTTGTGACCCCCTAACCCCCTAACACCTTGAGGAACCCTACCTACCAAAAGTCAAATGCCTATTCTGGCTCTTCCCCTCTCTGGGCTTTAAGAAAAACAAAACATAATCATGAACTAGCGGCTCGACTCGAGGCTTTATGTTGGACTTCTACTTCACCCCCCTCACAAGTCTCCCTGTTTTTCAAGCAGAATTTTTGCTATTAAGGTGTTGATTTCTTGTGGAGAGCGAATCATGTGCATGTGGTTGTTCCACATAACACGCAATGTCGCTGGGAATCTCAATTGAGCCCTTGCCCCCAACCCATTCAGCTCTGATAGTCTTTTCCCCAATTCCCACTGTCTTTCTGCTGTTATATGCAAAATGTCTGATCTAATAAAAACTGAAAAAGGTGACTGTTCTGCAAATGGAGAAGGGATAGCGCCTTCCTTTAAAGCAGCAGATAAGATTTGTTCTTTCACTGAGTAGGACAGAAAATTAACCAAAATTTTCCGGGGTTTCAACCAACCAGGATTCCTTTTAAACAGGTCTCTATGGACTCTCTGTATTTCAAAGCCTAAATTTATTCCCGGGTGGTCTTTCAGCACTGTGCGCTTTAAAAACGAGATCAGAAAACCCTTAATGTCATCTCCTTGTTTGCTTCGGGTATGTTCATAAATTGCAGGTTATTTTTCCTTGCATGGTTTTCCAACCCCTCAAGATCGTCTTTAAGATCCTTATTTTGGGTAGACAGTTTCTCCAACTGCGACGTAGTAGCCTCCATTACGGTTTTAATCCTAGGAATCTCTTCCTCAATTGCATCAGTCCTTGCAGTCACTAATTCCAGTTTCTGGGCCACCAGCTCACAAGAGGATCGAATGGCCGCCTGATTTGCCTCAGAAACCGAAAATCTATTAGCCAGATTGGCTTGGTTTGCCTCGGAAACTAGTAACCTAGTAGCCCTCCCATCCTTCAGAGCCAAAAGAATATCTGCCAACGAATGGGAAATTAGAGTTGGAGTGCCCTTAATCTCCAGGGGACAAACGGAACCTTTTACCAACTCTTCATTTTGCCCCTTTATTTTACCGTTTCTGATTAATCTGAAGAATCTGTGGATTCTGTTTGTTGCTTACTAGGTGGTTGGTCTAGCCCCTGAATATCTTTCCCCTGCTGATCTAGGATGGAGAGTATGTTAATGAGGGTAATATCTGGATGCACTTCCAAAACCTGATTAGATTTTAGTGTACATTCTGTCGTATCTTTCCTACCAACTACACCGCTAGCCACACCTCTCAACTCGGGTAAGGGATTCTCCTTCTGCTGGACACTGTTCTGCTCAGGCCCCAGTCTTGATGTAGAAGCTGCTTCCGGACCAGAAGGAGATTGAGGTTGGGAATTCATTTTTGTGGAGGTAAGAGACATGACATGGTAGTAGGATTTCAAAGATGGGGTCATTCTTACTTTAGCTTCTGCAGATTTCTTATCTCTTAATTTCGCCTTACTATTTTGCGCTTTTAGGAAAGCAGGGGTCACTGGTGTTGCTGAACGTCCCTCCTATTTACTCTGTTTTCCCTTCCTGGTCACAATATTGACTTCAGCCACAGGCGGGGAAACTCGTTGGGGAATAATTGAGTGGGTAATCAATTTATTTGAAACAATGTGTTCTGCCCTGGCCCTTAATGAATATCTGGTAGGTAGGGGGGGCAAAGATACCCTCTTGCGCTGAGGCTCCACTCTCTATACAGTCAGACAAAACCTTGCCTAAAATATGTCCCTCTGCTGCAACAGGTTTGCCTTCAAGTGTGCCTTTTCTATTGCTAGAAGAATACAATGATGATTTATTCTTAGTTAAAGAAAAGAAAACCACCACTATTCCCGAGGGAACTACTCCCACCGATACACCACTCGGGCAAAAAACTCCATGGAAAGCCTCCTCCTCGGCCTGAAATCCCTGCCAACTTTCCTGGACCCCAATCCAGCCCCTTCTACCTGTACCGCACTATCCAGCCCCAAAGCACCGTCCACACAGCAATGCGGCAGTCGCCCAGACCGGCGGCCGCCGCCGCCGCTCTTCCCCACCTCCAGCTCGTCGGCCGCTCGGCTGCAGTTGCCTTTTGCCCTGTCTCGGACAGAGCCGCCGCCTCGAGCACTGCCCAGCCCTCAGGTCGAACACTCCCACAGCACACACCAGAATCAGATCCGGCAAGCCAGGAACAGGCTCCTCTCTGTCTCCGCCCTGCCTCCAACGGAGCCACTACAGCCGCGGACGCCGGCAGAGGTGCAGGTATCGGTATTGGTACTGGGAAAAATAGATTAAAATCGGTGCACACCATTTTAAGGAAAGCTAGTGAGGAGTTATTAAATTCCGCCTCAAAGCCCGAGGGGAACGCCCGCGGCCGTTCAGTCAGCGTCCGCCATGTTCCTCCACTGCCATGATCCTGGTTTTCAATATCAGAAGGGGACCTACAGGGTCCTGCTGCCTGAACCCTCTTTTAATGGCGACCTTGAGAGAGGTCATTCATGCACCGGGGTCTGTGAAGATTGTGGTGTGAGGAGGATTCAGGCAGCAGCCCGTCCCCTCACAATATTTTAAAGGCCACAAAGCACCCCCTCCCCAAGTCCTCAAAGACCCCTTGACACCCATCCCCGGGGCAGACTTGTAAGGGAAACTGAGCTTCCGTCCCATCTCCCGAGCCTTGTAAGCCTCGGGGACCCCAACCCCTGGGGCCAAAAGCTATAAAGGAGAGAGGTTTGTGCTGACCTCTCCTGAACCCTTCTTTTGCCCTGGGTACCTCATACCTGGGGCCATAGGTGGCTTCCCCGGTGCCCACAAACCTCAAATCGGGTGGTACGGAGAAAGCTCAAGCACCGCCATGGTGAGGGAGCTGGCATTGCTCCCGTCTGAAGGGAGCAGCTCTCTTTGCATGCTCCCTTCAGGCAGGAGGGATATCTGTTTCCATGCCCACAGGGAAGACATGTTTGCTCCCCTCTAATGGTAGCTTTAAAGATGTTCCCTTCAAGTGGAAGCAAACACGTGTTTTCATGGCCATATCAGTGCAGGCAGGGAAACTACTCTGTCTCCATGGTGGGCTCCCTGTGACAGAGTACATGACCCATTCCCAGAGGATGGGGTCCCAGAACCTTTTAAAGCTCAGGTAGGGGGTTCTTCAGGACAGAGGACTAAGTCCCCGAGTCCTCTAAAGGCTGTTAACAACATTTTTCTCATGTTGCTGGCATCCAATCAGAGCCTTGCTTCCACCAGAGTGAATGAACCCTATGGAGAAAAGATCCATGAGCCAATCAGAAAGCTCTATTTATTAAAATATGAAGTACTTGAAATACAACCATCCAGATATAGAAATATTTTGACACCTTAATTTTTAAAAACATTCTAACCCGATTCACACCAAATTACAACAAGCATTTGCAATGCAATAGGTCTCGCATTAGGAGAGTTTGAGCTATTGGTATTGTAAATGACACATTTTTTATTTATGTTTTGTTTTTGAAAATAGCGAAATTAATAGCTTTGTCATTTACAATGCCAATAGTTAGAACTTTCGCAAATGTGACACCTATAGCATCTGTAATGCAATATGTGTTGTATTTACGTGACTTACATGTATTGATATTACAAATAACAATGGCTTTTAATTTTTTTCCAATATTTAATACTTAAATAAACGTCATCATCCTGTGATTCTGGGCAAATCACTTACTCTCCCGGTGCCTAACAAAAATGAATGTGTCCGTCTGTAATGTAATTGGTGCTTATTTAAAGTGCTCTGATACATTCTGGTCAAGTTTGTGCTATAGAAAACTAAAAAAATATATATAATATGGAACAAGTAAGGGTGGGTGAAGAAGAAGGGAGGACGAGTATTGTAGAGTAGGATGTTGAGGGGTGCTTGAGAAGTGTAGTTTCATGTAGTAGAAGGAAAGGCAAGAATGGTACCTGGGTATTTGATTTTTGCTTCTCGGTGAGATCTGCCATCCCTGAGGCCTTCTGAGCTGGCCTCCGGAATATGTGTGCTGCTGTAAAATAGTACCCATGCAGCATATCAGAGTAGCTCTCTTTATATGTGATTGGGCCACCATCCTTTGGCACAACAACCAGCTGCCACGGAAAGACAGCGAGGGTCTTCAAAATTTGGTTCAGAGCCAGCATGGAGGCTAGGATTGTACAGCGCCTCATGCATGGGCATTCATAACCTTTTCGAAGAGTTTGGCACCTAGATACATGACTAAAACGTAGTTACATCGTAGGTGACCAGGCTGCACCAAATAATATTGACCCACCTGGTTATGGCTACTTTTTGATATGAGATAAACCAACGCGACAAAACAGACTTCAATGATTTGTAGATTACCTCAAACCTTATTTTTGTTTCTTTTCACAAGTAAATATCAACGTTTCATTTCGAAGTCATCACTGCATTGGTTTGATTATAATGCGGGATAGAATGTTCTCTTTAAACCTCATAGCAGAGTAAATAAGTAAGTAAATAGTGCCTAATTTTGGAACACAGCTTTGTGTTCTCCAATATTTAACTTTCAAAAATTATTATTTAACATTTACACTGGTCATAAAGAG
Source organism: Lissotriton helveticus (assembly GCF_964261635.1). Classification (NCBI taxonomy): domain Eukaryota; kingdom Metazoa; phylum Chordata; class Amphibia; order Caudata; family Salamandridae; genus Lissotriton; species Lissotriton helveticus. Next base: position 15,142,907 of record NC_136065.1, on the reverse strand, counting down.
TGTGAAAACACAGCCATCCTTGGCCAGTGAAACACAGAGAACGAAAAAGTGAAAGTGGTTGTGAGAAACATGGAGTTATGTGAACAGAAGAAAGCACAGTATTAGGAAGGCTAAGTGTGTGTAAAGAGCAAGTAAGCAGGCTGTCAAGGAAAAATGCATAAATACATGAATAAATAAATACCGCCTTCGGGTAAAGTCCGCGCTATATAAAAATGCATAAATACATAAATAAATAAATACCGCCTTCGGGTAAAGTCCGCGCTATATAAAAATGCATAAATAACTAAATAAATAAATACCGCTAATCACCGCCGTCACTCTGCCGGCCTGCGACCAGGAAGTCAGGCAGGCCGGCGCGACAACAGGAAACAGGAAGTAGGAGGGCGGGAGCCTACCCCGCCTCCCACGGAAGAGCCGCGATTGGAGCCGTGTTTGGAGCACCGGAGCAGGCAGGAGCCTACCCTGCGCCCCGGTGCCGAAGGAGGGAAGAAGAGTCCTGCTGCTGGCCCCTGCAGCTGAGAGCCGCCACACGAAGGAAGCCGGTGAGTGGGTTGCTGAGCGGGGCGGGGGTGGGAGGGGGAGCATGTGCGCGTGCGCGCGCGAGTGCGGGGGGGCGGAGTGTGTATGTGTGCGTGCGTGCGTGTGTGTATGTGTCTTGGAGTGCGTGTGTGTGACTGTGGGGGAGGGGGTGTGTGTGTGTGTGAGCGAGTGTCTGTGTGCCGTGTGCCTGTATGTGTGCCTGTATGTGTGCCTGTATGTGTGTGCATGCGCTCGCCTGTGTGTGCGTGCGTGCATGCAGAGGGGTGGGGGCTGCCTGCGTCTGTGTGAGCAAGGGCTGTGAGTGAGTTACTCTGCGCATGCGCGGGTACTCTGCGCATGCGCGGGTCTGACGCGCGCTCCCGCGGTGAAAACTGCGATGGAAACGCTTGTGTCAGATTGCTGTCCTCAGAACGACATACGGGCAGCATTAGGTCTGAAGCAGACACTCTCAATGCTCACGCATTGAGAGTACGTCTGCTCGACCTAAAAAGCACAATCTGCGGACCAAGATCTAGCGTCCTGTCAAATTTGGTGAAATTCTGTCCAGTGGTTTTTGCAAAAACGCTTCTGACAAGAGTCTACAAAAAATGCATCTGGAAATTTGCTTTTGACACCCCCTTTTCTTCTCCGCCCCCGCTTGATGGATCATCCCTAGACTTTTCTAGAAGGAACTGAGGTGAATTTGATTTTTTTGTAGGTTTTGTGAAGATTCACCAAAGTTATTAGCAAACAAAAAAGGCGTTGCCTATGGAAACCCACACACAGTCTCTCTCTCTCTCTCACACAACCCATCCTCCCCCACATACATAGGCCTTCAAGAGCTCAACCCTGCCCCAGATTGCCAATTACTAAGTAAATGATTTCTAATTAAAAGAATCTTTTTATATTGATCTTATATCAATATCTTGAGAATCGTCTGGATGTAGTGATTGTGAGTCTTTGTTGGATAACTGTTTTAGGTGAAGAGCGCCTTATGCTTTATATATGTTATATGACCTTTTTCTGTCCTGGAGAAGATTTGACTTGATTGATGAAGCTGAAACGGTAGCACCAGTTTTCTATATGCACTTGTAGACATTGAATTAAGATAAGGTAATAGAACTATTAAACTGTATCAATTTGCTTTCTTTTGCTGTTATTACCAGAGCGGAAGTAATCTGTTTTGATAGGACTGGGTGCATAATTTGTTCTACTTTTCATTTTGTTGTCTATGCTGTCATAATATTAGACAGGTGAGTAAGTTAAAAATCTATACCTTTGGGTAGTTTTCTTGTGAAATGTCTTATCTACGAATAAATACCGAAAAGGTTTTTCTAAGATTTGTTTTTGATAATTTGGTGTGATATATACATACACCTGTGCTCTAAATTGATGAATAATACTGTGTTTTTGCCTCTTTTTTGGCCTTTTAATTGGCTGCTCCCAGCTGTAACACCCCTGAAGTTTACATGGGGCAGTCATTGATGTCAGGAGAATGATCTACCAATGTTGCTGCAGCCAGAAGGAGGTGTGGCATGTTCATTATTAGTATGCACATTTGACTCTCAGGAGGTTGCATTAATTACATCTCACTCCCAGGATGCCACTGAGTCCCAGATGTGATTCACTCTCTCCTCACAGGGCTTTAGGTGAGGTCCTAGCAGGCAGCTCAGCTTCGTTAAGGGATCATAATGACAGCAAAAGGTGGAAGGGCAGAAAGTGACACCTGAGCTGGGGCTGCAGCCGTCTTCTACATCAGTCTCTCTATCCTCTCCTCTCTGGACCTTTATTTACAAGGGTTTGTTATTAAGAGTGTCCAAGTGAAGTCACTTTAAATATTGCATTATATTGTGTTCTTTAACTCTGTATCTGTTTGTCCCTGCCCGCAGAGGAGAAGTCGCTTCCAAAAGCTGTGATCATCGCTATTGTGGGATCCATTGTGGGCGTGGCGCTGCTCGCTGCTATCATTTCAGTTCTGAACTATAGATCAAAAGCATCAGGTAAGGAGTTTACTGTTGAAGGAAGTAGAATCACTGTTCTAGGTAGTGGAATCATGTCCTGATTCATGTGATGGAGAGATATGGGTGGGACGTCTGGTGATGTTTCAGTCGTCAGTGGGGGGTGAAGGAGTGTCCGTTTGCATCATGTGAGGTGTTGTGGTGAAGGTAGCAATGCCATATATCAACTTCTAATTACCTGCATGGTATTCACAGAGATGCTTGAATGGGAATCTTGTGATCTCTTTCTGATGCCTCCTCTCCCTGTGAATCTCTCCAGGTGTGAGACTGGATCCATAAACTATTGCACTGCCTCCTGTGTGCCAGTAGGGGCGTCACCATCTTCCATCTTGTCTTCATTTTACCCTGGATATGGCGATACAGGGCTGCCTTCAAGGGCCATCAGTACACTGACATTAGTCCCTTTATTTTCAGCCCCCGTTGACGTGGATATCTTCTTCTACTGACTTCCTTTAAAGTCTGGGATGTTTACAGTTCAGTTATGGTTCCAAGTTTTGTGACAGATGTATCCAGATACGGTCAGAGAGACTGAGAGAGAGATTTTATTGTTTGGTTAATTAAAACCGTAACAATATTACATACAGACAGTTTTAGGTCTCGCCTTCGAAACGCGCAAGCGTTGCAAATGAAAAAGACCTTTTACGATCGCTTTGGCTTTACAGCCAAGCACAGCACGTGTTCCATTGCCTTCAATGGCAACGCGTGCACGTCAGGAGATTCACTCGCGGGAGCGTGCGCCACCATCTGCTAGCAATTATCGCTCGTGCGAGTGAATCGCGCAGGCCAGTCTTACCAAATGCACTAATAAAATGCCATCAGCGTTGGAGCTCTGTGGCGTGCCAAGCACCTCGAGGCAGTGCAGGGCTCAGTATGCGCAGCTAAAGGCCTGCTCCAGTCTTACCAAATGCGCCGAGATGCACTCGGTGCTGGAGCTCTGTGGCATGCCAAGCGCCCCGAGTTAGTGCACGGTCTCGGTGCGCGCACCCACCCCACAGAGGCTCCCTTCTCATAAACCACCCCGGCTGGTTTTAAGACGTGTTATTACCATCTGCCTGGCGTTGAGTGGGACAGATTTGGTTGGCAGCTTGTCTAAGCACATGAAGATAGCGCGCAGCAGCGTCTCTCTCACTCCGGCTCACTGCTTTGCCAATTAAAAGCGCGTCGAAGCGGCCCGTCCCAGAATCTTACTGGCTTGTCTCACACGCGCATGCCGGCGTCCGACATCATGACATGGGCGTGTGACGGATGGCTGGAAGATGAGTTGTAAATACACACGGCCGTCTGTGCTGCACGGTAGACGTGTGTCCTGGGAGTGCCGAAGTGTGCACAGCTCAAAGATATCTTCAGTGTTGTTTACGAGGCCCCAAACCTGCTATCTTCACCTCATGGTGGTCGATACGACACAGAACAAGGGTCCAACCTGGTGGGTATGTGGTTCCGGCCGAGAGGCAGCATTGGGTTCCATGAGTTTTCTGAACGCATCTTATGTAGCGGCTTGTTGGAAACACAGATCAGATTCCTAAGGGTTTCCACAAAATGGTCTGCAGGTTCTGATTGGTTGATGCAAGATTGGGTTTCCTCTGTGTTCTGAACGGTCTGCATGATTGGATGGATGGTGAGGTGAGATTCGGTTCTCTACTGCTTCAGTCATAGGCCACCCAATTGCAAGGTAGCGAAGATCTGTTTAATCCTTCCTTGTCCTTTAACGAATAAGAAGAAGGTAAAGATCCCCAAAATACTGTGGGAAAGTCATCCTGGGCTTGCATCCAATCACAACATAGAAAACATTCTGAGGAATGCCTGTAAAATCCACCTTAACCTCCTAAACAGTAAAGACATGCAGACCACTCTGATGAAGTGGCAAACCCAATCTCACTTTATAATCCATCAAAGCGCACAGACCCTTCACAAGGCCTGTGACTGAAGCAGGAGAGAAACTAAAAATGCTCGAATAGGGACAGTGTTAGCCTTTCGCTCTTGCTATGAAGGAATAACCTTCTAAAGGCGAGGCGATACTGTCCCTGCTAGGATTAGTTTCCACAAGCATTTCACTGTCTGTCTCTTTTGTCAGGATTATGTCAGGGCCCCTCTCTCATATTCATCTTACAAACATGTATTAACTACAGTTTTATAGGCACACGAAAGGATCTGGGTTACTATTGGATAATTACCCACCAGAAGCTTTAATTTAAAGATGCTGGAATGTAAAGGAGTGCCCAAAACTTGTAGAACTTTTCAGTGAATGATCCTGATAACGTCAGAGGCGTAGGGCACAATGTCAGAGCATTTCGCGCGGAGAGAAGGCTCCATGGTGCCACAGGCGGTTGCAGTCTCCGCAAGATTTAGCTTGTTCTGAATTAAATACGTGCACTCTGCATACTTTATTTACCTCACACATGCTCACGTATAGATTATTAGGAGGGTTGTTACCAAAAAACTTCACAAGAAGATGAACCCAATGATGTTCTACAAAACTCCCAGTTCGTGTTCAACGCGCAGTGCTCAGAGACAGCCATCACCCGAGTGATTAACAGAGCTCTTCTGATCACCGACAGTGAAGGCCTTCTTCTTGGTCTGCTTGGCCGGGAAACAACCTTTACATCGCAACTTTTACAACGCACTACCATTACAACGAAACTTTTACAACGCAACACCCATTACAACGCGTGCCATTACAACGCAACCATTACAACGCATGACACTACATTGCATACCACTACAACGCATGTCATTACAACGCAGTCATTACAACGCATACCATTACAACGCATACCATTACAACGCATAGTACCCTTACACTATCCAACACTTACCCTACTGTTGCACCCCCTGGAGTTAGAATAGTAAATTTTACCCCTACACTATCCAATACTTACCATGTATGCTATGTAATGATATGCGTTGTAATGGTATGCGTTGTAAAGGTAGTATGCGTTGTAATGGAATGCGTTGTAATGGTAGTTTTGTGAAATGCGTTGGAATGGCATGCGTTGTAATGGAATGCGTTGTAATGGTAGTTTTGTGAAATGCGTGGGAATGGCATGCGTTGTAATGGAATGCGTTGTAAACGATGTTGCGTTGTAAATGTTTCGTTGTAATGGCATGCGTTGTAAAAGTATGCGTTGTAGTAACATACATCCGCTTGCCCTCGGTGCAGCATTCAACAACGTCAAACACTGAGCTCTGGAACTCTACTTGATCTGCTTGCATCCCGACCAGGCTTTGAAAGAATTGTCCTGCGCTGGATGCATTCTTACCCAAAGACAAGATCCCGGGAACTCTAGATTGTCTGCTCCAGGTCCAAAAGTCTCCCTGTGACATGTGGTGTCCCTCAAGGCTCTATTCCGTCTCTTGTGACCATCAGCCTGTGTAAGAACTCCTCAGTGGAGATAGCGGTAGAATCGGCACCCCGGATGATGCCACCTCAAGTGAAAAGCTATGTAAGGTATCCTTCAAACGGACTGTTTATCCCCATGTCAATGCACAAATGTTTCTGTATCTTGTTAATAGTGATGCATTTTATGTGGGCACCGTAGTGTGGCACTAAACCGTGCCTGAAGCTTGCACACATGCATGCACGCACTGACCTCACTATGGAGGTCGGGGGAAATAACAAGCATTAGCATAGCCAATAGGTCTCGCCTTTGGGACCTTATAAGTGTTTAGCCATGCAACAGTTGATGTGGTTGCACCAAGGATATTGTGCTGGATAACCAAACACTTATAAGGTCCCAAAGGCGAGACCTATTGGCTATACCAATGCTTGTTGTATCTGGCATGCGTAAAAACACATTTTCTAAACTTGATTCCGGTTCAGCGGAAGGAAACTGAGTTGATGAACCCTTCAGTAAAAGCTTATTTCCTGTTGAAAACCTCCACCGAAACAGAACCTTACCTAAGAATAGTCACCAAGCCCTTTCATCGCCTGCTTTTAACCAGGTTTCATTTTAATTTAATACACATTTTCCCGGGTAATGTGCAAGGCTAGTATAGGTAAGTGTAATTTAGGTTCTTGTACCTGTGATAATTTCTCATCCCAGGACACCATGCATTTTTTAATATTCTGTGACTATTATAGTGTTATTTTCGTAGGAGGTTTTTATTTCCAATTTTAAGGGAAAAAGGTTTTATACAGGTGAAACCCACTTTACTCTATCTTCAGATGGTGAACGACCCATGGGAAATTTTTAACATCGCAAGTTTTTTTGTCGCAGCCGTTAGACTTAGGAAGAAACTGTACCCTATGATATCATAATGAGCATCGATTAAATTTGTGTGATTACTTTTTTTATTAATATTTTTAACCTGAATCGTTTTTACTGTGGTGATTCATACATATAAATGTTTTAATGGTAGTCTGGATTTTATGTGACTTAATGAATTTTGGATTTATATTATACTTATCATTCTAGATCGCCCATATTTATTGATGACTCTGATTTTTTGATGTGTTACCGTCTGATGTATTGTATTTTACGTGTAGTACTTTTAGGGTTTTTAACCGCTTGTGTGCGGCAGGAATTCCAGCCCTGTGCTGGACATTCCAATCGCGGTTGTGGTCGTGACGGAACCACTCCGTCATCAGCACAGCCCAACCGTGACTCATGACGGAATGGTTCCGTCACGAGCATGGAAGGGGTTAACTAACTGAATAAAGTGGTTTTGACTGACTGACTCAGATCCTTGACCTCAGGTTCCCCCCAAGACCTGTTCCTCCTAGTGTGGCAAAGCTATTTTCAGATATTACTGCCGCTAAGCTTATAACTATCATATGATGTTCAAGACCAGCGTTTTTTCCTACGACATGTAGGAAAGCCTTGGTGCTTCCACTTCTAAAAAAAGTCACCTCAGACTCTAAAGATCCAAATAGCTATCACCTTATCTCCTGATTTCCACTGCCAGTGAAGATTGCTGAAAAAATCATCAACAACCAACTTGTGGCATACATCCAACTGAATAATCTTTTGGATTCTATTCAACTTGGTTTCCACAGTGGTCATTGCACTGAGATAGCACTGATAAAGGCAACCGAAGAGATCGGACAGGCATTCGATCAATCAATCAATCAGAGTACTGGTAGAGCGCATTATTTACCAGTGAGGGTCTCAATGCGCTGAGGGGAGGGGGTGCTACAACTGCTTGAAGAACCAGGTCTTGAGGAGTCTTCTGAAGGTGAGTAGGTCTTGGGTCTGCCGAATGTGGGTAGGGAGGGTGTTCCAGGTCTTGGCGGTGAGGCAGGAGAAGGATCTGCCGCCGGAGGTCACTCGTTGGATGTGGGGGACAGCGACGAGGCTGACAGAGCGGAGCTGGCGTATGGGGGTGTAGAAGCTGAGTCTGCTGTTAAGGTAGGCTGGTCCAGCATTGTGGAGTGCTTTGTGTGCGGGGGTGAGGAGCTTGAAGGTGATCCTCTTGTCGACTGGGAGCCAGTGTAGGTCTCTCAGGTGGGGGTGATGTGGCTGCGGCCGGGGACGTTGACGATTAGTCGGGCGAAGGCGTTTTGGATGCGCTGTAGTCGTTGTAGGTGTTTGGCTGGGATTCCTGCGGAGAGTGCGTTGCCGTAGTCCAGTCTGCTGCTGACGAGGGCCTGTGTCACCATTCTTCTTGTTTTGGTCAGGATCCACTTGTAGATCCTGCGGAGCATGCGGAGGGTGTTGTAGCAGGAGGTGGAGACGGCGTTGACCTGCATAGCCATGGAGAGGGAGGAGTCGAGGATGAATCCTAGGTTGCATGCCTGGTTGGTGGGTGTTGGTGCTCTTCCCAGTGTGGTTGGCCACCAGGAGTCGTCCCAGGCTGAGGGGATGGGTCCGAGGATGACTACACCTGTCTTGTCCGAGTTCAGCTTCAGACATTAGACCATGGCAGAGCAGCAGCCTTCATCCTGCTTGATCTCTCGGCTGCTTTTTATACTTTTAGCCACAGGTTGCTGCTAGAACGGCTGACCATAATTGAGATTACTGGATCAGCCTGGGAATTGCTAAAATCCTTACTTTGGAATGAGAGCAGGCTGTTTGATTGGACGATTATGTGTCTCACCCTATCTCCCTTCTGTGCAGGGTCCCTCAGGGGTCCTCGCTCATCCTGACACTTTACAACAGTTATGCTGCTCCCCTTGCCAACCTAATAAAGACTTTCGTTTTTTCCTTGACTACATATGCAGATGACACCCAAAACATTATGTCTCTGGGAAACAACAAGATAAGGACAGGGTCCAGATTCTGCGAGTGCCTGCAGGCAATCCACACCTGGTTGGACACAAATTACCTGAAACTTAATTCAAGTAAAACTGAAGTCATACTGTTTGGAGCCCAAATCCCCTTCTGGACCCTGACCTCTTAGCCAGAGGAGATGGTCTACCTACTGATACCAGTTATCAAAAAGCTCTGCCATTCATCCCTGTGAATCTCCAAGAAACTCTTGTCCCTTCACTGGTCATGGGTAAATTAGATTATTGTAATGGCCTGTTTTCACTGCCCATCAACTCATACTTAATAAACTGCATGGCCTTCAAAACGTGGCTGCCACATTTCTACTAAATCAATAAAGAAATTGCATTGTCTCCCCATTAGACAAGCAGTCGCTTTCAAAGCAGTTTGTATAGCTTACAAAGCTCTTCATGATCTCAGCCCAGACTTAAACATAGATTTATATCGCACACCCCAAACAGAAGCCTACGTTTGGACAACTCCAAACTTTTAGTTGTTCCCAGGTTCCGGTCAAGGGCCGGGGGTAGCAAGAGCTTTGTGTTGGGAGCTAGCGAGGCTTGGAATGCACTGCCACTCCCAATCTAAAGCCCTGCAAACGTGGGGGCATATTATCAAGGACCGGTGTTAAAATTATCACAGTTTTATCGGCAGGAAACTGCCAATAAAACAGTGATAATGGGCTTGATAATACGCCCTTGTTAATTCCCATAGAAGCCCATGTTAACATCAGCGGTACAAAAGGGGGTGGTGATGGACGGAGCATCTGAACCAATCAAACACTCACCCCCAGTCAAAAGATCTGGATTGAATCCATCACCGTTCTTTAGCCCACTCTGCCACCCCAGTTCAGACATGGCCATATGCAAATCAGTCTGACCCTGTGCCTCATGGGTACAATCCAGCCCGAACTGCCAAGCCATGCCTTTCCTGGACCGGAATCAAGCTTCCTGGGTCCGGTTTCTGGCTATCAGCCGTCTTCAGCCAGGATATCTTGACTCCAGTGGTGTGGAGAGAACATGTTAACATCAGAACATGGGCTTCTATGGGAATTAACAAGGGTTATATCGGCAGTTTCCTGCGATAAAAGAGCGATAATTTTAACACCGGTCCTTGATAATATGCCCCGTGGTTATTTAGCATTTTTTATTTTGTTCCTGGGATTTTCTCATTCTATCTCTTGCTATAATGCTAGCTCCAAGACACCTCTGCGTATTCAAGCACTCAAGACTTTTTTATAACATAACAGGAATGTATAGCATGCCAGTGGTCTAAATCACAAGGTCAGTTAGGAGATCTAGTGATGATAGACAAATGCATTTGACGTTCTCTGTGTTGGTGGAACATACAAAACCTGTTAAAAGGGTGGGTGTTCTTTGACCCTGTACCACAAATTCTGTTACAGAAGATACATCTCGCACAGGATGGAGTGCTCACCTACAGGATCTCACAGTTCAGGGTCTCCGGGACACCAGACACCAGGGTCAGCACATCAGCAATCCACAGGCTTCAAGCTGTTCACCTAACATTGAAAGCATTCCTACCTTAGCTGATGTGCGAGGTTGTCTTAGTCCAGATGGAACACATGACAGCCATGTACTAGGTACAAAAAAAGAGGGGTGACAAACTCTCTGCAGTTATCACACCTATTTCAAACCATTTGGAGTTGGACAATACATCACAACATCCAGCTGTTAGCGGAACACCTCCAAGGAACAGACAATGACTTTGCTGACCTCCTCAACAGGATGCAGCAACAAGTCCACAAATTGAAACTCCGCCCTAAGTCCTCCTCCCACACTTTCACAAGTGAGGGTTCCACAAGTACACCTGCTTGCAACTACAGACAATGCTAAATGTCAATACTTCACCTCCTGGTTCCCACACCCACTATCCAAATCAATGCTCCATGGATAAACTGGTTAGGGATATTTGTCTGCGCTTTTCCGCCTCTCCCTCTTCCTCTGTTCATGGCTCGGAAGCTCAGGGAAATGTCTCTAGCAGCTCCCACTTGGGCTCGTCAAGTTCGCCACACTACTCAAACTCTCCATACTCCCCCACGAGAAGCTTCACCTGAACACGGACCTTCTCACTCAGTACCATGGAGAAATCAGGCATTTCAATCAAAAGGAGCTCAATCTTGCGATTTGGCTCCTGAGGTCAAGAATGTGTTTACCTAAATCTTCCAACTGAATGTATGCCCATTCTTAAAGAAGCTCGTAAGGGCACAGCTAGAGATTGTTATTCAGCTAAAAGGAAAAAGTGTGTCTTTTACTGCTGTAATAAGTAACTTGCACCATTCAATGCATCTGTGCAAAACATTGTTTGCTACCTTCTTTATTTACAGCTTTCTGGCCTTGCCAACACATGAGTACACTTACATCTTGCTGCAGTGGCTGCCTATCTACAAAACAGGCAACACTCATATGTGTTCAAAGTGGCAGTTATTAAGACCTTCATGGAAGGTCTTAAAAGGGTGATTCCTTCCAGAATTCCACCTGCACCTACATTGAATCTCAATGTTGTTCTGACTAGACTTATGGATCCACCATTTGAACCACTGCATAATTGTTCCCTCCAATTTCTCAATTGGAAGGTTGCCTTTTTTGATTGCTATTACTTCACCTATCCGTGTAAGTGAGCTTTAATCACTAACTTTAGAAGAACCTCTCTTCCAGCTACACAGGGATAGGGAGATCCTTCGCACCAACCCAAATTTTCTTCCAAAAGTGTTTTTTCCCTTTCCACCTTAACTAATCAGTTGAGTTACCTGTTTTCTTTCCTCAGCCAGAGTCAGTTGTGGAGGGAGATCTTCATGCACTAAATGTTAAAAGGGCTCTAATGTATTACATTGAAAGAGCCAAGGATTTCCGTAAAACCAAACAACTCTTTGTTGATTTTTCGCCCCCTCACAAAGGAAAGCCCGTAACTAAATCAGATATTTCTAGATGGATAATTAAATGTATTCAGACATGTTATGTTATGTTATGTTATGTAACATTTTTAATGCGCACAGATGCTCCAGCAAAGGAGCGTCCTGGCGCAGGGAAAGGCAGACACAACACAACACTAAAACCAGCACCAAAAGCAGAGCACTTAAAACAGGGGGAGTTTAAAACAGAAAAGTTTTCAAGGCCCTACGGAAAGATATAAGATCATCCAGAAGACGGATTTCCAGGGGGAGCGCATTCCAGAGAACTGCAGCTTTCACTCGGAAGGAGCGTCCTCCCATCCGGCTGAGTCTGAACCGAGGCACAACCACCAAGGATTGTCCAAGGGAGCGAAGTGAGCGGGTTGGCACATAAGGAGAAATCAAATTATTAAGTAGCAAAGGTGCCGACTCACGAAGAATTTTAAAAACCATGCTGAGGGCTTTAAATTGGATTCGCTTATTCATCGGGAGCCAATGTAGGGACCGCAGAGTGTTAGAGGTAGGGCAAGCCCGAGGCAAGCCGACCACCGCCCTAGCCGCAGCATTCTGGACTCGCTGTAGACGGAGAATCTCAGCTTGGTTCGCTCCTAAAAGGAGTGAACTAGCATAGTCCAGGCGAGAAATAATCATCGCTTGAATGACCAGCTGTCTTGTAGGAGCATCGAAGAATTTGAGCAGGGGTCTTAGCCCGCGTAATACTCCAAAACAGCAGGCCGCCACTCTCTTCGTGTGAGTCACAAAGCTTAACGTATGGTCAAGCCATACTCCCAAATTCCTGAGTTCCAGGACAGGGGCTGGCGCTGTTCCCAGCTCAGAAGGCCACCATCCATCTCCCCAGAGGTCCGCATCCCTTCCAACGATCATCACCTCCGTTTTTGATGCGTTCAGCTGGAGACAGTTGTTATTCATCCAGCTGGCCACCTCTCTCAGTCCACTGCGGAACCTGAGGGCATCCTTCTTGGCGTCCCCGCTGATCGTAACCGCCAGCTGAGTGTCGTCGGCATAGGAGACCATGGTTAGGCCCCACTGCCTGGCGACTTCAGCCAGCGGCTGCACGTACAGATTAAAAAGCGTGGGACTCAGCGAGGAGCCTTGAGGCACCCCCAGGTCCAACGGATGGAATTTGGACTGAAAGGGAGGGGTGGCAACGCAGAAGGAGCGATCACTAAGGAAGGAGCGGAACCACTGCAGAGCTGAACCACCAAGGCCAATGTCCTGCAAGCGGTGTAGAAGGATGCGATGGGAAACAGTGTCAAAGGCAGCGCTCAGATCTAATAAAATAAGCGCTGCCGTTTGACCTGCATCCAATACAATCCGCAGGTGCTCAACCATTGCCAGAAGGGCCGTCTCGGTGCTGTGACCAGCACGGAACCCATTCTGCACGGGATCCAGGACATTAACTTGGGTCATATGCTCTGTGAGGGCCAGATTTACATGGGCCTCCATGACCTTGGCCGGCCAAGGGAGCAAAGATATAGGGCGGTAGTTTTCAGGTTTCGACGGATCCAAAGATGGTTTTTTCAGGATCGGGGAAACTACCGCTTGCTTCCACTTGGCAGGAACAAGGCCAGAAGTCAGGGAGAGGTTAATCAGAGAACACACTATTGTGCGTCCCTGAAAGGCAGCATCCCTGAAAAGGGCCGATCTTACCGGATCTGCAGGCGAGCCAGATTTGACTCGCAAGGCCCATTTCGCAAACTCCTCATTAGAAAGAGTTGGAAGGGAATGCAGCGATGGACAATTGCTAGAGCCACTCCAAGGAATCACAGGTGGTAGTGGACTCGGAAACGCCTGGTAGATTTTTTTAACTTTGTCCAGAAAAAAAGTGGCTAATGCTTCACAATGGGAGGTAGAGCTGTCCAACTGCGGAGGAACCCTCTTTGCCATCAGATCTTTTATGGTTTTAAAGATGGTTTTTGTGGGGTTGAGGCTGTTACAAAATTCTGCTGCGTAAAACGCCGCCCGGGCCCTACATATGGCTCGATGGTAGAGCTTAACTAGGGCCTGGTAGGCGGATTTCCTATCGGCGTCATACGTCCTGCGCCACTCCCTTTCTGCCCGTCTACAAGAGGACTTCATGGCACGCAACGCACTGTCATACCAGGGGCTGGCCTGCCGATGTCTGGACTTACTGGAGATGATAGGTACCAGGGCATCAAGCGCCCTGGTAATCCAGTTACAGAATCGATCATAGCCCGAGGTGACGTTCAGCAATGGACCCAGAGGCTCAGCACCCATGATGCAGTGAAGATCCTCCAGCCTAAGTTTATTCCAGTGGCGCCGAGGTATCCGCAGAGGAGGTGGAATAATAGGGTTGGCAGGAAGAGGAAGCCAAGCAGACACCAAGTAGTGGTCAGACCAAACCACAGGATCAACCGCCACGATCTGGACATGTCACACCAAAGCTAAAAGGACTTTACTCATACCACCTAGAGCATACTCTACTTGTAAATAGGGACTTCTATGGCCTTCCTGGGCAATATTCCAATAACTGACATATATATAAGGGGCAACATGATCTACACCACACACTTTTGCTAAACATTATTATGTGGATGGTCTAGCATGCCTACAAGCTAATATAGGCCAGGCAGTGCTAGGTACACTTGTTCAAACATCTGCAACACCCACAGGTTAGCTGCCGCTTTTAGAGGGCACAGCTTTGAAGTCCATGCAAAGCATGTGTATCTACAGCCACGCCTGCCTCGAACAGATCATGTTACTTACCCTGTAAGCATCTGTTCTTGGCATACAGTGCTGTCGATTCACATATGACCAACCTCCTCTCCAGACACCTGTGTCCGTTGCTGTTCCTTTTATACTATTTCATAGGCATAGACATATTTTTATTGCTACTTATTCACACTCCATTCTCACCAATCTAACAATGTGGTCGATGCGCATTATCACTAAGAGGAAGAGTCACTTTACCTCATGACTCAATCTTGCCTGTGATTTTGCTTCTTTGCATGCTGCACCAGCACTTTGACCGAGGGCAGCCGGGGAAGCACCAGGGGACTCTAACCCCCCATCGATCCTTGCGCATGGAGGTGCTGCGAATTGGCCGGTGGCACATATGAGGACTCCTGACCTCCCGCAGCGCGGGATGCATGCAGGCATGCCTGGGCCAAGGGCGGGCCCGTCTGCACCCTGTTCGTGGCAAGAAGAGGCCAGGCCGGGCCACCCCTCTTGGCCCCATCAGTAGACGCATCAGAAAACACCAAGTAAGGAGAGGAGATGGTACATTAAAGAAAACAATCTCTCCCTCTTGCCGATAAATGTTGTTTTCTTTTGTGGATCCAAGCACTTCTTTGGGGGTTGTGTTATTTGAAATGGGGAGGAAGAAACCTACGCCCGCTGCTAAAAGTGCAGGCGCTACCTTAAATGGCTTCCTATTGAAGACTGTAGGGCAATCAATAAGGAAATTGAAATTGCAGATCCTCGACTTTCGCTTGCCCCACCACCCCCATCTGTTGCTATGAATACGCAGTCTGTTCAGCCTGTCACTTCCTCATCCACAGAGGTTCCCAACATAACACAACCCCCAACCCCACTTTCACCTACCATCATTGTCCTGAGCCAGGCCTCTGAGGTGGAGAGCCAAAGGGTCTGGAAGCCACAATATGTACATCTGCGGGGGACCAGAGTACAGACGGGACAAAAAGGAAGTTCATTGACACGATTGGGACTGACCACTGCGCAGAGGGCCATCTGCCAAGGGTCAAGAGAACAAAGCAAAACCCCCCAGGATCTGTGGGGAGACCCCGTGGGGGAGGAGGGCGTGCCAGGTCTTAGACTGAAATGGACAAAGTGATTTGGTAAAATCGTGTCAGACTCCTTGGAGCCTATATTGTCCCATCTGGCTCGCATAGAGGAGCAGCTTGGTCAATTTTATTAGAAAATACTACCCTTGGCTCTCCCAGGGGTGGGAGGGCGGTAACAAATGGACCGATAGTTTCACGTATCGCACTCAACCCACCAGATGTCCCCCCTGACATGGATAACAGCACTGACTTTCCAACCGTGCTGGTAGTTGGGGCACCCGGCCATGATGGGACCCCTTATGGTGATTGAAGGGCTACCAATTCTTTAAGACCTGATAGGCATAGCGGGATGAGTCTAGTGAAATGGAAAAAGCCCATATCTGGTTCCACGCCTGGCATGCCAAGCAGGCAGGGTGATAATACCGTGCAAAACCTTCCCCCGGAGTGCACACCCTATACAATGGTTTTGACAGGGGTTCCATAAACCCCTCCAGGATACCACAAAAGTTGCCAGAGCCTTATTAATAATTTCTGCCCATTGGTGCACTAGTAAAATCCAGTCCCAGATAAACTGGCTTAATCACATCATCATGGCAAGGCAGGTGAGTTGGTTGGGAAAACGCCTAAAAATAGAAAAGGTGATTGTGTGGTATTGAATTTTAATGATAGGATGTGTGCTGACCTTGCTTTGT
The DNA here is from genome assembly GCF_964261635.1 of Lissotriton helveticus. NCBI lineage: Eukaryota > Metazoa > Chordata > Amphibia > Caudata > Salamandridae > Lissotriton > Lissotriton helveticus. The sequence goes on along the minus strand of NC_136065.1, from coordinate 15,126,782 downwards.
CTGTATGCAACAACAAGGGAACCCAATCGGTTGTCCGGGGACCGTGGGTAGCTATAGTCTAGAAACAACAATGGTCCCCAAGAGTATATAAATTCAGAATCAGATAAATAATAGTCCACAATGGGAACTATATTGGCCACTGTCCAGCCGGACAGGGTAGTTTATTTTTTAACAATGAAACAAATATCGGGGTTTGGAAGGGCACAATCCTGTACCGTTTTTGGGAACAAACAGGGAGAGTTTTTTAGGCAAGAAGGAGCATGATTGTCCACTTGTAATTCAGTAGACATTGAAAGTAGTGCCAATAAAAGTGCTAGACACAGCGTAAATCAGACATAATAGTAGGGCTGTGAAAACACTTAAAACAAGTCGACGTTTCGATCCCATATGCTCAATGTTGCGGGACCATCATCAGGACTAACAATACATACATTTGCTTGCCTGGTATAAACAGTAAAACACACAACCGCCTATTAGGAACAAAGAATGGGGAGGAAGGTTGGGAAACAAAAGAAAGAAATATGCATGAACCCACTTAATTGTACTCTGAAAAAACTGACACTGCACTTGTAATCGGAACCGACTTATCGTGTTCGTTAAATCCATGCAAGTGGTATCATTTGCCTTGGAACACGTGATCGTTGCAGTCCGTGTCTGTAGCCTTGAGTCACACAAGTGGTGAAGTAAGTGACATGTGCATGTGAAAAATAACATTTTACTTTGATTACTGGGATCAGCAAAATTCCTTAAAAATACCTTAAAAATACATAATTATTACTAAGCCACTTCCACTCAGCGTCCGCATTTATTCAGCATTTGAGGGCACTCGTGTCCGCTTTTGTATCATATATATTCGTGCTCACACATTCACCACCTCTTCGAGTGACCGCTTACCCATATGGGTCGGGGGGGTTTTCAGGGAATGTTTAATAATAAGTTGAGATAGGTCCTCGTTTTGATATTTGCCTGAATAGTGGGAGATGACAAAATATCAGCAATATATGAGCGCTGCGGGTTCATTTGCATTAAATTCAAAGATCACGTGCAGCAGCAAGGGCTATTACCTGTTTGGTACAGGTAGTTCCGTTATGTCCACCTCATTCCCATTAGGTCGGAATTTTCTATGGGATAAATAATTACAGGGGCGGCTATCAGTCAGGGGATTTGCAACTTAGACCATAGTTTTAGAGAGGGAAGGCGAGCTTACCTTGCGGTGGAGATTGGCCTGATAGGTCCGATACATTCAAAACGAGTCTGTAATAAAAACTCAGTTTCAGTATATGAAATGCGGGGGCCAGCATAGCGTTAATCGCTAGTCGCTCAATCTGCTTACCAGTGGGAGGCAGTGCCTCCGTGGTGTCTGAGGTCCCTGGGTGCTCTGCCGAGTCGCAGTCACTGGGGCCAGACGGTCAGAACGCTTGATAAGCGTGCAGCATAAGAAATGGAAAAAGGACAAGGCGCACATGGGCGCCATCTTGGAGTGGGGTAATGGTCATTGGTGTCTGCTGCAGCGAGGGTTGTGAGCGTGAAATTGTGCAAAAGTGACTATAATTATCGACGCAGTGAAAGAGTGATTAAAAGTTAAAACATGAGATATTTACATTAGGTACAATTCATTAATTTTCATATGTAAAGATTTAGTGGCCATTAAGGCAGACTCATTTTCTCATTCATAAATACATAATCTCCAGTCCATCGAGATTTTGAGAATTCAGAATTTTCAAATTGCACCATTCATAATAATGTAGGCCAGTCCTCAGCGCGATTTAGACCATCGCGGATAGTGTTAAACTGAATCATAATCCTCAGCTCCTCTCTGTTGAGCATCTGGGTCAGGCTTCCGCCTCTTGGTGGCGGTTTGACGACTTTCAAAACAGTCCATTTGACGTCATTCTCATTGTGCCCTGCTTCATTGTAGTGATCCACAAGTGGTGCATTGGTGGTATAGCACCTGATTCTACTCCGATGCTGGCAGATGCGGGTCTTCACTTTCTGTGTGGTCTGCCCTACATACATTTTAGGACAAGGACATTCAATGGTGTAAATCACGTTCTGCGTGTTACAGTTTGACAATGACCGCCTCTCATACGTGATACTATTGTGGGTGAAATCTTTACCCTCCACCGTGAAGTCGCAGACGTTACAACCACCACACTTAACATGTCCTGTAATAGGGGGCAGTCCCCACAATAGGTCAATAGTGGGATTTTGGGCTGGGGATGGTAATGCCGCTCTTACAAGATGGTCCCTTAGATTTTTACTCTTTTTGAAAGCAAAAAGTGGTTTTTCAATATTCAGGGTACCTACATTTAGCGTTGGCCAATGCTTTAGGACTGACTTCCTGATTTTGTTGGAGATTGGTGAGAAGGTTGTTACACATGCAATAATCTCTTTCTGGGTTTTATCCTTAGGGGATAGTAGCACCTCCCTTGGGCAATACCATGCGCGCTTTAGGGATTGTTTTATGATCCTTTTCGGGTAGCCCCTGTCTTTCAGTTTATTTGAGAGGGTTGAGGATTCCCTGAAATAGTCCTCTCTACATGAGCAGTTTCTTCTAATCCTAAGAAATTGCGAGTAGGGTAATGCATCCCTCAGTGCTCTTGGATGGTTGCTCTTATAGCTTAGGAGGGTGTTTCTCTCAGTCGGTTTTCTGAACAGCTTCGTGAGGAGTTTGCCTTCAGAATGGTATATAGTAAGATCAAGGAAGGGTATAGATTCTTTGTCCCACGTTAATGTAAACGTTAGGCCACAGCAATTGTTATTTAGCCAGTGGAGGAACTGGGTGAGTGTTTCAATTGGTAGGCTCCAGATCATGAAAATATCGTCTATATAACGCCTCCACACCTGGATCCCGGAGTAGAAGGGATTGGAATCTGACAGAATGGAACCAGTCTCAAGTAGGTCCATGAACAGTATGGCCAGGTTCGGAGCAAAAATAGCCCCCATGCTGGTCCCCTTGATCTGTTGATAATAAGTGTCATCGAAGAGGAAAAAATTCCTAGTGAGGCAGAGTTCGAGTAGCTGTAAAATGAACAGGGTCGGCACTCTGTGGGGACGTGGTCGTGTATCAAGAACCTTCTGAATGGTGAGTAATGCTGTGACTTGCGGGATATTAGTATACAATGATTCCACATCCATTGTACACAATGTCTCAAGACGGGGATCGAAATCAAGATTTTCCACTAAATTAATCATCTGCATACTATCGCGCACATAGCACTTGGTGGATTGCACAAATTCTTTAATGAAAAAATCCACGTATGCTCCTAGAGGCTCTAGTACCGAACCACAAGCTGACACAATGGGTCGACCTGGTGGATTTTGTAAGTTCTTGTGTATTTTCGGTAAGGTGTATATTACCGGAATACGTGGTGACTTAGTGTTAAGGAAGTGGAATTCTTTTTTATTGAGGAAGCCATCAAGTAATGCTTTTGATGTAATTTTACTTATAATGTCTTGAATTTGTTTAGTGGGGTTACCTGGTAGTTTCTGATAATGATCAGTATTACTCAGTTGACGCAGGATTTCAAGTTTATAATTGTCTATCTCTTGGAGGACAATTCCACCACCCTTGCCTGCGCTCTTTATGACAAGATTTTTATTGGTTTTTAGTGTTGAGATGGCCTTCTTTTCATCAATGGATATATTGTATGGGATAAAAACCTTGGTTTTCTCAAAGGTATCAAGATCTGCTAGTACTAGCTTCTCAAAAGTAGTGACTTCAGGAGGGATCATTCCTGCTGAAGGAGAAAATGTGGATGGGGGCGGAATGGAGTATTGGCCACAGGCACATTACTGGGGTGTAGTTGGAAAAAAGCCTTCAGTCGGATAGTTCTAAAAAATCTAAGAAGCTCGGTATGGAGTTCCATAAAGTTTGGAACAATAGTAGGTACAAATGATAAACCCTTCTTGAGTAACTCGAGCTCGGCGTCCATTAATGTGTGATTTGAGAGGTTGAAAATAGGAATTACCTCAGAAGTGGTATTTGTTACCATTGGTAATAATTGTTCCTTGTTCTCCTCTCGCCTGGTGGATTTTGCCATCTTTGTGTACGTTTTACTTTGCCACGTTGGGGAGTGTTGGGTTGGCCTCTGCCTAAAAAATTAGGCTGTCCGCCGCCTCTTTTATTCGGGACACTTGGTCCTTCGCCTGGGTCTGAGCTTTCTGATGAATCAGCCGAGGTGTCTGAAAAGCCAACGAGGTTTTGACGGCGATTAAATCGGCCCCAGGGTCTATTTGATTGGGGGTGGGAATAGGCCCTGTTAGTGTAGTAATCTTTTTGAAGATAGGGATAGGTGTTTTCTACACTATATTGTTTGATGTCCTTTTTCACCTTATTTGCCTTTTTGTTTTCCTCGATTCTGTGAAAATCTGCTAAACTTTTTTCAAGTTGTTCCAATAGTTTTTTACATTCACTTGTGAGATCAGATTCACCTAATTGCCTCTCTATATCTTTGATCTCTATATCCAGTGATTTTAAGGTTTCTACCGCTATGTCTATACCCAACACTAACCAGTGCCTAGAGCAGGTGGTGCTGATATAGCTGAAATTTGTAATATATTTAGGATTGTCGGTAAATATACCTGGTACGTTTCTAACTTGGAGGCCAAGGGGAATTACGTCAGCTTTGAGATAGTCAGTAAGCATCAAGACCATCAGTTTAAGTCGGGTCTGTTTCTTCCTGAGTTTTTCTAATTGCTCTGGAAGTGGGCTGGGGGTTGTACTGGGTGTTTCAGTAGTGTTTGAGAGAAGAGAGGGGCCCTGGCATAATTCTTTAATATAATCATCGGTATACAGGGGTGCGTGTGCAGACATAACAGAGCAATAAAAAGTGGGGTGGGGAAACAATTAGGAGTGAAAGGTTTGTTCGTGTTAAGTTGGTGAACAAGGTACTAGGTGAGCCAGCCCTCGGTCGAGGGCTAGAAGTGTTCACTTGGAACCCTTGCAATCATGCGATTGCGCTAAAGTCTGTATGCAACAACAAGGGAACCCAATCGGTTGTCCGGGGACCGTGGGTAACTATAGTCTAGAAACAACAATGGTCCCCAAGAGTATATAAATTCAGAATCAGATAAATAATAGTCCACAATGGGAACTATATTGGCCACTGTCCAGCCGGACAGGGTAGTTTATTTTTTAACAATGAAACAAATATCGGGGTTTGGAAGGGCACAATCCTGTACCGTTTTTGGGAACAAACAGGGAGAGTTTTTTAGGCAAGAAGGAGCATGATTGGCCACTTGTAATTCAGTAGACATTGAAAGTAGTGCCAATAAAAGTGCTAGACACAGCGTAAATCAGACATAATAGTAGGGCTGTGAAAACACTTAAAACAAGTCGACGTTTCGATCCCATATGCTCAATGTTGCGGGACCATCATCAGGACTAACAATACATACATTTGCTTGCCTGGTATAAACAGTAAAACACACAACCGCCTATTAGGAACAAAGAATGGGGAGGAAGGTTGGGAAACAAAAGAAAGAAATATGCATGAACCCACTTAATTGTACTCTGAAAAAACTGACACTGCACTTGTAATCGGAACCGACTTATCGTGTTCATTAAATCCATGCAAGTGGTATCATTTGCCTTGGAACACGTGATCGTTGCAGTCCGTGTCTGTAGCCTTGAGTCACACAAGTGGTGAAGTAAGTGACATGTGCATGTGAAAAATAACATTTTACTTTGATTACTGGGATCAGCAAAATTCCTTAAAAGTACCTTAAAAATACATAATTATTACTAAGCCACTTCCACTCAGCGTCCGCATTTATTCAGCATTTGAGGGCACTCGTGTCCGCTTTTGTATCATACATATTCGTGCTCACACATTCACCACCTCTTCGAGTGACCGCTTACCCATATGGGTCGGGGGTTTTTCAGGGAATGTTTAATAATAAGTTGAGATAGGTCCTCGTTTTGATATTTGCCTGAATAGTGGGGGATGACAAAATATAAGCAATATATGAGCGCTGCGGGTTCATTTGCATTAAATTCAAAGATCACGTGCAGCAGCAAGGGCTATTACCTGTTTGGTACAGGTAGTTCCGTTATGTCCACCTCATTCCCATTAGGTCGGATTTTTCTATGGGATAAATAATTACAGGGGCGGCTATCAGTCAGGGGATTTGCAACTTAGACCATAGTTTTAGAGAGGGAAGGCGAGCTTACCTTGCGGTGGAGATTGGCCTGATAGGTCCGATACATTCAAAACGAGTCTGTAATAAAAACTCAGTTTCAGTATATGAAATGCGGGGGCCAGCATAGCGTTAATCGCTAGTCGCTCAATCTGCTTACCAGTGGGAGGCAGTGCCTCCGTGGTGTCTGAGGTCCCTGGGTGCTCTGCCGAGTCGCAGTCACTGGGGCCAGACGGTCAGAACGCTTGATAAGCGTGCAGCATAAGAAATGGAAAAAGGACAAGGCGCACATGGGCTCCATCTTGGAGTGGGGTAATGGTCATTGGTGTCTGCTGCAGCGAGGGTTGTGAGCGTGAAATTGTGCAAAAGTGACTATAATTATCGACGCAGTGAAAGAGTGATTAAAAGTTAAAACATGAGATATTTACATTAGGTACAATTCATTAATTTTCATATGTAAAGATTTAGTGGCCATTAAGGCAGACTCATTTTCTCATTCATAAATACATAATCTCCAGTCCATCGAGATTTTGAGAATTCAGAATTTTCAAATTGCACCATTCATAATAATGTAGTCCAGTCCTCAGCGCGATTTAGACCATCGCGGATAGTGTTAAACTGAATCATAATCCTCAGCTCCTCTCTGTTGAGCATCTGGGTCAGGCTTCCGCCTCTTGGTGGCGGTTTGACGACTTTCAAAACAGTCCATTTGACGTCATTCTCATTGTGCCCTGCTTCATTGTAGTGATCCACAAGTGGTGCATTGGTGGTATGGCACCTGATTCTACTCCGATGCTGGCAGATGCGGGTCTTCACTTTCTGTGTGGTCTGCCCTACATACATTTTAGGACAAGGACATTCAATGGTGTAAATCACGTTCTGCGTGTTACAGTTTGACAATGACCGCCTCTCATACGTGATACTATTGTGGGTGAAATCTTTACCCTCCACCGTGAAGTCGCAGACGTTACAACCACCACACTTAACATGTCCTGTAATAGGGGGCAGTCCCCACAATAGGTCAATAGTGGGATTTTGGGCTGGGAATGGTAATGCCGCTCTTACAAGATGGTCCCTTAGATTTTTACTCTTTTTGAAAGCAAAAAGTGGTTTTTCAATATTCAGGGTACCTACATTTAGCGTTGGCCAATGCTTTAGGACTGACTTCCTGATTTTTTGGAGATTGGTGAGAAGGTTGTTACACATGCAATAATCTCTTTCTGGGTTTTATCCTTAGGGGATAGTAGCACCTCCCTTGGGCAATACCATGCGCGCTTTAGGGATTGTTTTATGATCCTTTTCGGGTAGCCCCTGTCTTTCAGTTTATTTGAGAGGGTTGAGGATTCCCTGAAATAGTCCTCTCTACATGAGCAGTTTCTTCTAATCCTAAGAAATTGCGAGTAGGGTAATGCATCCCTCAGTGCTCTTGGATGGTTGCTCTTATAGCTTAGGAGAGTGTTTCTCTCAGTCGGTTTTCTGAACAGCTTCGTGAGGAGTTTGCCTTCAGAATGGTATATAGTAAGATCAAGGAAGGGTATAGATTCTTTGTCCCACGTTAATGTAAACGTTAGGCCACAGCAATTGTTATTTAGCCAGTGGAGGAACTGGGTGAGTGTTTCAATTGGTAGGCTCCAGATCATGAAAATATCGTCTATATAACGCCTCCACACCTGGATCCCGGAGTAGAAGGGATTGGAATCTGACAGAATGGAACCAGTCTCAAGTAGGTCCATGAACAGTATGGCCAGGTTCGGAGCAAAAATAGCCCCCATGCTGGTCCCCTTGATCTGTTGATAATAAGTGTCATCGAAGAGGAAAAAATTCCTAGTGAGGCAGAGTTCGAGTAGCTGTAAAATGAACAGGGTCGGCACTCTGTGGGGACGTGGTCGTGTATCAAGAACCTTCTGAATGGTGAGTAATGCTGTGACTTGCGGGATATTAGTATACAATGATTCCACATCCATTGTACACAATGTCTCAAGACGGGGATCGAAATCAAGATTTTCCACTAAATTAATCATCTGCATACTATCGCGCACATAGCACTTGGTGGATTGCACGAATTCTTTAATGAAAAAATCCACGTATGCTCCTAGAGGCTCTAGTACCGAACCACAAGCTGACACAATGGGTCGACCTGGTGGATTTTGTAAGTTCTTGTGTATTTTCGGTAAGGTGTATATTACCGGAATACGTGGTGACTTAGTGTTAAGGAAGTGGAATTCTTTTTTATTGAGGAAGCCATCAAGTAATGCTTTTGATGTAATTTTACTTATAATGTCTTGAATTTGTTTAGTGGGGTTACCTGGTAGTTTCTGATAATGATCAGTATTACTCAGTTGACGCAGGATTTCAAGTTTATAATTGTCTATCTCTTGGAGGACAATTCCACCACCCTTGCCTGCGCTCTTTATGACAAGATTTTTATTGGTTTTTAGTGTTGAGATGGCCTTCTTTTCATCAATGGATATATTGTATGGGATAAAAACCTTGGTTTTCTCAAAGGTATCAAGATCTGCTAGTACTAGCTTCTCAAAAGTAGTGACTTCAGGAGGGATCATTCCTGCTGAAGGAGAAAATGTGGATGGGGGGCGGAATGGAGTATTGGCCACAGGCACATTACTGGGGTGTAGTTGGAAAAAAGCCTTCAGTCGGATTACATTATTATGAATGGTGCAATTTGAAAATTCTGAATTCTCAAAATCTCGATGGACTGGAGATTATGTATTTATGAATGAGAAAATGAGTCTGCCTTAATGGCCACTAAATCTTTACATATGAAAATTAATGAATTGTACCTAATGTAAATATCTCATGTTTTAACTTTTAATCACTCTTTCACTGCGTCGATAATTATAGTCACTTTTGCACAATTTCACGCTCACAACCCTCGCTGCAGCAGACACCAATGACCATTACCCCACTCCAAGATGGCGCCCATGTGCGCCTTGTCCTTTTTCCATTTCTTATGCTGCACGCTTATCAAGCGTTCTGACCGTCTGGCCCCAGTGACTGCGACTCGGCAGAGCACCCAGGGACCTCAGACACCACGGAGGCACTGCCTCCCACTGGTAAGCAGATTGAGCGACTAGCGATTAACGCTATGCTGGCCCCCGCATTTCATATACTGAAACTGAGTTTTTATTACAGACTCGTTTTGAATGTATCGGACCTATCAGGCCAATCTCCACCGCAAGGTAAGCTCGCCTTCCCTCTCTAAAACTATGGTCTAAGTTGCAAATCCCCTGACTGATAGCCGCCCTGTAATTATTTATCCCATAGAAAATTCCGACCTAATGGGAATGAGGTGGACATAACGGAACTACCTGTACCAAACAGGTAATAGCCCTTGCTGCTGCACGTGATCTTTGAATTTAATGCAAATGAACCCGCAGCGCTCATATATTGCTTATTATTTTGTCATCCCCCACTATTCAGGCAAATATCAAAACGAGGACCTATCTCAACTTATTATTAAACATTCCCTGAAAAACCCCCCGACCCATATGGGTAAGCGGTCACTCGAAGAGGTGGTGAATGTGTGAGCACGAATATGTATGATACAAAAGCGGACACGAGTGCCCTCAAATGCTGAATAAATGCGGACGCTGAGTGGAAGTGGCTTAGTAATAATTATGTATTTTTAAGGTATTTTTAAGGAATTTTGCTGATCCCAGTAATCAAAGTAAAATGTTATTTTTCACATGCACATGTCACTTACTTCACCACTTGTGTGACTCAAGGCTACAGACACGGACTGCAACGATCACGTGTTCCAAGGCAAATGATACCACTTGCATGGATTTAATGAACACGATAAGTCGGTTCCGATTACAAGTGCAGTGTCAGTTTTTTCAGAGTACAATTAAGTGGGTTCATGCATATTTCTTTCTTTTGTTTCCCAACCTTCCTCCCCATTCTTTGTTCCTAATAGGCGGTTGTGTGTTTTACTGTTTATACCAGGCACGCAAATGTATGTATTGTTAGTCCTGATGATGGTCCCGCAACATTGAGCATATGGGATCGAAACGTCGACTTGTTTTAAGTGTTTTCACAGCCCTACTATTATGTCTGATTTACGCTGTGTCTAGCACTTTTATTGGCACTACTTTCAATGTCTACTGAATTACAAGTGGCCAATCATGCTCCTTCTTGCCTAAAAAACTCTCCCTGTTTGTTCCCAAAAACGGTACAGGATTGTGCCCTTCCAAACCCCGATATTTGTTTCATTGTTAAAAAATAAACTACCCTGTCCGGCTGGACAGTGGCCAATATAGTTCCCATTGTGGACTATTATTTATCTGATTCTGAATTTATATACTCTTGGGGACCATTGTTGTTTCTAGACCTTGCTTTGTGTCATCTTAGAGACTCCCCTTCGGAGCAGATACAGGCCCGTCTATAGGGTTTCCTTTATACTTACCACCAAGGGGCTCCTATGAGCCTACAACCTCACCTATGATTCCTGAATGGACCCCACTCCCCCAACCCTCCACATGGCTACTCCCTAACCACCTTGAGGTAATCTCTGGCTTAACAGAAATTGATTGACTACCTTTGGAACCTAGTAGTTCAGAAAAGACAGTAACAACAGGTAGGCTAACAGGGCGAGACCCTCACGTAGTAGATAGAACAATATGGAATGGGTTAGTTGAAAATTGCTTGGACCATTCTTCATACAAAACATCAATCACACACATTAACCCACATGAATTTGAGACTGGGATCGAATCACCTAACCCACCTTCAACACCCAAATCTGGACCAGGGGGCATGATGTGGATTCCGCGCCTAGTAGGTTTGCTATTATTAGTAACCTTGAGGATCCAGTGACAAGGACCCACCAAGCCCGCCCTTTCAGAATTCTTTCCTGGAATATTGCAGGAATCCGATTGCAATCAGAGGACGAGGTGTGGTTAAAGTATGTCAAGGCCTTTGACATTATTTGTGTTCAGGAAACATGGTATAGGGAGAATATTGAGCTAGATGGTTACTGTTCTTCTAATGTCCATGCTTCACCAGCTGGGAGGGAGGGCAAAAGAAGGGTTGACAACACTGATTTCTGTCAAATAAGGGTCTATTAAGGCAGAGGCCATTATTGATTCTCCTTGGTATCAACTTATTTTGATTTCTAACTTGTTCCAGGCCAAGACGTTACTGATTAATTGGTATTATAACACCTATGATCAAAACAGCTGTGATATCATTATCCCTCTTAAGGATGCAATTGATAGGATCGCGAGGAAGTGGCAGCCCGTTTCTATTTATTGGGTGGGGGACTTTAATTGCACCTTTTGTCAGCACTGCCCAAACCATGTGTGCGGGCTAATGGACACTGAGGGTCAACCACTGATGCAGTTTACACATACCCCGCAGGGTATTGCCTTAAATGCTATCATTATTGTAAACTATTTGATTTTTGTTGATACTCTGGTTAGTAGCCCCAAACACAATACCCTACTTATTTGGGCAAAGGAAGGGAAAGTGTCATTGACTTCATGTTAATATCTATAAAATCTGCCTTTTTGGTTGACAGTTTTGAGGTGGGGCCTAATAACGCATGCGACCATAATCCCCTCACTGCCTCCCTACATGTAACCACCCAGAAGGAGGAAGGTGATGGTCGCCCCCTCCAGTATAACTCAAATCAAGGGGTGAGACTGAAATGGAGCAAAATAAATCCCTCCCAGTTCAAGGAGAATATTGTTAAAGTTAACCTTAGCTCCATTCTGAAAAGTTTTGATCAAGACTCTCCCCCAGATATGGTCATACAGGGCTTCCAGTTAATTTGTAGGGATGTATCCAAAAACCTGACAAATTCAATAGGAAGAAGGGAAGTCCAGGAGACAAAAGGGTTTAATGCTGAGTGTACAAGGTCCAAAAATTATCTCAAGAAGGCACTGCATGTAATCCCTTGAGATAAAACTTTAATCAAAATGCAAGGCAGGCTTATAAAAGCACAATCAATCAGAGGAAGGAAAAACTGAGAAGGTTAGCCTGGGCAAATTTAGAGAGAGCATGTGCACCTAAAGACTCTAAGAGTTTTTGGGAGGTAATAAACCACCTACTATTTTCAAAGGACGCAAGGGGGATGGTCTCAACAATACCAGGGAAAGTCTGGGAATCCCATTTCTCAAACATATTTAACCCGAATGAAATTACTAATCAGGAGATATGCTTGGGTGGTCCCACTAGACCCAATTCCTGCTCATCAATTGAGCTCTTCTCTGTCAGTGAGCGAGGTTGAGGACGCCCTCTCAAAGGTGATATGCCTGAGAGCCCCATGTCCTGATGGGGTACCCCTTGATTTGTTTAAAAGCAATCCTAAACTCTGGGCGCCCCTCCTGACAAATGTCTTCAGAGCAGCAATATCTGGTCCTATCCCACTATCTTGGAAAGAGGCCATAGTGGTGCCTGTGTACAAAAAGGGAAATAAGGACGGGTAATCTACCATTACTTCGCGGGCATTTCTACGTATTACTATTAGTGTGCATTTTTTAGTTCGCAGGAACTTTTATTACGCATGGTTTTACTTAGCATGCTGTTACTACGCAATTACCATTACTTCGCAAAGTAAAATACTTTGCAGACTATCCACATCGTTTTTTGGAAAAGGAGGTGCTTCCGTTTTTAAACAACGACATGCTGCTCTTAAGACACTTGAAGAAGGAGAAGAGTGGATCCAAGAGTGAAGGTGAAGAGAGGGACCACAAAGGGAGAGAGGTAAGTGAGGCAGGGTATTTTTTAGGGTCGTGCAGGGGGTTGTGATTAAGGTTTAAGGGTTGTGTTTGTGTAGTGTAATTTGGGTTTAGGGTAGTGATGGGGTCGAGAAGGCTAGTGTTTGGGAGTAGGGATAGGACTGTGGGTCGGGGAGGGATGTGCAGGGAGTAGTGTTTTAGGGTTTATGGTAGTGTTGTTGTGTTTGTGTAGTGTAGGGTGTTGTAGTGTGTGAGGATTTGGGTAGTGTTGAGATTTGATGGGTTAATGAGAATGTATAGAAATAGCACGAGGAGGTACAATTAATTTTGAAAAGATATTGTATTAAAAAACATATAGACATCAATTGAATACATAATGCTATATACATTGTATGTTCAATTTATGTACACAGAATACATTATTAAATTATTTATTTAAAAAATATTTCTTTTCGGAAGAATAATTTTGTAAGTGTGAAGGACATATTAATTGTGAAAAATGTATGAAATATGTGAGTTTTTAAAAAAGGATATTTTTTATAATTCACGATTATTTAGTTAATAGCCGAATTTAGGAAAAAATCCCCCACCATAACGCCCTTCGTATGATTTTAGTGTGATTTTTTTAATTAGCATAAACAATTACAGGAAAAAAACGTAAAAGTGCTATGTGTAGTAACAGAATGCGGAATAAAAGCATCGAAAGTACCTTTCTAACCATTTGCGGTATAAATGCATGCGCAGTTAAAACTAGGGGTGGGCGGACAACTTCGTTCCGCCCACGGAATGTGCAGAGATTTGCCACTTGCGCCTTCCGCGATTTAGGCTGAGAAACAAGGCAAATCTCCACACACTCGGGCGGAACGGAGTTGGCCTCCCGCCCGCCTCTCGCCCACAGTATTAAAACTTTACAAAACATTATAATAACAATTTAAATCACCTTACCTTACCGGCGGCGACCCCGGGCTTCTCTCCGTCTCCATTGTGTCTTCTTCTGGGAAACTGCCCGCGCATGAGTCATCTCTTATAGGGCAGGCACTAGACTTCCCTAGAATTGGAGGCAACCCGGTCCCTTTGTTGACGTATGCGGCGACAGTGTTAATGGCCTTAACTGCAAACAGCTTACAGAAGTCCTTGAATGTTTTTACTGATTTCATGTTAACATTGGACATAAAAGTAAATTTTACTAAATTTTACATCATGGTATGTGGCCCATGTCAAACTAAAATAAGAAAATTTACTGTAAAGGGCAAGACCATCGACAACGTCTCCAATTTTACATACTTGGGAAACATTTTTAACAATAAATTGAATTGGGACCATCTAATTACAGCTAGGGTTCAGCATACCAGCCACGTAGTAGAAGGTCTTTTCCGCTTCCAGGACATCGGAATCTCAGTCTCCTCAAACGGAGTGTAAGCCGCTGGAACTTCTTTATGTGTTTAATAATGAAAAGTTTTTGTTACAGAATCTGCTTCTGGGAATGTAATCTTCACCAGACCTAGTTTAAACCCTGGTTTAAACCTCGCTCCACATCAGACATCGTGTTTTTTAAGACACAGAAATACTGTCTAAGGAAAGTATAAAAAGGTTTTATGCAAAGGTGTTATGCACAATTTTGGGAAATTTGTCCTTTCAAGCTTGTATAACCAACACCGAAGACATAGGATATCTCGCCTACTCAGCTGTGGCAGAGTTTTTCCCACCTACTCCAGACGTCTCTGGGTTTTGTAAGTAGGGTCTCTGAGAATAAGCACGACTGAGGTACTCGGATTCTACTGTTGAGTAAGTGCGCCATATATTTACCACGTTGGGCAAACCATGTTTGACACGTTGTGTGCCATTAGACCACGTTGGGTGCCATGTAATGTAGTCCCAAAAAGTACCCTGTCATGCAGGACCTACGACCTTTACGGATAACATATACTGTGGGTCTGATGGCAGACTGACTCTGTACACCCCCGCCGTATATATTAGCCTATGGTTCACATTAGCTAGCTTGCAGTGCCACTAGAATCTCCTGTTCTCAGAGAGATTAGTTTTTTCAACATCAAAACACACTAACCTCAGACTCGTGGAAAAAATATATTACTTTTCACGCAGTCGCTCATGCTTGCTTGTTTTTGCTCTCAGAGAGATACAGAGAAAAAAATGTTGAACGTATTTACAATAAGAATTTATCATACAGTAGTTACAACTGTAACACAGTAACAGAGATACAGAGCCAGCAGTACAGTAAATATGACGAAATAGTATTGTTCTACCATTTTGCAACAGTCATGGCCCTTAACATGAATATAAAATGCATTTATGAAATAAAGTACGCACTCCTAAGATGCCTGACTAGATGTACCTAAGCGTACCTAGCATGTGAGTAGGTGCTAGAGAGCCTAAGCCTAAGAGTCAAGAATCCTGCTAGGCTTTAGTCAAACCCCCATACCTGAATAGTGAGAGTGTTGGACTTTGTCCTGGACTTGAGATGGACACCCCACAAGGGATCGTCAGACCACTGTCAGCTGGAATGATGTCGTGCCGGATCTTCAGCGTCTCTAGTCAGCGTGTTGGCCTTGAAGTCTCAGGTCCCTCCTGCTTACTGATAGCAAGAGGTGCTGTATTTATGCAGTCTATGTACGTGTGTTAACCCTTTTTCAGTAGGAGGATGACGTTGGGGATTAAACCTTGTGCGTCGATGGGAGAGGTGAAGTGTACCTCCTGGAGAGTGTACTCATTAATTATTCATATGTGCTAAAGATGACGTCTTAGCAATATCGATTGGGCAAAACCCACCCTTGTCATGAACTAGATAAAAGGTTTAGTCCATAAAAGGCTGCAGTCCTTATAAGGCGTTATGTCCATACAAGGCAGTCTGTCCTTATTAGGAGTTATGTCCTTATAAGGCTTGTTGATATGAAATAACAGAAGCTGATGTAGGGAAAGTGTACGATGTTCCCTGAATCTATATTAGGGTACCGATATGAAATATGACACTTTACAAAATATATTCGCATCTGTATTGACAATGGTCTGTATTATATGGGGTCCCATGCATCTTTATCAGGTTTTGGTGTCCTAACAATAATGCCTTCCTCATAGTGTCAGGTAGTCAGGTCATCTGTTTAACCTCCTCGTTTGCTTCCAGTAGCTTCTCTGGTAGTTGCAGTGAATTTACTTGATACTATCCATAGGTAAACTATCACCACCCATAATTTATCTCTAGCAATCCCTCGAATACCCTGGGTTAGTTCCTCTTTCTGGAGCTCTAACTCAAGTTCTGCTCTTTGCACTTTATTACTTTTGGGAGCTGTACCCCTCTCAGGATATTAAGACTAGAGACCTAGCATCCAACTGCCTATAAAGTTTGGCCAGATGAGAGTGCAATATCTCATTTATACAGGGGTCGCCATTAGGGTGCCATCTGGTTTAGAAGGTTTTCTGAATAGCCTACCTCTCTATGGATTTTCTGTCTGTATTCCCTTAGGGTCAGTTTGTGCATTGTTTCTCCAGTCTTTCCCCATTTCCCTTTTCCCTTTCAGGAGATCTACTTTGCTCTCGAGGTGTGTGATCTATTACTTCTGGAGCAGTTTCACTTGTTCCTCTGGTACTGTGCCTTCTATTCCCATATATACTATTCATACACATCCCCTTAAGACCATGTAATACCTACCATTCAATCGCTCTAGCATTCGTTGAGCCCTAGTTATCATAAAAGTTAAGAAATTGGCATCCAGCAGAGCCTCTGGGGTCCACCTCCATGTGGTGACTCTGGTTTGGCCTAAGCAGAGCCATGTTCTATCAGTAGAGGGGAGTGATCACAGAGGTATCGAGCATTCTTTATCTTCCCGCTAATAGAACATATAATTTAATTGTGATGGAAGGTGATTTATTAGTAAGGGCAGGCAGATACCTAAACTTAGTAATACACCACAATCACAAGATATGGTCCAGTCAGGTTCTCAATAAACTAATCCTTGCTCAACCCTTGGTAGCTTGACTGCGAGCAGACAAGCTTAACTTAGGAGGCAGGCGTTTAAAACACACAACACTGAATGAAAATCTAACACCAATTTATAAAAATAGGGAATGTTTTCATGATTAGATGACACCAAAACAATACAAATCCAATGTCTGGACCTGCAGATATAAATTTTTAAAGATTAAAACTAACATTAGCGCTTAGAAGTAAATAGGGCTCAAAGGGTTAAAAAAGGTCACACTGGACTGGGGCAAAGTCGAGAGTTCAGGCCGCTAACGATGTAACACTCTTACACTTACCTTTAGATGTGTTTCTTGCTGTCGGAAAGTGGTCCACACCACCTGCCAAGGGTTCAGAAGCTCTGGTTTGCCTCTTGGGGTCTAGGAATACAACTCCCACAATGCACCTGGTCAAGTTGAGTAAAATCCAGGTGAAGATTGTCAGCTGGTGTTGTCCTAGTTGATATTGTAGATAGCCCTTCTGGTACGTTTCTACCTGCTGCTCATCAGGGCGACCAGGAGACCACTCCTTATCAATTAAGATGGGTAAAGTCCTTTTGTTGTGAAACGCTCTAAGTGCAGCAGTGTAGTCCCCTCTTGTGCAGTCCAAGGGTCCTGCAGGGCAGACCTTCCATTCCAGATGTTTCTTTTAGGTCTTTGAGGGTCAACACCAGCAAAGGGGCCAGTAGCTGTGAGTTACTTCTTAGAGGTTTGGGACTACAATTCCCACTATGCACCTGGTCAAATCCTTTAAAGTCTAGGTGAAGCTGGTTAGCTGGGCTTGTCTTGGTGGAGTTGATGCAGGGGACTTCTTGAAGCTCTTTTCTTCCTGTTTCCTTCAGGAAGTCCACTCCTCAATCAGGAAGTGGGATGGGGCAGGTTCTTGTCCTCACCTTCTTTCTCCCATTGAAGACAAGTTTGGCTACCCAGCCCCTTCCTGTCCTGGCATCCAAAGGCAGCAGATCTCCTCTCCATAGATGTTTCCTTTGTCTCAGCCCAGGCCACTTCACACCTCAATAATGAAGCTTGGCCAACCTGTCAAAGGCTGGCCAATCAGAAGTGGCTGTTACAAGGATGATTTAAGGTAACTTCAGGAAAGCAGTTCTCTAAATTCTTTCTTACCATACGTCTAATACATCCAACCATGACAAGTTGCTGGATTTATTGCAACTATTATTTTCATTTATTTTCTAGTTCACTCTTTATTAAGGATTAATAAAGCCTTTCCATGTTAGCCTATGGAGCTAGGAATCTACAATGGGTGGGAAATGGAATTGGAGTTCCCCCCCCTCACCTTTTGCCTGGCCTAAGCCTTCCTGTTTAATGCATATGTTACCCTGAAGGTGGGTGTAAAATGACATTGCAAGAAAGGGTGGAAGCAGCACCAGGGGTGGAGTCACAAAACAGCCAGTATAATCTTTTTAAAACTCTTTATTCTTCTTCGTATAAAAACACAGGACAACAGCCAACGCTTTTCGTTCCTTTTATAGGAACTTCATCGGGGCAAAAATATTATTAGAAGAGCCAAATTCCATTCTATGTGTCCGGATATTAATGAGTCAAATCCAATGAAAGCAAGTTCAATCTTAATTTCTAAAGAACGAATGTACAGAGTTGCAGCTGAATTCCATTTGCTGGAAAAAGTCACTCCGGGTTGTCCAACTCGATATTCAAATATATACACCGACAAAAAAGGATCCAAAATTGTTCCACTTGTAGATGTAATGGAACTATGTTAAGGCCGAGTTTCAATCTCAATGATGGATCACTCCGAGTTACCCGAAACCAGTCAATTCGGTGGTAGGGACCACATGTAGCCAAGAGCCAAACAATCCAAAAGAAATCCACTCAAATGCCAGATGTTCATACGTATCTGTGCTTAAATAGAATCTGGATGGAGGAATCCAATAGCATTAGTCACTGGTGTAGGAAGCCCATCCTCCAATAAGTACAAGGCTATGGTGAAGCGTTCAAATCGAGTCAGCCTGCATGATAGTGCTGAAACGTGCGGCTGCACCCACGATAAGGGAAGGCAGAATTACATTGGGTTACCTTATTACATGTGTAAACTTTGATTAGGAGGAGATAGGGATGTCAACTTTGAACTCTAATAAATTGTAATTTAAAATCCTGAGTGTTGGACCCGGCCTCATGGCGTTGTCCTACCCCTCCCGCATGGTGGGTCCAGGACGACATCGGCCCTCCACCCAGCATCGGGCAGCCCTTTTGCCCGACACTGCACGCCCCAACATTGCTGGTCCGGCCACCATCCCGGACCCCCACTACCGACCTGGCTCCAGCGTGGGCCCCTCACGACCTAAGCACGAGGCTGCGCCCGACTCCATCTTGGGCCCACCACGTCACGACCACGTGGCCTCAGCCCCGGCCCAGGCCTCAGCACAGCCCAGACATCAAGGCACCAAGATCCACCCAGGTGGTCGAGTGGCAACTCGACAGATCCCGGAGAAAAGGGTGTTTCGATGGCCCTCCAGCCGTCCCCGGACGCCTGGTTTCGATCGACCTCCGGCCTCCCTGGGCGCTGGCTCCACCCCCCTGCTGGGTGTCTGGACACCATCATCCCGGCCCCTCTGACCCCCAGGCGCGAGGGTCCGGACATCAAAGGACTCCAGTCCTATATCTGGGCCAGCCCTGGATTAGGACGTCAGTTGTATCCTGGACTGGAAAGCCCTGCTGACGCTGTCACGGCCGACCCCAGAAGGACTCATTTTCCTGGAACCTTACGAGAGCTTGAGAGCCTGCTGGCGCTGCCGCGGCCCACCTTTGCCGAACCATCTTGAGAGCCTGCTGGCGCTGCCGCGGCCCACCTCTGCCGAACCATCTTGAGAGCCTGCTGGCGCTGCCGCGGCCCACCTTTGCCGAACCATCTCGAGAGCCTGCTGGCGCTGCCGCGGCCCACCTTTGCCAAACCATCTTGAGAGCCTGGTGGCGCTGCCGCGGCCCACCTTTGCCGAACCATCTTGGGAGCCTGCTGGCGCTGCCGCGGCCCACCATTTGCCGAACCATCTTGAGGGCCTGCTGGCGCTGTCGCGGCTCAACCTCTCGGAACCCCCGGCTCGAGGATTGGGAGCTGTGCGCAGGGTATCCCTTCATACATCCCAACTGAGACTGTTCCGCTTCCCTGACCCCCCTTTTTCGAGACTTTACAGACCCCTCGGTCTACTTGTACATATCGCTGGGAACTAGCGGCCTTTACTTCCTGATAAAGCTTACGAACTCGACCTCTGGTGTGGTGTCCATTTGTGGTGTGTGGTTACTCTGCTGTGCGATCCTAGGAGAGGGCCCTCACCCAGGAGGCCTCTCAGTAACGCTCGGCTACTTCTTGACGGAGAGGTGGACCTAGGGGTGGTCAGTCAGACATCTTCTGCCTCCCGCAGGGTCGCCTTTCTAACATTGGTGGCAGGCGACGGGATCCGAGCCGACGCAGATCGTACAAGAGAGTAATTCACTCACTACCGAGAAAAGCACACCGCGACCATGACTACTCAGGAAACCAGACCGACAGTGGAATTCCAGAAAGAAAAGATGGAAGATTACAGCCACAAGGAAGTAAAACAATTTTGCAAGGACCTAGGCATCGCTACCACGGGCCTCAACACCAAAGAGGATTTTAAATCAGCCCTGCAAGCCTGGGCGGACGCCGATAACGTGCCGCCCCAGAATGAAGATAACCCGGGCCCGAATGGACGCCCGGAGACCGACGCGAACCCAGCGGGGGAAAGACCCGCAGACCTAGACACGGGCCTCCCCCACGGAGACGCCCGAGAACGAGAGAGGAACCGGCTCCACGAGTTGGAGCTCGCCCGACTCCGACAAGAAGGAGAGATACAGCTGGCAGAAAGGAAATTAGCCCTCGAGCAACTACGGCTGGAAGGAGACCTAGAGGAAAGGAGAAGACAACGAGACCTCGAAGAAAAGAAACTCGTGCTCGAGCATGAGCGCGGCCTCAAAGAACTGGAAATCAAGGCCAAGACAACAGAAACCGGCACCGCCGGGGGTAAGGCCTCACCCCCGCCGGGGGACACGAAGGTGCACATACCCAAGGAGGTCGTCAAAGAATACTATAAGAACGACGACATCCAACAGTGGTTCAAGGCCTACGAGGTCGCCATGACCGCCCATCGAGTACCCCTCAAAGACTGGGGTGCCGGCTTATGGGGGAAGTTCATCAACGAGGGGAGAGACGCCCTGCTAGAGCTCCCCGACGCCGAGATGACCTCGTACGAACACATGAAGACCGCCCTCCTCACTCGCTACGGACTCACCCCCGAAATGTACCGGCAGCGATTTCGAGACTGTAAAAAAACCCGGTACCACTTGGGTAGAGTACGTGAACTTTTAGAGCAGAGCCTTCGAAGGGTGGATCAGAGGCTGCCAGGTCACCACCTACCAGCAGTTGGTCGACCTCATCCTATGGGAGCATCTTTCCAATAATTGCTTCGTCGAACTCCGGCAGCACCTCCTCGACAGCAAATTGACAGAGCCACGAAAACTCGCTGTCGAGGCGGATAGATGGGTGAGCAACCGAGTTCCCCGGAGTCCGATGGGAGACTACGGCCGGGGATCCCCGGGGAACCACCGACCCCGAGGCGGCGGAGGAGGCCAGAGCAGGGGCCGAGACACCCCCGCGGGGTCATCCCCGACCTCCCCGTCACCATCCCTGGGTTGGAGGGGAGGCCCCCAGCCAGGCCCGGGCCTCGCCCGAATGTTACGTGCCACAGATGCCAGCGACAGGGCCATTATGCGAACGACCCTCTCTGCCCGATGAACCAGCGACCCGGCACCACCGGTCCCCCGAGCCGCCAGATCGCGGCCGCCGCCCTGAGTGCAGAAGGAGGCGAAGAAGAGGGCGACGACACCGAGCAGGCCGAGTGGGAGCCCGCAGCCATGATCTTAGCATGCCTGGGTGATCGAGACATGATCCCCCGAGACCCGATCCCAGGTAACACCCAGAAATACCGCCAATGGGTCACCATCAATGGACGCCGGGCCGAAGCCCTCCGGGATACTGCAGCCAGCGTGACGGCGGTCCGCTGCCACTTGGTGATCCCAGAACAAATTCTCCCCAACGTCTTGTGCCCAGTGCGGTCGGCTGACAACTCTGAAAGTTTGTGCCAGATGGCCCGCATCCCCTTCGAGTGGGGAGGGGTGTCGGGCATGCTGAAAGTGACTGTCCGAGACGATGCCCCCGTGGACTGCCTCCTCGGGAACGACCTGGAAAGTTCCCTCTGGGCCGGCGTAGAGCGGAGAGAGCATCTGGGGATGCTAAGCCTTCCCGAGTGGGTTTGTGCGACCACCCGCTCCATGTCCGCCCGGGCCTCCCCCCCCACGGAAGAAGCCCCGATCGAGGAGCCGGAGTGGCCCGCACCTCCACCGCCCGCCGTCCCTGAGGATACCGACCCTGAACCCGGCCCCCCAGGGCCCAGCCATGAGGAAATCACCGAGCTCGGCCACCTGCCGGAACTAGCTCAGTGGCGCCAAGAAGGTGGCCCCACCCGCGAACAATTCCGACAAGAACAGAGCACCTGTCCCTCCCTCGAGGGAATTCGACGACAAGCCGCCACTCAAGCCGCTGGAGACCCTGCGGGGTCCCACTGGGTCTATTGGGACAACGACCTTCTCTACAGTGAACAGAAGATTGCCGAACTAGGGGCCAGCCGGGTGCTGGTCGTTCCCCTCCGATTTCAAGACTTCCTCTTGAACTTAGCACATGATGTGCCCCACGCCGGGCACCTGGGGCAGGACAAAATTTACAGCCGCCTGGTGACTCATTGCTACTGACCGAAAATGCGCAACGATGTGCACAATCACAGCAGATCCTGCCCGACCTGTCAAGCCAGCGGGAAGAGCGGGGGGAAAGTCAAAGCCCCGCTCCAGCCGTTTCCCGTGGTCACCACCCCCTTCGAGCGAGTGGGGATAGACATCGTGGGGCCCCTGGACCCCCGCACCCCTCAAGGGCACCGCTTCATCCTCGTGCTGGTGGACCATGCCACCCGATATCCGGAAGCCATCCCCCTCTGAACCATCACGGCCCCAGTAGTAGGCCGAGCCCTAATGGGGATCTTCTCCAGAGTCGGCTTCCCCCGAGAAGTCGTGAGTGATCGGGGCACAAACTTTATTTCCAAGTATATGCGATCCCTGTGGCAACAGTGCGGGGTCACATATAAGTTCACCACCCTGTATCACCCCCAAGGAAATGGACTTGTAGAGCGGTTTAACCGAACACTGAAGGGAATGATCAAGGGCCTCGAGGAGCCACTACGACGCAAATGGGATGTTCTGCTGCCTTGCCTCCTGTTTGCGTACCGCGAAGTACACCAGAAGTCCCTGGGGTTCAGCCCCTTCGAACTATTGTATGGGCACCCGGTCCGGGGCCCCCTCAGCCTGGTCAAAGAAGGCTGGGAGACGGCTGCCCGAGGTGCTCCACCAGATGTCTACCAGTACCTCCTGACCCTCCGCAACCAGACTCGGAAGTTCCGGAAACTTGCCGAAGCCAACCTTGAAGCCAGTCAGGAGGAGATGAAACGCTGGTATGACCAGAACGCCTCGTCCATCGAATTCGAACCGGGCCAGCAGGTCTGGGTCATGTCCCCGGTTGAACCTTGTGCCCTCCAAGACAAGTGGACGGGGCCCTTCAGAGTGGTGGAGCGCAAGAGCCCCGTCACCTATCTGGTGGACATGGAGTCCCCCAGGAACGCCCTCCGGGTTCTACACGCTAACCGGCTCAAGCCGCACTTTGCCCTCACTGAACTAAGTCTGCTGTTAGCGACCGATGAAGGAGCTGAAGAAGACTCCGAACCGCTGCCAGATCTCATGAGCACCGCTGAGAAGGACGGCTCCATCGAAGGGGTCATGCTCTCCTCCACCCTGACCCCGGAGCAGCACCATGCCTGCCGGCAGCTGCTGGGGCAGTTTGCAGATCTGTTTTCCCTCACCCCTGGAGTCACCCGGTGGTGTGTCCACGATGTAGACACCGGAGACAGCCCGCCTGTAAGACACCGAGCTTTCCGAGTGCCCGATCGAGTTCGGGCCTGCATCCAGTCCGAGGTGGCCAAGATGCTAGCGCTGGGGGTAGTCGAACCCTCCGACAGTCCGTGGGCCAGCCCAGTTGTCCTGGTCCCTAAAGCTGCCGCCCCTGGCACGCCCCCGGAGCTCCGGTTCTGTGTTGACTACCGGGGGCTGAATGCCGTCACCAGGACCGACGCCCATCCCATCCCCCGGGCGGAAGAACTGATCGATCGCCTGGGGGCTGCGAAGTATCGCAGCACCTTCGATCTCACGGCCGGATATTGGCAGATCGGCCTCACCCCTGGAGCGCAAGAGCGATCAGCCTTCTCGACCCCTGATGGCCACTACCATTTCAAGGTGATGCCCTTTGGCATGAAAAACGCCCCGGCCACCTTCCAGAGACTCGTGAATAGAGTGCTGGCCGGGCTAGAAGAGTTCAGCACCGCCTACCTAGACGACATTGCAGTGTACAGCCTCCGCTGGGATGCACACCTGACCCACCTCCGGGAGGTCCTGTCGGCCCTCCGACGGGCCGGACTAACAATAAAGGCCAGCAAGTGCCAGATCGGCCAAGGGTCCGTGACGTATCTGGGACACCAGGTGGGAAGCGGCCGGGTGGCTCCCCTCCAGCCAAAGATTGACGCCATCCGGGCCTGGGAGCCCCCAATCACCCAAACAGCCGTCCGAGCCTTCCTGGGGCTCACAGGATACTATCGGCGCTTCATCAAAGACTATGGAAGCATTGTGGGGCCCCTCACAGAACTGACCTCCAAGAAGCTACCCCAGGTGTGCTGGACCCCAGAGTGCCAAGCAGCCTTCGAGACTCTAAAGACTGCCATGTGCACTGCCCCTGTGCTCCAGGCCCCCGACTACAGCCGAGAGTTTGTGGTCCAAACCGATGCCTCGGAGCACGGCATTGGGGCGGTCCTCTCCCAAGTGAACTCTGAGGGAATCGACCTCCCCGTGGCCTTCATCAGCCGGCGGCTGCTAGCCAGAGAACAGCGCTGGAGCACCATCGAGAGGGAAGCCTTCGCCGTTGTGTGGGCCCTAAAGAAGCTCCGGCCCTACCTCTTCGGCACCCACTTCCGGGTCCAGACCGACCACCGGCCCCTGCGGTGGTTGATGCAAATGCGGGGCGAGAACCCGAAACTGTTGCGATGGTCCATCTCCCTGCAAGGGATAGACATCACTGTGAAGCATCACCCCGACAACGACCACGCCAATGCTGACGGCCTCTCCAGATTCTTCCGCCTCGGCGAGGAGAATCCCCAAGAAGATGGGTGACTCTCCCCTGCCTTCAGCTGGGGGGGACGCGTGTTGGACCTGGCCTCATGGCGTGGTGCTACCCCTCCCGCATGGTGGGTCCAGGACGACATCGGCCCTCCACCCAGCATCGGGCAGCCCTTTTGCCCGACACTGCACGCCCCAACATTGCTGGTCCGGCCACCATCCCGGACCCCCACTACCGACCTGGCTCCAGCGTGGGCCCCTCACGACCTAAGCACGAGGCTGCGCCCGACTCCATCTTGGGCCCACCACGTCACGACCACGTGGCCTCGGCCCCGGCCCAGGCCTCAGCACAGCCCAGACATCAAGGCACCAAGATCCACCCAGGTGGTCGAGTGGCCACTCGACAGATCCCGGAGAAAAGGGTGTTTCGATGGCCCTCCAGCCGTCCCCGGACGCCTGGTTTCGATCGCCCTCCGGCCTCCCTGGGCGCTGGCTCCACCCCCCTGCTGGGTGTCTGGACACCATCATCCCGGCCCCTCTGACCCCCAGGCGCGAGGGTCCGGACATCAAAGGACTCCAGTCCTATATCTGGGCCAGCCCTGGATTAGGACGTCAGTTGTATCCTGGACTGGAAAGCCCTGCTGACGCTGTCACGGCCGACCCCAGAAGAACTCATTTTCCTGGAACCTTACGAGAGCTTGAGAGCCTGCTGGCGCTGCCGCGGCCCACCTTTGCCGAACCATCTTGAGAGCCTGCTGGCGCTGCCGCGGCCCGCCTTTGCCGAACCATCTTGAGAGCCTGCTGGCGCTGCCGCGGCCCACCTCTGCCGAACCATCTTGAGAGCCTGCTGGCGCTGCCGCGGCCCACCTTTGCCGAACCATCTCGAGAGCCTGCTGGCGCTGCCGCGGCCCACCTTTGCCGAACCATCTTGAGAGCCTGCTGGCGCTGCCGCGGCCCACCTTTGCCGAACCATCTTGGGAGCCTGCTGGCGCTGCCGCGGCCCACCTTTTGCCGAACCATCTTGGGAGCCTGCTGGCGCTGTCGCGGCCCACCCTTGCCGAACCATCTTGAGGGCCTGCTGGCGCTGCCGCGGCTCAACCTCTCGGAACCCCCGGCTCGAGATTGGGAGCTGTGCGCAGGGTATCCCTTCATACACCCCAACCGAGACTGTCCCGCTTCCCTGACCCCCCTTTTTCGAGACTTTACAGACCCCTCGGTCTACTTGTACATATCGCTGGGAATCAGCGGCCTTTACTTCCTGATAAAGCTTACGAATTCGACCTCTGGTGTGGTGTCCATTTGTGGTGTGTGTTTACTCTGCTGTGCGATCCTAGGAGAGGGCCCTCACCCAGGAGGCCTCTCAGTAACGCTCGGCTACTTCTTGACGGAGAGGTGGACCTAGGGGTGGTCAGTCAGACATCTTCTGCCTCCCCCGGGGTCGCCTTTCTAACACTGAGCCAGATTTTAAATTACAATTTTGAAAATGTCACTTTTAGAAAGTTGCCATTTTCCTGACCCTTGAAGATCATGTGTTGAAATGTCTTTACAAAATACTAAATAATCCCACAGTATTTTTGTGCTGTGCCAGAAAGAAAGTATCTTGTTTTTTCTATTTATTTTGCTCAGATACTGTATTTGTGAAAAGACGGATCCGGTAAAGATTGTTACTCACAACATCCCCCAGGGGCTTGACACAGAGTAGAACTGGGAGACATTTTTCACTGATAACTCAGTATATTCAATTTTGTCCTGCACCATTACTTATAACCTGTGCCTGGCTGAGAATTGGACTCTTTCTACAGAAATCTTTAATCCTCTGTCTTATTTTTTGACAGGTCGAGGTCCTGGGGGCGTGGGAGACGTCAATCAGCCTCTTCAACAAGGAGAGAACATCTGAAGAGAAGAGGAATCCATCTCTGGCTCCAGCAGCCTCTGGACCTGCAGAGGGAGGGAGTAGCAGCCTGCTTGGTGGTGGGCCAGAATTCTCCACTTTGTCGCTCCCTGCTGGCTTCCACCGAAGCTTCAGTTTTCTTTTTACAAATTATTCCCTGGGTTATTAAATGGTGTAGGGAGTTTCTTTGAACAGAGGAAATTCTATTTCTCATATATTTTTATTCTCATATAAATTGAATTGGGAAGTGAAGATAATTAGATGAACATTTTTAGACACATTAACTTTGTGCCATAACCAATAAAAAGTTATGTTTTTATTCATCGCGATTGCTGGTGCCTATACGGTCCTTTAACCTGACCTGGACCAAATTGACGCTGATGGAATTTGTGGTGGAGGATTCCAGTGTTTCTGCACTCAGTTTACAGATCGGGTCTAAAAAGGAGGAATCTGGAGGGTGGATAATGCCAGACCTGTACCACTGCGTGGAGTGGATAATTGCAGTATTGTGCACCTACATGCAGAGTGTACAGTCTCCGGATCGTACCTCGGTGTACAATGGACAGTGTAAGCGCATAGATAGTTGCAGGATAGTACAGCTACGTGCAGAGTACGTGGTGTCTAGATCATCTCTCTGTGCTCAGAGTGGATAGTGTCAGAGCTGTCCCTCTGTGTGCACAGTGGTTAAAGGTGGGATCATATTATATAATGTGGGTGCTGTACATCATATACTGAGCGGACAGTGTCATAGCTATGCAGCCGCCTGAAGGGTGGATAGTGTTGGGATCCGTGCATGAGCGGATGATAGTAAATATTGGAACACAGGTCAGGATGCCATTGATGTGGGAGTGTTATAATAAATCAACTATCCTTTACTTGTGGGTGTATTTGGAGCAAATAAAGTTTATACACAAAATGTTTGTTTTGTTATCTTGGTGTGATTCTCACGTTTTTCTCTCCAGCTATAATAAACATCCTAACATGGAGAGAGAGAGAGAGAGAGAGAGAGAGAGAGAGAGAGAGAGAAAGAGAGTCCCCATGTGTCTGGCCAACCCGTCTCTCCAGTTCCTGACTCCTGCGTTTCATCACTTAGTCTCTTTGTCCCCTTGCATTCTCCTTTTGGTCACCGTTCTCTGCCATCTGCGTTAGCATATGCTGTCAAGGGCTGAGGGGGCGAAAATGATCAGAAGAACTGTACCATGAACATTTGTTTGTCATGAGGTGTGCGCTTTCTATTTCGACGTTTTTTCCTCTTTCCATTTCTTTGGCATGTTCCGTTGCTCTTGCTTCTGCTCTCGCTTTTTTTTTTTTTTTGCTTCTTCTTCCTTTTGTTGTTTTTTATCTTCTTTGATTGTCTCTGTTAATTTTGTCCTTTCCTTTCTTGCCTGATCTTGTGATGGCCGCCCTGTTATTTCTGGTGCCCTTTTTCTTGTTGTCCCACTCGAAATGGCTGCCGTTGCTCTCGCGAGATTTCGCGATCGAAAATCTCGCCTTTCCTGACCCTAAAATGGCCTCCCTGCTGATGCAGAGCTTCGATTGGTCCGACCGCCTGGTTTAAAGATGGCCGCCGAGATTTCTGAGCTCTCGCGAGAGCTCGCGCGTCAAATTCAAAGAGCTCAGCTTGCGCCTCACTTGTAATGGTCGCGCTCTTACCGCGATCGGCTCCACGCTGTCTTGTTTGTCGGGTTGGGCACCCGCGTCGCTTCCTGACTTCGTCCCTCGTCGTCCTAGTGCCTCCAGGGTGGGCACCTGGTTTTCTTCGATGCTGTCCAGCCCGGACACGCGACGTTCCACGTGTCAGTTCGTTTCTAACCCTCGTCGCCAGTTGTCGTGTTCTCTGCGGTGGGCGCCAAACAGCACAATATACTCAGGACACAGGTTAGTTATAGCATGCTTCGTTTATTAGGTATTCTGCGATCTGGTCCCATGTACGTCCATCCTGTTGCTCGTCCTGGTCAATCTGCCGTCCTTCCTGTCCCTGCCTGGATGTGGTGTCCGGTGACCTGGTCACCTCCCTCATGACCCACAGGGTCCTAGTGTCCTCTAGTCTCCAGTCCTGTCATCCTATCTGTCAGGTCACGACAAGGTGTTCAGCTAGATATTGATGCCAGGGCTTCGAGAGGTCGTAAATGAGAGGGGCAGGAGGTGTTCAGCTTGATAACAATGCCAGGGCTTCAAAGGTTTGTGGATAAGGAACAGCACTCAAGTAGCAGAATTTCAAATGGTCCATTATTATAAATCCATTGGAAATGATAAATGCATCCACGTGTTTCAGCCACCTGTCACAGCCTTGTTCACGATGCTGAACGTCATGAATATTTTGCCATTTATATTCAATAACATAGACAAAGGAAAAATACACACAATGTGCAGGCTGATACTGCAGTTTGACTCGGCGCCATCTTTGAAAGTGCAAATGCACTGATAGTTCATATGTTCAAGCATTGACAGATCTAACAAGAAGATAATTATAACTAAGGCTTCCTGTTTTCTGTTTTTACTGATTTTTACAGATAGAAAACATTTATTTTCTTGTCTGTGTTTATTTATTTTTGAATATGGATACAAAACGGAAATTGGTCTGCTTTTGAGTCATTCTAGATACTGTCTGCCAAGACTGCAAGGCCAATAGCTGTGTGAATTGGTAGGTAAGAAGGCTAAAAAAGAAAGGAATTTTAGTAAAGAGGCATTAACAGCAGTAGATACGCACATGGTTGATACTGAAATATGCATTTTTTCTTGTAAGTGCATTAATTTATCTTCTGTGGGGGGTTACAACATTGAAACTTAGGCATTCAAGCATGAGTGCATAGTTACTGGTTAAATAAATGTGGAAATATACTAATTTCAGCTTCATTTTTCCACAAAACCCAAAATATATATGGATAAATACAGATAAAATTAGCACAAAAAAATATGGATGAATACAGACAGAAATGTAAAAAAATTAAATACCATAAAACCAGGAGCCCTAATTATAACGCGGTAATGGGACACTGAATTCAGTGTTACTTGACATATAGTACTATTTTACATTTAACTGACTACAACTATCGCCACTATCTTAGACTTATAAAACACAGTAAAGCTTCATTGTATATTGCTGCTGCTTATATAATATAAAGTCCTGTCTTCTTATTAATTGCAAGTGCCAATATTTGTAAAGTGCTAAGTGCAGAGGTGCTAAAACATTGATTTTTAACATCAAAACACTTCCATGGGAGATAGTAATAATACTCCAATATCAAGCTGAATTCAGTATTACTCAACTTGTTTGCATTATTTAATACATACATAATTATGCTCCTCCTTATAACATGAAAAAAACCACTCAGGTCCATATTTCTGCCTCTAATGTAATTCAAAGTGCTGTAATTACGGTGATGGGTTCTGCTATTGTTCGACAAGTGCCTGTTTAAGCAAGTGCTAAGTGCTATTTACAGTGTGTGCCCTAAACTTAGCTCTTGTTGTAAACCCCCAATTAATTGTCTTTCTTAGACTATGTCCAATCAGGGAATTCAACTGTTACACCCTAATGGTAATGCTAAAGTTGTGTTACTCTGCTATGGGTGCACTGTGTTGTAGTGTTACCCTATTGAAAAGTTTCCTATTCATAACTTTGTTTTCTCAGAATGAGGTTCATGCTGCGGGACAGATTTAATAAAGGCATGTATATAATTCTTCATCGATATTAAAGCCATTTGGCTCCTGCTGTCTAACTCCAAAATGTTAAATGTCTCCAGCTTCCTGAGTTCTTTTTCTCTGTCCCCTCCTCTCTTTCTTTTCGGGACTTGGGCTATGCAACTATATCTGAGGTGCAAAGGATCACCCTGGTGAAATCTCCCAAAATGTCTAGCTACGGGGTAGCTATGGTTATTGTTGTCGACGGCACGGGTATGTTGTAAAATTTGTGTGTGCATTAGCATTGTGGTGCCTTCCAAATTTACATTTTCACAGGGACACTTGAGTATGTATACATCGTATCTAAATTTACATATGAGATTTCCCCTTATCCTAATTATCTTGTTGAAAGCAGTGCTCATTGTGGCTAAATTTTCACTCATTTTACAGGCTTTAAATTTCCTGAACACATCCCTTGGGGCCAACCACATTCCACTAGTGTTGTGAGTGGTGTAATCACGCTTGACTAAATATTATATTTAAAGATTTAGGTTTTCTCTAGGTGATTTGAAGTTCAGTCATCACAACGGTCCCTATGACTGAATCCTGCTTTATTATGTGCCAGTGCCTGCTTAAGATTTCCTGGATCCTAGCATGTTCTACATTAAACGTTGTGATAAATATATGTGAACCCCTCATTTGAGCTTTCTTTTTAGATGTATTGGGGTTCAAAAGGATAGCTTCTCTCTTCATAACTCTAGCATTAAAAATGTCCTCGCCTCCACGAAGCGGAGCAGAATTGCTTTTGGACAGAGGGAGCTGCATGTTTGCAGCTCCCTCTGTCCAAAGCAGTGCCTGCTCCTGCAGGAGGCGGGGACCCGGCAGGGACGTGGAGGACTTGAGGCTCCCCCCGCAGTCCCCAACAAGCTGCCATGCCCCAGGGGATGGGAGACCCAGGGCAATATCGGCCTGGGGAGCGGGCGTGCTGGACCCCCCCCCATTTAAATGAAATTATGAAATGTTGATGGCCTGCCCCAGGGCATGGGGTCCCAGTAGCCGCCTCCCATATTTTTATAACATTGCTTTTAAAGGATCAAGCCCCAGGAGATGGGGTCCCCTGAGTACAAAATGGTCCAGGGAAGGGGGGCCACATGGACCCCCTTCCTAAAATATATATTTTTTAAAGCTGCAACTCGCAGAAGACTTCGCTCCCTTTCTCCACTACCCATGCAATTGCACCTCCTGGCGCACTCCTGGCTGGGGAGAGAAGTGCCCTTTGCTGCCGAGGGCCATTAGGGGTCAAGAAGACCTCCTGTTACCTCCAGTAAGCCCCACACAGTGGGATTGCTGAGAGGTGGTCAGAGGCCACGCCCCTTTCTCCACCACTCTCCAAACACACCTCTAGGCATACTGCTGGTGGGGGATGACACCCTCTTGCCTCCTAAGGGCCTCCTAAGGGCCTCAGGACTCAAGTAGAATTCTTCGCCCAAGCAGCAGGGTGCCCGGAGGCGCATTTGCAGAGTGGTGGAGAAAGGGGTGTAGCCTCTGACCACCTCTCAGCAATCCAGCTGTTTGAGCGATACTGGAGGTAATAGGAGGGGTGGTTGCCCCCAAGGACCCTTAATAGCCAAGATGACTTCATCCCCTACTAGTAAAGCACCAGGAGACGCATTTGCAGAGTAGTGGAGAAAGGGGTCCTGTCCTTCTATCAGATCTCAGCAACCCTGTTATATGGGGCTTACTGGACTAGGCGGGGTAAATGGCCACCAAGGACCCTCAATAGCCAAGTGGACTTCATACCCGTAATAGTAGTGCACCGGGAGGAGTGTTTGCAGAGTGGTGTAGAAAGGGAGCATGGCCTGCTGTCAGATCTTAGCTATCCTGTTGTACGGGACGTACTGGAGGTAATAGGAGGGGTAGTTGGCACCCAAGCATATCATTGGGAGCCAACTACCACTCCTGTTACCTCCAGTAAGTCCCACACATCAGGTGCCCTATTAGTTGGGTGATGAACCCCTTGGCTGCATGGGTTTGCGAGTGCGTCTGTGAGGGGCTGTGTGGGTGAGTGAGTATGCATAAGGCTGTGTCAGTGAGTAAATGGATGTGTGAGTAACTGCATATGTGAAAGGCAGTATATAGGTGAGTGTTGGAGTATATATGTGACTGTATTTATGAGGGAGTGATTTTGAAAGTGGCTATACGGGTCAGTGTGTGCTTGTGTCAGTGACGGTATAGGTGAGTGAGTATGTGTGAGTATCTATGAATAAGTGAGTTGTGAGTACATCTCTATAGGTGAGTAAGTGACTGTTATTGACTCTGGGTGAGTGAGTAGGTGTCTGAGTAACTATGGGTGACTGACAGTGTGTGAGGTACTGGGTGTATGAGTGGATATATCAGGTGCGGTATTAGTGAGTGAGTTGGTGTAGGAGTGGCTGTATGGGTGTCTGAGTGGATGTGTGTGTAGACCTATGAATCAGTGAGTGGGTGTTTTACATACTGGTATGGTTGTGTCACTGATTTTGAAAATGTTAGTGTGGAAGTTGGAGTGGGTGAATAAAAGGCTATATTGGGGTGTGAGTGAATGTGTGGGAGATTATGTGGATGATGTCATCATCGATGTCATCAGTGATGTCACTGACCATGTCATGAGTAATGTAAAATGTGAGGACATAAGCAGTTCATTTTGGGGGAGCGATTTATAGTTAGCTGAATTTCAGCCTAACTATAATGTCCCTGTAATCTTTGTTTTTTATATGTGAACAAAATATCCAGTTCCCACAGAGACATCCATGGAAGAAGGCCCGAACTCGAGGCAGGCAAGATACAGCAAATATTTATTCTCACAGGTCCACCCTCAATGTATAAATATGTGTATACCTACTGGCGGTCGCCAGTAGGTATATATAGTTAGGATTTTTTTGAATAGGGATTTCTGAAAATTCTATGTTGAATAACTTTAGCGTTGATGGACGGAATTGGCTGAAATTTTCAGGAAAATGGCACATTTTGTTACTGGACGTCCCCTGAAAGTTTGGGGGGGTTTCGTCAAGCGGGGGCCGAGAAAAAAGGGGGGTCCCAAAACATGTTTTTAACATTGAGTTTTCCATAGGGCGGTTGGACTCACTTTTAGCTCGAACGGCTGAATGGATTTCCACAAAACTTGGCAAAATTGTAGGGACTGGTAGCCCGATGTGCCTTTGCTATGTCTCAAGATATATGCTCTAGTGGTTTTAAGAACATTAACTTTGAAAAATATATATTGGGCTACATTGGGCTATATATATATATTAGAGCCCAAATGTAGCCCAATGTAGCCCAATGTAGCCCAAAGATGGCCACCAGAGACAAAAAAAAACAAATGTAGCCCAAATATCAGCCAGATGTAGCCCAACTATAGCCCAGTGACAGAATGTCCCAGAGTGTTCTAAAGAACAACTAGAGCACTAACAGTCTTACTTATGACAAAAGTATGGCACACCTGAAGTCATCTTTATTGGAATAAAGTGTTAACACTTAAAACATTTAATTTGCAAAGGAACAAAATGAGGGGGTTCATTTTGCCATAGAAATTATGATTAGTGCTGGAGAAAGAAAAATGAGGGCACATTTTGAGTGACTTCTCAAATCCTCTTATATTTCATTAAAAAAATTCTGATATGCAGTCTCCCAAGATGGCCACCAGAGACAAAAGAGCCCAAATGTAGCCCAAATATCCGCCAGATGTAGCCCAACTATAGCCCAATGACAGAATGTCCCAGAGTGTTCTAAAGAACAACTAGAACGCTAACAGTCTTACTTATGACAAAAGTATGGCACACCTGAAGACATCTTGATTGGAATAAAGTGGTAACACTTAATACATTTAATTTGAAAAGGAACAAAATGAGGGGTTTCATTTTGCCATAGAAATGTTATATATATATATATATATATAGATGGGT
Organism: Lissotriton helveticus; assembly: GCF_964261635.1. NCBI lineage: Eukaryota > Metazoa > Chordata > Amphibia > Caudata > Salamandridae > Lissotriton > Lissotriton helveticus. Next base: position 15,092,262 of record NC_136065.1, on the reverse strand, counting down.
TGCGAGCAATCAGATACTATCTTGAGCAGAGGGATGTAGGATTGTATCAGGACAACAAAATGATTGTAGAAATGATACAGACATGCTTATTGAATAATGTGTTTTTGTTTGATGGTAAGATCTATAGACAGAAAAGAGGGGTGGCTATGGGCGCATGCTTCTCCCCCAGCTACGCATGTTTACATGTAGGCTGGTGGGAGGAGCATGTCCTCATGACACATCACAGAGCGATATTTGACACTCATATTGCTCACATGTGGAGGTACATCGATGATGTATTTATTGTGTGGAAGGGCGATGAAGGTCAGGCAAAGGATTTTGTGAATATTATCAACAATAATGATCTCAACTTAGTCTTTACCAGTCACATTCACAATACCACTGCAAACTTTCTGGATATAGAGGTTATGATTCAGGATAATGAGATCACAACCAGCCTGTATCAAAAACCAACGGCAGGCAATACTTTATTGCATGCATCTAGTTTTCATCCGCGTCACACGATAGAAAGTCTCCCATATGGAGACCTCCTCAGAATTAGAAGGGCATGTAGTACTGAGGAAGCTTGGAAAACTTCTCAGGATGTTGCTATAGCTAGATTAACATCACGTGGTTAACGAATAGGTAAAATCAAAGCAGCTTTAAGAAAAGTCAATCAATTGGATAGACGCTACTTATTACAACCAGCTGCTAATTACATCGAATTTGAACCTACCTCGGATGTTACTGAAAAACAAAATTCCGAGTGCAGATTCATCACCACATATAGCAAGCAATCACATGTCATAAGGAAGATCATAAATACACAGTGGCCCATTGTCTTAACAGACAGTGTGCTAAGGGGAGTTTTACCGGTAAAGCCCAATATCACCTATCGGAAGGCATACTCCATGAGATCAGATTTGGTTAGAAATAGTCCTGAATTGCTCAACAAAGACAAGTGGTAGTCTACCAAAAAGGGTTTCTATAAATGCAGCAGCTGTAGGGCTTGTAAGTTTGGAGCAAACACCAAAACATATAAAACTGCATTTTCTGATGAGCTGTGTGAGATCAAGGGCAATTTCAGCTGCAAAACAGAGTATGCAGTATATGTTTTAAATTGTGTATGTGGTCTTCGCTATGTTGGAAGTACAAAACTTCCAGTGCAAGCACGCATTCTACAACATCTGCGAGCCACTGTTAATTCAGACCAAACTTATCCTGTCGCTAGACACGTCAAATCAGAACATGGCAATAATTTGAATGTACTCTCTTATTTTGTCATTGACAGTGTCCCCGTCATTAAAAGAGGCGGAAATAGAGACAAATTGTTGCGGCAGTTGGAAACTCGCTACATTTTAGAACTCGACACTAAGAACCCACATGGATTGAATATGTGTGAGGATATGTATCACTATCTATGAGCTATGGACTGTACATCAACTATTTACTACTAGCTTTTCGTGATGATGAAACTGACCGGGTAAATGATTGTAAAAATGGAATATACTGTATTGCTGATTCTCTCTCGGACGAGCATTTATATGTATGTTCCCGGCTGGGAACATTTTTGTATTTGAAACAGTAATTGCACTTTATTCACCTTTTGCACTTTTAGCACTTAAGCACTTTCTCAAAAGGTCAGAAACAAAATTTTAAATTTGGTCAAATAGTTGGTAATCTCAGATCATATATATGGGATAGTTCTGTTATGTTATACATATTGTTGCATTCATGCAGGTAGTTTACACACATTGATTGCAAGGGAATGTTATGTTTTTATTATTCAGCATAATATTTATGGTTTTAACATTTACTTTTGAATTTCTTTGAAATATTAATTCAAAGTACGTTGCAATCTCAATATCCGTTATAAATCAAATGTTGGATATATATGTATATATTATGTGTATTTGAACAGTTACTATCCAAAAAATTGTTACATGGGCTCTCTGAACACAAAGTAATTTTCAGTGAGTCTGTCTTCCTTATCTATTACTATGTATAATGACCATGTGACCCATCAGAAAAGTATGGTGATTGGTAGTGGGATATTTAAATTGTTTGCACTAATTAACGCTTTTATCTGGTGAGCAAGGCGACAGGATCGCCGAAACGCGTCGGATCGCGGCACCCTTGACACTGCATTCAATATGAAAAAATAAAAAGAATTTCGCTGCAGAAACTACCGGAGTGGTGTCCGTTTCTCTGCCTGGCAGTGCTGTTTGTTCGGTGCTCTGGGGAGCGTTACACGCACATTTTGGAGAAGCAGGACTTGGCTTCTCGTTCAAACGGACCCCTTTTCTTTTGTGGCTGGCGATTTCAACAAGTCAAGTGGAGACAGGCTCAAGGAGAGTCACATCAGGTCAGCCCCCTGCAATACCGCTGAAAGAGGAGCTCGTGTAAGCTGGCGTGCACGGAGCCGGTGAGTCGGAAGACGGGAGCCGGTAGCCGGGTAACGTTTTGCTAAGCGGGACTGGGAAATCATCGTGTAATCTGCAGGTGAAAAGGTGGTAGTGTGCAGCTTTTCTATTCAGCGAGCCGTTTGTTGAATTTGCGGTTCGAGTGAATTATTAACTGTCAGGTCGAGGGTGCCGCGATATGGAGGAAGCGTTTGCTCTAAGAGAGAGAACAGCTGAGGACATGTTTGCTAACTTACCGGCAGTTGGTAATCCTGATTCAAGGACAGAAACTTCAACATCAATGCCAGAGGAGGTTAAAAGTTTGAGGAAGAAATTGGAAAAACATCATCGTAATGAACTAATTAAGTGGTGGGAAATTAAGTCATTAGAGAAGTATCACGAGGCTGGGCGGGTGCCACGAGGACTGCGTATTATGCTGGCGCCCAGCTTCGACAATCCAAAGCCACTGTTATTAAAGGAATGGGCGGAACATAATTTAGATGCTTCCATGGGCTATGTCTGCTTATTAATTAGACATGCAAAATTAGATCGTGAAGAAGATCTAGTGGAGATTTCCAAATTAACGGAGGAGCTTGAAAAAATGACGACCGCGGATAACAAAGCCACAGTTGACAAACTAATGAAAGAAATGATGGACAGAAAAAACAAACTGGAGAACACCATTAAAACTAGAAAAATATGTAAATTTGCCCGGGACAAGAACGATTATGAGAGAGGGCAAGTGTTCACATTTGCGAGAAAGTATGACTCTGTAAAATAACATAGGGCCCTAACACGACCAAATCCATTACCATCAGGCAGTAATGAGGCAAATCAATTTCCCACAACTAGTGGGCAAGAATCAAGTACCAATAACAGTCTATCAACAAGTGGGCAAGATTCAGACTCGGGCAGTATGTCAAGTATGTCCAGCTCTTCTGTAACATCACTTGGGCCAGTGTCCTATGCAGATGAGATGGATTTCATAAGGGAACAGAGACTACAGTCCTTGCGTTCGAGGGGCACGCAACAACAAGACAAGCGAGGAACAAACGGCGCAAACAACGGCGCAAATGTGCAAAACTCAACCGGCAGAGGACGTCAGAAAAAGAACTGGCGGAGGTGAACTCAGGTAAAACTGATCAAACAATTGTAAATCTCACTAACATTACTTTAAATACTGCCGAGAAACAATTATTGACATTGGGTCTCAGTTATTGTCCTGAAAGTAACTTTGGCTTTGTACAGACAAGAGTGGATATTTACAAATTTATTCGTAAATTGAAATTGCGAAAGTACTTCATGTTAAAAAACCAGGGTGGCAATGTGAACAAAGCAAACACCCCGAAATCTAAAACAGTGACAGGCCTTACAGCAGGCGCGATTCCGACTTTAGTCACACTACATGGTTTAATGGACAGTAGTACAACTAGTTTGGGATCTCAACAGGTGGCTCGAATGGAGGGGCTAGAGATATCCATTCCTGGAAAAAGTCCATTTAAACCACCGTCTACTTTTGTACCTATTATGCCTCGGGATGCATTAGACATATTCCATGAAAGGATTACAGACGAATTGAAAACACTATACCGAAATGTATGTAGATCTAAACACAAACGCACTGGTCAAACCAGGGAGTATTTCCAACTCATGAAAAAACTCAAAGAGAATAACAAAGTGGTCATTAATAATGCAGATAAGGGGGGCAATATTGTCCTCTGGGACAAAGAATTATACAGGGCTGAAGCCTTTAGGCAACTTGAAGATATTGAGTGTTATGAACGTAGTGATGGGATTTCAGTTCGTAAAATCAACACTGACTACAATAATAATCTATCAAAATGGCAACGGGAAGGTTTGATTACCAAGGAAGAACACAAATTCTTATATAAGGAATATCCGGTGTTACCCTTGTTTTACCTGATCCCAAAAGTCCATAAAGGAATCACTCCATTACAAGGCAGACCCATCATTTCGGCTATCAATAGTTGCTTCGAAAATACCTCAAAATATGTGGACCACTATCTGCAAGACTTTGTTATAGCTTTACCCACATATCTTAAAGACTCCAGGGACTTTCTGAACAAGTTAAATACTGTGAAATGGACTAAAGGCATGCTATTTATGACACTGGACATAACAGCACTATACACATGCATTAGGCATGAAGATGGGTTGCGAGCAATCAGATACTATCTTGAGCAGAGGGATGTAGGATTGTATCAGCACAACAAAATGATTGTAGAAATGATCCAGACATGCTTATTGAATAATGTGTTTTTGTTAGATGGTAAGATCTATAGACAGAAAAGAGGGGTGGCTATGGGCGCATGCTTCTCCCCCAGCTACGCATGTTTACATGTAGGCTGGTGGGAGGAGCATGTCCTCAGGACACATCACAGAGCGATATTTGACACTCATATTGCTCACATGTGGAGGTACATCGATGATGTATTTATTGTGTGGAAGGGCGATGAAGGTCAGGCAAAGGAATTTGTGAATAGTATCAACAATAATGATCTCAACTTAGTCTTTACCAGTCACATTCACAATACCACTGCAAACTTTCTGGATATAGAGGTTATGATTCAGGATAATGAGATCACAACCAGCCTGTATCAAAAACCAACGGCAGGCAATACTTTATTGCATGCATCTAGTTTTCATCCGCGTCACACGATAGAAAGTCTCCCATATGGAGAACTCCTCAGAATTAGAAGGGCATGTAGTACTGAGGAAGCTTGGAAAACTTCTCAGGATGTTGCTATAGCTAGATTAACATCACGTTTTTATGGAATAGGTAAAATCAAAGCAGCTTTAAGAAAAGTCAATCAATTGGATAGACGCTACTTATTACAACCAGCTGCTAATTACATCGAATTTGAACCTACCTCGGATGTTACTGAAAAACAAAATTCCGAGTGCAGATTCATCACCACATATAGCAAGCAATCACATGTCATAAGGAAGATCATAAATACACAGTGGCCCATTGTCTTAACAGACAGTGTGCTAAGGGGAGTTTTACCGGTAAAGCCCAATATCACCTATCGGAAGGCATACTCCATGAGATCAGATTTGGTTAGAAATAGTCCTGAATTGCTCAACAAAGACAAGTGGTAGTCTACCAAAAAGGGTTTCTATAAATGCAGCAGCTGTAGGGCTTGTAAGTTTGGAGCAAACACCAAAACATATAAAACTGCATTTTCTGATGAGCTGTGTGAGATCAAGGGCAATTTCAGCTGCAAAACAGAGTATGCAGTATATGTTTTAAATTGTGTATGTGGTCTTCGCTATGTTGGAAGTACAAAACTTCCAGTGCAAGCACGCATTCTACAACATCTGCGAGCCACTGTTAATTCAGACCAAACTTATCCTGTCGCTAGACACGTCAAATCTGAACATGGCAATAATTTGAATGTACTCTCTTATTTTGTCATTGACAGTGTCCCCGTCATTAAAAGAGGCGGAAATAGAGACAAATTGTTGCGGCAGTTGGAAACTCGCTACATTTTAGAACTCGACACTAAGAACCCACATGGATTGAATATGTGTGAGGATATGTATCACTATCTATGAGCTATGGACTGTATACATCAACTATTTACTACTAGCTTTTCGTGATGATGAAACTGACCGGGTAAATGATTGTAAAAATGGAATATACTGTATTGCTGATTCTCTCTCGGACGAGCATTTATATGTATGTTCCCGGCTGGGAACATTTTTGTATTTGAAACAGTAATTGCACTTTATTCACCTTTCGCACTTTTTGCACTTAAGCACTTTCTCAAAAGGTCAGAAACAAAATTGTAAATTTGGTCAAATAGTTGGTAATCTCAGATCATATATATGGGATAGTTCTGTTATGTTATAAATATTGTTGCATTCATGCAGGTAGTTTACACACATTGATTGCAAGGGAATGTTATGTTTTTATTATTCAGCATAATATTTATGGTTTTAACATTTACTTTTGAATTTCTTTGAAATATTAATTCAAAGTACGTTGCAATCTCAATATCCGTTATAAATCAAATGTTGGATATATATGTATATATTATGTGTATTTGAACAGTTACTATCCAAAAAATTGTTACATGAGCTCTCTGAACACAAAGTAATTTTCAGTGAGTCTGTCTTCCTTATCTATTACTATGTATAATGACCATGTGACCCATCAGAAAAGTATGGTGATTGGTAGTGGGATATTTAAATTGTTTGCACTAATTAACGCTTTTATCTGGTGAGCAAGGCGACAGGATCGCCGAAACGCGTCGGATCGCGGCACCCTTGACACTGCATTCAATATGAAAAAATAAAAAGAATTTCGCTGCAGAAACTACCGGAGTGGTGTCCGTTTCTCTGCCTGGCAGTGCTGTTTGTTCGGTGCTCTGGGGAGCGTTACACGCACATTTTGGAGAAGCAGGACTTGGCTTCTCGTTCAAACGGACCCCTTTTCTTTTGTGGCTGGCGATTTCAACAAGTCAAGTGGAGACAGGCTCAAGGAGAGTCACATCAGGTCAGCCCCCTGCAATACCGCTGAAAGAGGAGCTCATGTAAGCTGGCGTGCACGGAGCCGGTGAGTCGGAAGACGGGAGCCGGTAGCCGGGTAACGTTTTGCTAAGCGGGACTGGGAAATCATCGTGTAATCTGCAGGTGAAAAGGTGGTAGTGTGCAGCTTTTCTATTCAGCGAGCCGTTTGTTGAATTTGCGGTTCGAGTGAATTATTAACAGTCAGGTCGAGGGTGCCGCGATATGGAGGAAGCGTTTGCTCTAAGAGAGAGAACAGCTGAGGACATGTTTGCTAACTTACCGGCAGTTGGTAATCCTGATTCAAGGACAGAAACTTCAACATCAATGCCAGAGGACGTTAAAAGTTTGACGAAGAAATTGGAAAAACATCATCGTAATGAACTAATTAAGTGGTGGGAAATTAAGTCATTAGAGAAGTATCACGAGGCTGGGCGGGTGTTATATATTCACAATTGCTTGTTTCTCGCCACGAGGACTGCGTATTATGCTGGCGCCCAGCTTCGACAATCCAAAGCCACTGTTATTAAAGGAATGGGCGGAACATAATTTAGATGCTTCCATGGGCTATGTCTGCTTATTAATTAGACATGCAAAATTAGATCGTGAAGAAGATCTAGTGGAGATTTCCAAATTAACGGAGGAGCTTGAAAAAATGACGACCACGGATAACAAAGCCACAGTTGACAAACTAATGAAAGAAATGATGGACAGAAAAAACAAACTGGAGAACACGATTAAAACTAGAAAAATATGGAAATTTGCCCGGGACAAGAACGATTATGAGAGAGGGCAAGTGTTCACATTTGCGAGAAAGTATGACTCTGTAAAAAAACATAGGGCCCTAACACGACCAAATCCATTACCATCAGGCAGTAATGAGGCAAATCAATTTCCCACAACTAGTGGGCAAGAATCAAGTACCAATAACAGTCTATCAACAAGTGGGCAAGATTCAGACTCGGGCAGTATGTCAAGTATGTCCAGCTCTTCTGTAACATCACTTGGGCCAGTGTCCTATGCAGATTAGATGGATTTCATAAGGGAACAGAGACTACAGTCCTTGCGTTCGAGGGGCACGCAACAACAAGACAAGCGAGGAACAAACGGCGCAAACAACGGCGCAAATGTGCAAAACTCAACCGGCAGAGGACGTCAGAAAAAGAACTGGCGGAGGTGAACTCAGGTAAAACTGATCAAACAATTGTAAATCTCACTAACATTACTTTAAATACTGCCGAGAAACAATTATTGACATTGGGTCTCAGTTATTGTCCTGAAAGTAACTTTGGCTTTGTACAGACAAGAGTGGATATTTACAAATTTATTCGTAAATTGAAATTGCGAAAGTACTTCATGTTAAAAAACCAGGGTGGCAATGTGAACAAAGCAAACACCCCGAAATCTAAAACAGTGACAGGCCTCACAGCAGGCGCGATTCCGACTTTAGTCACACTACATGGTTTAATGGACAATAGTACAACTAGTTTGGGATCTCAACAGGTGGCTCGAATGGAGGGGCTAGAGATATCCATTCCTGGAAAAAGTCCATTTAAACCACCGTCTACTTTTGTACCTATTATGCCTCGGGATGTATTAGACATATTCCATGAAAGGATTACAGACGAATTGAAAACACTATACCGAAATGTATGTAGATCTAAACACAAACGCACTGGTCAAACCAGGGAGTATTTCCAACTCATGAAAAAACTCAAAGAGAATAACAAAGTGGTCATTAATAATGCAGATAAGGGGGGCAATATTGTCCTCTGGGACAAAGAATTATACAGGGCTGAAGCCTTTAGGCAACTTGAAGATATTGAGTGTTATGAACGTAGTGATGGGATTTCAGTTCGTAAAATCAACACTGACTACAATAATAATCTATCAAAATGGCAACGGGAAGGTTTGATTACCAAGGAAGAACACAAATTCTTATATAAGGAATATCCGGTGTTACCCTTGTTTTACCTGATCCCAAAAGTCCATAAAGGAATCACTCCATTACAAGGCAGACCCATCATTTCGGCTATCAATAGTTGCTTCGAAAATACCTCAAAATATGTGGACCACTATCTGCAAGACTTTGTTATAGCTTTACCCACATATCTTAAAGACTCCAGGGACTTTCTGAACAAGTTAAATACTGTGAAATGGACTAAAGGCATGCTATTTATGACACTGGACATAACAGCACTATACACATGCATTAGGCATGAAGATGGGTTGCGAGCAATCAGATACTATCTTGAGCAGAGGGATGTAGGATTGTATCAGCACAACAAAATGATTGTAGAAATGATCCAGACATGCTTATTGAATAATGTGTTTTTGTTTGATGGTAAGATCTATAGACAGAAAAGAGGGGTGGCTATGGGCGCATGCTTCTCCCCCAGCTACGCATGTTTACATGTAGGCTGGTGGGAGGAGCATGTCCTCAGGACACATCACAGAGCGATATTTGACACTCATATTGCTCACATGTGGAGGTACATCGATGATGTATTTATTGTGTGGAAGGGCGATGAAGGTCAGGCAAAGGATTTTGTGAATAGTATCAACAATAATGATCTCAACTTAGTCTTTACCAGTCACATTCACAATACCACTGCAAACTTTCTGGATATAGAGGTTATGATTCAGGATAATGAGATCACAACCAGCCTGTATCAAAAACCAACGGCAGGCAATACTTTATTGCATGCATCTAGTTTTCATCCGCGTCACACGATAGAAAGTCTCCCATATGGAGAACTCCTCAGAATTAGAAGGGCATGTAGTACTGAGGAAGCTTGGAAAACATCTCAGGATGTTGCTATAGCTAGATTAACATCACGTGGTTATGGAATAGGTAAAATCAAAGCAGCTTTAAGAAAAGTCAATCAATTGGATAGACGCTACTTATTACAACCAGCTGCTAATACATCGAATTTGAACCTACCTCGGATGTTACTGAAAAACAAAATTCCGAGTGCAGATTCATCACCACATATAGCAAGCAATCACATGTCATAAGGAAGATCATAAATACACAGTGGCCCATTGTCTTAACAGACAGTGTGCTAAGGGGAGTTTTACCGGTAAAGCCCAATATCACCTATCGGAAGGCATACTCCATGAGATCAGATTTGGTTAGAAATAGTCCTGAATTGCTCAACAAAGACAAGTGGTACTCTACCAAAAAGGGTTTCTATAAATGCAGCAGCTGTAGGGCTTGTAAGTTTGGAGCAAACACCAAAACATATAAAACTGCATTTTCTGATGAGCTGTGTGAGATCAAGGGCAATTTCAGCTGCAAAACAGAGTATGCAGTATATGTTTTAAATTGTGTATGTGGTCTTCGCTATGTTGGAAGTACAAAACTTCCAGTGCAAGCACGCATTCTACAACATCTGCGAGCCACTGTTAATTCAGACCAAACTTATCCTGTCGCTAGACACGTCAAATCAGAACATGGCAATAATTTGAATGGCGCATTGTCATTGACAGTGTCCCCGTCATTAAAAGAGGCGGAAATAGAGACAAATTGTTGCGGCAGTTGGAAACTCGCTACATTTTAGAACTCGACACTAAGAACCCACATGGATTGAATATGTGTGAGGATATGTATCACTATCTATGAGCTATGGACTGTACATCAACTATTTACTACTAGCTTTTCGTGATGATGAAACTGACCGGGTAAATGATTGTAAAAATGGAATATACTGTATTGCTGATTCTCTCTCGGACGAGCATTTATATGTATGTTCCCGGCTGGGAACATTTTTGTATTTGAAACAGTAATTGCACTTTATTCACCTTTCGCACTTTTTGCATTTAAGCACTTTCTCAAAAGGTCAGAAACAAAATTGAAAATTTGGTCAAATAGTTGGTAATCTCAGATCATATATATGGGATAGTTCTGTTATGTTATAAATATTGTTGCATTCATGCAGGTAGTTTACACACATTGATGCAAGGGAATGTTATGTTTTTATTATTCAGCATAATATTTATGGTTTTAACATTTACTTTTGAATTTCTTTGAAATATTAATTCAAAGTACGTTGCAATCTCAATATCCGTTATAAATCAAATGTTGGATATATATGTATATATTATGTGTATTTGAACAGTTACTATCCAAAAAATTGTTACATGGGCTCTCTGAACACAAAGTAATTTTCAGTGAGTCTGTCTTCCTTATCTATTACTATGTATAATGACCATGTGACCCATCAGAAAAGTATGGTGATTGGTAGTGGGATATTTAAATTGTTTGCACTAATTAACGCTTTTATCTGGTGAGCAAGGCGACAGGATCACCGAAACGCGTCGGATCGCGGCACCCTTGACACTGCATTCAATATGAAAAAAGTAAAAAGAATTTCGCTGCAGAAACTACCGGAGTGGTGTCCGTTTCTCTGCCTGGCAGTGCTGTTTGTTCGGTGCTCTGGGGAGCGTTACACGCATATATATATATCAAGCTATTCAAGCTTCTTTGTGGTTGGAATAAAGCCTTGTCAAAGTAGCCCCGCGAGTTTGGCTTGTGTTCTTGGACACGCGAGCTTTCATTTTTGGACGGTCCCATCACCTTCCCAGCCGCACCCGCCACAAGAGTGCCAGCGCCTTGATGGGGAAACGGAGCGTCGCAGGGCAACTGCATTGCGCCTAGCACCGCCAGACATCGTCGAGGGAGGAGTCCAGATAGGACGAGCATACAGCTCGTTGGTTTCACGGTATTTACCGTTTTCCTGCTCATCGACCGACACGCTGCCTGGCTGGCGAGGGGCTTCTAAGCGAGACTTTGCCTCCACAGTTGACAAAGTGGGAGAGTGACGCAATATGCGGCAAAAAATCATCAGCAGGACTACAAGGACCATGAGGCACTGCTGCATTAGCACAACCCATCCAGGGGCGTGCCATCATCATTCATTAAGGCCCGTCCTGCTGCTCACCTGTTAATCATATCGTCACCCTCTGAGGAAGAAGGCAGACGCCTTCGAAACGCGTCAGGGTATTTGGGCGAGACAGAACTGAATCGAAGTCTCCCTGTTTGTCAAGCTATTCAAGCTTCTTTGTGGTTGGAATAAAGCCTTGTCAAAGTAGCCCTGCGAGTTTGGCTTGTGTTCTTGGACACGCGAGCTTTCATTTTTGGACGGTCCCATCACCTTCCCAGCCGCACCCGCCACAAGAGTGCCAGCGCCTTGATGGGGAAACGGAGCGTCGCAGGGCAACTGCATTGCGCCTAGCACCGCCAGACATCGTCGAGGGAGGAGTCCAGATAGGACGAGCATACAGCTCGTTGGTTTCACGGTATTTACCGTTTTCCTGCTCATCGACCGACACGCTGCCTGGCTGGCGAGGGGCTTCTAAGCGAGACTTTGCCTCCACAGTTGACAAAGTGGGAGAGTGACGTAATATGCGGCAAAAAATCATCAGCAGGACTACAAGGACCATGAGGCACTGCTGCATTAGCACAACCCGTCCAGGGGCGTGCCATCATCATTCATTAAGGCCCGTCCTGCTGCTCACCTGTTAATCATATCGTCACCCTCTGAGGAAGAAGGCAGACGCCTTCGAAACGCGTCAGGGTATTTGGGCGAGACAGAACTGAATCGAAGTCTCCCTGTTTGTCAAGCTATTCAAGCTTCTTTGTGGTTGGAATAAAGCCTTGTCAAAGTAGCCCCGCGAGTTTGGCTTGTGTTCTTGGACACGCGAGCTTTCATTTTTGGACGGTCCCATCACCTTCCCAGCCGCACCCGCCACAAGAGTGCCAGCGCCTTGATGGGGAAACGGAGCGTCGCAGGGCAACTGCATTGCGCCTAGCACCGCCAGACATCGTCGAGGGAGGAGTCCAGATAGGACGAGCATACAGCTCGTTGGTTTCACGGTATTTACCGTTTTCCTGCTCATCGACCGACACGCTGCCTGGCTGGCGAGGGGCTTCTAAGCGAGACTTTGCCTCCACAGTTGACAAAGTGGGAGAGTGACGCAATATGCGGCAAAAAATCATCAGCAGGACTACAAGGACCATGAGGCACTGCTGCATTAGCACAACCCATCCAGGGGCGTGCCATCATCATTCATAAAGGCCCGTCCTGCTGCTCACCTGTTAATCATATCGTCACCCTCTGAGGAAGAAGGCAGACGCCTTGGAAACGCGTCAGGGTATTTGGGCGAGACAGAACTGAATCGAAGTCTCCCTGTTTGTCAAGCTATTCAAGCTTCTTTGTGGTTGGAATAAAGCCTTGTCAAAGTAGCCCCGCGAGTTTGGCTTGTGTTCTTGGACACGCGAGCTTTCATTTTTGGACGGTCCCATCACCTTCCCAGCCGCACCTGCCACAAGAGTGCCAGCGCCTTGATGGGGAAACGGAGCGTCGCAGGGCAACTGCATTGCGCCTAGCACCGCCAGACATCGTCGAGGGAGGAGTCCAGATAGGACGAGCATACAGCTCGTTGGTTTCACGGTATTTACCGTTTTCCTGCTCATCGACCGACACGCTGCCTGGCTGGCGAGGGGCTTCTAAGCGAGACTTTGCCTCCACAGTTGACAAAGTGGGAGAGTGACGCAATATGCGGCAAAAAATCATCAGCAGGACTACAAGGACCATGAGGCACTGCTGCATTAGCACAACCCATCCAGGGGCGTGCCATCATCATTCATAAAGGCCCGTCCTGCTGCTCACCTGTTAATCATATCGTCACCCTCTGAGGAAGAAGGCAGACGCCTTGGAAACGCGTCAGGGTATTTGGGCGAGACAGAACTGAATCGAAGTCTCCCTGTTTGTCAAGCTATTCAAGCTTCTTTGTGGTTGGAATAAAGCCTTGTCAAAGTAGCCCCGCGAGTTTGGCTTGTGTTCTTGGACACGCGAGCTTTCATTTTTGGACGGTCCCATCACCTTCCCAGCCGCACCCGCCACAAGAGTGCCAGCGCCTTGATGGGGAAACGGAGCGTCGCAGGGCAACTGCATTGCGCCTAGCACCGCCAGACATCGTCGAGGGAGGAGTCCAGATAGGACGAGCATACAGCTCGTTGGTTTCACGGTATTTACCGTTTTCCTGCTCATCGACCGACACGCTGCCTGGCTGGCGAGGGGCTTCTAAGCGAGACTTTGCCTCCACAGTTGACAAAGTGGGAGAGTGACGCAATATGCGGCAAAAAATCATCAGCAGGACTACAAGGACCATGAGGCACTGCTGCATTAGCACAACCCATCCAGGGGCGTGCCATCATCATTCATTAAGGCCCGTCCTGCTGCTCACCTGTTAATCATATCGTCACCCTCTGAGGAAGAAGGCAGACGCCTTCGAAACGCGTCAGGGTATTTGGGCGAGACAGAACTGAATCGAAGTCTCCCTGTTTGTCAAGCTATTCAAGCTTCTTTGTGGTTGGAATAAAGCCTTGTCAAAGTAGCCCCGCGAGTTTGGCTTGTGTTCTTGGACACGCGAGCTTTCATTTTTGGACGGTCCCATCACCTTCCCAGCCGCACCCGCCACAAGAGTGCCAGCGCCTTGATGGGGAAACGGAGCGTCGCAGGGCAACTGCATTGCGCCTAGCACCGCCAGACATCGTCGAGGGAGGAGTCCAGATAGGACGAGCATACAGCTCGTTGGTTTCACGGTATTTACCGTTTTCCTGCTCATCGACCGACACGCTGCCTGGCTGGCGAGGGGCTTCTAAGCGAGACTTTGCCTCCACAGTTGACAAAGTGGGAGAGTGACGCAATATGCGGCAAAAAATCATCAGCAGGACTACAAGGACCATGAGGCACTGCTGCATTAGCACAACCCATCCAGGGGCGTGCCATCATCATTCATTAAGGCCCGTCCTGCTGCTCACCTGTTAATCATATCGTCACCCTCTGAGGAAGAAGGCAGACGCCTTCGAAACGCGTCAGGGTATTTGGGCGAGACAGAACTGAATCGAAGTCTCCCTGTTTGTCAAGCTATTCAAGCTTCTTTGTGGTTGGAATAAAGCCTTGTCATAGTAGCCCCGCGAGTTTGGCTTGTGTTCTTGTACACGCGAGCTTTCATTTTTGGACGGTCCCATCACCTTCCCAGCCGCACCCGCCACAAGAGTGCCAGCGCCTTGATGGGGAAACGGAGCGTCGCAGGGCAACTGCATTGCGCCTAGCACCGCCAGACATCGTCGAGGGAGGAGTCCAGATAGGACGAGCATACAGCTCGTTGGTTTCACGGTATTTACCGTTTTCCTGCTCATCGACCGACACGCTGCCTGGCTGGCGAGGGGCTTCTAAGCGAGACTTTGCCTCCACAGTTGACAAAGTGGGAGAGTGACGCAATATGCGGCAAAAAATCATCAACAGGACTACTAGGACCATGAGGCACTGCTGCATTAGCACAACCCATCCAGGGGCGTGCCATCATCATTCATAAAGGCCCGTCCTGCTGCTCACCTGTTAATCATATCGTCACCCTCTGAGGAAGAAGGCAGACGCCTTGGAAACGCGTCAGGGTATTTGGGCGAGACAGAACTGAATCGAAGTCTCCCTGTTTGTCAAGCTATTCAAGCTTCTTTGTGGTTGGAATAAAGCCTTGTCAAAGTAGCCCCGCGAGTTTGGCTTGTGTTCTTGGACACGCGAGCTTTCATTTTTGGACGGTCCCATCACCTTCCCAGCCGCACCCGCCACAAGAGTGCCAGCGCCTTGATGGGGAAACGGAGCGTCGCAGGGCAACTGCATTGCGCCTAGCACCGCCAGACATCGTCGAGGGAGGAGTCCAGATAGGACGAGCATACAGCTCGTTGGTTTCACGGTATTTACCGTTTTCCTGCTCATCGACCGACACGCTGCCTGGCTGGCGAGGGGCTTCTAAGCGAGACTTTGCCTCCACAGTTGACAAAGTGGGAGAGTGACGCAATATGCGGCAAAAAATCATCAGCAGGACTACAAGGACCATGAGGCACTGCTGCATTAGCACAACCCATCCAGGGGCGTGCCATCATCATTCATTAAGGCCCGTCCTGCTGCTCACCTGTTAATCATATCGTCACCCTCTGAGGAAGAAGGCAGACGCCTTCGAAACGCGTCAGGGTATTTGGGCGAGACAGAACTGAATCGAAGTCTCCCTGTTTGTCAAGCTATTCAAGCTTCTTTGTGGTTGGAATAAAGCCTTGTCAAAGTAGCCCCGCGAGTTTGGCTTGTGTTCTTGGACACGCGAGCTTTCATTTTTGGACGGTCCCATCACCTTCCCAGCCGCACCCGCCACAAGAGTGCCAGCGCCTTGATGGGGAAACGGAGCGTCGCAGGGCAACTGCATTGCGCCTAGCACCGCCAGACATCGTCGAGGGAGGAGTCCAGATAGGACGAGCATACAGCTCGTTGGTTTCACGGTATTTACCGTTTTCCTGCTCATCGACCGACACGCTGCCTGGCTGGCGAGGGGCTTCTAAGCGAGACTTTGCCTCCACAGTTGACAAAGTGGGAGAGTGACGCAATATGCGGCAAAAAATCATCAGCAGGACTACAAGGACCATGAGGCACTGCTGCATTAGCACAACCCATCCAGGGGCGTGCCATCATCATTCATTAAGGCCCGTCCTGCTGCTCACCTGTTAATCATATCGTCACCCTCTGAGGAAGAAGGCAGACGCCTTCGAAACGCGTCAGGGTATTTGGGCGAGACAGAACTGAATCGAAGTCTCCCTGTTTGTCAAGCTATTCAAGCTTCTTTGTGGTTGGAATAAAGCCTTGTCAAAGTAGCCCCGCGAGTTTGGCTTGTGTTCTTGGACACGCGAGCTTTCATATATATATATATATATATATCTCGGAAACAAGAAGAAGCAAAACTGCCGTCCCGGGTCCCAAGGAAAACAGACAACTCCACGAATCCAGTATCAGGCAAGGTATATATATATATATATATTACCTACTGGCGGTAGGTATATATAGTTAGGATTTTTTTGAATAGGGATTTCTGAAAATTCTATGTTGAATAACTTTGGCGTTGATGGACGGAATTGGCTGAAATTTTCAGGAAAATGGCACATTTTGTTTCTGAGCGTCCCCTGAAAGTTTGGGGTGTTTCGTCAAGCGGGGGCCGAGAAAAAAGGGGGGTCCCAAAGCGTGTTTTTAACATTGAGTTTTCCATAGGGCGGTTGGACTCACTTTTAGCTCGAACGGCTGAATGGATTTCTATGAAATTTGGCAAAATTGTAGAGACTGTTTGCCCGATGTGCCTTTGCTAGGTCTCAAGATATGTGCTCCAGTGGATTTTGAGAAATTAACGTTCAAAAAAATATATATATCTGTGACAGCGTCCCGGTTAGCGCCCCGGTTTGCGTGCCAGATGCGTAACGGAACTTCGCGAGGAGAAGCGGATTGGCTCTCCGGTGACTGTCAACATTCTAAACAGTCCGGAGCGGTCGCCATCTTGTCCCTCGGTAGGATAGAGAGACAAGAGGTGGAAATAAACGAAGGGGGAAAGGAATGAAAGGGGGCAAGGTAGACCCCTCCTGACCCCCTAGGATTGATGTGGGGGCTATTAAAGGGCCCCGCGGGGCAAAAAAAAAAACACATTTTTTTTCCGATTTTTCGCGGTGGAAGCGCTACCTGGTACGCGAACCGGGTAGCTCACCGGTAGCGTAACGGGAGTCCGCCATCTTGTGTTTCGGACGAATTTAGTCACAAGATGGAGGATAAACAATGTTGGGAATGGGTATAAGGGGGCACGGGAGACATATCCTGACCCCCTAGGTTTTCTGAGGGTGGCTGAGGAGGCCCATATATGTAAAAAAAAAAGCGTAACAAGGGGAAAACCAAGGGAAATATTAAAATAATATTTTAGAGTGCTTTGAGGTAGGGTAGCTCTGAATAGAGCTGTTGTGTTGTGTGGGTGATGTAAGTACCAACATGTAGGTACCAATGAAGAGTCTAAAATTCAATGTGCACCGTCTCCTCTGTAGATATTTTGTATGTTCTTATATGGGTTATTTAAATGTGTGGAAAAGCACTTCATGCTTTAAGGCAATTGTATTTTTGAACTGATTGTTCTATCCTCTTAGTCCTCCTCTGTTTTTTTTCCCCACACTCTTCTTCAGCATGATAGTTGATAAATTCGTTCCCTCAAAAAATTTATATACATAAAAAAATTATATTAAATACATATAAAATATATTTTTCCTTTAAAAGAAGAATACATTTTACAGCTTTTGATATTTGCTATTAAAAAACCATTGAAATTCACTGAAAAAACCATAGGTTATAGACCATATATAGTTAGGAATTAGCATTTACAAAACCTTGAAAATTCACTGAAAAAACCATAGGTTATAGACCATATATAGTTAGGAATTAGCATTTACAAAACCTTATTTTACTCACACAAAACCATTGAAATTCGCATATATAGTTAGTTGCACTAACTATATATCGCGCACCCGCAATCCACTGCTGATCATGTCACATATTACATCATTCATGACATGGTCAGTGACATCACTGATGACATCACTGATGACATCTCAAATGACATCACTGATGACATCACTGATGACAACATCCAGTGACTGTATGTTTCTGTAAAGTTAAAATAAGTCTTACATATTGAAGAATGGGTGGATGTATAAGTGTCTGGATGAAGGATTTAGTAGGTGCATGACTGACTGTATGAGTGAGTGATTAAATGTGTCTCACTGAGTGCATGGGTTAGTGACTAAACTGTCTTAATTTGTGCATCATTATGTCTGTTGTTCTGTAAACTGCTGCATGTGTTGATCAGTAGCTATATGAGTAACTATATGGGTTGTTGATTGGTTGCCCAAGTATTTGTATGGGAGACTGAGTGTGTGTGTGGGTGGCTGGGAGGTGTATGACTCTGTGCATAGATGTGTGAGCAGTTGATTCACTAGATGTATGGGTTCAAAAGTGCATGTGGAAACAGCTGTATCGGCGTTTGACTGTGTGCGTGAGTGTATTGGTGAGTGAATGGATATCTCAGTGCTACATGTCAAAGTAAGTACATATGTAAAACAGTACATGTGAGAGTTAACATATATAAATAACTGTGCATAAGAGCCAGTGAATGTGTGAGTGGCTGTATAGATCATTGTGAACTTGTATCAGGGATTGTATAAGAGAGTAAATATGTGTTAGTATATGTTTGAATAAGTAAGGTGTGTATAACTGTATAGTTGAGGAAATGGAGGTGTGATTGATTCTTTGCATGACTGACTAGGTGTGTGAGTAACTCCATGGATAAGTGACAGTCTGTGAGTGTCTGTTTACACTGAGTGTATCTAAGGTTATATTAGAGTCTGAAGAGGTTCATCGTATTATCACATGAATGATGTCATCAGTGATGTGATCAGTAATGTCAAATGAGATGTCATCAGTGATGTCATCAGTGATGTCATTTGAGATGTCATCAGTGATGTCATCAGTGATGTCATCAGTGATGTCATCAGTGATGTCATTTGAGATGTCATCAGTGATGTCATCAGTGATGTCATTTGAGATGTCATCAGTGATGTCATCAGTGATGTCATTTGAGATGTCATCAGTGATGTCATCAGTGATGTCACTGACCATGTCATGAATGATGTAATATGTGACATGATCAGCAGTGGATTGCGGGTGCGCGATATATAGTTAGTGAAACTAACTATATATGCGAATTTCAATGGTTTTGTGTGAGTAAAATAAGGTTTTGTAAATGCTAATTCCTAACTATATATGGTCTATAACCTATGGTTTTTTCAGTGAATTTTCAAGGTTTTGTAAATGCTAAGTCCTAACTATATATTGTCTATAACCTATGGTTTTTTCAGTGAATATATATATATATATATATATATCTATATATATATATATATATATATATATATATATACACACACCATTTTTATTTTAAATAAGCCCCTTCCACAGGCCTCCGGCCATCATGGTACGTGTAGTGTCTATACGTATTACCCCAGTGGGCTCCGTGTGCTGCTCAAATAAAATTGCTCATATTAAAACCACAGTTGGTTAGTTACTGTGCCACAATCCTTCACAGTGCTTTACTCAGAGTATCACCGGAGGGACCTCACCCGTCTCAAGTCTCATGCTGTCATGTACTTTTGGATCCGCTTCCATGCGGCGGGCAGTTTTCGCGACCGGGGGGGACGCAATCAATCCATCCATCAAGTTTGCTCCTTGTGAAAAAAGCCACATGTTACCCCAAGTTCTGGCCAAACGCATTTCAGGCTACACGCCCTTTCTCAATGGCAGGCAAAAGAGTTCACACAAAGATGTTACAGACACCATTTTTATTTCACAAACCTCTCTTAAATTGTTCACCTAAAACGTTTGCTACGTGTTTGATAGGAGCCTCCACAGAATCCAGGCTCCTCTCCAGGCACCAGCGTTCCCAAGTTCTCCAGATGCTGTTGTATATATAGTGGGTTCCAGGAGCCTATGACTCTTGGAGGAGTATAGTGCATTGTCTCGAAAGAACTTTGATTTCATTAAATTTCCTAACACTTTTCAGGCAAGAAGGTTCAAAGTAAACCTTGGCAGAGCTCGCGGAGTTGCTCTCTGCGGAATTCCACAGTTACCTAAAAACTCACCTGAATTCCGCAGAGTTCCGCACGTGGGCAGAGTAAGCGACAAGGCCATTCATGTCCATTAAGATTTCAGTTCACTCAATTCAATTGCCAATTAGCCCACAGAGATAATACAAATGTGATAACTCTGCAGTTGAAGCGTGAAAGCTCCAGCACAAAGTGAGTTGCAAAACGCTGAACCACGTTGTTATTTGCAGGAGCGAAGCTCTATTTTAGTTGGTCGTCTGACAGTCAAGATGAACAGAAGACCAAGAAGACAAAGGCAAAGCGGAAGAAACCGTACCCAAAACTTGGGTAACTTTAAGGCTCATTGCAAGCTACAGACACAATGTGCACAGCTGTGAAAAAATATGCCAATGCTGTTGTTACCCACACATACTGGAGAAAGTAGGGCATAGTGTAAGCTTTACGACACAGACACTGATCCTCTTCTCAAACAAGGAGAAAAAAATCATGAAGGATCTTAAATATTCGTACGTAAACCGTTTTTACCCACTCGATATGACTAATGGTAGCATAGTCAATGGTCTGATTACTAGAGTATTATATTTAAACTTCAGCGGGCAGTGCGCACCCTCATCTGTGTGCGTGGCAGCCAAGGGTGAATGACCTGTGAAAAGTGATAGGTTGGCTGGGACACAGTCAGTCGTGTGGTTGACACACACCTCATTCTACCCTAACTCTTCCCTCCTTCTCAGAGCCAGGTGCCTATCTGGTTAGCTCTCCCAGTTCCTGTCAAGGCTAGCCTCCTTCTGACGATCTGCACATATACTTGGCTGGCAGCAGTTCAGTGCTAGCTTTTTTTGGAGCAGCACTGAAGGCATCTTCCATTACCTCCTCTACCTGTCTTCCTCGCCACAGTAATTACACATGAGCCTCCGGCTCCACACAGAACTACAAGCATAAAAAACAGCGCTCTAGTCTCCCGCTCCCTCCTCCAAGATGGGCACAGTGGCTCCAGCCAATCCTATAAAGGGATACAGATACAGCAAAACGACCTGTTCTTTTTTTCTGCACTTCTCCAAGTGCTGTGTTCCCTGCTGGTCAGGTGAGTGGGGCTGGGGTCCTGCTTGAGCGGTCCCCTTGAGTCCTTGGGTATCTAGTTTGGGGGAAGTAGTTACTTCTAGTTTTTGTTACTGTTTTCAATTTCTGCTTCTTTCTCTTCGGGGCGGCATTGCATGTCCGGAGGGTGTGCCTTGTCCTGACGCATCATGGCTTCATGGTGTATGTTCCGCGGTCCTCCCTGGTTCCGGCACGGGACTTGATTTTCGTTGGGGCTCTGTTCTCGACTCCGTTGGGGATGGGGTTCCTGCCCCCTGCTCGGATTCTGTCACTGTTGTCTGCTGTGCGGTCCATGTTATCGGGGCCTTCTTCTCCTGTGGGCTTGTTGTTTCGGGTTCAGCGACTGATATCTGCATCCTTGTTTGCCGTACCGTGGGCTCGCCTTCGCATGTATCCGGGGGTGTCCCTCGTTTTGTTGCGTTGGGTCCCCTGTTCCCTGGATATGTGTGTTTTGATTCCTGTGTCCACGGATGTTTGTGTGGTCCTGGATTGGTGGTTGGACTCAGAGAGTTTGACCTCGGTCTGTTTTGTCTTGTTCTCCGACTACAAGGGGCTATAGCCGTCCTTTTGGGTCTGTTGGCCTTATCGGATCTTTTTCTGGTTCACCATGTGCGGGTTCGGACGGACATTCCGGTGGTGTTGTCCTATTTTGACCGTCAAGGGGGGTGCTGGGTTCATTCCCTCAGTTGCCTCGGTCGTCGGTTTTGTTGTTGGGCGGAGTTGCTCCTGGCGTCCCTGTCTACGGTTTCCGTGCCGGGTCCGGTGGACGCTTTGGCGGAATCTCTGGCCGGGTATTTCCTTCCATGGGGTCTTTGTCCCTCCCACGATTGCTGTTGGGGAGGTTACGGAGGATGTTTAGTTCTTCGGTTGTGGCCCTGTTTGCTTACCGGTACAATGCCAAGATCCGCTGCTTTTGCACGATTATACCTTACCCGGTTGCCTGGAGGGTGGACGTTCTGTCGTTCCTTTGGCCGGTGGATCTGTTGTGTGCCTTTCCCCCTGTTCCCCTGCTTCCGGGGTCTTGCAGATGTTCAGGAGGGTCGTTTGTCCTTCTGATTGCTCCAGGTTGGATACGTCGCCCTTGGTATCCCCTTTTGCTGGCCTTGGCTGTGTCTCCGGCCTGGCCGTTACCGTTCATGCCTTATCCTCTTTTGGGTCCTCTTCTACCTCTGCCTGTGTTCCGGTCCCTGGGTCTACGGGCATGGCTCTTGGGTGGGGATCAATGATGCGTGCAGGTTGTTCTTTGCGGTTGCTGGCGTCATTCGGCAATCTCGGAGGCCTTCTACTCTTACGTCCTGCGCTTCGAATTGGGGTGATTTTTCCTCTTGGTGTGGTGTCACGGGCTGCCATTGGGTTCTTTGGACCCTGCTTGTTTTTCTGGATTTTTTTAATGTTGGTTTCCTTTTGGGCTTGGCCGTTTCCACTCTCTGGGCTCAGTGGGACGCCATTCGGGCATTTCATGTCCTGCTTTTGGCTCAGTTTCGCCTTTGGTGGCTCTTCTTTGAGTCACTTTTTTTGCTGAGTCCCGTCCTATCTTTTGTTCTCCTTGGGACCTTCCTCTGATGTTGCGTTCCTTGCAGTCGGCTCCTTTTGGACCTTTGGGGTCGGTGGGCCTGCTGTTCTTGATACTCAACGTGGTGTTTCTTGTGGCTGTTACATCGGCCGGGCGTATTGGTGTGATGGGTGCCTTCCTGCGGTCTGCTCCGTTTTGGTCATTTGTCTGATCGTGTGGTTTTGCGCCCTCCTCCTACGTTTGTTCCTTCGGTGGATTCTTCTTCTCACCGTTATGCTGATGTGGTTCTTCCGATTCTTTTTCCTGTTCCTTCCTCGGCTTTGGTTTGCCTTCTCAGCCTGTTGGATGTGCGTCGTGCTTGGTGGTTTGGTTATCTCGCACTTCTTCCTTTTGTGTAATTGACGATTTTTTGTCAATTTTGGTTTGTCTTGTCGGGGCCTGATGCCCTCCCTGTCCGCTGTCAGTCGTTGGATTAGGAGGGCCATGCTGTTGGCTTTTGAATCTGTTTCTGACCTTCCCCCCTTCCTGTTCGGGGTCGGTCTGCCTGATCTGTTTATGTGTCGTGGGCCTCTTTTGAAGGGGTGTCCATGGTGGATGTTTGCCGGGCTGCCACTTGGTCGTCCCCGCTTGCTTTCTTGTCCCATTATCGCCTTCAGATTGGGGGTGGAGGTTCTGTTTCCTTTGCCTCTTATGTGCTTTCGATTGGGATTCCTTGAGGTGTGTGTTTCTGTGGAATTTTTGTACCTCTTGTGCTTGGAATATGTTTCTCTGCATGATTATGTAGAGTGTTTTCCTTGCATGAAGCTGATTGCTTTGGTATCGGCTCATGTGTAATTACTGTGGCGAGGAAGACAGGACGAGGAGGTAATGCCCCGGTTACTTACCGGTAATCTTCATTACTCTGAGTCCATGTCTTCCTCGCCACAGTATAGTTTCCCTTCCCTCCCGGCCCTGGTGGTGGCTTCATGTCTGTGGCTTGGTTTTTCACGTCGATTGGCTGTATCTGTATCCCTTTATATGATTGGCTGGAGCCACTGGGGGCCATCTTGGAGGAGGGAGAGGGAGACTAGAGCGCTGTTTTTTATGCTTGGAGTTCTGTGTGGAGCCGGGGGCTCATGTGTAATTACTGTGGCGAGGAAGACATGGACTCGGAGTAATGAAGATTACCGGTAAGTAACCAGGGCATTATACAGCACTAACACATACAACACGTAATTGCGCAACTCCCCATTCTTACCTCACTCCTGATGAAGATGTAAAAGTCATGAAGTGAAGAGATTCAAGCAGCCCGCTACGGAAGGTAGCAACAAGAAGCACCAGGCAAATATTATTGTGCTGGGTACCATGCTATTCAAACGAAAAATCATCGTAGCCAATCAACAACCGGCAAGCACTTCCCCAGCTAATCGGAAGTCAGTGTTCTGTATTCGAGGCTCCGATCCACAGCCACTACATATCTCCGAACACTGTTCAGCTGACCAATCCCCTGACATGAATTAAGACAACCTATCACCACAATACAGCATACATTTGCTCCTCATTGATTGGGTTGAAGGTCGTTGTTACAAAGGGGCTGCTCTGTTCACTTAAGTACATAAATCAGGTGCAACGAGTTTCAGGCTGGAATATCGTGCTGTCCTGGAAAGTTTTGTATGTCCCCTAATCCTCCTGGTTCGAGTGGCATCTCCAGGGCCTCATTTATGAGGCCGTGCGTCACTTTTACGTCGCCAGTGCGTCACTTTTTGTGACGCACCAGGAGCGCAAGAAATGTGCCTAGTTGCGCCATATTTACAAAGTGACGCATTTAGTTAGATGCGTCCCTTTGTAAACCCCTGCGCTACTTTATACCTACGCCAGGTACAACGTATGCAGGGAGAGCGTTCTGACAAAAGAAAGGGTCATAGAAATGATGCAGTGAAATCTATAAGATTTACTGGGCCACTTCTAGGACACAAATGCTTCAATTTCTTACGCCTGCCTCACAGCAGGCGTAAGACTGACGCAGGCCCCTTCATATGGGGCTTGCCCCATGTGAAAGGACACATTGCTGGAGTTGCGTCACTTTTGTGACACACTCCAGCAATGCGTCACTTTTGCTCCATACAGATACTTCAGAAACACTGACGTATCTGTAACTCCTTGCGACATGATGCCTCATACTGTAAATATGATGCATCATTGGTGTCGCAAGGAGGGCACAGTGAAAAGTGACGCATCGCTGTTTTCACGCAGCGATGCGTCACTTTTCATAAATGAGGCCCCCAATGTTTAAGGAACTGTGCCTTACTATGTGTAGATCGAAGTTGTTGCGGTTATCTTACCTTGGTTGGAACTTCACAGACCACAAAATAATACTTTACGATATTTTGCATCTTTAAAATTATAAAGCAAAACATGGATATTACCCTTGAGGAAGATAGAGGAAAACAGTATATTTGGCACTACTGGCCTTACGTTATTTTCAAGAAATAAAGAAGAAACCAAACGTCATGTTAACAAAGTGCGTGGAGCATTAATTACATACAGGACAGAACAGTACGTGTGTGTAAGTGCTTCTTGCAGACAGCTGTCCTTTGGTTACTGCAAGTATCCTGGCTGGTCAAGAGCGTTAGGACGTTTTAGTGTGTGGTGCAGAAAAGACATGCAAAGTGCACAGCCAACAGTCTAAATGTAATCCTATGGATTGTATGATAATGAAATCAGGTCACCAAATGAAGAACTGCTGCAGGTATTATTAACATTTTAATTTCCTTCTGCTTAGATTACAGACGCACCAAGCTAGCAAATAGTCAACCAACCACCTAATTTGCATACTCAATGAGTCTATCCTGCATGTGCACTGTCATTCGTGCCAATCTTCAGGCTATTGCAAATCAATAATCACATGTATGTGTTTATACACAATCTGCACAGTATTATTCGTACAGTAATTATGAGCTATGCCCCTAGAATTTAAATTAGGTGTGGGTGCCGTGCAGTAAACTCTACTCCATGGCAGTCAACTGAGTTTTTGCCGAACTTTGCACTTGAAGGAGAGTGGGCAAAACTCTGTGAACTCAGTCGGCAGAGCAGAGTTCACCGCCCACCCTTAGTTCAAAGTCCTTGTCTGGACTAGGGGATGTTCCCTTCCATCAATGTCTCTTGAAAGGCCTTTTACGGTTGGGAGTAGAAAGGGTATTTTGCAGTCTAATTCCAAGCTCGTCGGAAGCCATGCCTGGGAGGGCCAGAAATGGATTATTAGTACTAAGGAGCATTGGTCTTGTCTCACGTTCTGGAGGACTCTCTGGATCATTGCAAAAGGGGAAAATGCATGTGCTCAGATTCCTTTCCATGGTTGGAGAAATGCATTGACTGCTTGAGCACCGGGGTCTGGCATCCAGCTGAAATATTTCTGCAGTTGGAATGTCAGTCTGCTTGCGAAAAAAATCTACTTCCCGAGGGCCCCAGGACTGATTTAAAGTTCTGAAGGCTTTCACATTGGGTTTCCAGTCACTGTGGTCTAGGAGGAATCTTGAATTCCAGTCTGTAGTGAAGTTGCTTCGTCTAGAATCCGACCAAAAAACAATTTGCAAGTTATCTCCCCGCACAGGAATCAATCCACTGTGACAGTAAACCTTATCGATATTGAACCCCATCAGTCAAATCAAGCTGAGGTGATATAAAACATAATTGCTATTGAGCCCCAACAGCGGAAACAGGACTCCAGTAGCACCATAGCTATGAGTTACACCCCACATGCATCAAATTCATCAGTACCCACAACCAACCACCGAGACATTTGCCCCGAATCAAGCACCAACACCAGTCCCAAACATATACTGGAAACAGGCATTAGTTTGGAGTCAACAGCATTAGACCAGGACAATTTGAGTTGTAATCCTAGGACTGACACTAAGAAACATGAAACAGCAACAAGAAACACGGTTACTGACACAGTAAAGCCAAACAGTAGCTAGAATCCTCTAGAATTAAATTATCCTATCAGTCCGCAACCTCGAACGGAGTCTGAGAAGCGCAGTCCACCTCACCCGAATAGGGAGCTCGATAACCTCAGCTTGCAATCCAGCAAGACCTATAAAGTCATGCAACTCACTATCAGAGAAATGAAGAACCTGCTACACCTATCAGAAAAAGTCTATCAAAATGGGAGCTCATACAGAAAGCCATCCTTGAAACCCAGAAGAAACTAAAATATATACCAATGGTAGCGACAAACAGACTACTCCGTCCCGAAATCAACTTAATTATCTGACAGACACCGAGTTACAAACCCTTTTACGATCCTATGAACCAGCCTCCATTACTCCTAATAAGTTAGACGAATACAAGATTCAGTCAGTCCCAGCTAACACATACAGAATAGCAAAGACTAGCAATGGAGCACCGAATTTCAACAACCTAACAAATGTGATAATAATTCCCGAAAAGCTAGACTCTTCAACAATTAAACCACAGAAACACATTAGGTGTATTCTTCTCAACTGTCGGTCAGAAAAGAAACACGCTGCAGACATAGTTGACCTCATATTAAGCCAGGAAATCAACGTAACTATAATAACAGAATCATGGCTATCTGACTCTTCGTCACCATGCCTAGATATACTAGTCCCCCCGAACTAATGCATTATGAGACTTGACAGACCAATCAAAAAGGTAGGAGGCATCACCTGTATACATAGAGCTGTCTTTGCCATCACGAAAATACAATCTAACCTTCTTGAGTCATGTGAGTATCTCTGTATGTCCTTAAATTCCGCTGGCAATCAAATTTGCAAACTGCATTCATTTTACCACCCCCCAGGCAAAAACACCAAATTCATAGACCAGCTGATAGAAATCATCACAGCTAACTTTACTCCTCATTCCAATGATATTTTGGTAGGAGACTTCAATCTTCAATGGGAGGATCACTCTGACAATCAGATCATGCTACTCAAAGCCTTCTTCGAAGATCAATCACTGGTCCAAGAATCTCTTCTACCATGCCATCATGCCCCCACTCCAAAGGCTCTACATTAGACTGGATTATAGCTAAAGAAAAAGCCATAGAGAAAATTGAAATCACCCCATGCGATTGGTCTGATCACCACATCATTACTTTCCAAATACCCTTCTAAAACCAAAAGTTTCCTCACAAGCACAAAAGCCCCCAGGTGCGCTGTGATATAGAATTGCGACCTCCTAATGACATGGTAGATGTCAGTGACTTCACGGAGTATTACAATAATACATTGTCAAGTATTATGGAGGACATAGCTCCGCTAAAACTCAAAAGGATCCCTGTCAAAGACAAAAACCCTTGGTTTAACGGCGACCTCAACGAAGAAAGATTGTCACTTAGATTCACAGAACGGAAATGGCGACAACACTCCCCATCTATTGCAACTAAGACTGGCCAGGAAAGCATACAATAAAAGCATTATAAACTCAAAAAAAGACTTCTTCAGGAAAGAACTGGACAATGCAAAAAATAGACCAGTAACAAACATCCCCATGCTAGACAAAGTCTTAGTAAAATGCATACAACAACAATTGAGCCATCACATCTCGGAATTCAATCTGCTGAATGACTGCCAATCAGGATTTAGACCAAACCATAGTACTGAAACAGCGATTCTGCACATCGTGGATGACGCTCCACTTGCCCTTGACCGCAACGAAACCTGTCTCTTAATCCTGCTCAACCTCTCTTCGGCATTCGACATGGTGAATCACACCAAAATACTTGATTGCATGAAAAATAGGATGGGATTAGAGGGTACAGTCCTAAAATGGTTTAGATCTTTCTTAGAGAATAGAACGCAAAAATGTGCAGTCAAAAAAACACTATCAACTTCATCCAGAAAAGCAATCGGAGTGCCTCAGGGCTCAACACTATCCCTGGCACTATTCAATTTGTATGTAGATCCACTCACAGAAACCTTACAATGAGCTAATGTCTCTTTCTACATGTACGCAGATGACACACATCTGTACATCAAGATTACATCGACAGAAGAGATATATATCATGAACCAAGCTCTAAAGAGTACCATCCATTGGCTAACCAGTAATCACTTAAAGCTTAACCCTCATAAAACCGAATTCCTAATGATTCACCCTCAGAAAAGCACTACAAACGTCCTAGAGTGGACCAACCTGATCACAGCACTAAACTGTACGCCGAGGATTGTTGATTCTACCAAATCTTTGGAATTATACTAGACAAAAACCTGAATATGCTATCGCATATCAACACAATGGCAAAAAATGCACGGTTCCACCTAAGCTACCTCAGAAAACCGAAATCTTTCCTAAATAAGACAGACCTTCAAACTGCAGTCCAGGCACTAGTAATATCAAGGATCGAGTACGTTGCACAACCCTAACTGTACTGGTCACCCCAAGATTTCAACAGCCCCTCTGAAAGACTTTCTCAATGCAGCCACAAGACTTATAACGGGCTCCAGGAAATTCGACCACATTACCCCTCATCTGAAAACGTAACTGGTTGCCTTACGAAGCGAGAATACAACTGAAAATGGCATGTATTACCCATAAAGCGATTTGTTGTAAAACACCAGCATACCTAGCCCAGAAAATAACACTATCAGGAGGATGCTGCGTATCCCGGAGTCAGCGAGATCTACTACTGAACTCGACCCGATTCCGTAAGAAAAGAACTTAAGACCAGCCTTTCTCTGGTGCAGCATCTAGAATTTGGAACGCTCTCCCCCCTAACATTACAAGAATTTGATCAACTTCTGCTTTCAAAAAGGAAGCCAAATCTTTTTACATGAGTAAATACCTACCATAATCACAACAGGCTTGTCGTTATGGATCCACCATGATCATATGCATGCTACCTCTCACCGAACATTAACTTCTTTGGGGTACTGTATATATGTGTGTTTTTTTTGTTTTTATTTGTAAGCATAATAGTTTTCACAAATAGTGTTCAACTACTTATGACTTGGAAACAAAGTTGTGGATAGATATACTAATGTAAAGCGTAGAATAACTTTCAAGCTGTTCACGCACACCTACAAGGCCCTCCACAACATCGGACCACAATATCTTAACTGCCTCTCCTTCAATGCACCCAAGAGAAACCTCCGCTTAGCCGATTTCTCCCTAGCCACCTCCCCACGCTCCTTTTCATTTAGGTTATAAAGGGCCACGGGGGAGACGGTGGGCACGGAATCTGAAATCAGCACAGGCGCATATTTCAATAGTGCAGGACAAATTGGATAAAGAGGTCAGAGAAGGAAGGATGGCAGGTCCTTTTGATGATTGGCCAGTTGATAACTTGATTGTTTCCCCAATCGGGGTGGTCCCCGAAAAAGAGGTGGGGCAGTACAGATTGACATAACACCTATTGTTGCCAGAGGGGTCTTCGGTCAATGATTTTATTGATGAAGAGGCAGCCTCAGTGTCCTATTCCTCAGTTGATGTTGCTATGTCACTAGTTGTGACCACGGGCGCAACTGCAGAAATGGGGAAATGCAACTTTAAATCTGCATTTCGGTTGCTCCCTGTCCACCCGGATGATTGGAGTCTTTTGGGAATCTAGTTTGAAGGTAAATGGTATGCGGATAAAGCATTACCGAAGGGTTGTTCAATGTCTTGTGCTTTGTTCGAGTGTTTCAGCACTCTTCTACAGTGGTATTTTACACAACGCACTGGTCATGAGTTGGTAACACACTATTTGGACGACTTCTTTTTTGTCTGTTCCCCGGGCTCCGCGAAGTGCCAGGTAGTGCTGGACACATTCCATGAGCTCATGGGAGAGTTGGGGGTAACTTTGGCGCCTGAGAAAACAATGGGCTCATGTATGATTATATCATTTTTGGGAATTGAAATTGACTCAGTGGAGATGCAGGCACGGTTACCTGCGGAAAAGAAAGCAAAGATGTAGGATCTGTTGGAGGAAATGTTAGCAAAAGACAAAGTGAGGGTCAGGGACATCCAAGTTTTGTTGGGCCATCTCAATTTTGTCTGCAGGGCAGTCAGAGCAGGGAGAACATTCTGTAGAAGACTGGGACGAGCATTGGCCGGTCACTACTTACCTCACCACCATGTCCGTTTGTCCGCTGGGGTCAAGGAAGATTTACGGATGTGGAAAGTATTTCTGCACTCATTTAACGGCATACCATTGGCCAAGGAGGACGATTTTCAGTGGGATATGCAGATCTTCTCCGATGCGGCAGGCAGTGATGGTTTTGGCATATACTGGCAGGGTAGGTGGTGAGCAGAGTGGTGGCCTGAACAGTGGAAAGATGGTGGGAGGAGCATTGCCCTTTTGGAGCTTTTTCCGGTGCTAGTGGCTTTGACGTTGTGGGGTGAGGAACTGGCACATAAGAAAGTTTTGTTTCGAATTGACAACATGGCTATGGTGGAAATCATCAACAGGCAGTCGGCAAGAGATGACCAGATTTTAAAATTGTTGCGGGTGTTTGTGCTTGGGTGCCTTCATCATGATTTTGCGTTCAGGGCGCTCCACATCCCCGGTATGAACAATGACATTGCGGATGCTTTGTCTCGTTCGCAGTGGGAGAAATTCCGCGGGCTGGCCTAGGAGGAGGACAAGACACCGACCCCAATGCCAGAGCATCTGTGGTATGTAGGCAACGTAGGGTCATGCAGCATATACGCTGGCATGGAGAGAATTCATAGCGTCAGGTGCATGTCGCCGGGAAGAGGGATGGAGGCGTTCAGAAGACGTGATACAGTTAATGTTGGACCTCATGGAGAAAGGCCTTTCAAAATTCACCATCACAGGGAAATTGACGGGTATCTCGTTTATGGGGAAATTGCCGTGGGGCTATTCCCCTTCCGCAGGGGAGGTGGGGAAGGTGACGTTGGAAGTTTGGGCTAGGGAGCGGGGCAGGGAGAGTTTAGTTCGTAGGCCTTTATCATGGCAGACCTTGGTGCGTTTGTTGGAAGCCTTACTTGTAGTTTGTAGGGACAGTTGTGAGTCATGTCTATTTTCTACCCTTATGGTTTGGATACTTTTTGGGGCTTTCAGGGTCTCTGAACTTTTAGGTTCCAGGTCAAAGAAGGGTATCACTTGGCAGGAAGTCTTTTTCACGGAGCGAGGGGTACATATTTGGTTGGCCAGCGCCAAAAAAGGACCAGAGGGGCCTAGGGAAGGGTGTCTGGCTGGAGGCGGAATCTCATGTATCGACATGCCCCTTACATTGGGCTAAGCGTTGGAGGAATCTGTCAGGAGGGGAGGGGAGTGAGAGCGTTTTTCGTCACGCTGATGGGAGCTGGGTAACAGACTGCGCATGGTGCTGCATAAGGCATTGAAGAACATTGGTTTGGACGAAGCACAGTTTGGGACGCATTCTTTTAGAATTGGGGCAACAACGGAAGCATGTTATCGGGGCTGGTCTAGGGGAGACATTATGCGGCTGGGGCGCTGGTCATCAAACTGCTTTCAGCGCTATGTGAGAAGTACTGCGGAAGAAGCACTGGCATCATCCTCGTTGCCTTGAATCTCATTTTCTTTTTCTTGTTACAGGTTCAGTAGCGGGCCCTCGCTCCTCGGAATTGACCATCTGGATAGTGGGGAATTCTTTCGTCAAATGGGCTAATGTTCAAGCTTGCCGTTATTATTTTGGAGAATTGTTGGGTTTTAATGAGCGCGTGTTTAACATTGTTTGGAAAGGGAAGGGTGGAATGTTGTGGAAGGAATTGGTACCTGCTTTGAATAATGTGGCTTAATGGGGGCCAGTGCCCGGATGTTTTGTTAATAGACTTTGGGGAGAATGATCTTTGTGGGGTCAAAGTTGTGGTGCTGTTAAGAGCTATGAAGAGAGATCTGGTTCTTTTGAGGGATCAGTGGTCAAGTTGCCACGATTTGTGGATGGAGCTGGTGCCGTGGAGAGTTTGGAGGGGTGCTTTGAATCCTAGGGCAATTGACAGGGCATGTAGGAAGCTGAATTTGGAGATTTCAAGATTTTACAGGGGTCTAGATTTTGGGAGAATGACCCATAGAGATATTCGGTTCGAGTCAGTGGAGTTTTTCAGAGGAGACGGGGTTCACCTATCCAGGATGGGTATGGACCTTTATTTGCTGGAGGTTCAAGAAGTTTTATCGAGGTGTTTGAATATACAAGAGAGAGGCATAGCTGAATTACTTGCGTTGGGGGCAGAAAGTAGTTCCCCCCCCCCCGGCTTTCTGGGTAGCGGGAATTAGTAGGTTTGCCAGGGTTGGCAGAGTTTTTGGTTATTTATTTTAAGCTTGGGTCATCGACTGGGACTGTTTAGGCAGGTTAATTGTTGGGGTAGTTCCAGATGTTGGGTGAGCATTAAGTGGTGAAGGGTCAGGCAGGGGAATTTTTTGTAACAGATGGTTTGGATTTATAGGTTTATATGTTATGCATTGAATTATAGTGTTTGTATTTTTGTAATGTTGTAATGTATGGGTGGGGGCGGGTTTGAAAAATTGTTAGGGGCGGGGGAGGGGTGATGGAGTATAGGTAAATGTTGTATTTAGTGAGGTTTCGTTTTGTAAGGCATTGGCCAAGGAATTGTAATTGTTACTGTGCACCTGTTCCAATAAAGTGGCCTTTTTCACACAAAATCTGGTTGTGGTCTGCTCCCCCCCACCACTCCCTCCCAAGGGAGGTTTGGGGGGGAGTTGCCGACCGCAGGGAAGTCCCCCCCCGGGCAGTTTGGGAGGGGCAGGGGGAGGTGTCTTAGCAGGCAGCAAGCAGGCATTTTGTTTTGGGCCGGATTTTTGTAGCCCACTGTATAAATGCCTTGGGCTACAGCTCACAGCCACCATTTTAGGTTTGGTGACCCGGTGGCTGGGAGCTTTAGTTAGAGAAAAACATTTACCCTCCCTCCCTCCCTCCTTTTAGAATTTTTTCTTTTTTCTGTCATTTTTTGGGGGTTTTATTTAGCAATTTTTCTTTCTGTTGTATGTGGCTTTGTTGGTTTTGGTGTTCAAGGGGTACTTTTTAGGTCGAGCAGACGTACTCTCAATGCGTGAGCATTGAGAGTGTCTGTCTCGACAACTATTGTTGCCCGTTAATGGTCATGTGGACACCGATGTGGACGAGCGTTTCCTTCGCGGTTTTCACCGCGGGAGCGCGCGTCTCACCCGCGCATGCGCAGAGTAAGTCAGCCATTTTTTTTTTTTCCCCAGCCCCGAACCGAATCAGGTATCAGAGCGCTTTACATATAGGCAGCCCCCACCCCCCACCCCTCTGCATGCGCACACACAGGCGAGCGCATCCACACGCAGGCACACGGCAGATACTCGCTCACACACACCCCCCTCCCCCACAGTCACACACACGCACTCCAGACACATACACACACGCACGCACACACACATACACAGCCCGCCCCCCGCACTCGCGCGCGCGCACACATGCCCCCCCCCGCTCAGCAACCCACTCACCGGCTTCATTCCTGCGGCGGCTCTCCTCAGCTGCAGGGCCCGGCAGCAGGACTCTTCTTCCCTCCTTCGGCACCCGCAGGGTAGGCTCCTGCCAGCTCCGGTGCTTGAAACGCGGCTCCGGCTCCTGCCAGCTCCGGTGCTTGAAACGCGGCTCCCATCGCGGCTCTTCCGTTGGAGGTGGGGTAGGCTCCCGCCCTCCTACTTCCTGTTTCCTGTTGTCGCGCCGGCCTGCCTGACTTCCTGGTCGCAGGCCGGCACAGTGACGGCGGTGATTTGCGGTACTAATTAATTTAGTTATTTATGCATTTTTATATAGCGCGGACTTTATCCGAAGGCGGGATTTATTTCTTTATGTATTTATGCATTTTTATATAGCGCGGACTTCACCCGAAGGCGGTATTTATTTTTTACTTATGTTTATCTGGTTACAATTGGGTTATAGAATTTTGAGTAACCCATGAGTGGTGTTTCTCCACAGCTCCTGGTCTCCTGGAGACGTCTTATATCAAATGATCTTAAGTGGGTTTCTGATTCAGGCTCTAATGCAATCTTGCCTGCTCCTGCGATGTTCCACGGTGTCAGAGTAATCTTACTGTGGGGCATACAGTAGGCGCTCTTGTTGATAAGTGGATGCTAGGATCGCTTGTGAAAAGCTTCCATTAGCCCGTTGGTGTTTAAGTTACTTGGTGTTACTGTTACCCGTCCCTTTCCTCCCACACGCGTCTGAATCACAGTGCCTTAGACTAGTGTTCCTGACACACATTCTTGTTTTTTCATGTTCCGCGCTCGATTATCTCCAGAGATGAAAAGTGTTTCATTTGCAATTTTATGCGCACACGCTGCTCAGATTTGCTTTTTATTTGTATATGCATACTTACATGTCATCATATCTGGAATCACAAGCATTGTTAATGTAATCATATGTTTGTATATAGCATTGTTTAAAAGCTTTATGGCCTCACTGTGGTTTACAGCCTGTAATTATAAACAATGACACAACACGCTATTCTAAAAGTTGCGCAGCTATTGTGGTGGTGTAGAAAAGAAGGGTGCGTGTTGCTGTGCTTATCTCGCTTGTTCTTGCTGTAAACTCCCGTCAACCAATACGAGTCTGTTGAGTGGGTGATGTTCCCTGGCGACCTTTGTTATAACTGTACCCGGGTTGTTTCCAGGCAAAGTCTAGGAGGGCAGCAGACTTGGCATGCTGCGCGTGGGTGGCACACCTGGGGCCCCGTATGTATCACCAGGGAGTGCCAGGCACCCCTGTCGGAATCAGCTTGGGGTCGTGGCCTTAGGGACCTGGGCTCAGCTCCTGTGAAGCTCTTCATCTGCACTGAATGTGGTGGGCAGCGTCTGCCCGTCCTGTGTCAGGTACTCAATGCCTTGCATGGGAGCAGCAAGTTCACCTCTGTCCCCACACAGTTCTTCAGTTGGTCTTGCGATACGTGTGAATTCTCCATGACACCGGGGCCTTTGTAAAAGCTGTAGCAATGTCGGTGAGCTACTCAGCAGGTGGGTGCCCTCAGGGCTTGGTACATCCTGGCTAGAGAAGTGTTGTGGGGCCTGGACCCTACTGCAGTAAACTGGGGCAGAGACTGCTGTCCTCATGGCTGGGTGGAAGAGTCTAGGATTCTTCCCACCAGTTGGCTCTGAGCCAATGATATGATGATTGTTCAATTCTGGAAGGGTATGTCGGGGCAGATGGAGTCAATAGATGCTACTATCAGGACCCCTTGTGGAGGGTCAAATTTGCCATATCATTTTGAAAAATATGAACATCTAAATACCTTTTTTAGTGGAGCCATAACTTTCCAGAAATCCCTATTTTATCATCTGCCGGAATCTGGAGCTAGCCAGGACCTAGCACTTTATCACTGAAGAACATCGTATTTCTGTGCTAATTATCCTCGTTTTATTAATTTCCTGAACCGTTTAGAAAGTTCAGCTGTGTACGTTTTTGTAGACCTCTTCAGAGCACGGCTCAATTAAAAATAAAAAGTCAGTATTTTAATGAGTCCTCGCAAAGCATAATTTTTCTACAACCTAAGAAAAATATCGGCATGAGCCCTTACTTAGCACCTTGTAGAACAAAATATGGAAAAATAAATATTTTGCAAACTCTTTTGCCTTTCCCCTTCTGAAAGGTTGTTTCCTGCATTTGACGTTTGTTTGCTCCCAGTGAATCCTGTCCAGATTTCCTGTATAGCTCTATCTGTTTCCTATATTCAGGCTCCAGCTACTCTTGCATGTGATATAATCTAATTTTAAAAACTCATCTTCGCTGGGGTGGTTCCCACTGATCAGGCCGTTGCCTGCAGGAAGGACATCTGTTGTGTTTTCCTTATCTTAACACAGGTTCTTGTACATTTAGGATCCAGCAGCACATTTGTTTTGTGTTTTGTGATATCCGTCATTTTTTCTGTGTCTTCTCTAGCCTTTGTGTATTTAATGAAGGCCTTCCGCATTCCTAAATCCATCCAATATTGCTAGTGTTCATTTTTTAAATACAGGGTAGCAGTCTGCATTTCCATTTCTCTTTGATGGGATGTGCATTTTTACTGGACCAATTCCCATCTCTTTATTCAGTCTTTGAATTCCGTGCCCAGTTCAACAACAACTGGTTCAAATATGTTCTCTCAATGTTTCAAGCTTTATTACAAATGTCACAAAAAGATGTTAATATTTCACTTTTGTTCTTGAATTTTCGTCACAATAAAATACACTAAACATAATCTTCACAAAATTTATTTTACAAAAGTTAAAGCTATTGCCATTATAAATTACAATAACTTTTATTTAAGTATTAATTATTTAAAAAATTTAAAACAATTGTTATTTGTAATACCAATACATCTAAGTCACGTAAATACAACACATTGCATTACAGATGCTATAGGTGTCACATTTGCAAAAGTTAAAACTATTGGCATTGTAAATGACAAAGCTATTATTTTCGCTATTTTCAAAACCAACACATAAATAAAATATTTGTCATTTACAATACCAATAGCTCAAACTTTAATAATGCGAGACCTATTGCATTGTAAATGCTTGTTTTGTATTGTCGCTTGGAGCAGGTGCTGTGCGGGAATTAGTGGAATTTTGCCAGGGTTGGCAGAGTTTTTGGTTGTTTATTTTAAAGTTGGGTCATCTACAGGGACTGTTTAGGCAGGTTGATTGTTGGGGTAGTTACAGAGGTTGGGTGAGCGTTAAGTGGTGAAGGGGCAGGCAGTGGAATTTTGTGTAACAGATGGTTTGGATTTATAGGTTTATATGTTATGCATTGTATTATAGTATTTGTATTCTTGGAATGTTGTAATGTACGGGTGGGGGCGGGTTCGAAAAATTGTTATTGGCGGGGGAGGGGTGACGGAGTATAGGTAAATGTTGTATTTAATGAGGTTTAGTTTTGTAAGGCATTGGCCAAGGAATTCTAATTGTTATTGTGCACTTGTTCCAATAAAGCGGCCTTTTTCACACAAAATCTGGTTGTGGTCTGCTCCCCCCACCACTCCCTCCCAAGGCCCTCTGCCCCACAAGGAAGAACTGTAGCCAGTCACAAGACAGCCAAGAACGTGCTGCTGACACGTGTGCCTGCCACCTGCTGTGGGGCACATACCTGAAGGAGGCGATGTACCCTGGAGCACGGTGTCTCTGCAGCCGTAAGGAAGGAGCGGTCCGTTGCGAGAGAGTGGTGAGTTGATTCTGCTCCGCTCTCCACAACGCTATGCAGGCCCCTGCCAGGCCACGTGTGCTTGCAGGCAGCCCATTCCTGCTGACTCCGCTCGACAGGATGGCTCGACAGGATGGCCTCTTGGGGCACGCATAGCCACACTGCACAGAACGATCCAGGTGGTCACTCACTGACTCCCCTCTGGCAAAGCAAAATTCAGAGGAGGAGTAGACCAGTCCAAGGAGATCAGGGCGCAAGTCATCAAAGGATACTGAGACAAGGTACCCGAGGCCTAATTCTGTTCCAGCCCAACAAAATCTTAGAAGACATCCTGATTTTGGCACGAACGCATGACCGATCAGCAGTGAGGGCTAGCAAAATGGACCTGGCCCTCACAAGTGGCCAAGAGAGACCAGCAGACAAATCAAGATAGAACGGGCCGATGCACTCTGGAAAAGAACGAGGCGTGACATGAACAGAAGACAGAAGCCCCCGACAACCAAGACAAAGTGCGGGTACTGTGGACACAACAAATACCCGGCCTCCGGGTGCCCTGCGCAGGGCCAGACCTGCGCTAATTGTGGAATTCCAAAAAACATACATATAATCAGTGGTCTAATATGCTAGCTGCTTATCCGTATATGTGAATTATTGAGATAAAACAGAATGCGCAAAAAATTTTAAACTGAGTGTCACCCAAAAGAGGAACAAGAAAAATTATAATAAGGAAAGGAAATGACCAATCAGGATTGTTGGAATCCCATTATACACCAAAGTGATCATTGTTCTCATTTGAGTTACCAACCAACCTCCCATCAGTCCGCTAGAGGAGTATTGGGTGAGTTGTACCCTCTGTTGGATCTTTCAGAGGAAAAAGAGAGCTTAGAGGAAGGTTACAAATTGTGTATACTACCCAGGGGCATTCCAAACAGAAAAAGTGCAGTGCAAAAGTAAAGTGCATGATTAAAATAGGATTTGCAAGAGAGAGAAAAATATTTTTTTCTTTTCAAAGAGACAGCAATTGCATTCCTAAGTAAAACCAGTGAAGAAAAAATAGTTGTTCAAACAATTCACTGCTCTAATCGGTCGACATTTTTCAGCCAATCGGACATATGTCCACGGCTTTCTTCAGGACCTCACCAGAAGGTACTTTGCTACTGCATTACTTATAACATGAAAAATAATTTCAGTATACATACAGATATGACTTAATACCACCCTTGTTGTCTTATGCTGATCCTCAGTACCTACAAGATGTATAGGACATCTGTAACAAAAAAACCAATAGAACAAAAGGTAACAACCTCAGTTATAGCGCATTCCAACAATTCACATCTCTAGGTCAGCTTTACACAAAAAATATTGTTAAAAATTTGATATAGCTCATATGAAAAATCTCATGCTCACCAGCAGAGTACGAGGGCTAGACCTACCCTCCAACCAGTATATGAAATTGTTTCAGTCCCATAATGTTACCAAAAAACTGATTTGAAATTACTTGCTAGTTAGCCTACTAAAATTAAGCAACGGTCATCGAGAAAATCAGCAACATGCAACTGGCCCGCGACCTGGAAGACAACAACATCTTGGACCCGTCCTAGTCCGGGTTCAGACGAAACCACAGCACACAGACAGCCCTTATCGCCGCCACAGACGACATCAGGCACCAACTAGACAATGGCGAAACATCAGCCCTCATCCATCTGGACCTGTCAGCCGTCTTCGACACGGTCTGCCATCGCACTCTAAAGACAGGCCTCCTAGAAGCCGGAATCCAAGAGAGGGCCCTTGACTGGTCCATGTCCTTCCTCTCCGGCAGAACCCAGAGCGTCCGCCGCCCTCCCTTCCGATCCGAGGCCACCGACATCATCTGCGGCGTCCCCTAGGGCATATCCCTAAGCCCGACGCTGTTCAATTTCTACATGGCCCCCCTCGCACAAGTGGCCCGCCAGCACAACCTCAATATCATCTCCTATGCTGACAACACCCAGCTCATCATCTCCCTCACCAAGGACCCGCACACTGCCAAAACCAACTTCCGCTAGGGAATGATAGCCGTCGCCGACTGGATGAAGAACAGCCGGCTGAATCTGAACTCGGACAAGACGGAGGTACTCATCATCGGACCCACCCCCTCAGCCTCGGACGACGCCTGGTGGCCGACCACACTGGGAACAGCAACGACACCCACCGAACATGCACGAAACCTAGGATTCATCCTCGACTCCTCCCTCTCCATGTCTAAACAGGTCAACGCTGTCTCCTCCTCCTGCAACAACATGCTCCACAGGATCTACAAGTGGATCCCGACTGAAACAAGAAGAACGGTGACTCAGGCCCTCGTCAGCAGCAGACTGGACTACGGCAACGCACTCTACGCAGGAATCCCAGCCAAACACCTACGACAACTACAACACATCCAAAACTCCTCCGCCCGACTGATCGTCAACGTCCCCCGCCGCAGCCACATCACACCCCACCTG
This sequence comes from Lissotriton helveticus, assembly GCF_964261635.1. Lineage (NCBI taxonomy): Eukaryota > Metazoa > Chordata > Amphibia > Caudata > Salamandridae > Lissotriton > Lissotriton helveticus. The sequence continues at coordinate 15,051,670 of NC_136065.1, read as the reverse complement.
AGAGACCTACACTGGCTCCCCATCGACAAGAGGATCACCTTCAAGCTCCTCACCCACGCACATAAACCACTCCACAACGCAGGACCAGCCTACCTGAACAGCAGACTCAGCTTCTGCACTCCCACCCGCCAGCTCCGCTCAGCCAGCCTCGCCCTAGCCGCTGTTCCCCGCATCCAACGAACAACCTCCGGCAGCTGATCCTTCTCCTACCTCGCTGCCAAGACCTGGAACACCCTCCCTACCCACCTACGGCAGACCCAAGACCTACTCGCCTTCAGAAGACTCCTCAAGACCTGGCTCTTCGAGCAGCAGCGGCACCCCCTCCCCTCAGCGCCTTGAGACCCTCACGGGTAAGTAGCGTGCTTTACAAGTATTCTGATTGAGCGATTGATTGTCTTGTACACTTTCTAACATTTTGATGTTTATATGCACTGTAAAGGTTCAGAATTCCCGGAGTCATGTAGAACGTGCCCAACTCAAAGGATCTGAATTTTTTTAAATTTGTTAGTTATATCCTCGCAAGAATTGAAGTAGAAACGGAGCATCTGAAAAGCAGTCCTTCAGCGCGCCATGGCACGCTGAAGGACTGCTTTTCAGACGCTCCGCTGATACTTTTGATTGCAACTTATTAAGGTGTAAAAGTCGTCAGCCGACAAACATTAGTGGAGCTTTTCATATATAGGTTACAAGATCGTTATATTGGACTAAGTAATTTTATGGTTCAATAGACGTTTTCCACTTCAATTCGTGTGAGGTTATAACTAACAAATTAAAAAAAATTCAGATCCTTTGAGTTGGGCACGTTCTACATGACTCCGGGAATTCTTAACCTTTACAGTGCATATGAATATCGAAACGTTAGAAAGTGTACGAGACAGGTTGCGGCTATTTATCAAGCATGAGCCGCGGGGCCTCTATCTACTATTTCAATCCTCCTACATTACATTGTATGCCTTGACAAAGTCCATGGGTGGACGAAACATGTGTTGGCAGTTTTTGTCTGAATTGGAAATATTCTTTTTTCTGGATTGAATACTAAAGATAAGAAATAAGAACAATAAAGGAAAAATTATCATTTGAAGACATCCATTGATGTGGACTCTGATTTTCCATTGGAACCTTTCAAACATTGGAAAGATAAACTGTGAAAATTGAAATGAATACGTAGAATCTAAGGTCTTAACATTGACCGTGTTTACAAATTTAAGGGTGTGCTGCATATTTCTTCCCAACTGTTCTGATGATGGATATATTATTGTGTACGTTTTATTTAAAACCACATGCAGTACACACATGAAACAACGTTTACAAGAACGCAGATCATGATAAACCAACTGAAGTAAAAGTGATCACAATGCAATACATGCAAGACAGAACAAGCATTTGCAATGCAATCGGTCTCACCTTTGGTGTCTTGTAAGTATTTAGCCATTCAGCACATTATTGCACATTGCTGCATCGTAGCCTCACTCACATATTAGGAAATGTAAATTCTGGGAAGTGTTTGGAAATGAATACTTTCGGAATGTTTACAGCTACACTGTTACGCCTACACAGTTTCACTGAAACATTAGTATTGAATGAGATGCCATTAGATAAAGAAAGAGAGATTGGTAACAAAATGAAGTATGGCGTTTGTCAGTGTACTGCAGTACAATGGCACCTGCCTGTCCATGCCCGTTCCACCCCTGAAGAAAAAAAAACACTTACTCCAATCTACTCTTCAAACCTTTCCATCCAGGTACCATGATATGATTTACGTACGATCTACAGCGGGGTAAAGATTCACTAAAGCAGGATTCACAGCTCAGTGCAGGTATGAAGCAGAATTTCTCACTGTAAGGCTGCACATCATCCTTTATATTCCCTCCTCTGAAAAAGAGAAGAGAAGAGCTCCTTTGCTAGTGCGTTGTGCAGTGACCGAGTTGGAAGCGCTATCACAGAAGCTTCTTTCCCAAAGACAGCCTGTTTCATAGCTGGCAACACAACTTCAGACAAGATTTGTGGAGTGTGGCAAGAGTCTCAAACTAGCACATTGTTAGAATGATGCATGTATTCATGGAAACAGGGCACGGATATCTATCCACATAATCCAGGCTGCTTTACAGCGGTCACAGATAGAGGCAAGGAGAATACAGCCTTCTCTTACACTCAAACACAAGTATTAGCAATTTTCTTTTGCTGTTTAATATAGCACAAATTCGACCATAAGGTACTTGGTGCTTTCGATGTGCACCAGTTACATATCAATAGGACCCTTTTTAGGTCGAGGGACCGTCGCACTGCTTAGCAGTGGGCGGAGCCCAAGATTTAATGATTCTTAGAGGGGGCTTGGAACCCGCCCCTCTTCTCCATTGGCTGGCCTAGTAAATGCTGGCCAGCCATTGGAGGAGAGGGGCGTCACTCGGTTCAAGTACCGTCTTTTTCGGATTCGGGGGGCGTGTTTTTTGCTTTCTTTCTACCTGTGACGTCATCTGTCACTCACCAAAAAACACGCCTCCGATTCCGAAAATTTCGGATCTTTGCGGCATGTAAGTTTTTATTTTTTTCTTGTTTTACATTATATTGTTCTTGCGAGAAAGGCTTGATTGCTGGACTCTTTAAACAGCCAGCCCACTTTGTCACTGCCACTTTAAGGGTCGCAAAAGTGTGATTAATAAACTCGGTACCACACTGTAAAATACTTTTGAAAAGCGGGGCCGCCTGAACCGAAGCTCCGTGTCGAACCCGCATTCCCCGACCTCAAAAAGCATGCAAATTCAGCTTAAATTCCCCAATGTTGCCAAATTCTGGAATCGGAACATTTATAGAATCTGAGGACTTACAGACAGCGTCTAAAAACTGTCAATTGTGCCTGAATTAAATCCTAACTTTATCGGAGCTTCCACCTGCAAGATGGCGACCACCAGCTCCGAGCAGCGGAACAAAGGAAACACCCCGGGCATCCCGAAGCATTCCTGAAGTGAAGCGGACCCAGTGCGATAGCCGGACAATGTTTATACAGCCGCTGGCAAGAGGGGTCGGGCACGGCACCCCCCTCACAGGTATCAGACACAAGACTGTGTCCGGTGCTGGGCGAGGCGGCGGAACTCTGACTCTCTGTGCCACGGAGGCTTTTAAAGATGGTGAGAGACCGGCGGGCTGCTTCATCTGGTGGGGGTTGCTGAGTGCGCAACACAGCTGTGGCGAACGAGCTGCAGCTTCTCTATGACTGCCCTACACCTGTGTATGCTCCCAGCTGTAAGATCCAGGCACAGTTTGAGTGATTACGATCGCGCCCTCCCACCAGGACCGATCGTGGGTTTGAAAACAGCGTTTCAGCGGGGCTATTCTGGGCATGCTGATGTGAGCTCTTATTTTCCGGTAGAAATCGGGAGAGTCCCCTGACAGAGGAGGTTTACCGCGACTCCAGGACTAAGAGGATCTTGATTTGGGCTTAAGCCCCGCTGCGGAAAGTATAACTTTTTGGGGTTTGCGCAGGGATTTATTGAAATGTCTGTTTTAATGAAGACAGTTTGCATAATTGTACTGTGTTGGTCATTTGGCACATCGTTACAGCATTTTCATTGTCCTGACTTTTTGTTCAACTTCTCAAGTTCTAAGCAATCCTCTTCCCTGCCCCCTGGCTGTGCTTCCTTCCCAGCCCCCTGGCTGTGCTTGCTACCCTGCCCCCTGGCTGTGCTAGCTTCCCTGCCCCCTGGTTGTGCTTGCTTCCCTGCCCCCTGGCTGTGCTTGCTTCCCTGCCCCCTCGCTGTGCGTGCTCCCCTGCCCCCTGGATGTGCTTGCTCACCTGCCCCCTGGCTGTGCTTGCTCCCCTGCCCCCTGGTTCCCCAGCCCCCTCGCTGTGCTTGCTTCCCTGCACCCTCGCTTTGCTTGCTCCCCTGGCTGTGCTTGCTCCCCTGCCCCCTCGCTGTGCTTGCTTCCCTGCCCCCTCGCTGTACTTTCTTCCCTGCCCCCTCAGCGTGCTTGCTCTCCTGTGTGTGTATGTGGCTCTGAGTGTGTATGTGGCTCTGGGTGTGTGTGTGGCTCTGGGTGTGTGTGTGGCTCTGGGTGTGTGTGGGGCTCTGTGTGTGTGGGGCTCTGTGTGTGTGTGTGGGGGGCTCTGTGTGTGTGTGTGTGTGTGGGGCTCTGTGTGTGTGTGTGGCTCTGTGTGTGGCTCTGTGTGTGTGTGTGGCTGTGTGTGTGGCTCTGTGTGTGGCTCTGTGTGTGTGTGTGTAGCTCTGTGTGTGTGTGTGTGTGGCTCTGTGTGTGTGGCTCTGTGTGTGTGTCTGTGGCTCTGTGTGGGTGGCTCTGTAGATGTGTGTGTGTGGCTCTGTGTGGGTGTAAATGCATAGGTCAAGCATTTGCGAGCTATTAAGCTATTGGCATTGTAAATGACAATGCCATTTATTTAACAATTAAGCTAGTGGCAATGTAAATGACAATGCCATTTATTTATGATTTTAAAAAAAATGTCATGAGCAATGCCAATAGCTCTACCTTTAATAATGCCGAGACCATTGCAATGTAAATGCTTGTTTGTTCTTTACGCACAGTGATTTGCCCAGAATCATAGGGTGCTTAGGGCTGTGGAGAGTCGAACCTGGTTCCCAAGTTGGCAGAGCTGGACGTTATGCTAATTGAGGAGTGTCTTGCTGAACATGTTTATAATACTGGTGCGCTACGGCTGTTTGTGCTCACCTTTTTTTTCTACTTCAATTCCTAAGCAATTCTGTGACAGAATATACATTTACAATGTACTATAACAAAATTAAATACAGCAAAATTATTGTATTTGGAGGAAAGTAAAATAAACAGGGAGTACGGGACACATTTAATTAATATTCACTCATCACTGTAAGAACCAAAATAATTAGTTTCCACAGTTACAGTAGTTGTTGCTTTTGATTGTGAATATACATTTGTTTTAGCTACGTCATCACGATCTTGGACAGAAACCCCTAGCACCAGGCCACACGTCCTAAAAAAGACACTTCCTTAGATAGCCTACATTGCAATCCATCACATATTAAGGTATTTTACAGTTTAAAATGCTCATGCAGTAGAGCGCGTTGTCCGTATGTTTTTGTCATTCAGATCTATTCCAAAGAATTTCCATTTGCTACAGGATAAATTATATACGAATGCAGGGAGCTTGCTGAGCGTTAAGTTTCAGGGGAATGTAGCTACCTGCAATTCTTCTGCATTTCGTAAGCAAGATAATGCTGGATGATTTGCCAACTCCAGGCTTTCAGATGTGTTCAACTCTTGTTCTTGTGTGGCTATTGCTCCTGAAATGTTTCCTCTGAGGCTAGTCACGTTGCTGGGTTCTGAGAAGACTCAATCCACGATCGGAAAACTACTTACACACTTGTACCAAGATACCTTTAACATGACAGTCGCCCAAACATAGGGGGCATATTACCAAGCAATAGCGATAATTATCGCTATTGCTTGGTTAGAGACAAACTTTTACCGCTGAGCGGCGGCGATTTTTATCGCAGATAAACCTTGGTATCACCAAGGTTTATCGCAAATGCGATAAAAATCGGCCGCAATGCATGAACATTGCTGAAAAGTCAGCGAAATTCATGCATTACCGAGCTAATGCTCTTAGCCATGTTATCCACCTACCATTGGTTAACATGGCTAAGAACTGCTCAGGGCAGGTGTTAGCTTTTGGAGATATTCGCGCTTAGCGCGAATATCTCCAAAAGTTGGTAATAGGAGATAGCGATGTTAGCGACTGTTTCCAGTCGCTAACATCTTGGCACGCCCACTTTGCATGTCATTAGTGATAAATATCACTGACTTGCAAAGCGGGGCCCAAGATGGTCGCTATCTCCTACTAGCTGTCGCTAACTGGTGTTAGCGACAGCTAGGTAATAGGGAGATAATTTTATCTCCGCTTTCTTGGCTTTTAATGCCAAAAAAGCGGAGATAAACCCCCTTGATAATATGCCCCATAATACTGTATTTGCCAAAGGTCGCTCATAACCGGTGAGCAGGCGTGCAGGCGTGAACACTCCGGGTTCACGTAGCCTGTCAGGCACGTCTCAGATCAGTTTTACTTGGCATCCGAGCGTAGGTAGGTTATGCGTCAGTGTCTTTCTAGGTGGCAATCGACAGTTGCCAAGTGGCTCGCCATAATAGTGAGTAAAAATAGCGCCCCGTGGTCTTGGTGCACTGCTAATGCTGCCGAGTATGAGGGAGAAGCAAGAACGAACATACAGTAGGCACTCCCTGCAGCTGCCAGTTCAATGAGTCATATCATCATTTCCTATCCTGGGGTAATAGATATTTATGAGCTACGCTCTGCAGCACTACCTTTAGACGGTAAGAACACAGCGGGTACAATAGCCCTGATTCTAGCGTTCACGTGCTTCGCACAACTATAGACGCCCTGTCACTACCCTCGAAGTGCTAAAAGCTAGAACTGGTGCACAGTGGGTTGTGTCAGGGTCTCTCCTGTCTGGCCTTAAACAACCAGCAAGAAGTGACAGGGGCCAAGGACGCTGGGGCGACGATTCATGAGACGCACTAATACTTTTTTTGGGGGGGGGGTCATGGGGTACAGCATACCATTCAAACAATAACATACAGTGGGTTAGGAGAATTTCGAGAACGAGGTGAGGAGCTTATAAGCTTCTTGATATTGAAGCTGTCGTTGGGTAGGTAGAGCGCATAGTTTCGAAGGTGATAGTTGCCGAACTGTATTATTGGGACGGCCAGGGTTCGTTACCTAGGTAGGGGTCAGCTCCTTCCCCAGCTCGTCCAACTCCAAATTCCCGTAGCCGACCAGGAGACGATGCATCGGCTTGTCTTACACCTCATTGAGGTTCAGTGGTCCCTTGCACACGGCCAAGTCGAGCGGCATGGTGGGTGTTAGACCTGGCACCATTGGCGTAGGTCTCCCTTCCATTTTTTTGCTGTTGCCTCATATGTTTTTGCTATGTTGATTGCTTTCGGCACTGTGCCACTGCCAACCAGTGCCACAGTGCAAGTGCTCCCTATTGTAAATTGATGTATGGATTAGTGATTCCATGATTGGCTTGTTTGGTTTACTTGTCATACCCTAGCCTGGTGCACTGAGTGTGCCCAGGGCGTGTACATCCAAATGCTGCTAGTAGGCTTGCAGCACTGATTGTGCCACCCAAAGAAGCAGCCTTGTAAAATGTGTCTAAGGTCTGCCATTGCAGAGCCTGTGTGCAGTCTGGTACTGTCATGCTGACTGGGCAAGTGCACCCACTTCCCAGTCCCTAAACCTTCCCTTTTCTTCATATCAGTCACTCCTATGGTAGGGTAGGGTGCATTGTAAGTATAAGGTAGGACAAGCCCTGATGTGTGTGGCATGTCCTAATAGTGAATTACAGCCATTTTTGTTTTTCACTATTGCAAGGCTACCTGTTCTCCATAGGCCAGAATGGGCTGTTAGAGTTATTACATTTTATAATCCTAACTGTCTCAGAGAACATGGTAGAAATTCGAGTTTAGTATGCCTGAATTCAGAATAATAAAATACATATTTTAGTAAAGTTTATTTTAATATTCTGTGTTTGCAAATACCACTTTTAGAAAGTAGGTCTTTGCTTGTATAACCATTCAAACGTGCCTCTGCTAGTTTGTGTATTCCTATGTCTGGTTTCTGTGAGTGACAGGGCTGGGGAATTCCAGGAGACAGGCTGAATCACCCAGTGGTGAATAGAGAGATCTGCATCTTGATGGGAGGGAGGAGTGCACCTGAACCCTGAATAGGGCTGTGCCTGCCTTCCACAATGCTGCCTCTACCCCCTGGGGAGCGGTTGATGTCTCTGCCCTGCACACTGAAAGACGAGAAGGAGTCCTGTAAACAGAGTGCTCCAGGACTGTACTTGCCTTCCACAATGCTGGCTCCACCTCCTGTGGGGCGTCTGATGTGCCTTCCCTGCACTGTGAAAGGAAAGGAGAAGGCTGGTAAACAGAGTGCTTCAGAACTGGTTTGGACTGGGCAAAGGCCCCTCTTCCCTCAGAGAACAACAGATTTCTGGGTATAAATATTGGGACTCTGATCCCATGAAATTAGATCACTTTTGGACTACAAGAAGAAACCTTTACTGAGGAGAGGAACCTGAAGAAACTGAGGAAGACTATTCCCAAGCTGAAGTGCTGCTTGGGGGATTGGCCTGCAGTGGTTGCCTTACTGCCAAAGGAAGGAGAAAGTAACTTTGTGTACTTTGCTTTCAACTTGTGAAGGATCTCCAAGTGCTTGCAAAAGAGCTTTCATCCGGCTGAAGTCTCAGGGACAACAGACTTCACCCCCCAGCTCCCCAGAGTTCTTTTGGAAGCGCCTGCTGCTGTTTTGGGCCTTCTGAGGAATTGCGTGTTGCAAGGAGCTGGAAGAGCGACTCAATGAGAAGAAGTGTGTCGCCGTTGCTGTGCCTGCCTTCGCAACTCCGGACAAAGGAGGGTGTCGCCGCTGGAACTGTCGCACTGCACCGCATCGGAGAGAAGCATGCCGCAACGAAGAGGAAACGTGTCGCTGTCGCTTCTGCTGCCGTCGCAACTCCGAAGAAGGAGGGTGTCGCCGCTGTGGTTGTCGCACTGCACCGCATCAGGAGAAGAATCTGGGCAACGAGGTCGGAGTGTGTCGCCGTCGCTGTGCCTGCCGTCGTAACTCCGGAGAAGGAGGGTGTCGCCGCTGGAACTGTCGCATTGCACCGCATCGACCAAGAGCAACTACCATCCCCGAGAAGTGTGCCACCATCGGAGCTGCTGCAGTCGCATCTTGGATGTCCCCGCTGTAGTTGTCGCATCGAGTGGAAGCTTCACGCATCGTGGAAAAGAGCGCCGCCACTGGAGCTGTTGCCGTCGCATCGTAAGGGTGTCACCGCTGAGGTCCACGCATCGAACCGAGAGCTTCTCGCATCCCTGAGAAGCGAGCCGCATCTGGAAGATCTTTACAACTCTATTTCTTTGTATCTGAACTTTGCCGCATTTCCCATCGCTGCGACATTGCTGGTCGCGGAAGCGCAACGCAACATAAGGTACATTGACACAGAGTGTCGCATCTAAGAACTGAACTGAACTAAGCTTAATCTACCATCTTAAAGTAATCATAGTGTGTATTTTTTTCGTTTATGGTCTTGTGATAACTCTGTATAAAGTCTACTTGTTTTTTATATAAAACCTGTGTGGTGTCCATTTGTAGTGTTGTCACTGGGTTACTGTATGTGGTCACAACTGCTTAACTTACAACGCCTCTGAAATAAGCCTTGACTGCTCGCGCCACGCAACCTAGAAGGTGAGCAGGGGTTATTTTAGGAGTGTAATCCCCTTGTCCTGACTAGAGGAGAGGGTCCCTATTTGTCACAAGTACCTACCTGTGCCAACCTGAGACCCCCAAATCTAACAGTGGGCAAAGGGAGGAATGCACAAAGAAAACACATCAGAAAAAAGCGGTCATTACGAATGTGTGGACTGCACTCCCTTCGATCAAAGGAGGCCGCAGACAGCGGCGCCCGGCACTCATATTCACAAATGAGTAGCGTCTGCTAGTGCCTACATGCGCATGCGATAGAAACAAGCAGCACATGCGCTACAACAAAAATGGAGTGCTCATTTACTGACCAATCCCACAACAAACAAGCATTTAAAATGCAATAGGACTCATATGTGCGCAAGACCTATTGCATTTTAAAACGGAAGTGTGAGCGTTAAAAAGGCACACACGGAAGAGGGTGGGTGGGTGCTGCTGGCCTGAGAAGTCACGGACTGCGGGAGGGAACAGGAGGAGGCAGGGAAACGAAACAGTTTTGAAAGTAAAGGGGCCGATAGCTGTGGAAGGACAATAATGATGACATGGCCTTCAGGAGGCGGGATTAAGTTTACAAAAACCAATCACAATGCAGCATTTACGATTGCAGCCAATCAGAAAGCTAGGCAGAAAGTGGGCGGAGCTTCCCGGCTATACTGTATACAGCGTCTCTCGAGGAGACAGCGCATGCACTGCCTAGCCGAGACCTAAAAATGATCCATTCAGTTTGGCCTCAAAACTTTACAGTCAATTGTTGAAAAATTAGTATCATATCCAACATTTGTTAGTGATTGGCTTCTAAAGTGGAAAGAAGCTGCTTCAAATATAGTTCTGCTTCCGTGCGCACACAACATCATCCTTAGGTGTTTCCTGGTATCTCGAGGAGTCCAGGGTACGAGCAAAATATATCTTTAATTAACTCCCGTTCCGAATTACACAGGAGACAAGTAAAATGTCCATTTGTCATTTGTATCCAGGAACCATCAAACTGAGGGAAGATACAGGGATCTGGGTCACAGGAAGGCTTTCTTTACTTTTGAGTTAATCTGAAGCCCAGGCATGGTTGAAGCTGCAAAATGTAGGTTTCATAAGAGTAGTTACTGTTTTTATGCATTAGAGATTTCTCATAATCCTTTGTAAAAAATGTCCTTTAATTTCCCATTTTAAAAACAGTTTAGTGTTATTTTCTGCATCTTTAATAGACATTGCAACAGTGTTATTAGAGGCTTCTAAGATATAAAGTTAAAATGTTTTCATCGTCTACCCAATCTTACAGATGGGACAGGAGATATTTGCCAAATATTTTCCCATCTGCAACAAGAAGTGCAATTAATCGATAGCTCCTCGGTGTGTCTTGTGGACATCTTCTATCAGTGGTTGTAATCTAGAGTCTTTCCTTGGTGGCAAAACCTGGCTGTGTGTTATCACTGTGTTAAAAGTAGGATCCACCAATGGGGCCCAGCGCTCTAAATTTCGTTTCATGATAGCTGTTGGGAATCCTTTTATTTCAGGAATGCACATAGTTTTGCTGATACATCTAATGATCAGGTCAGGTAGCAGGAAATGCGACCATTCAATTGTAAATTTATTGGATTTGAGGTAGTGATTCCATGCAGGAAGGATAGGAAGTCTTTCCATGTTCGATATGATCTATGGTAATCACAGCTTTTTAGGTCGAGCCTGAGCCAGCGCGAATGCGCTTCTCTGCAAGACTTGTTGTGGTGGAGTTACGAATAGAAGCCCGCCCACTCTCCACCCATATTTGCCATTGGTGTCACGACCGTCCGAATCCGTTCCTCAAGGTTGTGTGATGCTATATGGGGGCCCACCTCTGAATCGACCCAAGTCCGGTTTGCAACAAGCACAGACTTTTGGGCGCGATTGAGCGGGGGAAAAAAGAACCAGGGAAGGGGACTGCGGGGGATGTAGACCTGCAAGGGAGACAAAAGCAGACAACAAAAGGTCAACACCTGAATCTTCCCTATTTTACTGAGCTCACTCATTATAAGGTGTGTTCTGTTCTGTTACCTGCTGGAAACAACTATATCTTCTATATTCTAGTTAGTCATCAGCAGAGATAGAATCAGGCATTGAGTTCAATAGCTCTTGACTACTGTCTATAGGTACGATATCCAATTAGAATGAGCAGTGGCTAATTACTCTACTGGTAATCCACGTGTCTGGAAATGATAAATCCAGGAATCCTTAAACAGCAGGACCCCTCAGCAAGGTATTCCCAATATGTGCAGCTTTGATGATAAGGGTAATTTTCTGTGCCACTAATAATCCTTAGTTACCACAAATAGTCAAATGAAACAGTACAGTACAACATACGAAGAAAAGATGATAGGCTAGGTAAATGGGTGTTTTACCCTCTCTGCACGAGACAAGCCTGTCTCCTCCAACAGAGAGAACAACCTCCCAAGCGCCGCTATGTGCGCACTCCTCCTCTGCACAAGTTCGCCGGAAAAGGCGACTCAGCCAACAGAGGAGACTGCAGGCGTTTTATCCTCTCTGCACGAGACCGGCTGGTCTCTGCCAACAGAGAGAATAACTGCCTAAGCGCCTCTAGGTGCGCACTCCTCCTCTGCACGAGTACGCTGTAAGGCGTCTCTGCCAACAGAGGAGAATACCTAATTGCCGTCTGATACCTATGACCGCGAAGATGATTGATGCCGAAGCCTGCTCCGGACTCCTAGGATCTGTAATCTCGTCTCCGCTGGACTTGGGCTGTGAACTAGAACTTCGCCGCAGTGGACCCCAGGCACGAAGAAACAATAATCGGCAGCGCTCACAGCGTCCCTGCCTTTTTGTAGCCCTTGGGTGTGTCAGCGCGACGCCTTGATTCTTTTCACCTGGTGTTCGAGCGCGACTCGTGCTAAGCTGCAAGGGACATGTTGTCTTTACCGGGGACTGGGATGCCGTATCTCCCGCCTCTCACGTGAGCTCCGTGAAATGTTTTCTCCTTGTGCTTTCGCAGCTAGCGTAAGATAAGGCACCGCTACAGCGCGGTTGTGACAATTGGTTTGTGTCATTGTCGGTCCTAATTGCTGGCTTCTGGTTTGCAAATAGGGTTGTTAGTCCCTCCTGAGCACCACCTCCTCTTCATGTGTCACCTCCCATGGTGAATGGCCCCTTTACATCGGTCGTTACACAGTACCTGTTATTTAGACTGTGAGCACTATTTTCTTCAATAATGAGGTTCTCCTACTGCATTCACGAGATGCTTTGGTGCCTTCACCCCTACCCGCCTTCCCATTGTCTGTGCCTTCTCCAAACCCCCTTCACAACCACCCTTCTACCCTCCTGTTGTCTGTGCCTTCTCCCCCTACCAGCCAACCCTTCCACCCTCCCGTTGACTGTGCCTTCTCCCCCACCACCCTGTCCGCCCATCCTCCTGTTGTCCATGCCTTCTCCAAACCCCCTTCCCACCCTTCTGCCTTCCTGTTGTCCGTGCCTTCTCCCCACCACCCCGCCCTTCTGCCCTCCCAGTCAGTGCCTTCTCCCCCACCAACCCGCCCATCCTCCTTCCCGTTGTCCATGCCTTCTCCAAACCCCCTTCCTGCCCTTCTGCCTTCCTGTTATCTGTGCCTTCTCCCCCATCTCCCCGCCCTTCTGCCCTCCCAGTCCATGCCTTCTCCCCCACCAACGTACCCTCCCTCCCTCCCATTGTCCTTGCCTTCTCCAAACCCCCTTCCTGCCCTTCTGCCTTCCTGTTATCTGTGCCTTCTCCCCCATCTCCCCGCCCTTCTGCCCTCCCAGTCAGTGCCTTCTCCCCCACCAACCCGCCCATCCTCCTTCCCGTTGTCCATGCCTTCTCCAAACCCCCTTCCTGCCCTTCTGCCTTTCTGTTGTCTGTGCCTTTTCCCCCTACCTCCCCGCCCTTCTGCCCTCCCAGTCCGTGCTTTCAACCCCACCAACCCGTCCACCCTCCCTCCCGTTATCAGTGCCTTCTCCCCCACCACCCCGCTCTTCCGTTGCACCCCGCTCTTCCGTTGTCAGTGCCTTCTCCCTCACCACCCCGCCCTTCCGTTACATCCCACCCTTCCATTGTCAGTGTTTTCTCCCCCCACCACCCCACCCTTCCATTGCACCCTGCCCTTCCATTGTCAGTG